>NC_089823.1:80978524-82178524 GCF_035046505.1 Tiliqua scincoides
AATAAACACAATTGTCAATATTTTTACTTAGAAGTACTAGTAAGTCCAGAAATTCCAGTGCTTACAATTAAGGGTAGTTTGGACTACAGCATAAGAACTGGGTGCTCTTTTTTAACGTCACGCACTAACAGTTTTGAGTACCCAAACTGATTCTATCAGAAAGATCTGTCACCCAGACTGGCAGCATTCCACATGATGCTGACACATACCCCAAAAATGAAGATGGAACAGTCGTGACAAGCTTATGGAAAACCAGCCCCTTCAGTCCCTTTTGATGCCCTCTCATCAATTTTCCTGATTTCAGCAACACTTCTGAAGTCCAAGGACTATCATTGCACCTATTCTCTGAACATCTGGCACGAAGGAGCTGAAAATAGCGGAATTGGTCTGTCAAGCATTTCTTTCCCCCTTTGATGATGCTGAACTGTAATTTCTTCCAATCCACTGCAGGACACTCAGAAACAAAAAGAGGAAAATGTTTTGCTAGCTTTAACAGAGCTTCACTGTTTGAGACTTTGAAGAAACTCAAGCTTTCACTTTGAAAGTGTGAGGGTTGCCGTCGACGCAAAGGAAGTCAGACAAGTGGAAAAAAAAATGGCCAGTGATCACAATCACCACTGCAAGGAGCACTTTGCTCTTCAGGAAACAAGATGCTGCCTGAGAATACCAGAATTGGTAGCGTAAGGTAAGCAACATGTTTACTGGTGGACAAAGGGGAACAATGGCTCCTGAAACATTGTGCAAAAGCAATACAATATAGGGGGGCCCCTGTATTTGCAGATCCTGTACCTGCAGTTTCAGGTATCTGTGGATTGGATCTGTGGGGGGGGGGGCCCTGCACCCTGTGTGCCTCCTCCAGAGGCAAGGGGAGCTCCACTCAAGAGGGTTTCCCCAGGCCTCCCAATGCCTTATAGGGCATTAAAAACACCACTTCCAATTCTCAATCGAAAACCAAAGTTGATTTTTTTTTTTTGCCTTTTTGGCCATCCTGAAGCCTGCAACAGCCACAGGCAGTTGTGCGTGGCCTCTGCAGGCCTCAGAAGACCCTCCAGAGGATGGGGTTGCCCTTTTGTATCACTTAACCTGGGGAGGGTTTGGAAACGGAACTTGAAACAGTCGTAAGTCATGGTTATTTTCTTTATATACTGCCCTTCTGTAAGCACTGCATTCAAGGCCTCTTTGAACAGAACAGTAAAAAAAGCAAACAAGACTATATATATAATATCTCAGCATTTGCTATGTGACAAATTAAAGCAGTGGTATACCCATTTCAAATTTAAAAGACAAAGTAACAATAATACAACACTATCAACCCAATAATAAAATCAGTTCCATAGTAGAACTGAAATGCACTGCAACAAACAAACTCGTCTGGTTCCTTTCTTTCTATGGCAGCTATCACCAGCAGGCCTGCCTCAAGCAGAAAGATGTCAGTGTAGGGCAAGACTTCCTTCACCAAGACTGAACTGGACTCTGTAACCCTCTCTCCCATTAGTTGAATCCTCCCTTGTCCGTGTCATAGCTAGGTAGTTCTTCTTTTCAGTGGCCCAAAGAAATTCCTCTAAGGGTGCAATCCTAACCCCTTATGTCAGTGCTTTCCAGCACTGGCATAGCGGTGCCAATGGGACGTGTGCTGCATCCTGAAGTTGGGTGTCACTCACAGAGGCCTCCTCAAAGTAAGGGAATGTTTGTTTCTGACTTCAGAGCTGCATTGCCCTTATGTCAGTGCTGGAAAGCACTGACATAAGGGGTTAGGATTGCGCCTAAGAGTACTACTATTTTGTGGCAGGTGCTTAGCTGTCAAGGAGTTTGTTTTTTTAAAATGAAAATAATACAATTGGTAGTGTTTAATGGTAAAGGCTACATATGCATGAGTGTGTGCATTCCAGTCATAACCAATAAGTGGGATGATAAACCATTTCAGAACATGTAAAAAAAATCCTAATGTAACAGGAAGAATCTCTTGTCTCCAGTACTGATAGAAGGTCATCACTTCTCAGCCATTATGAACAGTACAACAAAATAAATTAGCTCAAATTATACGCTGCATGCATTTTGTACTCCATTAGAGTGTTTTATCAACAACTGGAGCACTGTGCTTCAGTAAAGCAGAAAGTAATTTCAGACTGGGCATGCATCGCTAAACGTATTACCCTACTTTCCTGTTTTTTCCTCTACTACATCTCTCCTATTTATTTCCATGACCTACCTTTTTATCTCTTTTCAGACTACTCATGTGAATGTTCTTCCAGTTATTCATATGTTTATACACATATACACATAAGTGTGCCCAAATCACATCAATACTTTCTTTGAAGCACATTACATGAATGGCTGGGGATTCCCTTTCCATTTCCCCTTCATAACAATTCAGCCTCTGAAAGATTTTATGTATTATACTTCATTAGTATAATCATCTACTGACTTCACTACACAGTTAAATTTTTTGTAAATATTTAAGAATTCCGTTTCACTTCTATAAGACTGGTAAAAAAATTAAAAAAATAATGAGGTGTTGCACACATAGAAGACTTGAGTTTCTCATTTGTTTTAATTTGTTCTTAGTGTCATGCTTGCAAGAGCAACTTCCACTGGCGATTTATTTAAATAAAAAGTGTCCACATGGGATTTATATTAAACTCAGATGTTAATCTGGAAATAGTTTTCTGGGATAATTTCTTAAAACAACCATTATATATCTATACCCCCATCAGCAACAAACATGAAGGGACCACTCTTATGAATGTTTTAAAAAATATACTGAGATAACTATACCACAATCTTCTACAACTTTTTTTTTTAAATATCGTTGTTAGCCAAAGTTTTGAAATTATTCCAAAAAAGAAGAGTCTTTCTAAACAACGGAACACAATGAAAAATAAACATGTTATTAGAAATTGAAAAGGATGGAAATGACAAACTTAATTTCATTTATTTTAATTATTTTATTAAAACAGCAGCAGCAGCAACAAAGCTTAAATTTGCATCCCTAGTTTAATGCTAAACCAGCAAATGATACACACATATATTAATGCACGTGCTTGCTTGAATTCAAGGAAACCCAGCCTGCAACCCTACACACACTCATCTGGGCATAAAGACCCAGTCCTATCCTCTAGATATGCTGCTGTATTTCCACATATGCTGATGTAACAACAGCCCCCATGAGTGTAAAAGCTCACCCGCAATTGATGCACTACAGACACTGGCACAACATTGGGAAAGCATTCTGCCAAAGCAGCTTGGGCTCCACATGGACACTAGTGCAACTCTGCTAGCAGAGAGGTCAAACAGGGAGGAGATTGGGGCGGGATATGGAAGGGATGTGCAAGTAAAAAATGCAACAATGCATTTGTGTTTACTGCATGATTTATCAATAAAAATCCTTTGTCTACAGTTCTATACACACTCCATGGGAGGAAGTTCCATCGTACTTAGTGAACATTATTTCTGAGTAGACAAGTACAGAATTGCACTGTTAAAACATATTTATGGAAGCGTGCCCTAAATAATACTGGACCTCAGCTTTAAGAAAAGCATTCGGCAATTATAGATAACAGATATGAATTCAGTCTTTGAGACACACTCTCAAAATAATTTTATTGGCAAACAGTTACTCTTGCCATATGTTATAATAGGAAATTGGTTTGACTAACACAGATATTCAGTTGCTACTTTATAACTTCTGGTAACAAAAATGCAAATACTAATATTCAAATTAAGTAGTACTAACAAAGTCAACACCCTAAACATCTTCAAGAAGAAAATAAAAGGTCTGGATCAGACTGAATCTGTAGTTAGGGATTTCTGATTGGTCTGTGGATTGGTCTGCCTTGTCGTCTTCCAGTCTGAACTATCCGCAAAAGTCAGATAGCTGCTGTAGCAGATGAGCCCTGTGTCCTGTTCAGAGTCATTCTATCCTTACTGGGCTAAATATGCACCTATAATAACTGATAAACTTGAAATTAACTCAGTAAATATTTGCAGAAGTTACAATCCAATCATAACATCTTCACAACAGTGGAGCAGAGTTTCTGGTGTTGTAAATGGTAATATTGAACTGAGCACAGTTTGCTACTTTCAACCATTTTGGAAACGCTGTCGCGAAAGGTGGTGGTGTTGGCGGCCCTCTGCCACAACCAGTTATCTACAGGAAGAGGTATGCTAGTGGAGGAGAAAGGGTTTGGGAGGAAGGGGGCAGAGAGGGGGAGAAACAGGGGAGTGTCTGGGTGGGAGGGGGTGGATCCCGGTGACACTGGAATGTACCTGGATCCTATCCCATTCCCTCTTCTCTTCCTTCTTCCTTACTCACCTTGGTTCTGTTCCAGAAAACGACTTGTACACATCTGAGGAGACTAAACCAGGCTTGAACAGATGACAGTCCGTCGTGTCCTGTCCCCGCCCCCCCACAGGATGAAGCACATGCTCTGTTGGCATGGCTGCATCGGGGGAAGGAGTTAGATAGGATTGGGCTGTTAGATTGTCTAAAGCTAGTGTACACTAGCTTTATTTACTAAAGTAATTTTATAACAACACAGGTTGCAAATTTCAATTAGGTAATTTAGCCAGATATGATACTGGCAAATAAGCGCTTGTATACCATCAAGTCTTAGGATCAATGGACGCTTGCCAGGTGTCCTGATCCAGATTTCATTCCACTAATGTGATCAACATACCCAAAAGGAATGCTTACAAAGATCTTGCATTTAAAAATAAAACGGAGACTTACAGCTCAAACCTATCCTCCCCCCCCCCCCGGCAGGTGCAGCCATGCCAAAAAGGCACATGCTGTATCAGTGTGGGCTGGGATGAAGAACAAGAAGCTAAGGAAGGGAAAGGGGATTTAAATATCCTTTCCCTTCTGCAAGGCTTCGCCCCACAATGGGTCTCCTTGGATCTGCACAGCAATTTCACTGGTACAAGTCCAAGAAGAGACAGGGAGCTGGGAGGCTGCTACCAGAGAGGAAAGGATACAGTGCATGCCATTGCCACCTGATTTATCCTATCCTGCAGTTCCTCTGCCCTGTTCCTTCCCCTCCCTGCCCAGTTTCACTCCTCCCCACCCCTGTTCCATGCTCCCCCCTGCCCTCCTCACCTTCCCTTCCTTGGCAGGCAGCTGGTGCTCCATCAACATGCACAGAAAACTCTGGCCTTCCCTCCAGCACTCTGGCCATTTTGGGGCAGTTGCCACAAGTGGAACACACAATCCACTACAGCAAGGACCAATAGGATTGGGCTGTAAAGAGTACCAGGCTCACATCTGCACACACCTGCTGCAAATCTCTGGATTGGAAAGTATGTATTTATGGATAGTTCTCTCTTAAAAATCACCTTCTGAATTTTTAAACTAAAGCATACTGTGATCCACAGAGTATATTTTATATCGCATGCTGCAATAGTTTCTAGTAAGAAGAAACTACTATATCCCATTATACAAGGCACAAATTTATTGTATGATATTGCTTTCAATAGCCCACTTATTTCAATAGCACTCTAACTGTCAGGGATTAATGAGCAACTCAAATCATAAAACACTTTTATTGTTATCCCCCCCATATCTCCAAATATAAAAGATTCTGTTTCTGCACCAGGTGGTTTAACCCAGCTGTCTCATGTAGGATCTATATTACCGTTGATTTTCTGACAATCGTAAATAAGAACATACGAACAAATCTATATGGTATTTTCATAGATGTCATAGCTATCCCATTCTACTTTAGTAGTTATAGCAAGTGTATACCTGACATCTTCAAAGTTTATATAAACACATTAAAAGAAACTAAATTCTTTGGTGAGGTCTGCTTCTGAATGGTGATATTGCACGTCATGATGAAGACACAGATTTCAACAGGCTGTAGTTTCATGTATGAAAACACTGTGGGTAGAAGAATTCCACTGCCCAAAGTACAAGGGACTTATTGGCAAATAGAGTGCAATTCAATTCCAGTTTGGAAAGACATTTTTCTTTAACTCTGTACAGCTGGTCTAGAATTCAACCAACTTAAATTATATTTGGTGTTATCTTGGGGTTTATGGGGAGGTGAATTGGCCCCCTGTTCCTTCAGCTGCAACAGAGTTATTTCTCTTCACAAATTATTCATGTACACTAATAATTTGTATTCTTGGATTTCCCAAAATTGCCCTTACCACTTGCTGACACAGCTGTAATGTAGAAACAGCAGGTCATAGTAAGAATACATGTAGGACATTCCATAGTAGGTTGCCCTTGGTAAACTTGATGGTGGTTTATCTGTATATAATTATCCTTAAAAACAATATAAGAAATAAAATTGTAGAATAGCTATTTATATTTTTTCTTAGAAATTGTATTTTTCATTATTTGGTTGAATTACATGCCTTTGCACACATCAGCAAAATTCAGAGAAGTATCTGGCAGACTTTGGTTTAATGGTTTCAAAAGGGATAAACAATGTAAAATGATTACAGTAAAAAAATTAGCATAGTAAGAATGGATATGCTAAACAGGCTGCCCGAAGGCAAGCAGTAACTTATGTGACAACAAGTTATAATGTAGTTTTAAGTATCTACACTGGAGCTAAACATCAGACACATACATATGGCAATCACAGTGTGTATAATTCAAAATGCTAATTGTGAATGCTGTGCTTCTTAATATTTTAACAACATACCTTTCATACTGAATGAAGAAAAATGATATTTAAATTGAGTTTTGCCCTTAGCTTTTTATCTATATTAAACCTTTTCACCGAACATATTTTCAAAATGGCACAGTAGAGCTACATCTGCAAAATATGCTTACTTGGAAGAAAAGTGAGTTTAATTTAAATGTCCTTTCCCATCAACAAGACTGACTTGAAGAATGGAAGAATGCATTACAATGACAGGGTTTTTAGCTGCAATCCTGAAACAACTTGCTAGGGAACAGTTTCAGTGAAACCAAGCAGTGGTTCTCAAACTTTCCTGCCCTACAACCTTCCTTCAGTGTAGTGCTCAGCAATCCAGACATTTTGGCAGTGACTAGATGATGTTATCACATCACCACTAAAACTATGTTGTGCCAAGCTTTCACATTTTTTTAATGCAAAAAGCCCACCATTCCCTGGAAGCCATTCTGTTCTTTGGAAATACAGGTTGAGTCTCATTATTCGAACAGGAGAAATCAAGTGGATGGTAAAAATCACACTACAGCAAATCAATTTAAAAAACAAAGGCCCTTTGCTCAGCGAATTTAAATACAGCCTTGCTGACCTTTGTGATGTTAAGATAGAGTCATTAAGACTACAGTCCAACTATCAGTCTCTCTTCCTTAGAAAAGATTATCTTTCTTTCAGGTGTTCAGGGGGAAGGGAGGGGGTCGCTTGGAGAGAGAATGACTGATGGATTGTCAGCTGGCTGCCCTCTCTCTAACTATTGTAAAGGACTGTTTTCCTTTAATTTAAAGGGCTCTTCTCATCCTGTTGAGATAAAAATCTCAACAGATAAAAAGAAAAGCATTTTAAAGGGGTGCATTTTTCCCCTTCTCCAGGGATCAGCACATTCCTTCTCCTGTGCAGTGGCAATTCGAGTTGAGTCAAATCCATGTATAAACAATCCGTGTATAACAAGGCTGAACCTGTAGTTGATAGATTTTCCCATTCAGAGAAGCTAAAGGAACAATATCTAAAGTCGTCATGAGGGTGAAGAAACCCAACAGGGTACACTGGAACACTCCAGCTTTGTGCTGTGTTATATCCCCAACTTTTCTCTATAATAGAATACTGAAGGATTCAATTGAGCTTTGGACAGGTTGTCTGCCTGAAGCTGATCAAGGACTTGCAGCTCCTGCCTGTCCCTACCTGCTTGTTTTCTGCACCATCAGAAATCTCCAAGCACTGGTGGTCAAAACAGGGCAATCCTGGGATGTCTGAACACGTCTATATCAAAAGAAGCAACAAAATCAATTTTCTTCTCATTAAAATATCACCTATGTGAGTCCCATTATACAGGGCACTTAAACGTGACTGTGCATTGTATATTATATTGTGAAGTACCTAAGGAAGAACCTCACCTATGGGAGTCTACTCAGCATTCCCTTCAGATGTAGAGAAAACCAAGAAGGCAAGGCAACCATTTTCAAGGACCTATAGATTTAAGGGAGCCCCCAAAAGCTAAGGGGAATGAATACTTTCAGAAGCACTAAATGAACTCAGGAGGAGAAAGAAAAAAGTAGTCTGGAAATAGAATGGTCCAAAACGTATACCTTGTACCTGAAACACTGCGAAGACCTAAGATCAAAAAAGGAGCAAAAATGAAGAAACAGATAATGGCTATTAGTACTGGGTTGGATCCCCTTTCCTAAACCAAAAGCAGAGTCAGAGGTACTCTTACAAAACATTACACTTGTTCAAAGTTGTGCAAGTCCAGATGGGGAGGTGTGGTCTGGAGGTGGGCAGCCCAATCCTGAGCTGCCCAGAGCACCCAGGCTTGGCGGCACCGAGAAGGGCTGCCACTGAATTCTGCGCCTCCCATGCTACCACGAGAGGCTCCTCGGGAAAAGGGGATGTTTGTCCCCTTCCCCCGAGTAAGGTGAGCAGTCCCGCAATGGGGCTACTCACTTTACCGCCGATCAGAAGGTCGGCGATAAGGAAAAGGTGCTCGTGTAGGGTGTGCAGCCCTCCATGAGCGCCCTGGATCCTGCAGAGCACAGCTCCTCCTCCTGCTCACTCCCCGGCACGCCTCCTCCCCGCCCTATCTCTGCCCTCGCCGGCCTCCCCCCTCCCCGGAACACCTCCTCCCTGCCCCTGTCCACGCCCCCGCCTGCCGTTCCACTGCTCTGCGGTCAAGAAGCACCGGCAGGAGCCCAGCTGTGAGCCCCGCAAACGTGTCTTATGGCATATTTGCGACTGTGGTTGATGGTACGGAGCCATGCCGCCAACCACAGGATTGGGCTCTGAGTTGCCTGCCTGCCAAAGAAAGCTAAGAGGAAGTAGCACTATCATGTCTGGAAGTAAGACCAGAAGGCGCTAACAAGTTGTGATGACCTTGTGTGTGAGAGAGGAGTCACTGGTGTGCCATGGTAAAAGGGTGGAATGGAACGCTGAGAAGTGAATAGGCAAGAGCAATAACATGCAATCCTGCCTAGACTCAGAGACATAGCTAGGTCATTTGACACCCAGGGCCCATAAATTTTTGTCACCCCATATGACTTAATCAATCAATCAATTAATAATTATTAATTAATTTCTCATTAAATTGTTTAATTAATTAATTAATTCACTTTTTATACCACCCTTCCTCTAAGCAGCTCAGGGTGGAGAACATGGTTCCTCCCTTTATTTTGTCCTCACAACAACCCTGTGAAGTAGGTGAGACAGAGATGGTAATAGTCATGACATGGAATGAATAATAATAATGACCAAAAAAATAAATGCAGTGAATATTTCCCCACAAGCAATGGATGAAATTCTGCATCAAATGGTATATAACATGATGGTATTGTTCCTAAAAGCAATGATTTCCAGAATTTTGGTCACTAGGGTGTCACCCGGCCCCCCCCCCTCCATGTCTCATTTGCCTGTTTTGAGTTAAGGCAGTGGTTCTCAAACTTTTAATGCTGGGACCCACTTTTTAGAATGACATTCTGTCCAGCAACCACCGGAAGTGATGTCATGGCCAGAAATGACATTATCAAGCAAATTAAAATAATTATAAATAATTAAATAAGGGGAAGCCAGCCCTGTTTCAGCAAGTAAATTTTCTCTGTAGCCTGCCTGCAGTAACCCCCACCCACACAGATAAAGCAGTGAGTTTTCAGCCCTCCCCAGTGCCCACCTTACCAGCTCAAGCCTCTGTTTTATTCTTTGGGGGGGTGCTGCCTTCAGGAGCATTTGTTGAGCTCCACTTTCATCAGATGGGGACCATGCAGCTAGCCTTGCATTCACCTTTCTCTGACTTGACCAGGAGCCAAGGCACATTTGCTTACTCACGAGAAAACATGACTGTGTGGCTTACTTTCGCTTTCCATAGGGCTCAATACATTCGTCTGCTTGGAGGGAGGGACTTCCTTCTTGGATTTTTTTTCTTGGGCTGCTTTCACTGGATAGGAACCATTCTGGTGTCACTGGATTCCTCTCAGCCTGCCCTTTCTGATGAACTATGGCACGTTTGCCTACTCACAAGTAAACATGCGATATGGCTCAGTTTCATTTTCCATAGGGTTCAATGCATTTTTTTGTTTCCAGTTTTTTGGCCATAACGTTTGATAGAAAGGAGATATTTCAATCTGGTTTTTTGCATTGCATTCCGCTGGAAATCCCACATCCAACGGTATATGGCATGATGGGGTTACTCCTAACCTTTGCGATGTTAGCGATGTTGGGGCATTTGTGGTGTTACACCCCCCCCAGGGTGGTACCTGGGGCGGACCACCCCCCGCTCCCTGCTAGCTACACCACTGCCTAGACTGATTTATAGCTGTCTGTGGAAGCTTGAAGGCATGTGCAGCCAGAATGATGATGATGATGTGCAGCCAGAAAGGGAAACATCTGGAGACTGAAAGGTTCTATACCGTATATGAATAGTACTGTAGACCCTTATCAGGTCTTGGATAGCCTGCCTGTGTAATAAACAGCCTTGAGTAAAATCTTATGAAAAGTCTGAGGATGAGAAAGGTGGTATACAAATGTAGAAATAAACTTTCAGTGAACAGGTCTCTCTCTCTCTCTCTCTCTCTCTCTCACACACACACACACACACACACACACACACAAAGTTTGGACACAGTAAAGAAGTATGAGATAAATCTACTTATACTATAGAATTGCTTCAGCGAAGGATAACAAATTAGTCATGCTTATTTCTTGCCTGCTATTATTAGCATCACTCTATATGTAAAAAAAAATGAAGCTTGCATACTCACTGATCCTACTGGAATATATTTTCACAACCAAAAAAATCCGTTTTTCCTGCCTTAATTGACTTCTTTGTGTGTGTTTTGACTACAACAGCAGCTGCTTTCCACAAGATTTATTCTTATTGCAACGGCTTTGCCTGTGCCTTAGAAATCCTTATGCATTATGACCTTGTCCTCGAAGAAGAGTTCTTAGTTCTGACTTATGTGACTCTTGGTGTAAGACTGAGATGGCAAATGACCCTCAGGAATTCAGAATACAAGTGAATTCTACAGTCCACCACACACAAGTAAATGGCACGTGTCTGTATACACTTTTACCTATGTACCTTTGAAATGCTTCATCAGCTCAGGTAAGAGAAGTATTATCAAAAAGCTGAGCGGGAGGAGAAACCTATAGACAGATAAATGCCATCCCCCAGCTCAGCAAAACATCACTCCCTTGAATCAGCAGTAAGGAAAAATAAAAATCAGAGGTAACTGCCATGTGCAGCCAGTAGGATACTTTGGCTTCTGTCTCCCATATTTGTATGCCTAAGAATTAGCTTCAATAATCAAGGAAGAGTCACAGCTGTTACAGTTCTAAATACTGTATTAAAAGGCACCTCAATATATACGACAACGAAGACCACCTCTCCTCATATTCTCAATAAACTAGGAGAAAATTTTGAAATAGCAGCATTTAGTGTATTCCATGCTTAAGTATGCGTGTCCAAACGCAACCTGCTTATGATGCAAACCTACTAACACACGTGCATGGTTGAAAGTGCCTTTTGGAATTTTCACCAGGACAGGTTTTTATTGTTTTTATGATATAGGTCTTTAGAAGAAATGAAAAAATAAATAAAACTATTTATCATCTTGTTGAACACCAGCAAATTAAAGTGGGACCCAAAGCTGAATGAAGCAAGAGTACTAGCCCAGAATGCTGCTGTTCTCATTTAAGAAATCAATATTTTCAATTTCTAGTTTTTTGTTGCATTTTGTCAACAACATCGATAAGAAAAGTATACTGTTTTATACAAATAGGATACAGAACAAAAGAGGGTTGTGATTTTTGTTCAGTTGGCTTTGTTTTTCTGCACTGGCATCAAAAAGGTTTATAGCACAATTCTCATATATAAAAGTATCATTCCAATGAATTCAGTGGAATTTATTCCCCATTAATAAGTTTAGGACTGCAATGCATCATTGACAAGTAAAAGAATGGTTCCAGGGATCATCCCTTTAGGGGATTTTATGACCTGATTTTTGACAACATTCCCTGACAAAGGAACTAGTCATCATAACAGTCCACTCCTACTCCCAAGGTACTCCAGTGCATCTCCATGTATGCCAGCGCAATGTCAGCCAGACCAATGTAGAAGTCTACTAGCTCAGACATAGCTTGGATGCTTCTACCAGCAGAAAGACCAAAGCAGGGAGGAGATCAAGGCAGGAGATGGGAGTGGCATGGGTGGGATGGAGGGTGCTGGCGCACACCATATACCAACCCCTTCCTCAGACGACAGACACATCCCCAAACACACTATACCAGTGATTTTCAACCTTTTTCATCTTGCGGCACACTGGCAAGGCACTAAAATGGTCAAGGTACACCATAAGCTTTTTGACAATTGACAAGGCACACTGTGCTGTCAATGGGGGCTCACATCCCCCAATGGTCCTATTGATAAATGATCCTCTCCTAAATTCCCATGGCACACCTGGGGACCATTTGTGGCTCACCAGTGTGCCACTGCACAGTGGTTGAAAATGGCTGCACTATACAATTTGTCCAATCCCCTTTTGAAGTAATCTAAGCCATTGTCACATCCAGTGAAAATGAGTTCCACAAATTATGTATGCCTTGCGTGAAGAAGCATAGTTAAATCATTACTAAGAGACATGGGTTCAATCAAAGTCTTGCCCTCAGCTGTTGGAAAAGCTGCCTATGTAATGAAAGGGAGTGAGGTCTCTCTCTCTGAGACAGAGGACTCTCTCTACAAGTGTTTCTGAGACAGAGTGAGGAGTAATAGGGTTCTATTCCAATCTGTTCACTGAGGGTGAACAGTCTGATTTATACTGTTTTCCCTTAGTGCAGATGTGTCCAAATATTTTAGCAGGATGGTCACATCAGCTCTCTGACATTGTTTCAGGGGTCAGGAAAAGAAGAATTTTTACATTTAAAGTTTGAATAAATTTACATAGATGAATATATTGGAGATGGAACTTACAGGAATGAATGAAGGCCTGGCAGTAGCTCAAGGCCTATAAAAGGCCTTGCACAAAGCAAGGCCAGCCTTTCCTTCACTGCCACTGCTGCATCACAGATGTGAAACAGCAAGTAGTGGAGGGAGCCCTTGTACCACAGCTCATGCAAAAGGTCAAACAGTTGCCCTCACGCTGAGAGCAGTTACGTTGGCACAGCACAGGCTCCAGCAAATCTCCAGAGGACTGGGGGCACCCTGCAGGCCAGACCAGGAGTCCCCGAGGTCCCCAGGTGGCCCCCAAGTGGCCCCCAGGCCGGGGTTTGGGCACCCCGCCTTAGTAAATAGGCAAAATTAAAAATGTTTTTGAGTTCATTCCAAAACTCTTTCCTAAGTTTCCAGTATCTAAAACTTTGCTTACCAGTGACCTCTTTGATTTCTATACATTCTAGCCATTATTTTGAAGCAAAACTATCCCTCTATGACAGCTCAATACCTAACCAGTCTTCTTCCTGAGTTCAGACACTGTTTAATCGCAGGAAGGTATAGTTAGAGGCAGAAAAACAAATAAGCCTCTTTTGCTTGCAAGTGACCCCTGGACTTGTTTTGCTCAAAGAAAGAAAAGCTTAAGGTGAAAACATGAATCAAATCCAAAATGCTGGAGTTGTATTAAAGCCATAACCAAATCAAACTCATTTCTCCATATTCAAAGTAAATTTTTTCCCATACCATATCCATGCTACTCCATCTCCTTGATCATTTTGGTTGCTGTATTATGCATCTTTTCCAGCTATACAATATCCTTTTTTGAGATGACATTTCCAGAACAATACACAGAAGTCTAAACGTAATCACAATATAGATTTCTACAAAGGCATTATGATGCTGGCTATTTGTTTTTTCTCTGAGTCTTCCACCATGACCCCAACATTTCTTGCCTGGTTAGTCATTACCAGTCTAGTTGCCATTGCTTATATGTGAAGATTCTCTCTCTGCTCAAAGTGCATCACTTTACATTTACCTATATAGACTTTTGGTTGCCATTTTATTGCTGACCCAATTTGGAGAAATGTTTTTTGAGCTCTTTGCAGTTCACTTGCATTTTTACTATCCCCAAACCATCCATTATTAACAATAATTTGGTGCTATTTATAAACATGTCCCTAATGTTTATATCTAATGTTTATATCCCTAATGTTATCTCATCCCTAACTCCAGATCATTTATGAATGTTAAAGAGCACCAGCCACTAAGACAGAGCCTTGGGAGACCCTGTGCTTATGTCTCTCCACTGAAAGAAGTGTGTTAGTTACTCCATCCTCATGTAACCAGTTGCTAATTCATTTAAGGGCTTATCTCAGGGATTTTCAACCTTTTTCATCTCACGGCACACTGACAAGGCACTAAAATGGTCAAAGCACACCACCAGCTTTTTGATAATTGACAAGGCACACCATGCCGTCAGTGGAGGGCTCACATCTCCCATTGGTCCTATTAATAAATGACCTTCCCCCAATTCCTGTGGCACACCAGTGTGTGCCACGGCACAGTGGTTAAAAATGGCTGGCCTATCTCCTCATCCTGACTTCTAGGTTTATTCAGGAGTTTTTTTTGACAAGACATCAAGTTAAATGCTTTCTGGAAGTCCAAATATATTAACGTATACCTAGAAGGGTTTGAAAACAGTTATTTATTTTATTCAGAAGTAAGTACAATGTGTTCAGTAAGGCACTGTAATCCTATCGTACTCACCAGAAACAAACATCTCTAAGTTTACCAGATCACCCCCAATGAAATGTGTGTTGACAGTCAGAGAATTTCAAAAGGTTTGTGAAGTAGAACTTTCCTTTGTAGAAGTTATGCTAATTCTTCCTCAGCAAAGCTTGTTCTTCAATATGGTTAATATTTCTATCATTCATCAGGCTTTCCACTAATTTCCCCAGAACAGATGTTAGTCATGCATCTTTAACCATCTAGCTTCCTTCTGTATCGTTAAAAAAATAAAGTCAACATTGTTTGTCTACTTTCCAATCTTCTAGTAAGACGATCAACTTTAGTGACAAGTTACTTTTTTCTTGCTAGAACAGCAATTTCACACCTGAGTGCTTTCAGAACTCTTGGGTGAATGCCATTCATAGCCAACAACTCATTAATTTGTAAATTGGTCCCAGACCTTCATCTCATCTATATTTCGGTCAGTTATTCAGACGCCCTTCCCAAGAAGAGTGGCACAGACTTGGGTATTTGTCCAAATATTGTCCTCAACAAAAGGCCAATGCAAAGAACTCAAACAGTTCCTCAGTGATCTCGCTATAATTCTTTGGCAATTCTGTCATCTATCGGTCCAGCTGCCCCTTTGGTTGTAATTCTGTTTCATACATATTTAAATATTTTTATTGTTTTAATGTTCTTAACAATATGCTCTTCATATTCCTTTTTTAAAATTCACCTTACTGACAATTTACATTTCTTTGCATCCCAATTCCCCCCAAGGATGCAAGTGTCCCACAATAACTTGTGCTGCATCATTGGGGAGGGGGCAGGACTACGACAATTCATTAATTCTCTTACCTACTACTTGGTCTACTCGAACCTGTGCTAGGATTTGGTGGCCGTCAGTGTGGACAAACCCAGCCCCTTCCCAGACTTGATCTGCTCTCCCCCGCTCCCATCACCACCCTCCCTTGCCCCATCCCACCCTCCCCCACTGACTTATGTTGGTCAGCAGGTCCCAATGGAGCTGCTGCTGCACCTGAGACAGCTGCAGTCTTCCCACTGGTGCTTAAGTTGTGCACTACTAGAGGGTGTGCTGTTGGAGGGCTTCTGCGACTGCCATAATGCAGTTGCTGCTGGCGGGATGCTAGTTCCACCAGTGATACAGCAGTGATCCTATAAAATTGGATCGTAAGTCAGAGTTTGTGTTCATTTTTGTTCTTTTCATTTGGGGAAGACTTCTACTTTTTAAGGAAGCCTTTTTCCATGCTGGTATTCCCATAGACTTGTTTGTTCTTTCCTAAACAGTGGTATGTTTTCAATGTAGGAAGGCTTCTATGAATGCAATTTTAAATAATCCTCAGGCTTCTTGCAGAGTGTTCACTCTCTTAAGCCATTTCTGCCCAATGTTGCATATATGCAACAGGGACCAAATACGTACACCTGTGGGCCAGGCAAAAATGGGTTAAGTCCCATTTTCCATTTCCTTTCAACCTTTTTTCCCCGATGATCATGTGAAGGCAGAGTGTGATCACACTGTATTTTCTGAGCAAGTTTTCCATTTATATAAATGTTGAATTTGATAGCACAGTGATCACTCTTGACAGCACATCTCACAGCAAGATACCATTAACAATTAAATTCCAGGTTGCCTCCTCCTAGCCAGCTCCACAACCAATTGGTTTTTTTATTGTTTCCAAAAATATTGTCCCACTGTCATGACCCAAATGTGCATTTACTTGATCAATATTAAGGAACTGGCTCAGCCCTATGAGGGACTTATGCTGACAAATCTCTCAATCCATCTGCATAAGGCTGGGCCCATTGTTGCACAAGCTACTCTGAGAGTGGGCAGCTCACTACTGATGACATAAGAACCAGGAAGCACTTCACTGGAAGTGGTGGGCCACCAAACCTCCACCGGAGCAGACTGGCAGTAGAAATGAATTGGGGAGAGGATGGGGCACAGATTGGACCAGGCCAGAGGGAAGGATCTCGGTAGCAGCTGTACATGTCAAGATCCTATTCCCCCTTTCTAGTCTGGAGCTCCCCCAGGAATCTCCATGGACTTACACCAACAAAATAGCTGGCAAAGGTCTGATTAGATCTTTTTGGAGATCTGGTACCCTAAGGAGAAGTAAAAAAATTCTTTACTTACCTCTTCTGGGTGTCTGATCCTACCCACCCCCTCCCAGCTAAGAGCATGCAGCACTGCATGGTTTGGGCTGGTGGGGGATAGGATTAGGCTCTAAGTTACCCATTTTGGTTGAAAGTACATGTCCCAAGTACTGCGTAAGTTACTGAACTTGATATCTTTTTCTTAAATTCAGGCAAAGGTTGTATAACATTGCACAAATCTAACTTTAAAAACACTCCAGTATGGTTAGGACAATCGGTTCCCTCGAGTCAGTCTGAGTGCTACACCTTTTTTTTTTTTACAGTCTCCTATTACATCAATAAATCATAATATGCATTCTGTCATCTCTCTGCCACAGCATATGCTATAAAGAGCGGGTAGCTTTGAAGCTCCCTTCTGTAAGAATCATTTTGTATGTGTTCAGCTCAGGAGACAAGTTCACTTAAAGCAATATGCCTTGGAGTTCATATAAGATGAAAAATAACAACTTGAATTGCTACCCCAGTAAAATATTGTATACACCCAATGGGGTACTGGCCAGTGGAAGCTTGGCCATGCTCCCACTATCAGAGAACTGAATGAGTCTGATCACCAAATGCAGTGCTTTCTTCTTCCATGTATGAGTAAATGGCAGGCAGAAAACAGATTCATGCTGGGACACTATTAGGGTGGATGTGAAACCTGTCTCTGGTGACCTCTGTGTCTGAGATGAAGGACGACTTTCCACCTTGCATAGCTGTGCTTCAGATTCCAGTCCCATAACTGCTCTGTCAAACAAGATGGAAACAGCTGAGAACTGAGCCAACTTGCATCTTTGTGGCCCCATACTTCCATCTGTTTATTTCTATCTCAGTTCTATGTTGGGGTATCAAAAGTGTGTGAGAGAAAAATCTTGGTAACTGACTTTTTAAATGTCTTGGTTATAAGTAGAAGAAATACTTGTGAATAGCTGCATTTGGGCAGCAGGTGTTAGTTGGAGAAGGTGACTAATCTCCTAAGCAAGGTACAGGTCGGACCTTAGTATCCACTGATTTGACTCACCACTGATACCGAGATCTACCTTTAAATGCCTTGTAACAAAGAAAAAAAAACACCAAAATCAAATTTTCAACCTTTTCACTGTTGATTATAATTTCATTCCATTAGATTCCATTATTCACTCTTTCTAGTGGCTGAATGCGGTGTAGTGTCTATATCAATGCATTCTGGGGTGACAATAGAGGAGCAAGAAACCTAGAAGTGGGTCTTTAAAGCTATTTTTCCACTGATTTGGTATCCACTTTTTTTTAATCCACTGGGAGTTCCGGAAGGGTAAAATGAAATCTTTTTTTTAGGTGGGTCCCAATGCTAAAGAGTTTGGGAACCACTGCCCTAGGCACTATATCATATTGGGATTTCAGTATAATGGCTTGTCTGGAGAAGGCCACTGGAATGGACACCTGAAGAAGCTACAGGCTCTGAAATAAAGGTGATGCAGGAGAGAAGAATATGCAATGTACAGTATGTGCCACATAGGCTGCAGGCTGAGAATAACAAGAACTCTTCATTGTAGAAAGGAAACAAGAGTATAGCATTCTAGAGACTGATGGGGGAAACAGTGCTGGTGCCAAGATACTGGAGGTCCTGGGATAAAATCCAGCAGCGACACTCCCCACTGCAACCCAAGTGCCCCGTGACAGAGCACAGGGCACCATCACCAGTATCAGGGGTTCAAGTTTCAGTAAGGCTAGGTAAACTCCCTTACTGGCATGGGTCCTTTGACAGTGTGCCAACTAGTTGACTCAGGGTGCAATCCTAACCCGTTATGTCAGCGCTTTCCAGCATTGGCATAGCGGTGCCAATGGGACTTTTGCTGCATCCTGCAGTTGCCCTTATGTCAGTGTTGGAAAGCACCGACATAAGGGATTAGGATTGCGCCCTCAGTTTCACCCCTGGGGTGAACTGAGTGGATAGTAGGGCATAAATTCTTGGTAGCTGAGACCAGGGGGAAGCTGAGGAACAGTGCTGATTTCCACCCTTGAGAGACTCCCTTCTATCCACCCCATGACACTTACATGTGGAATGATAATATCCATCAATATATGATACACAAATTACCCTACAGACATTAATTAACCCTTATTTAATTATTAGTACTTTATGCAGCAAGTATTAACTTGCTTTTTTTTTTAAATGTTATGCCCACAGAGACTTACTCCACCAGCTAAAATTGTCAGGAAGGAAAATATTCCAAGCAAATGCAAAGGCACTCTTGATATTCAAAGACTGCATCAATAGCAAACAGACTTACTACAAATGACAGTGAGAATGAATTAAGACAGAGCAGCTCATCTCTTCAAAGAACAGAATAATCTGCTTTTTTCCCTTTCCAGTACAGATAGCTTTTTGTTTCAATAACTTTCCCTTCTTCAGAAATAATTCCATATAGTTAATAAAAAGACAGGTATGGTAAACTGATTTTATTGAAGTCACAAATTTTACTCTAAATCTTTTGTTTCTGTGAAATTTGAATTTATGGGCAATATTTTGATCAAGAGATTCAGCAAGCACGAGACTGAAACACATGTACAAAAACTCTTTTCGGTTATTTAACTATTTAGCCACATTTACAGGAATATTTTAAATCGGGTCACATCGAATAATTACTGAAGCACATGCAGTATTTTTGGAACAATTCTTAGCAAGATGTCATGATGCAGGGTAACTGTCAAATCAGCACTCACCACTTGGAAGAAAATTATTGAAAGCTTAAGAATTTTGTCCAGAAGTAGGATGAAGTAAGAAGCCCAGGCTGCAGTCCTATACATACTTACCTGGTAGTAAATTCTATTACACTCAATGGGGCTTACTTCTGAGCAGACACACATATATTGTACTGCCTGTTCAGGGTGACCAGATACAGTGGAGGATAGAGTGCCTACACCTTTAACCATTGTATAGAAGAGGGAATTTTGGCAGGTGCGGCTCAGCATGGAAAGATTTAAAAAGCTGCACCTGCTAAAATTCCCTCTTCTATACAGTGGTTAAAAGTGTAAGTACTCTGTCCTCCATTGTATCTGGCCAACCTGTACCAGTCACTTCCACTCTCCAGCACCCAAACAGAATTATGCCAAGAATAATGGTTAGATTTTTAGAAGTTCTGGATAGATGCTCCACTCCCACTACAAACAAGACACTCTCTTCTCCAGTGACTCAACAGGATGCGCTGTCAAATCTCGAATCTTTTACACTTGCTATCCATGACTAATGACGTGGTTTGTCAGCACTGGAGCCTTGTGCCACTGCTTCGTATTTTGATGCAAAGACAGCTATGACTCACACTATAGCAAGTCATTTACTCACAGGGGTCCCAGTGATTGGATGGGGGGGGGGGTTAATTATTGTGGCCTATTTCTATATGCTTCTTTTTCAGAGTATGTTTACAAAATAAGTGACATCAAAAACTGTAAATACCATAGCTAAGCTTCTAGCTTCCCATCAAAATATTTTCATGCAAATCCCTCTCTGAACACTTCAGGAGTGTTCTGACTCAGTGTCATATGGAGTTTTATAGTATACCTCTAATTACGTTAAGAGTCACAATGGAATCTAGCTGGCAAAACCACCAGTCATTCTTTCAGAATTTATCCCAGTGTCTAGAACATCTGCTGTAAATCACAAAGGTTATTCCAATTTGTCAGAACGCCCAGACCCACTGAAATTAAATGTTGCTTGTGTTCCATGGGCCTCAACAGCATATTACTTATCAGCACCATATTATTAATCTCCACACAATGACAGAAGAAGCTTGTATAGAACATAAGGTCAGGTTACCCTGCAACTACTGATTTCCTATTGAAGCAAACCCTACGGAGAATGGGAGATGCATCAAAGGCTATTGGAGTCATCTTATTCTCTTTCACTGTTATAGAGCATGCCAGATCATACACCCATAACTCAGAAAATATTCAATTACACGTTTGCAATCTTAAGCTCTTCAGCAGAAGATGTCAGGTTTTAATAAAGCCTGGAAAGACATATAGCCACATTTTTCAGATCCCAAATAAAATGTTCACGGGCATTCTTTCACAGCTTATACTTCACTACCTATCTGATATCTTAAAGAGTCTTCTGTGCCTATAGCACAGAACTGTAAAACATCACAGTGTGACATTGACTTCATGGTACAATTATGGAGCCAAAAAATGGCTTCTTGAATATTTCTGGGTTTTGTCAAGAGGTTTACTATGTGATAACATAGGATAACATATACACATTACTCTTCAGTAATGTGTACATAATACTCTTCAGTATCATGCAGAATTCATTTCCATCTCAGCACAGATAGGTAAATGTAACATGTAAACTGTCAACTTATCAGATGGACTTGCCGATACACATCAGGTACCCGGGAAATGTAGCCACTAATAGAAACTTTGCCTTCCTTTCTGACAAATAGAAGTGTGTTATAGGAGTCATCGTCCTTTCTTTTTTTCATAGTTCTCTCTTCCTTTCTGGTAGAGAAGACTATGGGCACAATCCTAACCCCTTATGTCCCTTTCCAGCACTGACATAAGGGCAATGCAGCTCTGAGGTAAGGAAACAAACATTCCCTCACTTTGAGGAAGCCTCTGTGAGTGACACCCTGTGAGTGCAGGTTGCAGCACATGTCCCATTGGCACTGCTATGCCAGTTCTGGAAAGCACTGACATAAGGGGTTAGGATTGCACCCTAGGACTCTTAGGACGCCCTTCTCTTCCCTAGCAGTAGCATTAGGAACATTGTTTTATTCCAATAGCATTGGACGCTGCAATGAAAAAGCTGATCAACGCACACTCCGCCTGTAAAACTTCAAAGGAATGGACATGAATGTACTAACATAGGGAACCATATTAAAGTAGCTACGTTCTTGCTAAGCAACACCACAGGGCAAGCACATGCCAATTAAAACATTCTGCACCACATAGGAATTAAATAATCACATGTACATTTGCATACTTCAGTTTAGATCTGCATTTAATGACTTGTACAAGATGAATAACGGTTCCTTTTCTGCTTGCCAACCCAAGAGCACAAGCTAACGGGTGACACAAATATATGCAAGTCAAGTTTGCTGCTATCATTTTTTGTGACCTAGAAAAAAGAAGTATTCATCTGTGGGACTATCTTCATGCTAACAAAACTTTGGAACTATGGAGAGCAATACAAAAAGGCACAGAATTGAGAATTCATACACTTTCAGGGGCAGAAGGTAGAGACCCACAGCCAATGTTCCATCTATAGGGGTTTGGATATTGCATAATGGATGGAGAACAAGAAACAAAAGAGATCCAGGATTTCTGCTTTCCTGTATTTCCTTGTATGGTTTTGAAGACACTCTAATTTTTCCTCCCAATTCCATATGATCAAGCTGTACCTGCATCAGGATCAGGCACAACTAAATGTGGTTCCAGATGTAACGGTTCTATTTTGGATGTCACCAAGAAGTGCTGAGACCAGGTGCAGGAATCATTTCACTTCGTGTCTCCCCTACCCCTACGTTCCACAATATCGACAATCACTTCTTAGCTGTCACAGGCAAAAGAACAGAGAGTGGGAGAGTTCTCCAGAACCCAGTCATTAATTTGGAGAAGGACCAGAAAACATTGCTCTGAGTGATCAACACCTCTCGCTTTGACTAAAATTATTACATTTACTGCAGAACTGTAGAAGTCAGATAGGCAAAAGGAAAACACGCCACACAGGTTTGCAAGTCGTTTGATAGGGGCATTTTTGTCTCCTGTAGAGACAGGCTTGAGAAACAAGGCTTTAAAACATTAATCACTACAACAACAAGGCATATGGGGCAGGGGTTCTCCAAGTGTGACACAGCTATCCTTTTTTCCCCCTTCAGATTTATAAATAGTTTGGATTTCCTAAGGGTATAAACCAAGATAACACAAGGGGCAGATCATATGGCTGGCAGCACTTTCTCTCATCATCTCTCTGGGAAGAAAGAAAGAGCCTGCATGAGCAAGAAGCAAGACTGATGGTTCCCAAGGGGAGACTACAGAGAAGCAAAGAGACTTGAAGACAAAATAACAAAGTAACTAAGCCCATTCTCTATCCACTCACACCAAAGAACAGCTACGTCATCCCCATTAGGAAAGTACAGGGGCATGGAGTAGCACACTGTCCCCTTGATAAACCTAAGCACAAAACAGTGATCTCATCCCAGATCCGCTACAGCTACACTTCTCTCCAAGGAACTGCCCATGCCTCCTTAGATATGTCAGCCTCACAATTCTGAGAACTATGAATCTTGAAAGACAACAACAACTACTAATTCCATTGTTTAAAAAAAAAGTAATTCTAAAACTGTAAACAACAATCCCTTATACTGGCAGATTCTGAAATCAGGTTTCCAAAGGCCAGAAAGGTTCAGATTATTCACTACACACACAATGTTGCTTCAGATTACTTCATGTTACTGCAAACATAAACTGAACTGAATTTTTAGTGAGATTGCAAAACTGCCAAATTGTGCCAATTTTAGTATTAGGGATTGTTCAGACTCAAATTTATGCCTAATGATAACACACTAAGGGCACAATTCTAACCTCTTAAGTCAGTGCTTTCCAGCACAGGCATAGCGGTGCCAATGGGACATGTGCTGCATTCTGCAGTTGGGCGTCACTCACAGAGGCCTCCTCAAAGTAAGGGAATGTTTGTTCCCTTACTTCAGAGCTGCATTGCCCTTATGTCAGTACTGGAAAGACCTGACATAAGGGGTTAGGATTGTGCCCTAAATTGAGGAACCTCCCTATCCCCTTTCTCTCCTTGGACCAGTGCCAGCTAAAGAACTGCAGGATCGGGACCAGGAAGGGAGATAGGGATAGTGGCAGCACCACCAAGCAGGGCCTAGGAGAGGGGGGTAGAAGGGGTAATTTGTACCTGGGTCCAGGGTCAAAAGGGAGGCCTAGGAGCCAAAGGAGGGGACCCAGAAATTTCCTGATATTTTATGTTTTCCTAGCTACTCAGACTTGTTGCTCGCATGGGATGCTGGGGACACTACCGCGACTGGGGATGCTGGGGAGACTACTGATGCCACATGGTTTAGTAGACCTAGGCTCCAAAGACATTTCCAGCTGCCTCTACCCTTCCCCCAACCTGTTTTGCGCCTCCCTGCCCCATTCTGCTCTCCAGTCACCACCCTCCCCCGCTCTATTTCACCCTTCCCCCTTTTCAAAGGGGCCCAAAAGAATCTTTGTACCCCCTGATAAAATTTCTCTCAGAGGCCCTGCCACCAAGCCTACCCCATCCTGGCCTGATCCACTTATCCTCCATCCCCGTTGCCACCCTGTTTCACCTCCTCCCCGCCTTGATCCGCCCTCCTGTCTCTCCCACTGATTTACCTGCCCCAGATCCAGCCAAGGAGTGTGCTGTCAGAGTTCCTTTTGCAACTGGTGCTGACTGTCAGCACCAGCACAGGAAGCACACATAAGATTGGTCTCCAAGATTAATCCCTAATATCAACTGTTGTATTGAGTTCTAACACTCCTTGGAATCTTCCCAATTAAAAATAATGCATTTCTTATTATGAGATGATAGAGGTGGGCGCCCATATCTGCTGATCCCACAACCACTGTTTCAATTATCCGAGGATGGGAGGGCCATTTTTTTACATTGTTCTTGCTTTACTTACAGGTCCTGAATAGAATGCAACAATCAGGCCAACAGGAGGCACAACAGAGGGAGAGGCTGCCAGAACATTATTTCCTTCTCTTGTCTGTAAAAGCAAAGCAAGATTGCTAAAAGACTTTGTTGCTTTCACGGGTCATTAAAATGCAAGTGCAACGATCAGGCGGGAAGAGGCATGATCAGTCCAGGGACTGGTTTGTATTTTATGTATGTGTTTGTATTTTAACAACTTGTGAAAGTAACAAGGTCTTTTAGCAAACTTGCTTTTACAAAGTGCCAAAACACCTTGCTGCCTGCCTTCCTCGTCCCCTCATGCCACCTTTACCCTATGTCCTCAGGGTCTCTAGCCCAGCCTTTCTTTTTCCACTGGTTCACCTTGCTTTTCCTCCTCTCTGCTTGTCCTCTCTACCTGCACTTTTTCCTTCACACACACACTCTCTCTCTCCTTCTCTCTCTCTCTCATCTCCTTAAGCCCCTATCATTCCTGGTGTTCTCTACCTGCACTCCCTGCTTATCTCTCCTGTTGTCTGCTCCTACTTGTTTCTGATCCATTCCTTTGGTCCTCTTTTCTCCCAGTGTTCTTCCTCTGACATCTCTTCTCTCACTCTCTTGACTTCCTTGCCTCTCTGGGCTCTTGCCTTGGCATTCTCACTCTAGTTCACTCTCCTCATTGTCCAGCTACTCTGCCTTGCCTCTCCCTTTGCTCCCTGCCATTTCCATCTTTCAAACTTCTTGGCCCCCTTCCCAAATTGCTACTTCCTTCTCGGAGGTGACCTGGCTGAGCTGCCTGTCACCTCTCCTGAGGATGGTACATTCCATAAGACTGGGCAAGATGTCCAGACGTCTCACCCAGATCTGGTGAGCAGCAGCCCCTCTTCTACCCAATTGTTTTCCACACTTTTTGTTGTCGTGGAAGGACCTTGTTGCTTTCTCAGCTCTTAAAAATTCAAATGCAAGATCAGGCAGGAAGAGGCATGATCAATCTAGGGACTGCAGGATCATCATATTTGCATTCATAAGACCTGTGAAAGCAGCAAGTTCTTTTAGTGATTAAATCAAGAACTTTTGTTTTTTACTCTGGTGTTCAAGACCAGACACCAGGGTGAAAGAAACCTCTGATAAAAGATCTTGCTGCTCACACAGGACCAAAACAGAACTACCAGGCAGCCAGAGGCATGATAGAGCAAGAGACTGCCAGAACGTCAACAAGAAGCTGCTTCCTGTTAATGTTCTGGCAGCCTTCCCTCCCCACCCCCCACCCCCGACTGCCAGCCTGATCATCACATTCCCTTCAGGATCTTAAAATAAAGCAATAACAACGTAAGGTAATGGGGGAGACCCTATACTTAACATAAGATTCACTTTTTTCCAAGGTTTTAGATATCCTTGGGACCTACCATTCATGGATACAGGGCACGCCTATACTTTGTTTTTAAATACAAGATAATTTATGCATCTTTGCCAAACCCCATAGTTTTGCCACCCATTCTTACAGTTTAAGGAGGGCAGCTGCCATTCAATACAGGACTTCAGTCAACAATGGACCCTCCATATCCACAAGGGATTGGTTCTAGGACCTCCTGCAGATACCAAAATCCTCAGATGCTCCCTTAACGGCATAACAGACTCATGTTGATGTTGACATGGCAGAGCAGCCAGGCCCTGGGAATGGAGCAGGTGGAGCTGTAGCTGCAGCTGGAGTCTTCTCAGGGTCTTACCAGCATATTCAAGTTTTGCTTTTTAGAACTTTCTGGGATTTTTTTTTTGGGGGGGGGGGGGAATAGTTTAGTTTGTGTAAGTACAGTACAGTTCAAAGTACAATGTTCGCACAATCACAAAATCACCTAACAACGTATTTCGCAGAACGTGTCCCCATCATTAAGCGATACACGCCTGTACTTAGCTGACATTATCTTCACGGTTGTATAAAATAATAAGGGCTCCCTTGAATTAGGGACTTTGCAACAAACTTGTATAAGAAGTAACAAAACCCGATCTACATCTAGTTTAATATTCAAAATGTCTGAAATTAATATTGCTATTTGATTCCAAAGCTGATATTTTATCCCAAAAACAAAGATCACTTTTCTTGCACTTAAATGTTGAATGCCACACATCAACCCACAGAGGGAAAGTATGGGGTATGTAAAACTTGCCACACTGATGCTTCTGAATAATTTCTGAATAGTATAGCAGAAATATGTAAATCTTGCATGCCACTGAAGATCCTTCCAACATGGGCTGAGAGATGGCTAACAATTCAGTAGACTCATTAGTCACAAGCATAAACCAGATGAATGGGATTTAACAACTGACATTACTTACCATCTTCAATAAGCAAAAGAATGACAAAAAAAGTACTGTACACAATTTGAAGGAGAAGTTTTTAAATAATTCCAACACTGAGTGTCATTCTCTTGGCTACACCAATTTATTATTATTAATTATTAACAGTATTTATATACCACTTTTCAACAAAAGTTCACAAAGCGGTTTACAGAGAAAAATCAAATAACTAATGGCTGTATAATATCTAAAATCTATAACTCCTCATTTGCAGTTGGAGAAAACAAGACTCATCAATTAAATGTTTTTCTCAGGTTCACAATGAACTGGCTAGATCAGCAAAAACATATACCAGGTCCCCAGTCCCTCCTTCTGCCTCATGCCTATGCTTCTGCTTTAAATGCAAAACAGCAGCTGATGAAAGTATATCTTCTTAAATATTTAATCTTGGTAGTTTGAACTCTTCTTTCATTATCTTCATCTCTCCCCATTTTATTTATGGGGCAATGAAAACGCCATAGTCTATACTCTTCATGGCTTCAAACTCTTCACATCAATCTCTGTTATGCTTCTAATACCAAGAATAAATCCGCCAAAGGCTCACTTCAGGCATAAGCTTCCCTCATATCCAAAGCTACCACATTTCTCTTCACAAATGCATAGATGAGCACCTTACTGACCTCAAAATGACTTGATAATGTCACCTGATTCTTTATTGGTACAGAGAGACATTCATTTTGTTCCAGATCCAATTGTGTTTTCAGCAGGTATCATTATTCAAGTATCCGCTGCAAGCTCTCTAACTTTTGTCTCAAAGGACCTGTGAACGGAAAGCTCAATTCATAGAATGAGACAAAGTTTTATGGACTAGTATGGCATGCAAAGTCTCTTTCTTCATTGTGAGAGTTCTCAGGCTCAATGGAAAATCATTATGGTGTACTGAAGAAGCTGTCAAGCTCTTCCAGCACAGGCAGGCACTCAATGTTGTTCAGTGCTTCTTCGGTGACTACATTTTCTCTGGAATATAGCTCAGAGTAGTGCTGCACCCAGAGTTCCATCTGCTGCGCCCGATCCTGGATGACCTCGCCTGTGGCAGACTTCAGAGGGGCAATTTTCTTCTGTGTTGGACCTAGGGCCTGCTTGATACCATCATACATCCCCTTGATGTTGCCCGTGTCAGCTGCTATCTGTATCTCGGAACAGAGCTGGAGCCAGTAGTCGTTAGCACATCTCCTGGCAGTCTGTTGGACTTTGCTGCGAGCAGTTCGGAGGACCTGCAGGTTGCGCTCACTGGGACAGACCTTGTATGCTGCTTGAGCTCTCCTCTTTTCCTCAATGACTGGTGTCAACTCCTCAGAGTGGGCTTCAAACCAGTCTGCCGCCTTGTTGGTCTTCTTGCCGAATATGGACAAGGCGGTGTTGTAAACGGTATTCTTGAAATGTTCCCATCTGTTGGATGCGTTTGCGTCGGCCGGGCCTGGAAGAGATTCCTCAAGCGCTTGTGCAAATTCCTCCACTTTTCTCTGATCCCGGGTCTTGCTGGTATCAATGCGAGGTCTTCCTTCCTTTTTCGTGTGATACAGTCGCTTTGTTTGCAGTTTCACTCTGCTGCACACCAGGGAGTGGTCTCCTGTGCTGGTCTGCCTGTGCTGGAAGAGCTTGACAGTGAACCAACCCTAGAAGAACTTCACGTGGCCCTGGACTCCCTTGCCTTTGGCAAGGCACCTGGAAAAGACAGCATCCCTGCTGAAGTCCTAAAATGCTGCAAAGAGATCATCGTCACTGAGCTGCATGAAATCCTCTGTCTCTGCTGGAGAGAAGGTGGAGTACCTCAAGACATGAGGGATGCAAACATCATCACGCTGTACAAGAACAAAGGTGACAGGGGTGACTGCAACAACTACCGCGGCATCTCTCTCCTTAGCGTTGTAGGAAAGCTGTTTGCCCGAGTTGTACTAAAGAGGCTCCAGGTACTTGCAGAGAGCGTCTATCCAGAATCGCAGTGTGGATTCCGAGCCAACAGGTCCACCACTGATATGGTATTCTCCCTTAGACAACTGCAGGAGAAATGCAGGGAACAACGACAGCCACTCTTTATAGCCTTCATAGATCTCACAAAGGCTTTCGACCTGGTCAGCAGAGACGGCCTCTTCAAGATTCTCCCCAAGATTGGATGTCCACCCAGGCTCCTCAGCATCATCAGATCCTTCCACAAGGACATGAAGGGCACTGTTGTCTTCGATGGCTCCACATCAGACCCTTTTGACATCCGAAGCGGAGTGAAGCAGGGCTGTGTTCTTGCACCAACCTTGTTTGGGATTTTCTTCGCTGTCCTGCTGAAGCAGGCCTTTGGAACTGCAACAGAAGGCATCTATCTCCGGACCAGATCAGACGGAAAGCTCTTCAACCTCTCCAGACTGAGAGCAAAATCCAAAGTCCAGCTGAAATGTCTGCGTGACTTCCTCTTTGCCGACGATGCAGCTGTCACTACCCACTCTGCCAAAGATCTCCAGCAGCTCATGGATCGTTTTAGCAAGGCCTGCCAAGATTTTGGACTGACAATCAGCCTGAAGAAAACACAGGTCATGGTTCAGGATGTGGACTCACCTCCCTGCATTACAATCTCTGAGCATGAACTGGAGGTTGTCCATGACTTTGTGTACCTTGGCTCAACGATCTCCGACACTCTTTCTCTCGATGCTGAGCTAAACAAGCGCATCGGTAAAGCAGCTACCACGTTTTCCAGACTCACAAAGAGAGTCTGGTCCAACAAGAAGCTGACGGAACATACCAAGATCCAGGTCTACAGAGCTTGCGTCCTGAGTACACTTCTGTACTGCAGCGAGTCATGGACTCTTCGCCCACAACAGGAGAGGAAACTGAGCGCTTTCCACATGCGCTGCCTCCGACGCATCCTCGGCATCACCTGGCAGGACAAAGTTCCAAACAACACAGTCCTGGAACGTGCTGGAATCCCTAGCATGTATTCACTGCTGAAACAGAGACGCCTGCGTTGGCTTGGTCATGTCGTGAGAATGGATGATGGCCGGATCCCAAAGGATCTCCTCTATGGAGAACTCGTGCAAGGAAAGCGCCCTACAGGTAGACCACAGCTGCGATACAAGGACATCTGCAAGAGGGATCTGAAGGCCTTAGGGATGGACCTCAACAAGTGGGAAACCCTGGCCTCTGAGCGGCCCGCTTGGAGGCAGGCTGTGCAGCATGGCCTTTCCCAGTTTGAAGAGACACTTTGCCAACAGTCTGAGGCTAAGAGGCAAAGAAGGAAGGCCCATAGCCAGGGAGACAGACCAGGGACAGACTGCACTTGCTCCCGGTGTGGAAGGGATTGTCACTCCCGGATTGGCCTTTTCAGCCACACTAGACGCTGTGCCAGAACCACCTTTCAGAGCGCGATACCATAGTCTTTCGAGACTGAAGGTTGCCAATACAAATACTGAAGAAGCTACTGTCATTTGGAAAAAAAGGATATGAAACTCCCAAGAAGTCAATTCCATCAGTGAGTTCAGTGGGTAAGAGATATGTTTTCCTTTCTTCCAGAATACTGACTTTGGATTGTGTGCAGTACGAGGCAATTCTTCTCACTTTACATTTTGCGGCTTTTGAGGCTGTGTTTCAAAGCTAGCGTCTTGACCAATGTCACTCAGGAAAAATATGAGCTTATGCCCACTTGTACTCTCAAAAGCAGTTTTTTTTTTTCCAGACTGACATTTTGAATGACTTTCCAGATCCCTCCTCCAGGAGGCAAGAGCAATCCCCTTCTTCTTCCTCTGGCCACTGGTATCTGGTTTTTCTGGTTTCCAAAGGCAGGAGAGATTGAGCAAAATCTCAAGATTTGTTTCTGCGTCCACCACCACTGGTGTCAGCAGCTGCCAAAAGTCTGTTGCTGTTCAGAAGGGATGCAAATGTTTCCCTTTTTGAAGAAACTGAGGGCCCAATCCTGTGTGTCGGAGTGCTGGTTTGGCACACAGGATTGTGTGCGTACTGCCAGCTCCAAGTGTTGTAACATGCCATAAAGCATGTTTGAGGCACCTGGGAAGGAGGGAGCGCTGGCCTTGGTGCCACAAAGCAATGTGGGGAGTGGCCAGTGGTACCGCAGACTGTCAGTGCAGCTTTTGGGGGAGGGGGGAAGATGGGGGAGGGAAGAACAGGTGGGGGGCGGGTGGGGAGAGAGGAGGATAAGGTCTGGGAGGGGGTGGAGACGGTAGCAGACTGTCGCTGTATCCTGTACTCCCTCCCTGGTCAGAAAGCCCAACATGGGTCTGTGCCCCCTCAAAAGTGGGTACAGATCTGAGAAGACCCATTGCCGCCCACTGAATTCTATCCAGGGTAAGGGAGCAAATGAGATGACTCCGGCACCTGCCATGGCACCCATGCGATACAGCTGTGGCCATTTCTGTGCCACTGTTCATCTGGCCACCACAGAGAGAGGAAGAAGAAGGAAGGAGGGAGTGGAGGGCAGCAGCTGATCAAATGGCCAATCAGGGCACTGCTTTGAAGCATTTGTCTGCCTCACAGTTCTGCCGAGCTGAGGCTATGAGTGTCAGGAAAACTGGGTGCTCAGTCAGACATGCCGAGCATTGAAGCTGCTTTTCTAGCCTGCCCTGTAACATGAGCAAAACTGACTGGTGGGGAAAGGGAGGCTCTGGTCTGCAACACACACGGGGCAGGTTAGCACTTGCATGTGCACACGTCTTCCCTCCTCTCTTTGCAGCAAAACCCCAATGAGCATCTCTCTTTCTCCTGGTCCTTTCAGGGAGAAGGGCGGGATACAAATAAAGTTTATTATTTATTATTATTATTCTCGACCAGCAACAGCAGCAGCAGTCTGATGACTTTGTCGGTCAGACGCACCCTGGAACAAAATTCCGTGGCCTATTTGGCGCTAGGAGCCTGATGATGTTTTGCGTCACGTTCTAGTACAGCAGCAAACACAACTAGCTACCTTCATCCAATTATTTTCAGGGAGAAAAATGGAAATACTACCAAGGCCGGGCTTACCCCACTACCAATTTTTTTTAAAAAACGAACATAGTGGGAAGCTGCATTCAATGGTCAAGGGCAGTGTTTCTCAAACTGTGGGTCGCAAGCCAATTTCAGGTGGGTTCCCATTCATTTCAAAATTTTATTTTTAATAGACTTGATGCTACCATGGCATGTGACTGCATTTCATATTACAGATCTGTACTTTTAACAGGCTGCTATGTATATGCTTTTAACAGTGAATGGGACGTACTCCTGGGTAAGTGTGGATAGGATTGCAGCCTAGAATTGTTAAAAGTTTTCCTGCTTGATGATATCACTTCTGGTCATGACATCACTTCTGGTGTGTCCCAAGAGATTCTCATTCTAAAAAGTGGGTCCCGGTGCTAAATGTGTGAGAACCACTGGTCAAGGGCGTTGCAGGTCAAAAAGGTTTGGGAACCACTGTGTTAAACTTAGAATTAAAAAAAAAAATTCCAACAACATCCATTAGTGACTTTGTATGTTTCAGAGATGTGTGTGTGTCTAAGGCTGGTGCTATCATTAGGCCAACTAGGCAGTCATCTAGGCACAGGTCTCGGGGTGGGGGGTAGTAGTGTCCTTTGAGGGGCACAGTTTTCTACAGATTAATAAATTCAACCAACAATTTATACTTTAAGATAAATACCATAACAGTGCTATGGACTATAATTAGTTATAAAGTCTTATGAAACATTTCTATACTCTTTTTGCCTGGGTGCAAAATAGCCCAACATCAGCTTCGTGTGTGTCCCATAATTTCTAGAGTATGGCACTCAGGACTCAAAATTCCTTCTGGTTGGAGATCTGCTTAGCCCCATATCTTATACTACATGACGAAGACTTTTTTTTTTTTGCCTAGCTTCTGACCTCTTTTTAGCATGATCAGTGTTTTCTTCATATTCCCTCTGATACGTTTTGTTTATTATTACTGCCTTATGTTATCTTTTCATTGTTTTTGTTATTGTGTATGTTTTGTGGTGTTTTTTACTTTGTTTCCTACATTAAGTCATCCTGTGGTCAGCACGGAAATCCAGGAAGAAAGTAATTGTATCAAACAGATTCACATGATCGCTCAAAAAATCTCAATTTATTTTCAGCATAAAATGTTGGACCAGCCGCACCCCTAGATCTTAACAGGAGACTTGAAACTGTTTTCTCCGGCTCTGGTATGCTATTGGCAAGATTACACTGGTTAATCTGGCATATGTGCTGAAGGACTCCAACACCAAAGAAGCCTATGCCAACAACCCAAAATGAAAACATGGAATTTCTGATGATGCTTCTGTAGGTGCTAGGATGGACATTGTTCACATGGGAGCTATCTCCTTCAACTTCATTTCAACCCTGAAGATACTTCTGCCCATTCAAGGAGAACCTGGAGGGTGGTAAATGAATTGCAGTAAAGCATCTGTTTTGAGGGACAATTTAGCAGGCTATATTTAGCTGTTATACCACCTGAATTCATTTAATGGAGCATATAGGGAGACCTCCAGAATGATAACTTTTGGTGACTGCCCCAAATTCATGGAATACCTTTTTACATTAGAAATTTTCGGAAGCAGTTAAGATATTCCTTTTTGAGGAAGCATCTCCTGTAATCTGAAAGGTTTTGTTTTTTGCATTATGAGTTATTTATTCAAACCTGGTTTCTTATTTTTAAAATGTTGTCACCTGCCATGATCACTGAGAAGAGAGTAGGGCAGAAATCTAAATAATTAAGATTGAAGAACTCTTTTATTATTCAGCTCCAAAAATGCACACAGGAAACTGCTTCCTTTGAATCCAGGGGAGTATTAGTTAGATCACTTTGCTAGAACTGTGCCAATAAGCAGGGAGCAGAAAAAAAGGCACAGAAACAACAATCGGGAAAAACAAGAGTCTCTGTCCACGTGTAACCCAGATCTGGATGACAGGGGGGCAGTCTCTGTTCTAGTCCACCACAGTTTTATCAAGCCACCAGTGAAGCTACTTTCTTCTTACAAAAATTCTTGTTTCATATCATGATCAAAAATGCACAAACAAGAAGGAAAATATTACTTTAAAGCAAGTATAGCTGTCTCTATGCATTAAAAACAACTCTCTTAACTGGCAAACTTTGTACTTCACTAATACCATAATCTTACGCCCATCTACTCAGAACTGGGACCCAAATCCGATTACTTCCTAGAGCCACTGGAACAACTGTTCTGGCAGTAATAGACACTTTCTGGCAACATGCCACAGTTCACAGACTGGCCACCATCACAACCAGCAAGTGGCCAGTTCCACATGTCAGCAGACACCAGATGCCAACTGGATCAGGTAAGATTGTGTACATGTGGGAGGAAAGCAGGGACAGGGCAGAATGGGGCAAGGGGTAGGCAGAATGGGGCAGCGATGGGGCCAGGGAGGAGAATGAATTGAGATTTGGAAAGGGGCAGGTTTGGCGGCAGTGGCATCCACTCAATCCAAACACCCTTCTCTGGCTCAATCTGCCTTCATGGATCCATGCAGATTTGTGCCAGCGATATTGCTGGCACAAGTCCAAGTAGACCCACCGGGCTGGCAGGGGCTTACCCTGGGGCAAGGGAACAAACAGCTGGTGAGGGAGGGAAGCAGTATTCAGTAGGTTTCATTTTTTAAAAATTGGTCACTTGTGTTTAATAAGGTTGTGTTTAATAAATTAAACCCAAGTCACAGTCTAGTGTCTTCATTGGGGGGTGTGATGGTAAATAGAATGCCAAATGCAGGGGAATGGCAGCAAGATGCATGTATCTTGTTGTCTGTGTGCTCCCTGAGGCATTTGGTGGGCTGCTGTGAATCCAGGAAGCTGGACTAGATGGGTCTTTAGCCTGATCCAGCAGGGCTCTTCTTATATTCTTATGTTTTATTTTTGTTTTACAAATTTTATGTATGTATATAAACAAATGTTCCCCTGCCCCAAGGAGGCCTCTGGAGCAGTGGTTCTCACACATTTAGCACCAGGATCCACTTTTTAAAATGAGAATCTGTCAGGACCCATTTTCAAGCAGGAAATTTTTTCACAATCCTAGGCTGCAATCAAGCAAGTCCCATTGACTATCATTGTCAAAAGAATATACATAGTAGCTTGTTAAAAGTACAGGTCTGTAACATTTCCCCAAGTGCAGTCACATACCATGGGAGCATCAAGTTTACTATATTAAAAATAAAATACTGAAATGAATGGGGACCCACCTGAAATGGGCTCGTGACCCACCTAGTGGGTCATGACCCACAGTTTGAGAAACACTGCTCTAGAGGTCAAAACTCCCCCACAAGATGCAGCAGGTTGGTTGTTTGGCAACCTTCAGTCTCGAAAGACTATGGTATAAGCCTACAGCACCCAGGATTCCCAAGCGGTCCCCCATCCAAGTACTAACCAGGCCTGACCCTGCTTAGCTTCCAAGATCAGACAAGATTGGGCACGTGCAGGGTAACAGTTGCAGCAGGTGCCATGTTGAAAACTGCTGCATCGCCAAATGAGGAATTATGGTGGACTGGGCTGTAAGTACCATTGTGTTCAACAGCTGCAGTCTTACATTACCAAGAGTACGTTCTACAGAACTCAGTAAAATGTTCTTCGGAGAAAACACGCATAGGATTGTGCTGCAAATAAGTTCTCAGTAGAAACAGCCTTTTCTCAAGGCGCTCTCAGGTGGCATATTGTGTCACTCAGTGGCGTCACTGGGTTTGCATCACCCCGTGCAGGAGGCCAGCGCACCACCCCCATGATGGACCTACTCCCATGCGGTGTGTGTGGCTGTGCCCCAGGCAGTGGGCGTGGCAATGCCCCACCCCTGCTGGGTTTTTTGACCATAACTTTTTGTAGAATAGAGATATTTCAACACAGTTTGTTTCATTACATTCCTCATGAAATCACACATTGAATGATATATAATACAGGGTGCAATCCTGCCCTTCACTTGGGCCAACAAAATTCCCTTGTGCTGGCCCAGGAGGGTCACAAACACGCCGTAAAGCACATTTGCGCCTCCTCAGGGGTGAGGTGCGCCGGCACACGGAGGCTGAATCCAGCCTCTGTGGCAGCTTCTGCGGCGAGCCTTGCGTCAGTCGCCTGGGCTGATGCAAGGCTCTGGGATGGGTGAGGAGAAAGCAGGGAGGAAGGGGAGGGAGGCATTCCTGGGCAGGGGGAGGGTGGGCAGTGGGTGGCCCAAGGGTGAGTGGGTGGGTAGCGGGAGGCGGGGCTGGGATCCAGCACTTATTCTGGATCCCAACCCCTGTTCCTTGGGAGTTCGGAGCGGCTTCAAGCCACTTTGCTCTCCTCAGACTTATGCCACCTCAGGAGATGGTGCAGGTCCAAGGAGACCCATTGGGGCAAAGGCACCTTATCCACAGGTAAGGGGAGAAGTTTTCCCTTGCCTCTGGCCAAGCCGCTTTGGGCCCCATCCTGCGCTGGATACAGCGCAAGCCTCTTGGCTCACATGTTCCAGCACACGAACAGTGTAGGTACTATGGGTAGGATTGCACCCACAGTGGAATTATTCAAAATTAGCAGGATTAAAAAATGTTTAGCTAGCAGTGGTGTCATCACCCCCACGCGTGTCACCCAATGCGTCCCAGAACGCCCACATCCCCCTAGGAACACCATTGGTGTCACTTCCCATGAAATGCTGCTTATTCAAGTAAAGTTTTCAAATCAACCTCACAGGGATTCCAAACTACTATTTTTTCTGCAGACACATCACTAAGCACAAAAATTATAAGCAACTCAGCACAACACCACATCATATTGTGGAGTCAGTATGTTCCTTCATATTTATTCTATATGGTGCCAAATGCCAAAAAAGAAAAACAAAAGCTTACTATAAATAATTTGTAATATTCTTTTTTCAGGAAGAGTTCTCTGCATTTTCTTGATGCTGTCACTTTTTTCATACATTATTAAATATTTTATATTTATCTTATGTATACGATGCTATAGATACCTCAAGTGGGTAAGGCTTCATGAAATATGCAGTCATTTACTAATGTTTTTGAACACCATACCGTGGTAGCTGCAAGGTCATCAGGTCGTCAAGCTACTTTTAAATAAGTAGCTTAAATGGGAAAATTAGTTGCTTTGTAATTTATGAACAGCTTATTAGACATAGTTTTTCTACAGGTATTGATTATTAATCATTTATAAGCAATGATATTTACAGGAATAGTTCTGAGAGGGTAGGTTCAGAATGCAGATTGTCAATAAGCATCAAGGACAATGTACAACATAAAAACTCGTATTTTATGGGTTTAGAGATTCTCTGGTCAGAGGAGCAGTGGAAGAGATGATGAAGGACTAAGTGGTTAGTGACAGCCCTTTCTCCTTTCTTTCCCCTTTGCTCTTCCTACTGGTCAGACTGGAATTTCTTGGGCTATTGAAAGCCTTGACCCAGCACCACTTCCCCAAATAAAGTTCACAAGATCAGCTTTGGTATAAAATACTATTTTCTGGTCTGCAGCAGGGTTTGTGGGGCCTATTGGGACTTTGTGGGGCAGGGGGTGCTAAGGGCTAGGTTAGCCCCCATGTGGCAAATGCCATGTAGATCTGGGAGGCACGACTTGGCAGTCCAGTGTGCATCCTGAGATAAAGTCACAGGGTTAGCCAAGACCACTCATATGATGCTTACCAGCTCAGTGAGACTGGCTGGTGAACCCTCTAGCTTGGATTATGAAAGACAACCAGAAGGATTGCCAGCATGTGGCAGCCTGCACAACCCACAGCCTCAACCCTTCAGGGATGACCATGACTGACTGGCTCCAACTCTTGACAGTTCAAAGTTTTGACTCAGGATAGTTTCGCCTGTGATTGATTGGGGGAATACATGGTCTCAATAGTTTCCCCCTACATAGTTGCCCATAAACTGGGGGTGGGGTTTGGGTTTTTAATTTTTCCCTACTGCAGGTTCATTATTTGCTAATTCAATAAAGTGGTCCAGTTTAACCCAACTCTCTGTCTTGCATATTTATTGGAGTGATCACATGCAATGGAATTTCCAAGGAAATTAGTAGCCTTGCCTCAGTATCCCCCATTAAAGTCACATAATGGGGGAGGACGTATTGATGGGGAAGAACAGTCAGGTCTGGCAGAAATCATGAGCCTCCATTTCCTGTTAATTCCTCATATGGTTCTTTAAACACTGTCACAATGGAACTCTAAAATGCCATTTGCTCTAATCACTTGTAAGCTACAGAGCTGGCACAGGTCTAAGGAGACCTGCAAGCAAAAAGGGTCCAGCAGTCTTCAAATTATGCACTTGCTGTTTCAGCAGGAGTGCTACCCAATCAAAAACAGGGCTCCCAGTCCAAGATCAACTTTCCATCTGTTCCTCTGCCTTGTTTGGATTCACCCTAACTTAATAGCCCATATCTACCCCATCATTGCCTCCAACCCCCTGATTCAAGACATCCACTGACCCCCTAGGATCAGCTGGCAAAGTGAAATGGAGCTGCATGTCCTCTGCAGACATTGGTGACAACTCAGCCCAAATCTCTGGACAACTTCCCCAACAGTTTCATCTACATAGGGACTGAAGAGAACCCTGTGGGGATTCTAAAGACCACTAGTAATAGAGTTAAAAAGTGAGCCATCAGTGACATCTTCTGTACCCTCACCTCAAGGTAGAACCAGCACAACACAATGCCATCAAGAGGCACAAGTTTGAGAGGCAATCCAGAAGGATACCGTGGTTGAAGGTATTGAACACTATTGAGAGATCCAGCAGAACCAATAGGGATGTACTACTGTCCCTAGCTCCCAGCGTAAGTCATCCATGGGTTGCATTTTATCCTCCTTTTATTTTCAAAGGAAAAAAAAAAGTTTAGGCAGAGGGGGATGGGTATTTTCAGCTGATCTCACTTTCCTTCCTTGGTTGGGAGAACCCTCAAAATAGATATTTAGAGGACATACAGTTGTTCCAGAAGAAACCTCTCCAGAAGGGGAGTCCAGAGAAACCTTGCCCATCCCTCTTGCACAAAAAGAAAATCTTATGAAAAAAACATCGTGTCTTTGACCTGCATATTCTGAACAATGCTTGAAAATGTAAAAGCAAGAAGATAAAATTGGAAATAAAGAATCACATTATAAAAGCCCAAATATATTCTGAGTTTGAACTAAAGTCAGGTTTTATGCATTCAAGTGACAGCAAAAAAAGTTATGAAACTACACAGTATGTCATATTAACTGTACTTTGGCATCTGCACTGTACATGAAAAAGTATGTAAATTTTGATAGATGCCAAGAGAGGGGAGACTTCAAAAAAAATGAACAGAAAATGATTTATTAGTCCAATTCATTTCAAGTCTTATGACTCTTCCTCAGAGGCAACTGATTTAATCTGTTCAAAGGGTAACCAAAAACCCTCTTACGCACTATCTCAGTGCACCTTTAAGGTTTCTCTCTCCTTGTGTCTTTGTAGTGGTGCTCTTCCTTATTTCCTTCTCTGGTGTGCAAACTGACAGCCCAATCCTAACCTGCACTGAAACAGGCAGACCGAGTGGCCTGCACTGTATCCAGCGCAGGTTAGGAGGAGGCTGGAAGGCAACAGGATAAGGGAATATTTTACCGCTTACCCATGTTGAGTAGACCCTATGGGGCTATTTGGATCTGTGGCAGCAAATTCTCTGTGTGCAAATCCAAGCAGCCTATGTAAGGCTGAAGGGTCCAAGGGTTGGGGTTAGGATACAGTGTGGGCTGCCGCGCCTATTCCATCCCCTTCCCAGGCCTGATCCACATCCTGTCCTGCCTTCCCTCCTGCCCAAACACCTCCTCCCCACCTCCACACCACCCTCCCAACACCCTCTCCCACCCCCTGCACTGCCCTGCCGGGGCCAACGCAATCTGATCCCATTTGGGCATGGAGCCAGGGTTCGGAAGCCAGCTCTAGAGTAGTCATGAATGTTCTTTATGGCATATTCACAACACTCCTGAGCCCCCTGAACTACTTCCCTTAGGCCTCTTGTGCTGGCCCCCTGTGCAGGGCTAGTGGAACCTTAGGATTGTGGTCTGAAATGATCAAGTCACCTGAGGCCCTTGTACACCCAAATGGGCTGAAATGTTACATGCAGCCATAATTTAATCTGAATCCACCTAACAAGCCAAAGCAAAAAGTTTGTAAAATCAAGAGTTCCATCCTAAGGCTGTACAACTCAGCTCAAGATACAATCAACTGTCCAATAATGTTGAGAACAGTATATTGTAGTCTCAGGGGACACAACAAATCCCCTCTAGAAAACAAAATTAGTTCTAGGATTTATTTATTTTTTAATGCCTTGACTGCTCTCTGCCCTAATAATCTCCTGGAGATTAGCAACATCACACAATTTTGCAGAATTTTTCAGTAATTGAACTACTATGTAGAGTCGGCATGATGTTATATAACAAGATATTAGCTCAACGGAATATTTGCACTTAGATTTCAATTTCATTTTGTAAGTTTACTCTCAAAGCATTTTTTCCCCTGCTTGTTTTACTTACATATTGGATAGCCACAATGGCTTTAAGAAAACTTACCAGAATCCAGCACATTGAATTATGTGTAATATGTATTTTTTAAACGTATCCATAGTCAGAAAATTATTTTATAACAGTGTTCGCTGAAACAGAATATTCATGTTCATGAAGACATGAAAATAATATGAAACAAAAACTATTGCATAAAACTTTAATCTGTTACTTGGTGAAAGCTTAACAGACACCAGGCCATCATTTCTGTTCCTATCATCCTTCATGTTGTCTTTGCTCTATAATAATCTTTTTTGTTTGTTTGTTTATTTACTTTCTTGCTTGTTTCTACAAAATTCACAAGACACTGTGGGCAAAATATGATTTACCCAGCAAAGAATGAAAATCTATAAGTATTTCTATTTTTTTAAAATTTCAAATCAAATCAAAACCTTTACTGGCATACATACAAAGAAACCCAAATAATGGTCCAAGAAAATTATCCACAACATACATTGATTAAGCTCAGCTTCCAGAGACAATTCTTATATGAACATAGTAAAGAAATTTAGCCATATTAATTGATACAGCCCCATTCCTGCCAGTTAGTAATTTTCTGACGATGTCCATTTCAGATCCATTAAGCCAGGGGTGTCCAAACTCCGGCCCTGGGGCCACTTGTGGCCCTTGAGGACTCCCAGTGCGGCCCTCAGGGAGACCCCAGCCTCTAATGAGCCTCTGGCCCTCCAGAAACTTGCTGGAGCCCGCACTGGCCCAACGCAACTGCTTTCAGCATGAGGGCAACTATTTGACGTCTCGCGTGAGCTGTGGGTGAGGGCTCCCTCCACTGCTTGCTATTTCACATCTGTGATGCAGTAGCGCCAACAAAGAAAAGGCCAGCCTTGATTTGTGCAAGGCCTTTTATAAGACTTGACCTATTGCAAGACCTTCATTCATTCATATAAGTTCCACCTCTAGTATATTAATTTATGCAAACTTATGTAAATTTATTCAAATTTTAAATGTAAATTAATTCTTTTTTTCCCCGGCCCCCGGCACAGTGTCAGAGAGATGATGTGGCCCTCCTGCCAAAAACTTTGGACACCCCTGCATTAAGCGACACAAGAAAAGGAAATAATTTCTCTTTATAATGAAAAACATTTCCTTCCATATTTGGTTCAACTTGCTTCCCTGATGAGCTTCACAGAAGTAAAAACAAAACAGTACACACATTCTGTTCTGCTGCTATGGTTACCTGCAGTTTCCAGCTTGAGAGCTGACCGAATAACACTTACAACCACTTAAAACTATATCAGACAGGTTATCGTTTATTCTTACAGAAGCCAAGATAAGTAATAGGAATACAAGTACAGGCATTCCTCCCAACGCTGATGTATAATTAGCAACGTATCTGTACAAAGGACTATATTAACTTCTCTCAGAGGCCCGCTTGCAATGTCACACTAAATCATGGTTTAATGTAACGATCTGAAGTCTTGGACTTCCCCTCCTCCTTCACACACAAGGAACAGGAACACAAACCATGAACAGTAGAAAACAAGCCAGAATTTCTCTCAACATCTTGATCCAGGAAATTCCAGTGTACTCTGACTACTGTATGTGAATATAATTCAAAAACTAATTCAATGCCACTATGATATATAGATGGGATCTTCCGTATTCACGGATTCTGCATCCGTGAATCTCGCTCAACACGGGTCCCCTGGACCCGTGTTGGCTAGACTTGGCCCAACCTAAGCCCTCCAGAGGCAATCAGAGCACAGCTTTTTGTTTTCCAGAGGGCTTTTTGAAGTCCGCACATCTGTGCCTCTGCAGACTTCAGAATGACTTTTGGGGCCAAAAACTCACAACTTCCGGTATCCAAAGGGAAACTGGAAGTTACTTTTTTTTGCCCTTATAAGGCATTCCGAGGCCTGGGGAAACCCTTAAAAGGCATTCTGAGGCTCCCCCAGGTCTCAGAATGCCTTATTAGGGCAAAAACGCTCGTCCGCTTTTCCTCTAAACTGGAAGTTGCGTCTTTTCAGTCCTAAAGGCCATTCTGAAGCCCACAGGGGTCACACACAGATGCACACAGACTCTGCAGTTTCAGAAAGCCCTCGGTCACCTCCAGAGGGCTTAAAGGGGTGAAAACCAATTTGATCATCTGCAGGTTTGGTATCCACAGGAAGCCAGAGAATGAATCCCCCACGGATACAATGGCCCCACCTGTACTGGCTTTGTTCATAAACCATAGTTAGTAGAACAAGCCAGGGTTTGGTTTGGATGTCACTACAAATCCCAGTTTGTTCTAACCATCAACAGAAAGATAAAACTATCCCCTTGCATGAGAAGGGAAAGCAAGAACACATGAATTGAAGCAGTGGTTCTCAAATGTCTATTACCAGGACCCACTTTTTAGAATAAGAATCTGTCAGGACCCACCAGAAGCGATGCCATGACCGGAAGTGACATCATCAAGCAGGAAAATTTTTAACAATCTTAGGCTGCAATCCTACCCACAATTACCCAGGAGTAAACCCCATTTACTATCATTGCTAAAAGCATATACATAGTAGCCTGTTAAAAGTACAGATCTGTAACATTTCCCCAAATGCAGTCATACACCATGGCAGGATCAAGTCTGATATATTCAAAATAAAATATTAAAATGAATGAGGACCCACCTGAAATTGGCTCCTGACCCACCTTGTGGGTCCCGACCCACAGTTTGAGAAACACTGACCTACAGCTCACAATTGTTATGCTAAACCATCATGTAGCATGAACTGAATCAGGCCATACAAGTTAATTCTCTCCCACTGATTTCTACGGGGGAAAAGAAAAGGAAATAAAAATAGGAATTAAGGTAAGGGAATTCCTACCTGACCCCCCCCCCCCCCACAGCCCACAATGACCACTTGAAACTTTTTATTTATGGTGGTCAGTATGCCAAAATATATCATTTTGGAAAAAAGAGGAGAAATCAAAGTGTTTGTGCTATGTTTCCTAATCCTTGCCCCAAAGGGGCAGCTCAGCTTCAAGAGAATTGAGTTGGGACATATTCTGGGCCTGTGGAAAACTAAGCAGAATGGATTCAAGCAATTATGTATTAATCTCATTGTATTAACAATGGTCAAGTAATAGACAAAAGACTGGGCCTCTTAACAGAAAGTAGGGTGGTTCCCCAACCCTGGTGGGTTTCTTCACTATAACTTTTCTCATGTTTCTGCCACTAAGCCCTACGCAGAAGGTCACTATCTCCCCCAGGTAGACAACAGCTATAGCAAAACACTCATCATGTATCAAAGGTCTGGAAACCATCACTGATCTATTTGATGTTTATGCTGTGTTCAGTCAGAGACTAGTTGAACAAGAGGACCCATAATTCAGGTGAATCAAAGAAAGAGTAATGAAAAATACTTAGCCAAGCAAACATCAATCCTAGTAGACTGCATTAAAATTCCAGAGAAATTATCAAATGATAATAGCATGTTCTAATTTTTTTAAAAATGTCCTGTTGCTTTTATCTTGAAAGCATGGCATTACTTCAGTTTATCACAGTCTGCGCATGCAGATAGAACTAGAGGTGCCCTCTTAGGCTTCAAGAAATTAAATGTTCTCACATGCACTTTGTTTATTTTGTCTAACAAGCTTATTCAGATATTCTATGTATACATATGTAAGTGAATAGGATCACATGCACCTACCCTTCACACATTTATTATTATTATTATTATTATTATTTTATTAATTTATACCCCGCCTTTTTGCCCAACGGACACACAAGGCGGCTTACAATTTAAAAGTACAATATGAAAAACAATCATTAAAAACAATTTACAATAATTAAAAAATCTAAAAACAAACAAACCCCGTGGATTTTCATATAAAAAGCAAGAACGCCAGCCAGCCTGTCAACAATTAAAAGCTTTTTGAAATAAAAAGTGAAATAAATTATCACACATTACTATTTTTTGAAATCATAGCAAAAATAAATTCTACATTATTCTCTAAGAGTCCAATCCTGTTCAACTTTCCAGCACAGATGCAGCTGTAATGCAGCCCCAAGGTAAGGGAACAAATGTTCCCTAGCCTTGAGGAGGCCTCCATGACTTCCCCCAACCCACCGTAGGATGCAGCATATGCCCCATTAGCTTGGTTGCATTGGATCTGGGAAGTTGGACATGACTGGGACCTAAGTTCAGTTAGTCATGACTAAGGAAGTCAGTCAAATTTCAATGGAACTTACTGCTCAATTCTATCCCCCAGAATTGGCACTGATACAGCAATGCTGACAGAGTCGGCATCCAACAGTGCGGGAGGATCAGACAGCCTGTAAGAGGTAAGTAGGTAGGCTGCCTGATCACCTATGCATCTCCTCAAACCTATATCAGTCATTTTGCTGGTGTGAGCCCACCTATCCACTCCTCAAAATAAAATAAAATAAAATAAAATAAAATAAATAATAATAATAATAATAATAATAATAATAATAATAATAATAATAATAATAATGTACTATACATAGATGTCAGGCAGATGTCCATGTGGATGAGGATTTACCAGCTGATAATGCTGTGGTTTTTGTGTGTACGTACATGATTGTTATCAGCTGTGTTGTCATTTTGATGTGAATAAAATAATAATAATAATGGTATTTATATACCACCTTTCTGGCCATTGGATTGTTCCTTTGACTTTATTCAAGGTGGTTTACATGGGCAGGCTTTCTCTAAACCCTCAGGGTTTTTTTTTACAATAAACAAAGAAGTTCTACCTTTCAAGAATGCACTGCTTTCCAGGTGGATCTTTTTCTGTCTGGTCTTCATTCTGGCTGTGTTGCCCCCCACCCTGAGAAACAGCTGCAGCCAGTTTCTTGTTTCCCACTCAAGAAAGCTTCAGCTCAGCTTGTCAGCTTCAATGTCTTGCCGCACATGGAAGCTTCTGCTGCTCTTCAACTGGTGACCTTCAGATGTTATCTTCAGGCTTAGCGGCTCCACCCTCTACACCAGACCTTTAGCCTGAACACATGTAATCACGGCCAGGAGGTTCATGAGGCCCTCCCTGAGGTTTCCATTATCCACGGATATTGGTATCACTGGGGCAGGGGTACAGGTCCTCGGCTCCTCTGCTGATACCGAGGGCCAACTGTATATTATTTTATTATTGACTTTGTATTTATGCTTGTATATTGCAAGCCACCCAAGGAACCTTCAACGAATAAATGGTTGGCCTATAGGTGTTAAAGCTGATAAAATGCATTGCATTGTAAATGTAACCAAACTGCGCACAAATAGTTTGTAGATATCCAAATTAACTCCCAACAGATGAGAATTTGACTTTTGTAGATATTCTACTGAACAATTTTTATTTAAATAAACTTGCAGTACATAGTTCCCCCCCCCCCCAAAAAAAAAGTGGATTGGGCAATTTATGAAGCAATTACTTTTCTTATAGATTGTATTAGATAGATTGAAAGAGCTATATAATAAGCTGACTTTGCATAAACTCCTCTTACCTTGCAAAAATATGCAGCGTAATGAATGTTTTACGATATTCAACCCTGTAACACAATCAGCTCTTCTCGATATTTGTTTGAAATTCAACAGCTTTTTCATTTCATTTTATAAACCTGTTCAGAATTCTTCCCTTCAAACAGCAAGCAGACCATGGAAAGGAAGAATAGGAACAGTGCTCATTTTTATGGGTCCAGTACAGATTTGTTACTTTGTCTGAACAGTTGAACAAAGCGTCAGCTTCCTCCAAAGATCTATTTAAAAAGTTTCAGGACCCACAAATCAAGAAGGAGGACTTCTGCCCATCTCTTGCATAATCGTGATTAAAAATGAAATCACAAGTGCAGTAATCTGGAGAAGAATAGCCATGAGATCTCTTGGTTCAGTATGCAGCTGGTAATCCAGCTGCAGTAATTTTGGTGAAAATTAATTAAGAACAGAATATTGAACTCTTTAAATAAATTGCATTTAACTCAACCATTTCTAAATCAGGGAATAATGCTTCAGCATATGATGCAAACAAACACTCTCTTCCAGTGTTTCTCAAACTATGGGTCAGAGCCACAGGTGGGTCATGAGCCAATTTCAGGTGGGTCCCCATTCATTTCAATGCATATGTTATTTTTAATATATTAGACTTGATGCTACCATGGTATGTGACAGCATTTGGGGAAAATGTTACAGATCTGTACTTTTAACATGCAACTATCAATATGCTTTTAACAATAATAGTCAAGGGAGCTTGCTCCTGGGTAAGTGTGGATAGGATTGCAGCCATTGGGATGTTTGGGAATTTACAGATCAACAACTACTTGAAAGGATTAGGAGAGTGTTTGTTTTTTTTAAACAAATTTTTAAAGTTATTGTAAATTCTTAATTCACTCAGGGCGCAATCCTAACCAACTTTCCAGCTTTAACTTCACTGCAATGCAGCCTCAAGGTAAGGTAACAAACATCCCCTTACCTTGAGGAGGCCCCCTTGACAGCGTCCCCACTGCAGGATGCACACTGGCACAGCTATGTCAGTGCTGGAAAGTTGGTTAGAACTGCACTCTTACTTAAATTTGATTTTGTCATATGGGGGTGTTAAAAAAATTCCTGCTTGATGATGTCATTTCTAGCCATGACATCACTTCCAGGTTAAATGACATCACTTCTGGTGGCTCCAACCTGTCATTTTAAAAAGCGGGGCCTGGTGCTAAAACGTTTGAGAACCACTGCTCTACTCAATAAAACAAAATTCTGCTCTGCTCCCCATTTTCATTCTTCTGCTTCCTGACTGTGCATAGATGAAACTGAGAAACCAGATTACGTTAATCTGAAGCAGTTTGACAACCCTGTGAATTTAAAGCCTCAGATTAGCAAATGAAATAAAACTTTATAAATGACTATTTCAACTGGACAAACACATGTTTGCATACTATTTTAACAATGTTACAGTTTAACATTAACAAAAAATAATGTACATATTGTGCATGGCTATAGCTAAATATACTCTTGCATTAAAGAAAATGGTTAAATGAAACAAAATGGTAATCCAGATGGTTCAGATCTCTTCACCCCCCAACCCTGTACAATCTTAATACATTAGTGGGGATGAGAGAAAAAGTAGATAGACTGGCAAAGAAAAGAAGAGGCAATTTGGCAACACCTAAACCAATGCAGATTAAAGCATGCAAGCTACTGCAGAAAAGTACCAGAATAAATAACTCATTACTGATCAGAGAATAGACTATGGAAGCTATAGTTAAAAGAAACATAAAAAGTTATGTAAGAAAATCACATCCTCTCATGCAGCAGCCTTCACTATTCATTACTGCACACTTTATTTTGCGTGCTGTTAACAAAAATCAGAAACAGAAAATCTGATAGAAATGCATAATTTAATTCTACTACATTTTGTTTTTATATGATCTGATGAGAAGCTAGAGTATTTTGCTGTTATAATACAGTACAAGAAAACAGCTTCAGAAGCTATTAAACAAATGTATTTCCTTTATTATTGTAAAACAATGCGCACAGTACATCTGAAAGTATTTTTGTCAAAAGGCATCCCAATCCTAATCTGTGACAGCACAGCCAGACCAAGTTGCCTGCACTGTATCTAGCGCAGGTTGGGAGGTGGCTAAAGGTTTGAAGATATATTTCCCCTTATCCCGATGGGCAGCCCTATCCCAAGCTTCCCAGCACCCACTGGAGCAGTGGCGCCAAAGGGACTACTGTGGCATCCAGCAAGCACTGGGAAGCAGCTGGAGGTCTCCTCAGGGGAAAGCCCCAAGCCCTGCAATGGGATTCTCAACTCTGCACTGGCTATTTTGCTGGTGCAGACTTGAGAGACTCCATGTCAGGCTTTTCAGTCCAACAAGAGTTCAGGATATGGCAAAGCAGGGCTCCACTTGTCCCATCTCCCTACTGCCTCAGTTACTCCAAGCCACACCGCTCCTGGCAGTTGCACTTACTCCCAGCAGCTGCACGTTCTCCTCCTGCCAGTGCTTGGCCTGGTGCCTGAGTGGTGGGGACCCAGCACCAGTGCTCCCTGCTCAGTGGGTGCCATAAAAGTGCTTTATGGCATGTTTACAGCACCCAGCGCTGACACTGGGCCAGTTTAAAATTGGGCCCCAACACTCTAGCCACTCTTACGCAGCTTCTCGGATCCGCACCAGCTATTTAACTTCCAGCTCATGAGTAGTTGTAAGCATGTTTTACAGCACGATTATGTCACTCTGAACCAGTGCAGGGATGGCTGTGCTGGCTCAGGCAGAGGATGGGGTTGCACTGTAAAGTTAATACATCAAAGCTGTAGTAAATTTGTGTCACTTCATTTATACATCACAAACTATTCAAACAAAATACCTTTTAAGAATCCAATTAAATTTCCTTTCCCAAATATCACAATAATGAACATCATAGTACTATTTCAATCAAAATTGAACAAAACATTCTTACGTTATGATAATTTACAATACCCAGAATTTCGAATACTCTGCAGTCTGTAAAAATTTAGTCATAGAGTGCAAGACATTGTATGCAGAATTAATTACACTGCTCTCTACTAGGTTCTGGATGGATTCACATTGCTTCAAGGATCCCCGAGATGAAGGAACAGAAATGGTTGTTTCCCCTACTTTTCAAAAATATAAAATCTAGCAATTACTTGATTCTGTCTCCTGCACTAAGTAGAACCCACAGGTCCTTTCTAAGGCATAAAGTAGTAACAAAACAGAAGCATGGTAATCTATACAATATTTGCAAAATTGGAGATTAATGGCCCAATGCTATCCTCGATCGACAGTGTGTAGCAGTGCTGGTGCAGGCCCCACTACATGCTATGGGCTGGCTGGAGACAATGCAACTGTGAGAAGCATTTTTTACTTATCTACTCCACTGTGCCATGGTGCCCAATGGGCCTACTGGGATCTGTTCCAGCTTTTTAGGTGAAACATGTCTGTGGAACCAAGGGGCATGTTGAGGCAGGAAGGCAGCACAGGATATCAGTAAAGCAATTACATATTTCATTGAAATTCTCAGATAAATCTTTCTTGTGCTGATATCATTCATACACGTAACTGCTATTCTACAGTTAGATGCAGTTCAGTTGCTGTAACAGTCTTCAGAGTAGTACTGAGAACGACCATGTTCTGAATGGGCAGGAGGTCTGGTCTAGAGGGTAGAGCCTCCATTTGCCTGAAGATAACATCTGAAGGCCGCCAGTTCGAGGTCACCGGCACCGTGAATGGCGAGACCTTGAAGCAGCTGACAAGCCTAGCCATGCTGAGTTATTCCACCTGCTCTTTGGCCGCTGTCAGCCTGTGCGGGAGGAAAATGGAGGCCAGAATGCGATACCAGATCATTAAAGATCCATCTGAAATGTTGTGGTTCTTGAAAGAAAGAACCTTCTTCAATTGTAAAAATCCCTATTGGGATTTAGTATTGCCTATGTAAACCGCTTTGAATTAAAGTCTGAGGAGATATCTGACGACCAAGAAAGGTGGTATATAAATACCTGTATTATTATTATTATTATTATTATTATTATTATTATTATTATTATTAACTGATCATGACCATGACTTGCTTTTCTCACCACTCTCAGATCACATCAAACCACATACATCACATGTCGCTGCCACACATGTAAAGTAGCTTCCAGCTACCACAAGTATGGTGAGTAAAGTCAAAGCACTAGCCTTCCAATCGGTTATCTGTCCACACACAGCTCCCTTGCTCAGTTACCTGAGGAGGGAGATAAAGGGGAAGAATCCTAACTGATGCTCTTCACTTCTCACCCTCTCTCATCTCTCATTCCCAAGCAATACGCAACATTCTGAAGCCCTCTCCTGGGTAGTTCCTGGAGGAATAAGGCTATGGAGAAAGATTGTTCTTTAGGCTTAAAGAACTAGACAAGTTTGCATTAAAAAAAAACAAAGGAAAAGGGAGTTTAGGAAACAAATGGGAAAAGAGAAAAAAACAGTCTGTCAAATTCTAAACTTTAAATCAAGAGGCAAGGTTCAAAATACAGTAAAAGTTGATACTAACTACACTTCCCTATCAGCTAAAGGCATTATTGACTTCCCAAATCATGCAGCATCCTTTCCAGACAGGAAGACGATGTTGATTAGGATGCACTGGATTCCTTTTCTCTGGCAGACATCTTACATTTAATGCATCTGGTCAGTCCTGGTTATCTCATTTTGGGGAGACTAGCCCCCAAAATCTCTGATTTGATCTTCATATTTCCAGTTCCTGAGTCAGATGAGCAGACTGGACCAATGACCAGATGTGAGCTAAACCCAGTGGAGATCTGCCAAGGCTTTGGTCAAAGCTATTATATCCTGAAGATACTACAATGCCATACATTTGAGGAGTGAATGCCATGGGCGATACATGACCCAAAGCTCTGCACAGAACAAATTTCTTGGTCAGCACAGCATACACAGGGCGCTGTCATCTGGGGGAAAATGTGGCTTTCCTCAGGACAGGGCACTTATTCATGAGTTGCCCCTGTTTCAGTCACAACTGGTACAAGCAGAACTTATTCAGAGTACAACAGAATTGCCAATTTGACATAGACTATTCCATAGCATACTTAATGTAAAAATTAATGCAATACATACAAGAATTCCATTTCTTAACTTCACATGTGAGCACAGTGTTCTAGGACCAAAGACAGGTTTTTATTAATTCCTGTGGAATACTGGCTAGTCAATTACAGAAGACTCTGCATAGCTATCTTTCATAGATATCTTTCCCCTTGTTCATCCCCTTGGATGAAGAAGGGGAAACTTCTTCACTTCCTATCAATACCAAACCACCTCTTGTATTGACTGAACCACTGATTATTATTTAACATGTACCTTCCACATAAATGTTTACTGTATAGCACTATAGGGCTCCAAGGACTGGCCTTGAGTTCAGAAACCAGCTTCAATCAGGTGACTTCAGGTGACTAATGAAAGCAATTCTGGATATTTTAACAAGGCCTAGTTGCCTGAGGCTGCAATCCTAACCACACTTTCCTGAGAGTAAGCTCCATTGAACAAAATAAGACTTACTTCTAAGTAGACCTGGTTAGGCTTGAGCCCTTAATGACACTACATCATGCTGGGGGGGGGGGGGTCTCCAGAAAAAAGTTTCAGTAAGAGTTAGCAACCCTAGCTGACTAGCCCTTATTTGTTTGAGCATCATGTTCTCTTCTTGTATTCAGTTTTTTTGTTTCAAACTAAACATCCCTCAGGATTTGCAGTGCCCCTTTACTAGTGTTATGATCACATTCCACACAGGAAGGGCCATAAAGTGGTAGTTTTAGAGTCTGATTACCATAGCATTCTCATGTAGGCTTTATTGTCTTGTTGAGCTAATTTCCATTTTTCTTGCTCGCAGACAAAAGCTTGTGCCATTGTAATGACTGGATATTCAGAAGCAAGGTCATAATTACTCCTTCTATAGATGTGTCAACACCTAGAGATGAAAAATTCCAAGGCATGCAATCAACAGCAGTTTCAAAAAAAAAAAAAGGTTCCAGAGCAAAACCACCACACGAAGATAGATATGTCACTCAAATACACATTCACTGCATTTCGGTCACATATACATTTCCCCCCCCCCTATGGCTAGAGTTCAGAACAACCCATTATTCATGCTTCCAGCTGAAGGGACATACACAATCCTGATTTATTGGTCCCGATGACAATTATGAAGTCACCTGCCTCCTTTTCAAAACAAGTTATAAAAAAAAGAAAAAACACCTGTTTAAAGATTAAGATACTAAACAAATATTTAATTAAACATAAATGAAAAGTCTTGTACTTAAAAAAAAGAAGAGCAGCACTCATGAAGCATGGAGGATGGGAGGAGAGCAAATCAGCATGGGAACAAAATGCTGTCTTACTTTTCAAATGAACTATGTGTCATTTGAAAAGTACATTCAGAGGGAGGCTGAATTCCTGCAGCAGAAAAGTAAAACCTGTTTGTGGGTACATCTGTACATACCCCATATACTATATAGGGTGCAATCCTACCCTACGCTGGAACAGGCAAGCCAAGAGGCTTGCGTTGTATCCAGTGCAGGATAGGGGCCCAAAGCGGCTCAGCCAGAGGCAAGGGAAAACTTTTCCCTATACCCCTGGATAAGGCGCCCTTGCCCCAATGGGTCTCCTCAGACTTGCGCCACCTCCTGAGGTGGCACAAGTCAGAGGAGAGCAGAGCAGCTTGAAGTCGCTCCAATCTCCCAAAGAACGGGGGTTGGGATCCAGAATAACTGCCGGATCCCAGCCCCGCCTCCCGCTCCCCACCTGGGCTCCCCTGGTGCTCCTCACTGCCCACCCTTCTCCCACCCAGGAACGCCCACCTCCCTCCATCCACCCTATAGCCTTGCATTAGTCCAGCCAGGTCAACGCAAGTCTCACAGGGAAAGCTGCCACAGAGGCTGGCTTACCCCTGAGGAGGCACAAACATGCTTTACATCATGTTTGCCACCTTCCTGGGGCGGCGCAAGGGACTTGTGCCGGCCCAACTCATTTTCAGGATTGCGTCCATATAGTCTCCCAAAATAAATCGTAAATTTTAAAACTGTTTTGCCTACTGATGAAAATATATGCTGCAGTCTCATAAAGCCTACAGAACTAGGTTTAAAACAAACAAAAAAATTTACTTTGTCTTTAAAATGATTTGCAGTGCAATCCTATACACGTCAGCTCAGTAGCAAGACCCACTGAATTTAACGGGACTTACTCCCAGGTAGATGTACACAGAATTACAGCCTTAATCACATTTTATATGTGAAGTAATGGGTACTGAAAATGCTAGCCTCAAGACAGAAGGCAATCCATCATTCCTTCTAATCTTACTGAGCCTGATGGCAATAAATCTTCATAAGACTAAACGTATTTGCTGACCTTATTACGCTTAATTGCGAATTACTGTAGCAAAAGTATCATGATATCTGGTCAAATCACATAAAGCTAAGTCTTATCTGTTCCACGGCAAACAGTGGTGAAATGAGCCACTGTCCTGTCCTGTCACAGCAAAATTACATGCTGAGTAACATGGTACATTACTGCCAAAGGATATGAAATTAACCTGTGTCACCTCCATTGACCCCTGCTGATAAAACACTTTTTGACGTGTATACCTCATACAGTTTTTTCAGGATGGATGCTTTGGGTCACAAGCATCCCTTCCTGAGGATATTCTCCTGCCTCACTGATAAAATTTGCTTCTTCAAGTGAATGAAATGTTGCTTGCCAACTCAGTGCATTTCTCCTTCATCTAATGCCTCATGAAAAAGCAAAATGCACTGTTTTAGTGCATTGCACTTTGGACATCTCTCCTCTTCTCAGTCAGCAAGTGCAGTCATTCAATGCTTCTGCCATTTTAGTTTCTGGATCAGTTTCAATTACTGTTGTAAGAGGAAGAGGATGGGGTCCTTGGAAATTTGTCTCACTCTCTGCCCTCCCCAAGTCCAACACACTATTTGTTTAATTAACAACAATATATGTTAAGTGTCTCTTGGTTGCAACGGTTGAGGCTGACAGGTATAGAATAACTCATTTGCCCAGTTTCAGAGACACTTTTAAAGAGTTGTTCTTATTTATTTTAGTTGTCCACGTGGACCTGCACCCCAGGATTGGGCCCGGGAAGGGTGCTAGGAGACAGGGGCCACTCCTGCTGCCAAAACTGCCCCTTTCGCAGACTAAAACCGCCCATCCCCAAACCCCACCTCATTCCACCCTCCCTGTCCCCATCCTTCCCCCACATTGTCCCACCTCCCCCGCCAACATACCTATCTAAGAGGGTCCAGGGGGATCTGCTGGCATGAGTGGGAATACTCCAGCCTTCCTGCCAGCACTCACCTCCATGCACTGCCCAAGTGATCACCATGACTGCCGTAAGATAGTCAGTGTTGGCAGAATGCATGCAAGTGGCCCAAGACACTCCTAAGGATTTATTCTTGTTCATGTGTGGTCTTCATCTTTTACACCACTTGGAATATAATTTTATAGGAAAACATATATTTGCATTGAATCGTTTGCACAACACAGTAGCAAGGAGAAAAACAAATCTTCATATTTGCTTTCTACACATGGCAATACATTTGGGTCAAACTATATGTTATGTTCATCCCATTATTATGAACTGGCAGGGTTAAAACAGGAAGTGGACTTTCCTTTTTCTTAGTAAAAAGCTGGAGATCTGATTGGCGCAGAATGATGTTGTATAAGGAAGGCAAATTAACACTTTCTGCTTTGTGATTTTCCCACCAAAAAATTAAACCTCGCTACCCCAAAGTGACTGTCCTTGAAGCAACATTTTCTTGCAAATAGAACTTTGGGAATTGATTTTTGGTAGGAAAATAGTATGAGGACAAGTGCTTGTTGAGGCTGTTTTTTGTTTGTTTGTTAAATAACTAAGAGCACAATCCTAACCAACTTTCCAGCACTGACATAGCTGTGCCAAGGTGGTGTGCACTGCATCCTGCAGTGGAGAGCCAGTCAAGGGGGCCTCCTCAAGGTAAGGGCATGTTTGTTACATTGACTTGGGGTTGCATTGCAGCTAGGTCAGTGCTGGAAAGTTGGTTAGGATTGCGCCCTAAAGATACTTTGGTACACTTTCTTTGTTACTACCATCAATTAGATGGCTTTGACAATGTGTGATATGGCCTTTTTTCAAAGCTCTCTGAACACCAAAATATGAAAAAGAAACTAATCTAAGGACTAACTCTGTATAAGGACTAACCTTAGAAAAGGGCAGCCCTTCTCCTGCCACTGCTCTCCTGCAACTGATTTTCAGAGGTACTCTACAGAGCCACACAGCTTCTGGAGGTAGCATACAGCCATCGTGACTTGTAGCTAGATGAATTTGTCTAATCTCCTTTCAAAGCCATCTAAACTTGTAACCTTCACCACATCTTGGAATAGTGAATTCCATAGACTATTGATGCTAAATATCTGGTGCTGATCCAAGTAGGCCCATAGGGGTTGCCAGGGCCCAACATGAGGTAAGGGAGTTCCCTTACCACAAGGAGTCCTCTGGTTGCTTTCCTGACACTGCAGGATACAGCAGCAACTATTCAGGTGCCACTTACTGCAGGGAAGCAGCCCCAATAGGATTGGGTTGTTCATTAGATCAATGGTTCTCACACATTTAGCACCGGGACCCATGTTTTAGAACGAGAATCTGTCAGGACCTACTGGAAGTGAGTCATGACCAGAAGTGACATCATCAAGCAGGAACATTTTTAACAATCCAAGGCTGCAATCCTACCCACATTTACCCAGGAGTAAGTTCCATTGACTATCACTGTTAAAAATATATAACATAGTAGCCTATTAAAAGTACAGATGTGTAACATTTCCCCAAATGCAGTCACATATCATGGCAACATCAAGCCTAATATATTAAAAAATATGGAAATGAATGGGAACCCATCTGAAATTGGCTTGCGACCCACCTAGTGGGTCCTGACCCACAGTTTGAGAAACACTGCATTAGATTATAGCAGGAGTCAGGGGGTAAGAAAGAAGGAGAAGGGACAGGTGGTGTAGAGCAAGGGTTTTCATGAACTGGGAAGTAGGGCTATAAAAGATCACCACCTGTAGGTAGAGACATGTCTCCTGTCCGTTTTTCCTCCAAGGTGCTGCAACAAAACAAATTTCAGACACAACAGTACAAACAATGTATTAATACGGGGGTACTAGATTAAAATCAGGAAAACTCTGATCCCAAACCTCCACTGCCTTGTGGCTATATCCAGTTATGGAAAAGGCTTCAGGAGTCAACCTCGAGGCAAAATCCAGAGCCGGAGTCCCTGAGGCAGTTCATGGCTGAACACAGTCACGTTCTGGCAACTCCTGCAATGTCGCTGGAACCAACCGTATTGGCTTCTGCCTTTCCATTGGACCATTTCAGCAATGTGGAGAGGGGGGATTTGCTGCATGGGTAAGTCTATCCTCCATATATACTTTACCCAGGCTTCGCGCACTGGAGAGGACACTCTGTTCCAGAACACTATTCAGAGCGCGATACCATAGTCTTCCGAGACTGAAGGATGCCAACAAGAACAAGAAGATTAAAATGTAATTAGACTTTCCTAAGGATCTCAAAACCATCCCCCACACCCACTAGTCACGTGCACAATTTGTTTTGCAGCTGTGGTTGAAGATCTGAAACTCTGTGTTGGCTTCCATCTGTTTGACTACCAAAGATGTTCAGTTCCTGTCTTTTTTCCTCATAGGCTTAGAAGTTGATACAGGAGACTAAAGCAAAACTGTCATTTTGATGTTTCTCAGTTTGAAGGCTCTTTGAAATGAGCAGAGAAGAGACTGCGTTACCTTTCTAATTTCTGCAGAAATGTTTTTGAGAAAGTGTTGATATTTTCTACTGATGCTATCTCCTTTGGGAGAGAAAAGCCACAGAAAACGGCCCCTGCACAGGAAGCATCCTGAGCACAGTCCCTTCAGCCAAGTATGTCCACACTCCTGGTTCTGCCAATTTATGTCTCATGTCATAGTGTAACAGTAGTCTCTAACGGCTTACAGGTCTTGACCTTGATGACTATGGCTTCAATTCCAGATTTTGTGCTAGGGAGGTACAAATCATTCCTGAGGTGTTTCTAACCCAATCAGCACAGGGCTTTTAAAGTCTGTTATTGTAAATTGCAGGCTATATAGCACCTAGTTAGGGGAAGCATCGCAGTTCAACCAGGTGAGGCTGAGGACCCATGCCCATCTGAGAGCCACCTGGCTGGCGTGATCCTTGAACAATTGTTTCACAGCTGCAGGATAATTTCCATGAAAATACTTCTATGAAAATACCCCCCTCCCAAATGAACATTCACAGAGATTGTATAAAGACAGAAAGGCAATCACATCGGTTTAATTCATTTCTGTTCCATTCACATGAATGCATGCAATTTGTTTGCATAAAGAGCTGGCATACCTGAAGTCTCTGGCAGCATTTCAGGCTCATTTATCTCACTGCTAGATTTGTGCTCCCTCTATCGGCTCAGCAAGAATACCGCAGCCAAAGGGCAACTAGTGATTCCTCTACTGACATTCAAGAATTCAATTGCAGAGAAAGAATAAATTGCAGAACACTTCTCACTCAGTAAGAGGATGTTTTAAAGGACAAATCAAGGCAGTGACCTTAAATGCAGTACTTCACAAGCAGTTCCAATACCATTCCTTAATAATGAAGGAAAACTGGAAACCTGTTTCAACAGAATGTTAAGAATGTGCGTATTTCACACAGGCACCGAGAAAGAAACTTGGGCCTCACCCTTGACTTACTCATAGGGAAACAGAACTGCACAAGTACTTCCAATGCTGTGTCTGCAGAATGCAAGCTGCATTCAAGAAGAACAAAAGACCTGCCTTGTTGGGTCTGACTATGCAGTCCGGCATTCTGCTTCCAACTGTAACCGGAGTGCTAGTTCAATGGCAGAGCATGGTTTGCATCCAGAAGGTCCCAAGTTCTATCTCGGACTTCAGCTAGAAAAGACTAAAGTCTGAAAAGCTGCGAGGCTGCTGGAAGACAATGCAGACGATACTGACCTCAATAAACCAATGATCCAATTCAGTACAAGGCAGCTTCTTATGCTACTACCTAATGTAATGGGAAGCTCACTAGGCATGGTAGCAATAGACAAGTTGTTACCAGTTTCTGATTATATATGTGTGTTATGGTCAAAACCCAGAATTCATCTCTAGGAATTCAAACTAGTAAAAACTGGAAACTCCCAAGCATCTTGGGAGATTCACACTCTAACCAGTTAGAATGTGAAGCTCCAAACTGTCTTCAGAGATTCTACTACTGACTAGTCAGAACACGAAAGCAACGGAAGTTTAGATACAGCGCTTTCTAGTCCTTACGAGTCAGAACCAGAATCTCTGAGGATTTTCCCAACCTTCACGTTTGCATTAGCTGGAACCAGAAACTCCCAACAAATTAAGGAGATTTGCATTTTTCCTTGTTGAAACTAGTTCTTATGCATTTTTACTATCACACACACACACACACACACACAAAATCTAATTTGAATACATATAAGGTGCTCAAGTGTGTATGTTATGTGTTCAATTTATGCCCAATCCTATGCCAGCTAGTGCCCGCAGAACAGGCACGCATGTGGTCGCAAACATATCATATAGCATTTTGTAGCTGTGAAGAGGCCACTGCCACTGCTGGTGGGGTCTGCACTAGCAAGCTTTCTAAGCTAGCTTGCTCTCTTGCTAACTTTCCTTCCATCTGAACTTTCTTGCTTTGAGTGATGGCAGTGAACTACCATGAATGAACTGTTCATTCACAGTTTCTCCAGTAAAGAAGCATGAAAAGGAGATCTGGAAGTAGAGCCCTAGTCACTAACTACTAGGTACTATGCCAGGTCTGCCCTTCCTTCTCAACTTATACCTGTTCAGGTCTCCTTTATTCCCCCACAGGAATTACAGCACAAGAACAGGACATAAAAGTGTAGAGACAAAATTTATTCAAGTTTTCAAAACACCATACAGATATATTCAAAGTTTAAAAAGTGCAATACGTTTTGGCCATTTTTCCTCATCAGAGGAGAACTGGATAAAGGTACAAACAAGCAGCCTATTCTATTTCTAATTCTATTTATTCTTATTTATTCTATTCCTATTCTATTTATAATAATAATAATTTTATTTAATTATAGAATTAAATATTGCTAAATAATCTCTGCTGACAGAGAAGAGGCTAATTTCCGCCCTGACTTGTAATGAAAGTCTATTGGCAACTTTTCTGGTTTCTGCATCTGTACTCACTACAGACAACAAGGGCTGCAATCCTTTACATACCTTCCTGGGAATATATCCTGAATACAATGGAACTTACTTCAGAGCAAACTTATATTGTGCTGTACAGCACATATCAACAATATTCCCAAACTGCATTGTTGATAATAAGTGTATCGTTCTATAAAATTGATCTAAATACTGCTATACATGAGCTCTGCCAAAAGTTAAATAAAAGCCCAAATCTTTGAAATAATTCTCGCTTTGTTCCTTTCTGTTATAAACTAGAAGTAATTGCTAAGTTTTGAACATGATTCTATAAGCAGTGAGAAGCCAGATTTGTTATCTGCACTGACTCTTACATTAAGACCCAGAGGGTAGTTGTTCAGCCTCTTACTTTTCAATTAGGATGATATGCTTCACTAGAAGTCTATTTTCAGAAAGCTATGTTTTCCGGTACTATAGATTTCTCAAGTCCTTTTGGTAAAAACTGTCAAATATTTTGACAGCTATGTTCTTTACAATGCTGTTGGATTTGCAATCAAAAGAATTTTGTTTGGCCCTGCGCTACAATAAATGTGAAAACTCTTATCTGTTCCAGTCTATCAGAAAAAAGTATTTTTTGTAGCCGCTGGACTCCTGTGGCAGGTAAAGGGAGAGAAAAACACATACCTTGCTCTGAGAAAGCAATAAACCAATGCAAGAAAAAAAAGAGTAGGGGGCAAATGAATGGTAAATACCAAATAAGAAATTGTGTGAGAAGAGCATGTCTGTGGTGAAACACCTCTTCTCTGGTACAATTATCCTCTCAGAACAATCTCCCTCTCCAAGGAACTCACAAGAAATATTTACTTACTAGGTCTTCTCTTTATGTATTGGATTTTCTCTATTCTGTGTAATTTACTGTGGAAAGAATAAATGACTAACAAAAACCTCTTCTAAAAGTGAAGGTATTCTGTACACTTTTCATAGATACAGTATATATTCTAGGGGCTTTTTCCTCTAAAAAGTGCTCTTCCTTAATGCTCTACACACAGCAAATTATTAAAAAGCAAGTGTCAGGGTACAACATATTATGCCATGTTAAATATCCCCCAAAGGAAAGGAAGCCAATTCTTGCATTCAGTAGTACTCTACCAACAAAGAATGCCAAACTTGAAACACCACAAAAGGGTTTGTTCTTCACTTATGAGTAATCATATACCTTTGTATATTAGTGGCAAAACACTTCAGGCTATACTACAGATCATAGTAAATAAAGGTTTCAGTGGCTTCTTAGGCTTCAGATGTTGAGACCTGGGGCTGAGAATCAAGGTACATGCAGTCAAATAAATGTATTTTGTCCTTGATGGTTTTTGGTAGACAAATAAAATAGTAGGCAATAAGCTAAAGCATAAAACTGATGTGGGGATGGGGAAAGTATGTTTTATTCTGTTTTTAATGCTTTTGCTTTTTCATGAAAATCATATCCCTAACCCAACTGGGTTTTGCCCTCCAAATTTTCCCTCAGGGGAACAGAACACAGCTGGAAAGTGCAATTTTTAAAGAGAAAAAGGAAATGATGGAAAGAGTTAAGAACCCCCTTCCCTTCCGGCCAGCTTACATATAAGCTGTATTTTGTCAACAAAAACTGGGGGGGGGGGGAGATGTGCAGCTGAGCATCACATATCATTTGGCCCTGAACAGTCTGGAAATCATTTTGCTACAAGAATTCATTCCAGAAAACCTCTACAATAGGAAGGCTTTTTCTCCTGGATCTTATTTCAGTTAGAATAATAATAAGAGCACTTCTCAAATTTATACTCACAATCCATTCCTGATGATTAATATATAAAAAGAAAAAAAAATGTGTTATTCATGTACCATACTGTCCTCTAGAATACTCTGGAAAGAAGCCGATTAAGGCTAGTCAACTAAGCAAATTCCAGTCTTCACTAATATGACAAACACCATGAACTAACAAGCTATCCTGATTACACAACGTGGTTGAAATGGGGATTTGGCAGAATAAAGCTGCTTGACTAAAGGAAAAAAAAAATCTAACAAAGGACAAATAAAGTAGGGCACAATGAAAGGAAATCAAGCAGTTAAGTGTTCTAGAAAAAGGAAGACAACACAGATGAAAGCACTGCGCACTTTAGCCTGAGGAGCTATAGGAACACTGAGTATAAGAAGATACAAGTCTTTACATTGGATCGCTTTTGCACACAATAACATGTTACTGTTACTGATTTATTCTGTAGGAGCAGGGATATTATTCCTCTTGTGGGTTTATCACATTTTCCAAGCACCCTAACTGCAATATTATGTATCACAAAATGTGAAGTTTTCCCTAATTGATATTGACCACTGGTTTGGGGTTTGCCATGTGGAATGTAATTGCCCAAGAGTCACAGGCACATATTGGATATTGCCTGTGACATGAATGGCAATAAACAAAACAACTTCCCCTCCATATACCTGTGTCACTTTTTGATTTGTTCTGTGCTATTTTAGCAGGTTAGAGGTAAATCATTTATATGCAGTACCACCTCCGAAGTAGCATCGGGCATATACAGCACCATAAAAGAATACCACAAGAGGAAAAATTGGCAAAAGAAGAAACAGTGCAAGGCGAGAGGAGCGAGTATTTATAGTTTAAGTTCCCATAATTGGACAACTAAATACAAATGGAAATTACAAATAGTAAGGACCACACCAGAATAGACTCACTTTATTTTCCCTTTGTTGGGGAATGGGATAGTGGCCAGATAGAGCTGTTGTAATTCCAGAAACCAGACCAGCCAGAACCCTGCTTTTCCCAGGTTCGGAGGGCAGCCAAGGAGAGTCACAAATGCATTTCAAAGTGTAAGATTTATTGGCATACAGAGGAGGCATTAGGCAGAAGAGACCTCATATATACAGAAGATGCATTAAGCAAAGAAAGCTTACCACAATGTCCCTTCAACTGATCAGAGATTTCTGATGGCAGTGGATGGAGCCCAATGGGCCAGGTTCCAGGGCACAAATGTTCAGAACACATCCAACAGTGAAATCCAGAGGGTGGGGGCATTTCAGAACAGTATATACATGTCAAACATAAGGCCTGTGGGCCGAATGCAGCCCCCAGAAACAATTTATTCACCCCCATTATAGTTTGTTTCTCTCAGCGTAATAATGGGCTCTCTCGTATCTTGAAAATATGAACAAAATTTGCATATCTTCTCCAGTCATTTGCAGCTAATGAGTGCTTATTTGTGATCGTCATCTGCTTAATGATGTCACTTTCTACTTAATGATGTCAGTTTCGACCTTCAGCAAGCAAGCACCATGAATGCTAACTTCAGCCCTTTGTATGAAATGTAATTGACACCCATGGTCTAGAGCAGGGGTTTGACTCTTTTCATACAGAGCAGTCAGGGCTCCAGCTGAGGGCCGGAAGTGATGTCAATAAGCAGAAAGTGACATCATTAAGCAGCTAATGGCCAGAAATCAGACCCTGTTCTCATATAGAAACTCATTAACTGTAAATGACAGAAGAGAAAGTTCGCAAATCTTGGTCATTTCAAGATTTGGGAAAGCCCAACTTTCAAGTGGGCTGCCATTTCAACGGTAACACTTCAGCAGCTGAGAGCCTGAGGGCCGGATAATAAGCTTCCGGGGGCCGCATTCGGCCCCTGGGCCTTATGTTTGACACTCCCGGTCTAGAAGCTGCTAAAAGCTTAGCCTCTAATACAAAAAGCTCATGATATCTTTCATACGCATAAGGGTCTCCCCATCTGACTTGCTTTATCCAGGGACAAAACTGTGCAAGAAGAAGCATTCTACGGATAGCCAACAATCGCTGTGGGTCTGCAGGTCACAGGCCTCACCAAGCTGGCAAGTAAAAACTGAACGATGAAACATCGTTACTGAACGATGAAGTTGAGTAACTCCTCCAAATTACAATAGTCTTCCAATATGCCAATTACTATAGGAGTGGCCAGGCAGGTGGTGGGCCGGAGATGACAGGTGGATGCCATGCCCCCAAGTATGCCACTGACATCACATCCTTCAATTCAGCAAGAATGTTCCTTTGTTAGAGCAAGAAACACCAGTGCTTCCACTGCTACTAAACAAAAACCAAGGTAATGGGCGCAGGAGCACAGGCACTGCTATCTGAATAGGTTAAAATTGTTAAGCTTTGTGAAATTCTTCCTCCATGTCTTTTATAGTTGATTTATTCCTTTTACAATTCTAATCCTTTCCTCTTATGAAAATGATACATTTAGTGCAGTATCTTTCTTCAGGATTACATTCAAATAGACAGAAAGGAATGTTCGATACTACATACAAAACCTACGTTAAGTGTGCACTTATCACCAGAGATTATTACAAAGTCTCCAGGAAAGAGTTCAGAGGAGAAACTAGAAACAGAAGGAGGTGGTAATAGCACACATATGTCCACCCAGGAACTAAGTAAAATATCAACTCTGGCTATACATTAAAAATAGCAAACTTGAATTTTTTTTTCTATTTTTTTCCCCATATATAACTTTTCCTCAAATTTAGAAGCTGCCTTCTTTGTTTTCTCAACACGAAAGCTATTAACTCTACGAAGTCAAAACAAACATGAAGCTCTCAAAATCTAAACCTCTACACCAAGCCTACTACTCAAGATATTCAACTTCTGTTTACAATATTTTCAGACATCTGGTCATCCAAAAGTAAATGTATCAGTCACCAGTTTCTGGTAGCTGCTTAGAAAGCAAAGACCAATGAACAATGCTTCCAGTGCTCAGAAAATTGGACTTTTTAACAATGCCACACTCTCAGTGTCTTTCCACGTGTGCACCTTCATCTCTGAATTTTTCTCAAGTCCCAGCCAAGAACTCTGCCCCATAATTCTGCCATCACAACCAACTCCAAAAACGCTCTTATCCTCATTTTCAGTCTGTATTTCTACATTCCCATACAACAAGTAATTAGCTCAGTGATAAAGAGAGAATAACTGGGTAGAAAGAAAAAGGCTAATTACATGTGTGAAATTCATAAGGACAGCTGCTGATGTCTCTACTTGATTGGAGAATGTCAAACCAAAATTCCATCAAAAGAGTCATAGCCTGTATTGTTCAGTGTTCATTATTCTAAAATGCAATTTTGCTCTTTACGTGTTCTGTATGAACACATTAACATAGCTATGTCCCCAAAGCCAGCCATATGTCACAATCCAGCCAATTGTCACAATCCCAAGAAGTAAATAATGTGCTGCTAAAATCAATTCTTTTTTCTTGCAGATATTTGCATCAGCACCCTATCCCACTGGACTGCAAAATCATCTTTTTAAAATCTCTTCCCCAAGTTTAAAAATTGTGGTTTGGCAATTCAGAGAAAATTGCTGTAGGAAACCTGAAGTAGTTTAGAGGAACTTGCAACACAGAGACATAGAAGCAATAATACTCAGTGAATTATATGCATATAGATTTATATGCCAGGATGCCTAACAGTCATTTGCTACTGAGAGAATATATAAACCCTAAAATACCATCATTGAGCAGCTTGGTCAGCTAAGCCCCAAAGCATTCTACCACTGCAACAAACCACACAGAAGAATGTGCTGCTGCATAATAGTTCCTGGCACATGTTACATTTTCAAAAGTATTTACCTTTTGTAAGACATTCTCATCCTTGCAAACGCATGTGTAACACTTGAATGAACAAATAAAAACACATACATAAAAACTCAAAAAGTGCACAAGACCACAATATCATTCCAAGATCTGAACATGGCATCTTGAAGGTGAGCTGTCCAACTGCCCTCACATCAGAGCTTCACCAATCTTGGAAACAGTTTCCTTAGGAGACTATATAAGAGGGAAAGCATTAGTGGTAGAGCAATTTCCAATCCCCCTCAACTACTGGTAATGATGGTGGGGTATGGGGCAGGGAAAGTAAGGCAGAAATTTTCCAGATGTAGAATATGAACCAGTGTGAAGGAGTTTACAAGGACTGCAGTAGCCAAGAACAGATCCAGTTATATTGGCACCGTATTGAGAAAGTGACATTGATAAGCTACCCTTTCAGATATCACTCATTCATTAACATGAAAAAGCAAAAGAATGAGGCTTATAGGAAAAAATGTGGAATTATCTTGCACAAGGTTTTCCAGTTATAATTGTATGGACATCTGCAAATGGTGTTCTAGGAATCTTGAAAGAAGTTGAAAAATCCCACAGAGTCTTTAAGAACTCTTGGGATACTGACATATTCTCCTTAGAATTCATACATTAAAAAACATTCCTTCTGAAGAACTTTATCCTTCAAGCATTTTTTTTTAAGAAAGTTACATGTAGATAATTCTGTAATGAATTGCGAGCGAACAAGAGTTTCTTTAAATTGTAATTTCATTCTTCAAAGCACGGGCCAGGTCACAGTACAAAAGTAGGAAATGTTTTTAACAAGCATTTCTGAATACGTTGTCCACAAAATTCAAAGTTAAACCAGGAATAACTTTTCCAGTTACTAGTGACTCACACCCTCTTTGCTCTTCTTTGATTTGTTAATAAAAATTGCAATTAAAGTTTCATATCGTATATATGATACTGAATTTTTTATCTACAGTTTCCTTGAAAAATGGTGTTAATATATTCAAACATTCTCTAGAGTCTCATTTGCAGAGAGTTCCATATAATTTCTACCAAGACTAAGAAGAATAATTGCTTGAAGACATGGGGGATTTAAAGGAAATCATACTCCTAACCCACGTGCATTTTGGTATTCAGTTTTACTCTCCAACAACTTTCCCTTTCTTGCCCCACCTTTTTGTTTTAATTTAACAATATGGTTTCTACAACCTTCTCTCTCTTTCCCAAATTTTTAAAGCCCACCATTAGCAGTTAAGACTGGTAGATGATGGTCTTCCTAGCTGACAACTTTGAGACTAAAAGAAAACAGAATTTGTACTTCAGCACTTTACTAACTGTGCTTTTCTTAGACTACAGCTCCTTACCTGGAAGACTTTCTTCTTTTGCTCATAATCTTTATTTAGGCTTGTTGTAGAAATTACAAAATTCACTAGTACCAATTTTCTTTGCAGTCAACAGCATAGTGATTCCCTTCAGCTCATTCAGAAAGAGAAACTCATAAATCCCTGTGCTTAACAAGAAAAGCGCCTCCTGTTTAATAGAGCATTCCCCTTCTTAAATCTTTAGATAATGAAGAAATGTTTAGCACGTGGGCCTGTCATGTGAATATCACCAAATTCTTCTCTACAGAGCATGCTCACTAAACTTCATTCTATATTATATGCACTTCCCAAAGCTTTGGAAAGAAACCAACAGCTATTTGTGCAAACATACGTGGAAGAAAAAATGTTTTTATATATTTTTCTATGTAATACTATCAAAATTGTTTTTAGGAAAAAAGTTATTTCAAAACTTACGTCCAAATTGTAAGTCTCAAGCAAACCGAATTGCTCTCCTTTTTACACCAACAAACAAAAAGCACAAAAATACAGATACAGCTCTAAAAGTTCACCACATGTGAAAAAGTAAAGAGAGCTGGATCCTCATATCCACTCACTCCATCTAAATCTACCTAACAGCATTTGTTCCCTATTCAGCTGACACAAATCAGAGCAGCCTGCGTAGAGCTGCCAGGCCCAGGAATGGGAGTTAGGATATCATGTGCGCTACCACCACCGATTCCGCCCCCCTCCTGGGCCTGATCTTCCCCCATTCTGCCATCCCCAGTCCCAGAAACATCCTCTCCCTAACCCGTTGCTTATTCCTAGTAAGTGGGTATAGGATTGCAACAAATATTTTTATTTACCCATCCCAGGACTTCTGGTCATTGAACCCACCATAGCATGCAGTATGCTCTCTGTCAGCAGCGCTGCATGCTATGGACTGGCAGGGGACAGGATTAGGCTGCCCATAGGGTTTTAGAAACAGAAATCCCTTTTCTTATTGTCAGAAAATACTATAGCTGTATACGGTCCTGCGATTATAATCTATTCTATACCACTGAGAGCTACAAGGAAATGTCACATACATTTTGTATTTAATGGCCTTTGGGTCTTCATACTACCTATGTCTGTGTATGCAGTGGCGTAGCTAAGGGGGTGCAGGGTGTAGCAGTTGCACCGGGCATCAAGCTTTAGGGGGTAACAAGCTGAGATTGATACTAGTGATCAAAATTGTGAAAATCTTGGTATGTATGAATAATACCATCATGTTATATATCATTCTACATAATTTAATGCAGAATGCAATGAAACAAACTGCAATGGAATATCTGTATTCTATCAAAAGTTATGGCCAATTAACCAGAAAATGAAAACAAAACTGTCTTATGGAACAAAAAGTGGATTTTCTTAACCCAAAACCGACCTATGAGACTGATTGTTCTGAAAGCCAATGACATGTTATTATGTTATTGGCATGTTGTAATGACATGTTATCATGATACAGTATGAAAACAATAAGGTGTTAATATGAGTCAACTCTCATTCCATGTTTCATAAAACAGTTACCCCTGCTAACTGGGTAAAAAGGTACTTCTTCAAGTGTGCCCCTCTTATATTTAGCAGGGGGAGATAAACCATCCCTCTTCACTCCAGGACAGTGTCTCGAATCAATCGGGGCACACTTTTTATTTATTTACTTAATTATATTTGATTTTGTCTGGGAGGGCTACCAATCTTTATGGATCCCAGGTAGCAGATAGAGGCCTTATCTCTGCCACTGACTGGGGGGAGGCAGCAGAGCAAGTGGGTGGTGAACTGCTAGGGGGAGGAGGTGGGTTCCTCCCAATTTTTCCTTTTTTAAAGCCTGGATGTGACGTCACTTCTGGTTGTGACGTCACTTCTGGGGCAACATTCCGAGCTTGGCACCAGGCTATACGATCATTAGCTACAACACTGGTTGTATGCACATGTCTATGTGTGAGTACATGTGCATAATCTATTTAACAATTGAGGGTAACATAGCCCTTTTGCTATGGCTCCTTAGATAATACAGATACCCTTCTGGAACCTGTCTTAGTAGTTCACCACATTACTCCAGGAGAAATGCAGATAAGAGGTGGTTTGCTTAAGCAACCACGGCACTCATCCTATATAAAAACTAAAATAATCTTCATTTTGAGAATGGCCCAGTTAAGCTAGGTCTGAAAAATTCCTTCTCTTCTTTTTTCATATTTGATCTTATGCACTCATTTATTTTATAAATTGTAACAATCTGTCATCTAGGACAGGGGTGTCCAAAGTTTTTGGCAGGAGGGCCACATCATCTCCCTGACACTGGGGAAAAAAAGAATTAATTTGCATTTCAAACTTGAATAAATTTACATAAATGAATATATTAAAGATGGAACTTATATAAATGAAAGATGAACTATATATAAATTATGTATATTATATATAAATAATATATATTATATAAACTATATATAAAGATGAACTATATAAAATTTATATAAATTATATATAAATTATGAACTTATATAAATTAAAGATGAACTATATATAAATGAACTTATATAAAAGACCTTGCACAAAGCAAGGCTGGCCTTTGCTGCTGCATCACAGATGTGAAACAGCAAGCAGTGGAGGGAGCTCTCATCCCACAGCTCATGTGAGAGGTCAAATAGTCGCCCTCATGCTGAGAGCAGTTGCTTTGGGCCAGTGTGGGCTCCAACAAATCTCCGGAGGGCCAGAGGTTCACTGGAGACTGGGGACTCCCTGAGGGCCACATTGAGAGGCCTCAAGGGCTGCAAGTGGCCCCAGGGCCGGGGTTTGGGCACCCCTGATCTAGGAGAATAAAGAAAGGGTGTTTACAAGAACATTTGTCTGCTAATCCATGTATCCACTCAGTTATTTTATCATTCAGATGCTAAGCTGTGATGTATAGCAATTCCTATTTTAGAAAATGGCAATACTTGAGCCAGAGTCCGATGGCATGCATGGGATCCCCCAGACCTCCACCACCTGGCTGTGAGATCAGCAATGCAACACAATACGCAGCAGTAGGAAGCTCGGCTTGGTGGACACAGGTCCAGCTGGCACTTTTTGCGCACTTGGAAAAAGCCCTCCCCTCTACCCTGAGCCTCTTACTGGTGGTCATGTTGCTTCTGGCCTCCCAATTTGGAAGTAACTGGAGATGACATCATCACCAGTTACTTCAAGTGGTATTTCCAATAGGTGGACCATGACAAGTGGTACAGTAGAGGACAAATGTTGAGAAACACTGTGGTGGAACATCATTTTTTTCCCTACACACCTGAGCATACGTACAATCTACTTATAATTTCAGGATAAAGCTTAAACTGCAAATCGCTCAACTTCTGTAATATTCTGAAATGACATAAAATGAGGCACCCTTACCTTTAAAGTGCCTCCATGCTACAGGCAATGAAAAATTTTTAGTACCAGAATCATCTTGGTCAATGTAACCATGGTAAGTGCAGAACAAATTGATCCTACATAGAACTAGCCTCTTTCTTGGGATATTCTCCACTGAATAAAATCAATCAAAACCCATGCAAACAATGTTTTTCTCTTTACTAAACATAGTAACTGCCAGACTAGATTTAAATGTTATCACTCAACACATGAACTAAATGGCGAACAAGTTGGCAGTAACACTCCGAAGTAGCTGGTTCAACATACCCCTTAAAGGAGACCTATTTTTCAACTAACATATGCTGATGACACATGAACATTAAAGACTTGTTGATGTTGAAATTTATCCCTTAAGAGTTAGGCCACAACAGTTCTTCCTCTAAAATTGAAACAAATGCAGTCAATCTACATCCTTTCAGAAGGCTATGCCTTCACCATCTGTCCCAGAACAAAGATCTATGACACATTGGCAGGGTAACATATGAAAATGCATGCTACATTTGCAAAAATCAGGCTTAGCATTCTAATATACACTTCCAGCTTCAAAAAGAGTAAATCACAAATGTTTTTCTTAGAAACTTGGGGCCCAATCCTATCTGAGCCCTGAGTTTCCAGAACTAGCATTTCTGCAGTGCAAGGCCCTTTACAGTAGTGTGAAAGCCAGGCTGCTGTCCTGCACTTCTGGATCACTGCTCCAAACGAGCAGTGGCGCACACTGCAAAGGCTCGTGAAGGCTCCACTGCTCCCGGTAAGTTGATGGCAGCAGTGTAATGGGTAGGAAGGGGACAGCAGGGGGATTTCAGGCTGGAGAAAGGGTGTGTCCCAGCAGCAGCAACTTGTGCCAAAATCCTATCCACTCTTTTAGAACCTGTCCTGCCCCTTTTGGGGTGCCTCAAACTTACACCAGTTACATAGCTGGCATAGGTCAGAGGAGGCCCATAGGCTACCCAGAAGCTTCCTGTTAACATTCCGCCTGTGCTCCTTTAGCACATTGGTAGCCAAACCCGCCAACACTACACAACAGAAACGTGGTCCAGGTTTGGACCGTATCTTTCCATTTTGCCTGGGCACTGCGTGTAGTCTTCCTTGACTAACAGAGGACAGGGATGCTCTGGGCAGTCATGTCTGCTGCCCGGTGTCCCAGAAGGCCACAGGACGTCCAGGCAGACGCGACTGCCCAGAGCATCCCTGTCCCCCAATCAAGGAGGACTACACACGGTACACAGGCAGAATGGTAAGGTCTGCTCGCCAGGTGGAAGGATCTGTCCAAACCCCCGATGTGGCCCCCAGGCCAGGGTTCGAGCAGCCCAGCTCTGGCATTCAGGCTGCCCACCTGCTTGTATTTCTGTAAGCTTACAAGCTTATAGCATCCACAAGAGACATCCTTACTTGGCATGACAGAAACGGAGATAAACAAAGGTAATGAGCATGGGGGTGAGGAAATAGGGTTCCCTTTTAACCAGTTTCCCATATCTGTGGGGATGGGAACATATCAGGAGATGCATGTATGCTCAATTTTAAAATTAGCCCCATGGAATAAAACATGCATTGACTTACATGCTTAAAAACATCGATACATAATCACATGTGCTATGTAAAAGATTAAAAAATTCACATATCCATCACTAAAATTTTCCATAGAATAAATAAATAAAATAACTCCAACTCCATATGTCCTTACAGGACAGCCACCACATAATGTGGTATCAGTCTAGTATCTGAAATTCATGTACAAACCTGAAGATTAACTAGACGTGCAATCCTATACACATTTACGTGGGACTACTGTAAGTCCCACTGATCATAGTGAGATTATTTTAAGTAAGCATACTATGAATGACAAAGGCTAACGATAAACAGCTAGTGAGATGGGAATGTGTTTAGACAGTGGTTCTTAGACAGTGGATCCACTTTTTAAAATGAGAATTTGTCAGGACCCACCAGAAGTGATGTCATGACCAGAAGTGACATCATCAAGCAGGACAATTTTTAACAATCCTAGGCTGCAATCCTACCCACAATTACCCAGGAGTAAGTCCCATTTACTGTCATTGTTAAAAGAATATACATAGCAGCTTGTTAAAAGTACAGCTCTGTAACATTTCATGTAACAAGTGCATGTCAGTCTCTGCATTCCCCTTACTTCCTTCACCAATCCCCCACAAAGACTTAAAGCAGTTCTCAAGCTCCCTGGGAGTTTAAGAACCGCTGCCCTAGTCCTTTGATTCCTTCAGTCCTTCTCTCATACATTCCTTCATTTCTCTTCAGTGTCTTATTCATTCCCTTGGGCTTCTTCTGCATCCACCATTCTGCCATTGAAACCATTTCCTCCTTTTTCCCTTCCTCCTGGTATCCCCCAAACCAAGTGTGTCAAACATTAAGCAAGCGGGTCAAATACATAAGGCCTGAGGAAGCTCTTTATCCGGCTCTCAGGCTTTCCCAACACCACTATCGGCTGTTCTCAGTTGCTGAGCTGTGCTGAGATGTCACTGCTGAAAGGGCAGCCCACATAATTGAGCTCTCCCATATCTTGAAGATACGCTTGTGCATTTTCTCTTCTATCAGTTGCAGTTAACAAGTTAGTGAGAAAAACGTGCTTATTTCTAGTCGTGACCTGCTTCATGACATCACTTCTGGCCCTCAACAGGCATCATGAATGCTATTTGGCCCACTGTATGAAATAAGACTTATGACACCCCTGCCCTAGCTTTTTGTCACATTTTTATTAATTTCATTTTAATCAGTGGCTCCCTCCTTCCCATTAATTAATTCTGAATTAATACTGTATGAACTAATTCTTTGAACTGATGATCAAAAAAATATTCTACATGCTGAAAAAGATGTACCAGCTGCATTTCATAACCTCAATTATGCTAGCATTTGTCTCATGTTTTCTTAAAGTTGCTACCAGTGATACAGCTCTATCTGTAAAGTGCTGGCACAGAAAAGTCTTAGGGTAAATTCTGGAATTCCATTTTGTGCATTAAATTTGCAATTATCACTTGGGGAACTGAAAGCATACAGAGGCTATAATCAGTTTCCTCAAGATCAGCCATTACAGGCCATGTTCCCATTTCATGTGAGTCAACTATGCAAAACCAAACTGGGAGATGACAAGCTAGCACAACGTGGCTATGTCATCCATCACATTGGAAATGCATCTTAAAACACAGTATTAGTTCTCTCTCAGAAGATTACATTTACACTATCCAAGACCCTTGAGATGAGTTAATCAACCCCAGAGCTAAAATGTTTGCTACTTTTACAAACTATCACTTTTTCCTGTGAAGATGTAATGGCAATATCTTTGGCAAGAACATTTGGAAAAATGGGAAAAATAAAAAAGGTATTGTACTGGAGAAGGCGACTGTAGATTTAGCTTGGCAATACACAGTATCACACCTGTGGCATTTTCCTGCTCTAGTACGCACTGTACAATAAAGTGCCATTTGTCATTTTGACAGGTACACCACCTGTAAGACCCTGAAACCACATAGCCACTTCATTCCTGCAACAAGATTTTTTTTTATTCGTTTGTTCCTTGGACGACATTCCATTTCAGTCACTACTACTAAAGTGGGTAAAGGTCATGGGCTTGTTAACCAGCACATTTTGAGAACTCACCAAGCTCCTCACTGCTGTATGCCAACTAAGGTCAATTCTTGTTTAGGAAGATTGCGCATACTAAAGAACAATTATGCAGCTACATCACTTGTACACTGGATCCTTGAGAGCATATGTGGTCTCCCGACATACTCCTCCTACCAGAAAATCCTGCGTTCTTTGTAAAGGCTCTATTGTCAACCTGTTTCTGAATTCATTTCTCTGTGTAGCCTGTGGCCCAAGTGCTCTCTTAAATGTGCCTCCTTTCTACCACAAGAGTTGAGCATTGTAGGAAAAGAAAACAGATGTCTTTGAAAAGTATCTTCAACAGACGTATAAGCTCACACACTGGAAAGATGCATTTTGCACATGCTATGCTAGGCAGGAGCTAAAATACCATTAGCTCCCTAGTACAGATCAGATGGTGGCAATGCAAGGTAGAACTGAAAGTCTGAGAAAGATTTCACATTTTCTCTAAAAATAACCTTAGCGTGAAACCTAAGAACATAAGCCCTGCTGGATCAGGCCAAAGACCCATCTAGTTCAGCTTCTCACAGTGGCCCACTAGACGCTTCAGGGAAAACACAAGACAAATACCTGTATCCTGTTGCCACTCTCTTGCGTCTGGCATTTAGAGATAAATCTGGTGATTTTATACAGTACAGGAAAGCGTAATGCTAAGTCAAACTTGATAATGAGAGCACCCTACTTTAGCTCTAAAGGGCGCAATCCTAACCCCTTACGTCAGTGCTTTTCAGCACTGACATAAGAGCACTGCAGCTCTGAGGTAAGGAAACAAACATTCCCTTACTTTGAGGAGGCCTCCGTGAGTGACACCCAACTGCAGGATGCAGCACATGTCCCATTGGCACCGCTATGCCAGTGCTGGAAAGCACTGACATAAGGGATTAGGATTGCGCCCTAAGTTAGGAAGATGAGACAAGCTTTGGAGCTGAACAAGATTTAAACTACAAAAACTGTATCTTATTTTCTATCACATGTAGATCCTATCTATCTATCCTTCCACCAAGAAATTATGTCCATTCTTAATAGGAATTTCGAGTGAAAAGGAAGCTTCCTCTGTCTATTTAGTTTACCCATAATCTCTTTGAAAACTGCCCACAAACCAAAGAAGAGGCTCATGTTAAGTAAGATCATATAGAACTACTGTATATGAGTCTTGCAGCCCCAGCCTCTTTCAAGTCAAGGCAATACATTGTTTTCTTGTTTTAGTTACACACATGTTAGCATGCATATACCCCACCCCTTAGGACTTGCTTGGTAATGGGCCATGTGAAATGGAAGCTTTGGGTGGTGGGAGCTGTGAATAGGCAGGTGTTCCCCCACAGGCCAATTCCCCAAACTGACTGCTGCCTTTGCCCACTTCCCAACCATGGTCTCATATGAGGTTGGCCCTTGCCAGTTCGGTTCACAGCACAGCCACTGCAGTGATCCTCTTCCTGCTCACACATGTCAAACATGCTGGGTGGTCAGTGAGCGGAAGAGAAAGTATGGTAGGAGAAAGCAGGCTCACCGATGCTCTGTGTCACTCTACTCCCCTATAAGGGCTTCTGCTCACTGCCCATCCAGCCTATTTCACAGCACAGCAAGAAGAAGGCAGGCTGGGACCAGATGAGCAGGAGGTGCTGCGGTATATGCACCCCAAAAAAGAAAGGCAGCAAAATCACATGGTGCCTCAGGCATGAAAGAGACTTGGGCCAAGGTTGGCCTACCTACCTCCTCCTCCAGTCCTTTTTGCTGCTTACTCAGGCTGTTAGAAAGTGCACTAATCAGGAAAAGGTCTGATGGGGCAGCCAGGCAGAGCCAGAGAAAAAGATGTTATGGCCACTATCCTCTACCTGCGCGTTTCACTTCCAAAAGGAGAACAAGCAGGAAGAAAATTGTGATATGGCAGGGCATGACAGCACACGAGAGTGTGCGGCTGGCAGGTCAAAAGGAACTAGGCAAGGCAAGCAGCTTGGAACAGTCTGCACAGTGGTGGTGGACAGATGGAGGCAGTGGGTAGCCACAGGGGTTGTGTACCCCTGCACATTCCACACACCAATTCATCACTCCTCCAGCTTGCCACCTCCAGGGCACAAGCCTATGCATGTCCACTCAGAAGTAAGTCCCACTGTGTTCAACAGAGCTTACTCCCTGAAAAGTGTGGTTAGGATTACAGCCCCAGGGCCCAATTATATCCAACTTTACAGAGCTGATGGAGCCATGCTAACGGGGCAGGCACTGCATCATGTGGTGAGGGGACAGTCAAAGAGACCTCCTCAAGGGGCTGTGTTGCAACCTTGGAGTTGCATTGGTGCTGGAAAGTTGGATAGGACTGGGCTCCTAGTCTCCTAGGCAGCTATCTATACTTAGATGACTGGTAAATCTAGTTCAGAACTATCTACGCTATACCAGGGTTTCAGACAAGAGTCTTTTTACAGCCCCACCTGCAGATGTCAAGGATCTAGCCTAGGCATTTTTGCATGCAAAGCATGTGCACTCTCACTTCCCAGTAAGCAGGAGTGGCCCAGTCCTGAGGCCAATTGAATCCATTGCCTCAGGTGGTGGGATGGGGAAGGCAGCAAGTTGGTGGGGGGGAGGGGGTGCCCCTGTCCTGCATCCTGCACCCACAATCCCCTTGCCAGAGCACCTCCTGCTCCACCACCTACCTCACCCGCTTCTCATACAGTTGGGAAATGTGCAAGCAGAGGATGAGGAGAACTTGCCTCCTCCTGGTCCAGCTCTGTACCCATTTCCTGTAAAGTGGCTGGCAGAGGGAATGCTGGGAGTGGAGAGAATCCACTCCCAGGATGCCCCCTTTGCAAAAAGTGGGAGCAGGATGATGGACAAAGAGAGAATAGTGCATGCTGCCAATGGGGGAGGGGGGTGGATCCACATGCTGGCAAGGAGGGGGGTGGCAGACTCTGGGGGTGGGACCTCCCCTGCCACTAGGAAGGCCCCATTCCTCTTGAACTGGTGGCCCCAGAACCTCGAAAGAAACAGTTCTGAAAGCTCTGGCCAGCCATGGAAGGGGCAGGCTGGGGCTCTACCACATTCCCGGAGGATTCTCGCTCCTGGATAACATGCTGTGCATGAGAACTGCGCTTGGTGGGGTGGGGGGGCGCCCACAGCCTGTGGGGCGGGCGGGCAGGGGAGGCAGCGGAAGGAGCTGGCCAGCCCAGAGCCAGTGCTGGAGAGGCCAGGAAGTTGGAGGGGCTTCTCCCACTCGCCCCCTCCAGCATCCTCCAGCACTGGGGACCGGCTAAGTCAGCCCGGGGGAAGGGAAGGGAAGCAGCACCTACCCGGAGAGCTTGGCGATCTTGACAAAGCTAAACACATCCATCCATGCAGCCGGCGGAGCTCTGCCTGCACGCGCGCTCGCTCGCTCGCTCCCTCTCCTCCTCCGCGGCTGGCCGGCTCGCTCCTCCGCTCACTCCAGCAGCAGCAGCAGCAGCAGGTCCATGCCAGGAGGGAGGCTGTCCATGGTCGCTCTCCTCCAGCACTGGCAACCCTTGCGGAGTGGAGGCTGCTACCCCCCTCCGGCCGGGAGCTGGGCTTGCAGTAGCAGCAGCAGCATCTCCGAGTAGCACCAAGAGAGGGCTCGCTCTTGCCCGCGCACGCGCCCCCCACTCCCCGCCGGCCCGGCCAGGCCAGTTCGGAGCGCAGCTGCCCAGACCAGCTCGGCAGGCAGGCAGGCAGGCACGCGAAAGGCGGCGGAGGCAGCGACAGCGAGCGCCTCGGCGCTTGCGCAGGTCGCCCAGCAGAAGGGAGCGGCAACTGGGCTGTGTGATGCTGTGAGAGGGAGTGGAGGGCGCGCAGCCCGCCTACGGGCTTGGAAGGCGGCAGCGTCGACCCCACACACCTGTGTGGAGCCGCCAGCCAGCCAGCCAGCTGCTGCCTCGCCCAGGCCCCCTCCCCTCAAGCGAGGGCCCAATCCTGTCCGGTTTTCCAGTGCAGCTGTGCCCATGGTGGGGAGGCAGTCACAGAGGCCTCCTCAAGGTCTGGGAATGTTTGCTCCCTTACCTTGGGGTTGCATTGCTGCTGCACCACTGCTGGAAAGTTGGGTAGGATTGGGCCCTCACCTGGCTCTTCTCAATAGCGTCTAAGGATGGCCATGTGCATGGGATCCCTCCCTTGCCAGATGCAAGGGAGGGCACCAGGATGGGGTCTCTTGTTATCTGATGTGCTCCCTGGGGCATTTGGTGGGCCGCTGTGAGATACAGGAAGCTGGACTAGATGGGCCTATGGCCTGATCCAGTGGGGCTGTTCTTATGATCTTGCATGGTAAAGAAAAAAAGGCACTGCACTGTATCCACAGTACCCTGCTCTTTGTTTTTTTTTTTTTTCACTGAGGTTAATAAAGAGAAGACACACCACTATCCCTTCCCTGTCCCAACCTATCCACTAGAACAGTGTTTCCCAACCTGGGGTACATCAGGGATGTGCGGTGGGTGGGGAAGTAGGTGAGGCAGTGCCTCCCCACTGGAGTCCTTCAAAAAGCACCACCATCATATGAGGTGCCATGGGTTGTGGGTGCTTAGTCAGGCACCTCACATTATGGCAGCACTTTTTGAAGGACCCCAGTGGGGAGGCACTGCCTCACCTGCTTCCCCACACACCGCACATCCCTGGGGTACATGTCCCCTCGGGTACACGCCAGGACCTTTTGGGGTACTTGGAAAAAGAATAACAGCAGGAAAAGACTGGTCTGTGTTAGAATGCAAAGCAGAAAGGAAGGCAGCTAGCTGGCTGCAACAGCCCCACCAACTGCTAGCTTTGAGTCATCAATTTGTGTATTATCAGACATGACTCAGTAGCTGAAAACATAAATTTGAAATAACAGCAACTATATTACAAACATGTCGCTAATACGGGAGGGTACAGTTTATGGAAATGGGATGCTAAGGGGAACGCAAGTGAAAAAAACATTGGGAACCACTGCAATTGAAGAAAACCTCACTCATTGTTAGCTGGCCACCCTTTGCCCCATTGAAACAGCTCCATTTCCTCTGACATTGCGAGCAGTGACTCCATCATGTGCTACCTCAGTTCCTGTGCTGCTTTACTTCCTCCTCCCATTTTCTTGTGTCCCACTTTCCCTTCTATATTTTCCTATACGCTCAGTCTTGTCTTTTGTACACTCTACAATCCTATTCACATTTACCTAGGAGTATGTCCTACTGAACATAATGGGGCTTACTTCTAAGTAGACATGCATACACTTGTGTTCTTACTATATCAGGTTCTTTGCTCTATGAGCCTGCTCAGTTCTTTATTAATACTTCATTGTTTCTGGAACAAGCCCCAAAACTGCCACGGTGCTCTCTCTTTTAAGTTGTGACTGCATCCACAGGGCTGAAGGCGATTGGAGGCATCTCTGGTTACTCTTGGATATAAACAATCATTGATTTGATGGAATCTCAGTCTGACCAAGCAAAACTCCTGTTCTTGAAAGAAAATAAAATGGCAACTGAGATGTTAGGGAAGATGTGAAAGAACACTTTGGTGTCAAGGGCCTTTCAGCAAAAAATTAAAGACTGTGCACTGCAGTGTTTGGACTGATCAACAATACCGCTTAGTAGTATATTTAGCCAAAAAAAAAGCTACAACTATTAACTGCAAAAGTAAATGATCATTTTTATGCAGTAGGGAAGTGGTGACTAACAAATTACTGTTCAGAGATCTGCAGATCTTGTGAATGACCCAATATCCTTTGAGTTTACAAATCAACAAGTCTTAGAAAATATTCAAAATATGACTGGAGTCTGGTTATTGTTAGTGGCAGTCCCAAACATCCTATTTCATCATCTTGGCTCAATGTAGTGTAGTTCTGGACTGTGGTGGTAGAAAAGGAAGCCCATCTTTTCAGATTACTAATGTTAAATAATTGGTAGTCAGAAACCTCTGCTGATTTATTGCAAAACACTCAGTGATCTACCAGTAGATTCTGATCTATTTTCTCTCCACTCCTGCAATAGAGATAAAGCATACTGTGCAATGTCCACTCATGGCCTACATCTGCCCAGGATGAAGTTCATAAGATAAAAACAGGACAGAAAGCACAACAAAGGTGTTTGCCTGTGTGCATCCACACAAAAGCCTGAGGAGAGGAAATGACAAAAGTTAAAATAAGTGAAGTATCAAGGAGGGAAGGTTATGAAAAGAGACATCTCAGGCTGCAATCCTATCCACACTTTTCTGGGAGTAAGCCCCATTGAACACAATAGGACTTACTTCTGAGCCCTACACTACACTTCTGAGCCCTAAACTACATACAACTGTGTCCTCAGTCTGTCAGTACCAGGGCTACAGCCTACCCGGGTCTTTCCGATAAACTTGGGAGGGCTTCTATACATATTCATAATGTGCCTTTTACACTTACTTCAGGCCTCCACAGGTTTCATCTTCAACCAAAGAAAAGCACTGAGGGTTGCCACTTGTGACTTCTGCTGGGCAGCCAGATGACTAGAAGGCAGCCTGACTCGTATTCTGCTTCTGGTCTTCCCAGTCATCTATGCAGAGGAGAGGAGCACCTGACAATGTGCTGTGTGTGTAGCTTTTCTCCCTAAAAGTTCTTCTGGAAGTGTTTTTAACCCCTTCATAGTGCAAACCTAGGCATGTCTACTCAGAAGTAAGCCCTACTGTGTTCAATGGGACAAATTCCCAGATGAGTGATTAAAGCCTTTAGGATCCTACAATTTAGGATTACAGCCTTACTGCCCAAACATATCCTGCACCATTGGGGGATATTGTGTAAAGTGCCAATGCAGCCATGCTGATAGAGCATAAGCTGCATGCAATGGTGGGGGTGATTGGACCAAAAAAAAACTTTACCTACTCCCCAGTAGGCTGCCTAATTGCCAATGGGTCACCTTTGACCTGTGCCAGCCATTCATAAGTCCAAGGAGATAAAAGGGGCAGTCAGGTTCGAAAAGGGGGGATAGGATCTGGCCCATACTGGTGCCTCCAAGATCTATGCCCTCGTTCCCCCCCCCCACCTACTGCCATCCACCAGTCTGTCTGGAAGCTGCTACTGCCCTCCTTCTCCCCGCCATAACATACCTCAGCTGTCAACTTACTGGTGGTAATGGAGACTTCAGGAGCCACTTCTGTGTGAGCTGCATTGCTTCGCATTTGTGGCAGTGGCCTGGAAGCATGTGATGGTGGCCCAGTTTTCACACTGCCACACAGGGCCTTGCACTATCACAACAATGCCAGATAGGATTGGGACCTACCTCTCCTCAGAGATCCCTCTACCACCTGACAATTATAACTGACAGCACTCTGCTTGCATTCCCATAACCAATCTGCCTTAAACAAACATGTTTAGAACTCACATTTGCCAATTTGAAAAGGCAAGGCAGAATTGGGTGGTTTTCTTCATAGTGTAGAACATTTGGCCTCTTTGGACTGCAGGAACAAATTTTGCCCAGACAAGGGTGACCAGATACAAAGGGGAACAGAACACCTATACCTCTCACCTTTGTAGAGAAGAAGGAATTTGGGCAGGTGCAGTTTTTTAAACCTTTCCATGTTGAGCTGCACCTGACCAAATTGCCTCTTCTACACAATAGTTAAAGGTACAGGCACACTGTCCCCTTTTGTATCTGGTCCCCCTAGCCCTGACAGACTTTCTGTGCTCATGTACCAAATCTGTGCTGTTTCATTAAAACCCTGAAGCAAGATGGTACAATCCCAGTACAAATCTTTCACATCATGTCTTCGCAGAATCCAGCAGGTCCTTATTAGGGTATAGATTGACTATGCAAAAGAGGAACAGTTTGTACACACACTCAATATGAGCTGGTTTTCATGCTATTCTTTTCTTCAAAGAAATAATGAAAAATGATTGACTGCTTGTTTACCTTGTTGAGAACACAGAACAGCTCAGACAGGAAAATACCCATTCATCTCACAAGTATACCACTGGCAATTACACAGCATAGCATTTAATGTAATGTTTGTGCTAAGGATCTCCTGCAGAACCTGCAGGTCCTCCGAACTGCTCGCAGCAAAGTCCAGCAGACTGACAGGAGATGTGCTAATGACTACTGGCTCCAGCTCTGTTCCGAGATACAGATAGCGGCTAACACGGGCAACATCAAGGGGATGTATGATGGTATCAAGCAGGCCCTAGGTCCAACACAGAAGAAAATTGCCCCTCTGAAGTCTGCAACAGGCGAGGTCATCCAGGATCGGGCGCAGCAGATGGAACGCTGGGTGCAGCACTACTCTGAGCTATATTCCAGAGAAAATGTAGTGACCGAAGAAGCACTGAACAACATTGAATGCCTGCCTGTGCTGGAGGAGCTTGACAGTGAACCAACCCTAGAAGAACTTCACGTGTCCCTGGACTCCCTTGCCTTTGGCAAGGCACCTGGAAAAGACAGCATCCCTGCTGAAGTCCTAAAGTGCTGCAAAGAGATCATCGTCACTGAGCTGCGTGAAATCCTCTGTCTTTGCTGGAAAGAAGGTGGAGTACCTCAAGACATGAGGGATGCAAACATCATCACGCTGTACAAGAACAAAGGTGACAGGGGTGACTGCAACAACTACCACAGCATCTCTCTCCTTAGTGTTGTAGGAAAGCTGTTTGCCCGAGTTGCACTAAAGAGGCTCTAGGTACTTGCAGAGAGCGTCTATCCAGAATCGCAGTGCGGATTCCTAGCCAACAGGTCCACCACTGATATGGTATTCTCTCTTAGACAACTGCAGGAGAAATGCAGGGAACAACGACAGCCACTCTTTATAGCCTTCATAGATCTCACGATGGCTTTCAACCTGGTCAGCAGCGACGGCCTCTTCAAGATTCTCCCCAAGATCGTATGTCCACCCAGGCTCCTCAGCATTATCAGATCTTTCCACAAGGACATGAAGGGCACTGTTGTCTTCAATGGCTCCACATCAGACCCCTTTGACATCTGAAGCGGAGTGAAGCAGGGCTGTGTTCTTGCGCCAACCTTGTTTGGGATTTTCTTCGCTGTCCTGCTGAAGCAGGCCTTTGGAACTGCAACAGAAGGCATCTATCTCCGGACCAGATCAGACAGAAAGCTCTTCAATCTCTCCAGACTGAGAGCAAAGTCCAAAGTCCAGCTGAAATGTCTGCGTGACTTCCTCTTTGCCGACGATGCAGCTGTCACTACCCACTCTGCAAAAGATCTCCAGCAGCTCATGGATCGTTTTAGCAAGGCCTGCCAAGATTTTGGACTGACAATCAGCCTGAAGAAAACACAGGTCATGGTTCAGGATGTGGACTCACCTCCCTGCATTACAATCTCTGCGCATGAACTGGAGGTTGTCCATGACTTTGTGTACCTTGGCTCAACGATCTCCGACACTCTTTCTCTCGATACCGAACTAAACAAGCGCATCGGTAAAGCAGCTACCACGTTTTCCAGACTCACAAAGAGAGTCTGGTCCAACAAGAAGCTGACAGAACATACCAAGATCCAGGTCTACAGAGCTTGCGTCCTGAGTACACTTCTGTACTGCAGCGAGTCATGGACTCTTCGCTCACAACAGGAGAGGAAACTGAACGCTTTCCACATGCGCTGCCTCCGATACATCCTCGGCATCACCTGGCAGGACAAAGTTCCAAACAACATAGTCCTGGACGAGCTGGAATCCCTAGCATGTATGCACTGCTGAAACAGAGGCGCCTGCGTTGGCTCGGTCATGTCGTGGGAATGGATGATGGCCGGATCCCAAAGGATCTCCTCTATGGAGAACTCGTGCAAGGAAAACGCCCTACAGGTAGACCACAGCTGCGTTACAAGGACATCTGCAAGAGGGATCTGAAGGCCTTAGGAGTGGACCTCAACAGGTGGGAAACCCTGGCCTCTGAGCGGCCTGCTTGGAGGCAGGCTGTGCAGCATGGCCTTTCCCACTTTGAAGAGACACTTGGCCAACAGTCTGAGGCAAAGAGGCAAAGAAGGAAGGCCCATAGCCAGGGAGACAGACCAGGGACAGACTGCACTTGCTCCCGGTGTGGAAGGGATTGTCACTCCCAAATCGGCATTTTCAGCCACACTAGACGCTGTTCCAGAACTACCATTCAGAGCGCGATACCATAGTCTTTCAAGACTGAAGGTTGCCAACAATGTGCTGAGGATCTAAACACTTCTCATTTATTTCTTTCTGTATTGATTTAAAATTAGAATTATGTCTGATTTGATTAATATGACAGAATTGGAATGTGTAATTTATCTTATAGGATTTATTCACAAGTGCATTCAGAGAAAATGCCTTCGTATCAGCTTTGTTACAGATTTTCTAATGTAGCTGCAGCATCGTAGTTAATGTATATATCATACTACTAAATGATTGCATGCTTCAAACACATAGATATTGCTGGCTGACAGAAGGTATTCCCAAGGTCTATTACAGTCTGTGGTGAAGAACTCCCTTGTGATCATCCCTCCACTCTCCCAAACATGCGACTTGTTCTATTTGCACAATTACACTCCTGACACCAGTGTAAATTTCTCTTCCCTTTCCCTGATCTGAAAGGATCCAAATGTATGAAAGATAAGCTCCTCATATTTCTGGATTTTGTCACAAGGATGATTTGGTTTACTCTCTGCCAGAGAACCAGTTGCTCTTATGAGGTAGATTTCAAGGTCCAAGTTTAAGCATGCTGAGAGGACCTTTCCCATTACTAATTAATTCTCATCCAAATATAAAACTTCTTGCACAGTAACCCCCCACCCACGCACCAGTTAAACTGAGAAAGGATCTCCATGGCCTACTTACTTCCTAGGAGTGGTTTGCACAATACCACTTGGTCAACCCTTCCAACCCCACAATCAAGCCATGTGCAAGCATGTCCCACATGCCTCCACATAATTACATGGGGATTGATGGTCTAAACTGCTGATCTGCAATTTAAATGCTAGAGCAATTCAGATGGTTCACTCCCATGTGTTTATATGAAGCACAAAGGAAAGAACTTGAATGATGTGCACACACATGTGCTTCAGTTTGAGGATCATCCAAATTGGGCCTACCTGTGGAAAATCTGAAGTGGCACAGTCCAGAAACTATTTTATTATGTGATCTGGCTGACCTGTGGCTTCTTCACATGCACCCATAGTGATGTTGGAACTGCTTCCTCATAACACATGCTGATGCCACTGCAGAGTGTGCAAAAATTAAGCAAACATTTCGGCTAATTGGACAACTAGTGGAGGGACTTTCCCTCCAAATCAACACAATCAACACCCCAATATGAAAGAGAGCGAGAGAGAGCAATGATTAGATGTTCCCCCTCATGCTCGCTTTCTTCACACATATTTTTCAGTGTCATGGAATGTCACCATGGGAAAATGGCTGCTGCGCTATGTGTGACAGGAGCCTTACTCCACTGAAAAATGTACTATTCTGAAATTGTGAAAGAGGTTTCAGTTGGGCGCTAAGGCCCTTTGTCTTGAAGATAAATTCCTGTGTCTTCACTAAGACCTTTTGTACTTAGTGGTCAACAGGTTGAAGTAGTAACTAACGAGCAGCCCATATGGCTCTTATAATTATTGCAAGTTCAAAGTCTAAATAACAAGGATAAAAGCCTGGGAAAGCAGAAGGCATGCAGGCACAAGCAAATAACGGAATGAGTGATGTTCAGTGGTTATTTATAACCACATTTTTGCAACGAAATGCACTTTATGTTACAGGGGTTATAGTTATTCCCAAGCAGAATTTCATTTTCGTCTCATGACTTCATGAAGGGGTCACACAGTTATCACTTGTCAGTAGGTACAGCAACCAAAAAATAAAATGCAACTGTGCACAAGTCAAACCAAAAGGAGATAGATCTGGGTACTGTGAAAAATAAAGTTTTCTAACCGCCTAATCCTATTGAAACTCCACTCACAAACACATCCTACTGATGCAGCCGTGCCAATGGAGCATGTGCTGCATCTTATGCGGGGGGGGGGGGTATTCACAGAAGTCTCTTAAGTAGGCCTGTGGATCTCCTGCACCAGACATTTTGCTGGTGCAGAACCAAAGTAAGTAAGAGAGATGGAAGGGGAGAGGGAAGGGGCAAAAGATACTGGTGCATGCAAGTGCCACTGGTAACTGCCCCCTCCCACCCCTGGTCCACCTCCTCCCCTTCCCCTTTCCACCCTAACACTTGGTTCTTCCTCTCCTTATGTCATTCTGCCTCCACCAATATATTGGCTCTTGTGGACAGTAGTCTCTCTGCCGGCCCATATGCACAGCCGACAGCCATTTTGCTAGTGGCTTTATTGTGCTTGCCAGTGGAACATCACTTCTGCTGGCATCCTCTCACTTCCATCAGGAGGTCTGGTCTAGAGGGTAGAGCCTCCGTCTGCCTGAAAATAATATCCACAAGGTCGCCAGTTCAAGGCCACCGGCACCATGCAACCTTGAAGCAGCTGACAAGCTGAAGCCAAGCTATTCCATCTGCTCTGAGCGTGGGAGGATGGAGGCCAGAATGTGAAGCCAGATCGGAATGAAACACCTGAATGTAGTGGTTCTTGAAAGAAAGAACCTTCTTTCAAATTGTAAAAATCCCTATTTAATAAGGGATTTAAATAAAGCCTGCCTATGTAAACCGCCTTGAATAAAGTCTTGAATAAATACCAAGAAAAGCGGTATATAAATACCTGTTATTATTATTATATTATTATTATTATCAGCAGAATGTGCTTTATGGCAGAAAGAAAGGATAGGATTGGGCCATAAGTGTCAGATAATTTTAGATGAACTTCAGTTTTCTCACTTCTTTTCCCCCCAATGGGCCAGAAAAGAGAAGAATTCTAGAGGGCATTTTCTCAAAATGTGCTAGGCATTCAACAGCACTAAATATAGCACAACATGGAACATACAGTATATATGTTGTAGTGCTGTTCCAGCTACTATAGAAGTTCATTTTCAAAGGGAATAAATATCTACCATTCATTCTAATTGGGAAAAATGCCTTTTTCTATTCTGCATCTATCTAGAATGCAAGACAAAGTATTTGGTAATTCCGTTGCACTTTTAACTCCATAGCAGATGAAAACTAATTAAATCAGTTTGAACACAAATACTTTTGATAATATCCAAATTACTTTAGTCCCAGAGAAGCAATTAAAAGCTCATTTTCATAAACAAGTTTTTTATTTTGTTACCATTAAGTACACCTCTCTCTCTCTCTCTCTCTCTCTCTCTCTCTCTCTCTCTCTGTGTGTGTGTCTGTGTCTGTGTCTGTGTCTGTGTCTGGGTGTGACAGTAGTGTTGAGACATGCTGAATAGCAAGACCATATTCCCAGTGGTGTCGCTAGAGGGGTGCGGGTGGTGCGGGCCGCACCTGGTGACATGAATGGGGGGTGACGTGTACAGGGGGTGATGCGCATGGGGGTGACGTGCTAAAATTGCGGTGGTTAGGAGTAATACCATCGTTATATACCATTGGATGCAGAATTTCCAGCTGAATGCAACACAAAAACCCAGAGTGAAATATCTCCTTTCTATCAAATGTTATGGCCAAAAAACCAGAGATGGCAGTATACTTAGACAGAAATCAGCAGTAGACGATGGAGTGCTTATCTATCAGTATGCATCCTCACTTTACCAAGCTCTGCTTCTGACAATGGAAACTTGACTGAAGTATTTTCAGGAATGGTGTTCAAATGGTCCAGAAATGGTGGAGTTCATTTTGCCCCCTTGGTGGTGCAAAATGTGTTTCTCAGCTCAGCTCAGTTGAGCAAAATGTGTTTATAATAGTATAAAGCCAAACTGATAGTGGGGAGGTATCTCAAGAGAGAGGAACCAATTGGCATGAGGACCTGAGCAAGTATTACTGTTTTGCATATCCTCTCCAATCTTGCTATCTTTAAGATTGCCAATCATTCCAAGACCAAGAAGGGGTTTAGCAAGAACACAAAAAGTTTGAACATCAAAACTACTACAACCACCACCAACAAACACAACAACAGGAATACATCTTGTAAAGTATCTGAAAATAGTACTCCATGTACCTCAGTTGCTGGGAACCTGGAAGACAGATTGCTGGGTGTGGTTATGCTAATGAGCGCGGATCTCAGTTCAGCCATCTCAGTGGCTGGATAGCTCCTCTGAATGGACTGCTATTCTCAAAGCGGGCTGGTGAAAAAAAGTCTCCAGAGGAAAGAGGTTTCACCTTTGACCACTGGAAGTTGTTAAGCACTAATATCAAAAGGGGGCTACATGAGGTATATGATGTGAGACATTTTAAGTGAAGTTGCAATGACATGTCATACAAAGGGTACAAAAGGGTACAAAAATTACAGGCAGGTTGTAGAGCTAGATTTCTTTCCTGGCAGTTCTATAAAAAAAAGATGCATGGAGCAAACCAGCAAAATTGTTGATAGTTTATGACTAATGTCTCAAAATAGATCCTACACTAAAAAAGTGACAGCAGTTACTGTTGTCTTGGTTGCTTCGCTGGGGTCACCTGTTCATTAATTGATAGGACCAAGAAAGGAAGAAGTAAAAGTTGGCTGTTAATCTGTTAGTAAGCCTGGTCTATGCACTATTTGTGAGCCATTCACTTGTAATGTCCTAGGACCTAGGTCAAGACATTCTTCCTTTCAAATTTCTTTTTCTTGTTATGCGTTTTTCTTAGTAAGTAAGGGCCCAATCCTACGTTACCTTGGTGCCACGTGGTTACAGCAGTGCCAGAATGGCCACCACTGTATCCTGTGAGGCCAGAGCAGCAGCCAAAAGTCTCCTTGGGGTAAGGAAACGTTGGTTCCCTTAGACTGTGTAGTGCCCCCACAGCCTCTAAGAGGATCTGCACCAGTGCAATTTGAGTAGCCTGTGTCGGGGCTTTCAGGCATGGAAGAGGGGAATAGGATCCAGTGGCAGTCTCTCACACTCGTCCTGGACCTGAAGTACCCACTGGTCCACCCACCCCCACCCAGTTTCGCCCCTCCCCATCTTCCTCAACCCCAAAATGCCTTTCAGGGAGCGCTCTCTACCCTGTTTGGACATGCAGCTTACTGGGGAAAAGCCTTTGTAGACTGAATTTGCTGCCACCAGCCCAGGAGATCAGGCTAGCCGGGGAACACCTTAGGCAGTACCCCCTTCCTAGAACAATACTGAACCTCAGGAGTCTCTATCAAAATCACTGTCACAGTAGTACCCGTAGAGCAAAGAGATGTGATAACCCACAGTATTTCCCAGAACCAGACAGGCTCACGGTAAATGTAAAAGATTTATTAAAAGTTCAGTAAAAGAGAAAGGAGATCACAGAACCAAATAAGCCAGGAAAAAATGAGGAAAAATTTATTTGGCAGGAAAAGAGCTAATTCTGCAATAATACTAATTGCCAGCAGATGGCACTGAAGCACTTAGGACTCTCATGCATGATTTGTAAACCAGACTGTTGCCTGAGAAGTTAAATATACTTTATGATATGATAGCACTATGTAAAGAAGACAAACCCCAAAACAACATAAAAAGCTAACTATTTCTGATTATTAACTGTCTTTAGCTGATTGCACCTGATGGATGGAACCACCAGTCTCCCCTTGCATTTCTCAAGTGTGCTGGTGGCTTCTCACTGTTTCCCCCCTGGATGGCCAAGGGGAGAGCAAGCTTCTGGCCATTTGGGAGCTTAGAAATAAATCCTAAACAGTGTGCACTGGCTCACTGCCAGCGTGCACTACTGCAAACATGCCGTAAAGCACATTTGTGAGCCCTTAGCACTGGCCCAGCAGTGCTAGGTGGAAAGTTGGTGCTTTCCAAACTGCCAGGTGATGGAGGGGTAGGTGGGGATGTGGGGTAGAGGTGTTCTGAGGTGGGGGGTGGAGGAGGGAGGGGAGGACAGGGGGGAGGCGTGCTGGAGGAGGAAGTGGGGTAGGAGGAGGCTGGGACCAGTGGAGCTCAGCTCCACCGGATCCTGAGCTCCATGTTGGGCCTCATGGTTCAACATGGAGCCTCTTGATTCTGCGGCAGCCCAGAATCAAGTAGCCCTGTTGCAGGGCTACTTTTCTTATCCGGGGAAGGGAACAAATGTCCCCTTCTCCTAAGGAGCTGCTGGCAGCTGGACAGTAGGATGCTACAGCATTCATTTTTGGCACTGCAGCAGCTCCATGCACCAGGCTGTTTAGGATTGGGCTATTAATAATTTGGCTGGAATGAGATAATCTGATTGGAGGAGTGCCAGCCACCTGGCCATTCCAGCCCACCTTCTTGAAACTGGATGAACCAGTTTTGCTGGTCTTAGCTGCTTTCTAATCTGCATTTTTTTTTCTTCACTCAAGTTGCTTGTAATTTGCATCTCAGCTCTGAGTCACACAGACTCATGCAATTTTAAGCCTACTCCTGCATAAGGAAAGAGACAAAACATATCCCAAAATACACATGCAACATAGGCGTTTATGACAACTGTGCTGTAACTTCTGCTGTAGGTCATCTTGGACCTCAAACATATGAAATGTGCAGTGCCTGCAACCACCTCAGTGAACATCTGTATCCTTAACCAGCTGCTGTAAATCCAAACGCTTATGAATATAAATGCCTATATAAGAAAAAGTATAGAATTCTGCTGCAATCTTATGCGCACTTACTGGGAAGCAAATAAGCTCAATTGAACACAGTGGAATTTACTTTTTAGTAAGCATGCTTAGGATTGCACTGCATAATTGTCATCCATGGCATGGCATCCATTTTATGGCATCCAAGAAAAATGTTCTTGTGTTTTAGACAACAAAAGACATGAATACAGACCCTGTAATATACCTTATTGTGGAGGCTGATGCTATATAAACGCCATTAACCTAAGTACCCTCCTCAATAAGCACACTTGACACATGTTTGCAGAAAATCAAGTGTAGAATGGTGACTGCCTTCTTCCCAGCTGCAGAGAGGTACCTGAAGCCAGGTCCCATCCCACCCCCGTCCATGCCTTCCCAGTACTCCAACCACATGTACCGGGGGGGGGGAGCTGGGCAAGTTAGCCCTGACTACATAACTCAGCATTTTCTAAAGTGCATCTCACTGCTATATATTGCCTTAATAAGAGTCCTTTTGGTGTGGTACATAATAGATTTTACAACTTTTGAGTGGTTTGTGGCTATTGTTCATAACTATGAGAATGAATATGTTACCATTGTATCTGTCCAAATGTGCCACTTGTAATTTTGTGTTGCATTAGCCAGCTAGAATGGAACCATGAAGAAAAGAAGGTACTCCATATGTTTGTAAAAAAGCTAGGAAGCTATAACCTGACCCCAGGTTTTCTAGAATGCCTGGTTATAGAGAAAAGGTCTGGAAACAATATCCCTGTCCAACCTCCAGACTGAGTATCTGTGACAACTAATATTTGTCATGGCACAGTCACACCTCCTTTTTCTGGTTTTTGGCTAGGGAACGCAACATACAAATGACAATGTGTAAAAGACCAAAGAATGGCAGGAAAGTTCCTGGACTGTCAAGCCACACAATGCTAAAGGAAGCAAAAAGCAAACTCAAAGCAACAAGAAAAATGCTCTATTCTTTTTCATCTTCAAAGAGAAAACAGTACTTGATAGCCGAAGTATATAGTCACTCATGGTCCTGTGACCACATTGAGAGATGATTTAGTTTCTGCCTAACTTGAGGACCAAACTAGGCATTCCCTACAGGTGCATATCAGGCATGTGCAGATCCACAGCATCGAGACTCAAGTCTAGTACCGAACCCACCCCCTTTGACTCGACTCATACACCTTTGCAGCTCTACTCAGACGTCTAAGTCTGAGTCTCATTGCTGTCAATGGAGCTTCCTCCCAGGTGACCATTCGTGTTTCTCCCCACACACCCCTGGATCCTGGCAGCACCTAAGTTAAGACTAAAAATAACCACCCTTCCTCCACAGAGGCACAATTCTGGGAATCGCATTGCTGCTTTCCTCCTGCCCATGGCCCCTTCAAGGGAAAGGGGTAGTGTTACACAAGCTGGTGGGTAAAGGACCACTGCGCTAAGCAGTAACTGAGGCACTGCTGAGGAATCACAACTAAGCCAGTCAGGTGGCATGCTGACATGTTTATCAGGTATGATAAAGAATTACATAATCAGAATGCAGTTAGCTTATTTTAATAAAACATTCATAGAACACCAAGAATAGTCTTTACTTGTTACTCTCATTGCATTGCCATTTATACCATAGTCAGCCATATATGAATGATGCGTTCATTAGAAGAAATTATTATTTCTAGTAATGCCTGCAATTTGCAGGTGCTTATGAAACATAGGGCAGTAGTACAGTCTAGACACCAATGAACTCATGTTTGGAGGAATTCAGCTAGAAACCTAGTACTTCAAGCATGTAACAGATTTTTACAAGAATGTTCTTTTTGTGTCACATTACAGGTTAATAGAATTTAGCAACTCCAGAAGGATATTGTTACCAGTTATTATTGCTGTTGTGGTATGGCACTGTGCTTATCTTCTGTACATTGAACCATTACTTAGAACTTTCATATATGACACTCAATATTTCATGACCTTTTTGGCTCCACTTTTTAAATCTAAAACCTTCATGAATGAGGGAGTAAATGATACAAATCAACTAAAAAAATACCCCCCAACTAACGTTTTGTATTCTGCTAAAATGGTAACAGACCCTCTGAAAACACAGATTTACAGCACAAGTCTGTGCATGCATGTCTCCTCAGAAATAAGTTCCATTGTGTTCAATAAGACTTACTCTGAGGAAGGTGTGCATATGATTTTAGCCTTACAGCCAGTCCTACCTAAAGTCCTGTGTGGTGATGCAACAGCACCAGTGCATGGTGCGAGGGATTTTTGGCTGCTGGAGGTCTCCACGGGTAAGGGGACATTTGTCCCCTTGCCCCTGGGCAATCCCCAGCAGCTACAATAGGCCAACTCAGCTGCACCAACAATATTGCTATTGCAAGTCCACATGATCCGTGCAGGTGGATCAGACCTGTGAAGGAGTTTTGGATACAGTGCACACTTCTGGGCCTAATCCGCCCCTGCCCCCATCTGTGCTCCTTTCCACCCTCCCCCCTGTTCAATCCTTTCCTCTCCCTCCCTCAGCCCCTGTTCTGGACATATCTGCTCTAGTGGGCCTCTCAACAACTACCAGCACCAGCAGGAAGTTTCCAGACTTCCTGTTGGTGTGCCTGGGCCTTGCACTCTCTCAAAGTGCTTTATGGTGCTTTTATGACAGTGTGTGTTGGTGGAACATGTTTCTTCAGTGCAGGCTTTCTTTAGGATTGAGCTGTTAGACTCTAAATCAGGTTCTGTTACCAGAAATTTCAGCCCTATCTTGGCATGCCAAGGATTGAAGTTAGGGATGAGACCTTATTAAAGTTCCTTAAGATGTTGTGTCTATGGGTGGTATTAATAGAGTTATTATTATATTATGATTTTTTGAGGGTCTTTCTAATCCATGTCTAATTTCATAAACTTCTTGCTTCTTCCCCAGTTTAGGTTTCCAATCCCACCCATTTCCTTACCCATTTTTTACAAACAAAAAAGCCCCTGATTATTATTGTAAATTTAAAGGTATAAATTTTTCTATAAATCTCTTTCCCCACCCTTAGTTTTCCCCCCCTCCCCGCATCTTTTTTTCCAAACTAAAAAGCCCTTGATCTCTTTGGTTGCTCATCTTTGTACGTTTTCACACTATATCCCTTGTATCTGCACAGCATGTCTGCCAGGCTGCACTTCTTAGGAGGGTGGAGACAGAAGCCAATAGAGCAGTGATTCCCAATCTTTGGCATCTCACAACACCTCCACATGCTGTGTTTGCAGTGCACAGCTCCCAGAAGCAACTGGCGATGACATCATTCAGAGACTGTGCGAGACACTGGAAAGGCTGGTAAGAGGCTCAGGGTGGACAGGAGGGCCCTTTGCAGCATGCAGAAAACATAGGCTGGAGCTCGGCCGGCCAAACCGATCCTCTTACCAGCCCCTGCAGAGTACTACATGGTCTTGCTGCTGGATGGCTGATAGCCTGTGGCTCCCCAGGGAGTGCCTCATGAAGCCCCAGATATTCCAAAGCACAGTTTGGGAACCACTGCAATAGAGGCATCAGTTTATCAGTGATCTGCACAAAATGATCTAGGTCTAGCTGTTCTTTCAGTGATCTGCACAAAATGCTTGGTTCTCGTTCAGCAGGCTCCACAGAGGGAGAACAATAAGAGAAGAAAGGTAAGAAGGCAGAGGGAGGGAGATAAAAGAACTAATAAGTGCAGGGCAACGTCTTTCATCTGTGCATGGCTCCTATTTACAGGTGTGTGTCCATGCTCCCATATAGCTTAGAGCAGTGGTTCTCACACATTTAGCACCAGGACCCACTTTTTAGAATGAGAATCTGTCAGGACCCACCGGAAGTGACGTCATCAAGCAGGAAAATTTTTAACAATCCTAGGCTGCAATCCTAGTCACACTTACCCAGGAGTAAGTCACATTGACTATCATTGTTAAAAGAATATACATAGTAGCCTGATAAAAGTACAGGTCTGTCACATTTCCCCAAATGCAGTCACATACCATGGTAGCATCAAGTCTACTAGATTCAAATATTGAAATGAATGGGGACCCACTTGAAATTGGCTCATGACCCACTTAGTGGGTCCTGACCCACAGTTTGAGAAACACTGGCTTAGAAGGAACAGCGCCAACACTCTTATTGAAAGTAACTTCAACTGAAAGACTACAGAAGGGATTTTTTTTCTCTCAATACAAATATCATGGCTGGATGGGCCATGATTGGGTTGGGAACCACTGCTGGGGCAAAGACTGAAAGCCTCCCTACCCCAATCTCACTGTGGTTTCAAACCATTTTGACTCTCTTCATTGCATTGTTTACATAAAAACAAAGGGCCACATTACTCATTTCCAGTAACATGGGATTTGGCCCTTCCATGCCAGCAGTTTTCTAGTCTAAATTTACCCACCATCGTTGCTTCCTGCTTTCCCTAAAGTTCCAAATGTGTTCAAATACTGTGAAAGCACAACAACATAAGAACATAAGAACAGCCCCACTGGATCAGGCCATAGGCTCATCTATTCCAGCTTCCTGAATCTCACAGCGGCCCACCAAATGCCCCAGGGAGCACACCAGATAACAAGAGACCTCATCCTGGTGCCCTCCCTTGCATCTGGCATTCTGACATAACTCATTTCTAAAATCAGGAGGTTGCACATACACATCATGACTTGTACCCGTTATGGATTTTTTCTCCAGAAACTTGTCCAATCCCCTTTTAAAGGCATCTAGGCTAGACGCCAGCACCACATCCTGTGGCAAGGAGTTCCACAGACCGACCACACGCTGAGTAAAGAAATATTTTCTTTTGTCTGTCTTAACCTGCCCAACACTCAATTTTAGTGGATGTCCCCTGGTTCTGGTATTATGTGAGAGTGTAAAGAGCATCTCCCTATCCACTCTGTCCATCCCCTGCATAATTTTGTATGTCTCAATCATGTCCCCCCTCAGGCGTCTCTTTTCTAGGCTGAAGAGGCCCAAACGCCGTAGCCTTTCCTCATAAGGAAGGTGCCCCAACCCAGTAATCATCTTAGTCGCTCTCTTTTGCACCTTTTCCATTTCCACTATGTCTTTTTTGAGATGTGGCGACCAGAACTGGACACAATACTCCAGGTGTGGCCTTACCATAGATTTGTACAACGGCATTATAATATTAGCCGTTTTGTTCTCAATACCCTTCCTAATGATCCCAAGCATAGAGTTGGCCTTCTTCACTGCCGCCGCACATTGGGTCGACACTTTCATCGACCTGTCCACCACCACCCCAAGATCTCTCTCCTGATCTGTCACAGAACCCATCAGCCTAAATCTAAAGTTTTGATTTTTTGCCCCAATGTGCATGACTTTACACTTACTGACATTGAAGCGCATCTGCCATTTTGCTGCCCATTCTGCCAGTCTGGAGAGATCTTTCTGGAGCTCCTCACAATCACTTCTGGTCTTCACCACTCGGAAAAGTTTGGTGTCGTCTGCAAACTTAGCCACCTCACTGCTCAACCCTGTCTCCAGGTCATTTATGAAGAGGTTGAAAAGCACCGGTCCCAGGACAGATCCTTGGGGCACACCGCTTTTCACCTCTCTCCATTGTGAAAATTGCCCATTGACACCCACTCTCTGCTTCCTGGCCTCCAACCAGTTCTCAATCCATAGAGGACCTGTCCTCTAATTCCCTGACTGTGGAGTTTTTTCAGTAGCCTTTGGTGAGGGACCGTGTCGAACGCCTTCTGAAAGTCCAGATATATAATGTCCATGGGTTCTCCCACATCCCTGTTGACCTTTTCAAAGAATTCTATAAGGTTTGTGAGGCAAGACTTACCCTTACAGAAGCCATGCTGACTCTCCCTCAGCAAGGGCCTGTTCGTCTATGTGTTTTGAGACCTATCTTTGATGAGGCATTCCACCATCTTACCCGGTATGGATATTAGGTTTCCCGGGTCCCCCCTCTTTCCCTTTTTAAAGATAGGCATGACATTTGCTATCCTCCAATCTTCTGGCACCGTGGCCGTTTTGAGGGACAAGTTGCATACCTTAGTCAAGAGATCTGCAACTTCATTCTTCAATTCCTTAATAACTCTTGGGTGGATGCCATCAGGGCCCGGTGACTTATTGATCTTTAATTTATCAATGAGGTCTGAAACATCTTCTCTTTTAACCTCTATCTGACTTAACTCCTCGGTTAGGAGGGGCTGTTCGGGCAGCGGTATCTGCCCGAGGTCTTCTGCCGTGAAGACAGATGCAAAGAACTCATTTAATTTCTCTGCCATCTCTAAGTCTCCTTTTATCTTCCCTATCCCTCCTTCACCATCCAGAGGGCCAACCGCTTCTCTGGTGGGTTTCCTGCTTCTAACGTATTTGAAGAAGCTTTTATTATTCCCCTTAATGTTGCTGGCCATGCGTTCCTCATAGTCTCGCTTGGCCTCCTGTATCACCTTCTTACATTTCTTTTGCCGAAGTTTATGTTCCTTTTTATTCTCTTCATTAGGGCAAGACTTCCATTTACAGAAGGAAGCTTCCTTGCCCTTCACAGCCTCTCTAACTTGGCTGGTTAGCCATGCGGGCACCCTCCTGGATTTAGTGGAACCCTTCTTTCTTTGCGGTATACACCTCTGCTGGGCCTCTATTACTGTTGTTTTAAGCAGCCTCCATGCACTCTGGAGAGATTGGACTCTTTTTACCCTCCCTTTCAACCTCCTTCTAACCAGCCTCCTCATTTGAGGGAAGTCTGCCCGTCGGAAGTCAAGGGTTTTTGTTAGAGATTTGCCTGGTATTCTTCCCCCAACATGCACGTCAAAACGGATCGCAGCATGATCACTGTTCCCCAATGGCTCAGTAACATTTACATCTCTAACCAGGTCCTGCGTACCGCACAATATTAAATCCAGAGTCACCTGCCCTCTGGTGGGCTCCGCGACTAGCTGCTCTAAGCCACAGTCATTTAGCACAGTCATTTTAGTAAGAAAACTTACTTGTCAGGCAACAGGGAATTACCATGTGTTACAGTTTCATCCATAAAAGACAAAAAAATGGGAAAGAATAGTAGTAAATTTAAAAGGAAGAGAAAATGGGAGGTCAAGTATGCCTTTCTGAATCTTTTAGGGGAAGAACAGGATAATAAATAAGAAACACACACAAAGAAAAAAAGTGGGCCAGCTGATCGAACTAGGGACACCTGCTAACTGATAGACTTACATTTAGGGGGGAAGTCATTTTCATTCATTTTCCCAGAAATGTTCACTTTCTGCTTTCCATGGTCCAAGAATTGGTTCCTTGGTTACAATATAAAAATGTTTGAATGAGAGGAAAAGAGATAAATAGCATTAATAAATGTCTGAAACCTCCAAAAATATCTGCAATCACTATTTTATAAATCAAGATGATGGTGCTGTTTTGCAAAATAGTACGCCAAAGATAAAGAGGTAATCACATAAATTTTTGCATCCTGTTGGAATGCAGCACCTGTTTGTCATGTTGATGATTTCACCTAAGGCCTGGTGTACACATTTCCTCTGATTCATGAACCCTGCTCTACATTAGTAATGTGCAAAAGCACCAATCATGTGGGGTGCCTTCAGTATGTAGTTACTTCCCAGACCAATATCAGTGGCTCTGATTCCAGTGTGGCACAGGAAATAAACATGTGATCTGAGCACAGAGCTGGCCCATCTTTAAGGTTGATTGGGGTAGTCATCTCAGGGCCCAATCCTATCCAATTTTCTAGTGCCAGTGTAGCCGTGCCAATAGGGTGTGCATTGCATCCTTTGGTGGGGAGGCAGTCACGGAGGCATTCTCAAGATAAGGGAACATTTGTTCCCTTACCTTGGGGCTGCATTGCGCCTGCACCAGTGCTGGAAAGTTGGATAGGATTGGGCCCTCAGATGGCAGATTGGTGGAGGGTGCCCACATCTGTCAGGCCACTTTCCTCCACTGCTTCTCTTCCTCCCTCTCTGTGTATTTAAGAAAGATGAGGGAAATGGAGCAGAAGAGGATTTGTGGAGAAGAGTAGTGGGTTAGAGAGTCTCTAATCTCTTCTCTTCCACCATACTTCTTGTTATGCTCTGTTCCCCTCTTCTTTTTCAAATCCAGCTAGAGGGAGGAGCAAAACCAACAGCTGAGGCAGCTGGTGCGCTGTGGGATAAGGAGAGGCACTTGGCATACTGGTTTTATCTTTGTGACTCCCAACAGCAGGATTAGAACATAAGTCTGTGCCAGTGGAAGAGGCAACTGGTAAGTATAGGATTGGGCTATTTGAGGGTTTTCAGTTTTTGAAACTCAAGGTGGGTTTGCACCAGTTTCTGTATGCACATAGAGCAGTTCTATAACAGATTCTTCCCTAGGCAAGCTAGGAAACTGCAGGTCAAGCAGGGCAAAGGAGTCTGCAGCAATAAAACAGTCAGAATGCTGTCATCAAAGCCAGCTCTTTAGGCCCAACAATCCTCAGATCAGTTATGCTTGAGGAATCCCACTGAAATCAACAGGATTACTTTTTGAGTAATTGGTGTAGCGATTGTAACCTCAGTATCTGGGGAACTGCATCATTAATCAAAGGACCACCAGCTCTTGATGACGTAATTGACATCAAAGGAGGTGCACAAAATTCTGAATGCCAAGACTGAATGAAATGAAAGAGCTCTCAGTTCATCCATTGATCTTGAGCAATATTGGACAGTGATGAAAGCCTCAAGCTTATACTTGAAGTTTATTTGGCCCAGCCCTTGGTAGCAAAGGACTGTTACTATGAAGTTTTACCAAATGTTCTTATAGTCTAAAGATGCTATAAAATTATATATATATCTGCTATATATCCGGTACATCCAGTGCACCCCAGGCAGCTGCCGACACCTCCTCGGGACAAGGTGATGTTCGTTCCCTTCCCCCAGGTAAAGCAAGTAGCCCTGCAATGAGACTACTCAACTCTACGATGACCCAAGGGTTGGCATAGAATTTAGAGGCTCCGTGTCGGGTGGACAGCCCAACACAGAGGCTCAGGATTCAGTGCAGCAAAGCTCCCACACCCCCACCTACCTCTCTGCTGCCTGTCAGTCCGCGTGACCACTGACTGGCAGAGTTCTGGTGCTCCACCAGCGCTAGCCCAGTGCTTGGCTATCACTGGCACTCCACCTGCACTAACATGCCTTATGCTGGTGCCATAAGCTGGTGTGCACTCTTTAGGATTAGGCCCTCACTCAATTCCTAGGCCCACAAACTGTTCTGTGATAGTATATTAGGCTGGTGCTTAAAAGTGGTTTCTTCTATAGCTGATGTTTTCTATTGTTTTCAGTGCAAGCTCATGTCATTGTCAACCGAAAGAAGCAAATCAGTGCTGAGTGCTCACAAATGCATTCATAGCCTCCATTTCAAAGGCATGCATTTTTACCCAATGGAGAGAGGGGGAATATTAGAAAATAGTTCTGTTTGTTTCATTTGTAAATTTTCCTTTGTGACAGGTTGTTATTTTATCATTTTCTTCCACAGCAGCTTGTTAGGAAAGCAATGGAAACCATGGGGAATTTATTATTTTTCCCCATCTCTGAAACGATCCCAAAAAGGCAAAACAGATGTTTCATTGCAGATTTGTTTCAAGCCATAGACATTCAAAAGCGCTCAGATGCACTATTTCCAGAACGCAGCAGCTGAGAATTATAATAATGAGAGAATATTAATGACATGACAGACAAGTAAAGAGTGTCACGAAAATAAAGGAAAATGAGAAGCTTTTACGATGAGGATGGTTTCAGAAGAGGTGTTATATGAGACAGTACATTTTTCCTCTCCCATTAAAGTGGGAAGTTTGCTACTGGACAGGCTATGTGTGTGTGCAACATGCACACATGGAGGGGGGATCAAGTTATACAATACACACAGAGAGAGACCTAAGCCCTCTAAACGATTGTGGTTGCTAGCTAGACTAAGAGCCCAATCTTAAATATTCCCCCCATGTCAATGAAGCCAACGTATGGTGCGTTGCCTAGAGAACACTTGGCCCCTTCATCCCATCTCTGATTGTGGCTGTTGAGAATCTCTGATGAGGTTGAGGATCCCTTATCCAGAATGCTTTGGATAGTCATGTATTTGAATTTCAGATTTGTCTGGATTTTGGCATGATTGCATAAATATACTGAGAAATGCTTCCTCTTGCTTTTTTCACTGTTCCCCATATGGGTATCTGCTGGCCTCTGGCATTTTTTCAACAATGTCTGTACAGGTACACACCACAGAGCAGAGAACAGAATTTGCAGGATGTACCTGCACTGCACGTGGGAATGAGCACAAGACCTTCTAGTGTTCATACTACAGAAAATGCTACACAAGTGCTCCTTGTATCACACTGCATTCACACTTCCTCTGTTCACACTTCACAAAGTGCTCCTTCTGCAGTCCACAATGCGCTGCCTGCTCAGCTCTGCACTTTGGCACTTTCGGCATGCTTTCTTCACTTCAAAAAAGTGTTGGACAAAAATATCTGGATTTCGGAACAGACCAAGTTTCAGATGTCCAGATAAGGGATAAACTAGCTGTACTGCTAAAAACACAGGGCAGCCAGTCTGACTGACCCTCCAACTCTGAGAGGTCTATGTTTTATTTGTGTCGCTGCGGCTGTCGATAAACAGCATGACGTGTCTTGGGCAGATGTTTGCTGCTGGCTCCAACATTGATGTTGATGCATAAGGAGATCTGAAAGAACTGTGCTGCCAGACAAGATAATAGCCCTTCAGTGGGTTTCCTTCTGCTTCCAAATGACACAGATACTGATGGCGCTGCATTTATGACTGAACGGCTCAGCTTCACATTGCATCTGCAAAAAGGGCTCCTGAAACCTGACAGCTCTTGTCCAGAAGCACCTGGCAGTTATTGTTATAGGGAGAGTGCTATGATCCATCATTTGAACAAGAGGAAGGCAAAGCCAATGAAGATTGATTGATCCTGGAATGCCACCTTTGAGTTCCTTCATATAGAATGGGCCACAGGATAATGAAAAGCCAGAACTCCAGCACATGTTAGTTAAGTAAGCAAACAGCTGCAGAGAATGATATCTTTGATTCTTGATCCAAAGCTATGCTATTAATCATCAACTTATGATTGCATTCAGCATTTATCCTAATTTTTCTTGCTGAAGTTAAAGAGAAATGAATTAGAGGAAAGATGGTTCCAGAAAGAAGCAATGAAACAGATTATGAGTTTTGGAGGTCTGAGGCAACTCCAGGAAGGTGCTGGGAGACATTGCAATTGATGGTGGAGTACAGGGATGCCCGGCAATGATGTTGTGAAGGGCACAGATCAAAGGAGAAAAGGAAAGGGGATGACTGGGAGGAAAGATAGTAAGTCCCAAAGAAGGCAAAGGAAAGAAGACAAAAGACCGGTGAGGAGACCAGGGAAGCTGTCTCCTCTGGAGAAGCCCTGAGAAAACAAAAGCAGGAGGAAGGAAGAGGATAATAACAGAAAAAGGGAAACCTAGACAGTAGGAAGGGGGAGAGGAGGCACTGCAGATAAGCCCATAAAGAAAGGAAACAACTATCATTCCTGGCCTTTGGGTCAGGTCAGACAAGGCCATGGGCATGCCTTCCTGCACAACCCTCCTGTAGGGTGGGTCAACCCAACCAGCATAGACCAAGAACTGAGAAGATCCTGACAGTCAGATGGGCCTCAGGTGGAGCAGCCTTGTTTTCTACCAATTATTGTGCCTTTGTTAACCCCTTCTAATGAGCTGTTGGAGCATCATTACAGGTATACTTGCATTTATTGTTCACCCTGATGTTCCTTCTCCCCCCCCCCCAGTGGAACGTCTGCTCTGAGATGAGATGGAAGAAGCAGTCACACACAGAGACCATGTAGGATATTTTAGGTGGAAAGTTCCTCATAGTGATGGTTTGAAATTCAGGGATGGGCACACGACTTGGGATGACTCAATTCAAGTTGTGTAAGCATGCATTTTTTGAACACTCCAGTTAACTCAAGTCACAGATGTCACTGACCCTAACTTGACTTATGACTCAGGGCCAGTGACTCTAAAAGGAATTGGGACTCAACCACTTGTGTCCTAACACAAGTCCCTATTGGCTGTGTGTGTGTCCTGGCTTACTTTTTCATCACTTCCACATTGCACCAAAGACCTCATGGGTGATCCAGAAGCTAGCATCCAGAAGGACAGCAGTAGCAGACATGGCAGGAGGAGGAGAGGTGGTTACAGGACTGAAGGGAGGAGGAAGGCTTAAGGTTTTTTTGTTTTTTTGGCTGCACAAGTCTGGGGGGAGGGACCAGAAGACTCAACTTGTTTCTCAAAATGATTTGTGACTCAATTCAAAAGACTCTAAATTTCCCATGGGTTGGGTCACAATAACTGCATGCTATGACTCGCGACTTGAGTCACAGCATCGCTGACTTGGGATGAGTTTCTGTTTCAAGTTTCTGACTTGGGACAAGATTGGACAAGTTTCTGGAGGAAAAATCCATTACGGGTTACAAGCCATGAGAAATGGTCTGTGTCAGATGCAAGGGAGGGCACCAGGATGAGGTCTCTTGTTATCTGATGTGCTCCCTGGGGCATTTGGTGGGCCGCTGTGAGATACAGGAGGCTGGACTAAATGGGCCTATGGCCTGATCCAGCGGGGCTGTTCTTATGTGACTCAACTCATGACTCAGATTCAGTGACTCAAGCACATCCCTGTTGAAATTATGAACTTTGCTGCAAGAGGGGAAAATAATTATCTGTGCTGTGAGGAGTTAGTGATGATGCTGATGCCAATAATAATAATAATAATAATAATAATAATAATAATAATAATAATAATAATAATAATAATAATAATAATAATAGGAACAGTACACATGTTTAAAAAAATACCTGTGAATATCTTAGGTCCATGGAAAGGATCTGATAGTCAATTAGCCAAATCCAGCCACCAACATCTGGCAGGTGATGCTGAGAACCATAACCATAACAATAATAATAAGGGCAGCAACAACAATTGACATGTACTAGCTATAATTAAGTATTTTTAACTATCTTACTGGAATCACTGGGATTTAACTTTGTTCACGTTACTGTAATTCTCTGCCCAGCCAACTCTCATGAGTTGCTTAAAGATGTAGTGTTAAAGTTTAATTATAAATGAAAATGTGTTAGTATTAAGTCAGATCCAGGTGGCTGAAACTGAGGCGGGGTGCCTGCTACATCATTTTACATGCCTCTCATCCCAATAGTCTGAAGCCTAACTTAAAAGATGCTTCAGTCAGCAGTGGTTTCTCAGTGGTTTCCCTGGCTGCACAGACCAGAACATGCAAAGACCAAAAGGTTGTTTTTCTGTGGTTGCCATAGAAAAAGAGGTACTTGCCTTTTCAGAGAAGATTCCCTGTGCTTGCAGTAGCACCCACTTTGGAACAAGGGCTGCTACTGCCTCCATAAGTTCTTACATGGATTTCTTAGACATCCATTTGTATAAATTGTAAGCCATTTTACCATGGCCACCTTGGTGAACTTGGTCAGGAAAGGTTTAATCCACTGAATTAAGCCATTTCTGCCCAATGTTGCATATACGCAACAGGGATCAAATGTGTACATCTGTAGGCAGAAATGGGTTAAATTAAATAATTGATAAATAATATATAAATTAATGCAGAAATTATACTGAAACTAGTCATCGGCTGCTTTTTCTCTGTTGTTTTTTTGGTGGTGTGTATAGGAATGACTAAGCACAAATATTTAAAAAAATGATGGTTGACATTGCAGTGGATTCAGATTACATTAATCTGATTTATTCCTGGAAACAGAGTTCACCCTCCTGTTTCTTTGTGTCTGAATTGGAAGAAGGACAACTATTATGTAACTAGGCTAAAAGGAGCACATGCCAAGGGAGTTGATTAATGTTGCAGCATTGAGCTTGGCTGGGCATTCAGAAATTGGAGTCCCTCTTGAGCATGGAATGCTTAACCTTATTATGTTAATTTGAAGGATAAACATCTCTCAGCAAGAGAAGAAGGGGAAAAAAATTAAGGGCGAGAGCCAACTCTTTATACACATGGATGTATACATAGTGCATGAAAATTTATACAGCATTGAGAAACAGATTCAAACAATTCTAAGATGCACAATTCAGAAGCCAAACTCAAAAAGCTTTAGGGACTTCAGGAGGTCCAGGGCTCCCTGAAACAGAAAGCCAATTCCAAGTATTGGTCGTTGGGAATTGATCAAATGCACCACTCAGAAGATGGAAGTCCCAAGTGCAAAAATAGGAGAGGCCAGAGTCCTAGTCACCCTCATCTATAGTTCAACCAATGAAGGAACTCTAAGCAGATCCTCCTCAACTTTTATGAAATATGTGAAGTTACAAACCGATGCAGAAACTGGCATTGTTGTTGATATTGATATTAAAGGGAAATCTAGCCCTTCTGATTGGAGATAGTCAGCATACACTCACTGGTGATTATGATCTGTTATCTTACTTTCTATAACACCATCATGCAGGAAAGTCCTTACACTCAATTAGGGATATTTCAAAACACATTTCCCTGTACCTGTGAGAGGGTCCATGTTAACATGTTTCTATTAACAGGAAAACATTTGGCAACTTAAGAGAACTGTCTATCTCTGTGGTTCTCAACCTTTTTAGCACCAGGATCAACTTTTTAGAATGAGAATCTGTTAGAACTCACCTGATGTGATGTCATTAACCTGGAAGTTGTCATTAACCTGGAAGTGATGTCATAGCCGGAAGTGACATCATCAAACAGGAAAAATTTTTGACACCCCAATACAACAAAATCAAATCAATCAAGTACATAAGTAAATCAAAAGTTTACAATAAATAAAAGTTTAAAAATTTATTTAAAATAAAGAAGAACCCTCCTAACCTTGCCAAGCAGTTGCAGATCTGTTTAAAAAAATTCCCCAAACAATCCAAAGGCTGCCATTCTATTCATACTCACCCAGGAGTAAGCTCCACTGACCATCTTTGATAAAATCATATACATAGTAAATGCACAGATATGTAACATTTCCCCAAAAGCAGTCACATACCATGGTAGCATCAAGTCTAATATATGAAAAATAAAATACACATTGAAATGAACGGGGACTCACCTGAAATTGGCTTGCCACCCACATAGTGTGTCCTGGAAACACTGGTCTATCTGAATACTAGGTTGCCGCTACGTGGAGCACATCAGAACAGCTTCCAAATCAATATCCTAAAAGACTTTGTTCCTGAAGTGTAGGCACACTTGCATCTCTGCAAGATGCAGAGATTAAGATGGGGGAGCATCTCTACAAACATTATGATTTCCCCAAACTGCATTAAGTTATGAAATCAATTTGTTAGGGCGGTGCTGCAGGCTTTCATTTGTTGATGCAATACAGATTTAATATTTTGCTGCAACACATCCTCATCAACGTGAAGATGTCAACGCCCCACTTTCTAGAAAGCTTTCACATGAGTTGAGCTAGTAATGGATCAGATGGTCAAAGCATCATGGCAACAAGCACTTACGTTAAGGTATTCAGTGATCGACCAAGACTCAGATGACTTGGTCTCAAGTCACGAAAACATGTGCTTTTCCACGATTCATACAGACTCAAGTCATGCATGTCAAAAACTTGGGCACTGACTTTGGACTTGCGGGTTTTACCCTAAAAATGAAAAGTCTTGAATAGACTTGAGTCAAGGCTCGCTTTTGTGTGTGCTTGCGACTGTTTTGGATGCATGCTTGCTGTTTTTTTGCCACTTGCGGGGCTTGACTCGCTTTACAAAACGACTCAGATTCGAGTCAAAATGACTCAAAAATGGCTTTGGATGAGTTGCAGCAACCACCATTATGACTCATGGGTGATTCAAGTCAAGGAGGTGGAGACTTGGAACTTGATTCTAGTCTTAGTGCTGTGGCTCTGGCTCTGGCATATCTCTGAAGGTATTTTTCTGGTTCATAAGACAAATAATAATATTAGCTCAACTGTCTAGGTTTTAAAGGGTTTTATTTCTTAAAACCGCAAAGGACAGCTTAATATTGCCTCAGTGGATGGGTTTTTTTGTGGCTCCGTAGTTGCAATTAATCACAAAGGTGCATTTTTCCACTGCTGGAGTGGAATGCTGGAGTGTACCCATTCACTCCGCAGTAAAACTCTCATTTCTGCCTCCGATAGGTTGCAGGATAAGACAATAAACCTATCACTACTCCCAAAATGTATATAGCCTATTCTCAGGTCTAGGACAATGTAACTTATGAGGAAAGAAAAATTATTTTTGAAATTGCACTACTAAATCTTTTTTAAACACCCCTTTTGGAAACTCTATAGGCAATTGGGATATTATTATAAATTACAGTGGAGTTAGTGTAGAGGGCCAAGTGCTGTTAAAATAGTCATGGGACATAAAAACATTATCTTCCATATGAGCACTGCATCACGAGCAGTTCTTGTGTTTAAGTAAGATGAGAGCAGTTCTGCTGGATACTGTGGAAAACACACAATGAAGGAAGTGGAAAAATTAGAGGACATGAGATCATACTTACCAGCATCTTGTCCTATCATATACTTCTCATATAATATCCCTGAAACGGTATTTAGAGGAAATACCCTCATTCTGGGATACAAGAGGATCAGCTCTAAATAATATGATAGGATGTTACCAAAAACATTCATTTTGTATTGTTCTGTAGTGTTAACTTTTAGAGATGGCTAATTAAAAAAGACCTCAATATTTATACCCAGTCCTATTCCTTCCCTGGCCAATGCAGCCATGCTGCTGGAGTATATGCACTGTATCCTGTTGGGGAGGGTAGCAATTGTGGAGGTGGAGATAAGGGAACATACGTTCCTTTACCAGGAGTAAGCCTCCAATGCTGTGACAGTTCTACTTAGACTTATGCAAGCAATTTTGGGAGGAGGGAGGAACCTCCACATGACTGGAAGTGAATCTTTAGAGATATATTTTAGCCCTGAGAGCCTTGGAAGTGGCACAGTTTTGCCACTCAAAGGTAGGAACGCTAGTGTTGACACTTTTTTGCTTTTAAATACATTTACACTGAGACCCCAGTACCCACAGGCATCCATGGTACGACACATCCACAGATACTAGGGTCCCACTCAATCTTGCTTGCTGAGCCCTCTTTGTTGCCTGAAACACCCTCCCTTTCCCCAGTACTTCTGGTTTGGGGAAGGTGTGGTGTGTGAGCCAGCAGGGATTTCTGGGTAGCAGCAGGGCAGTAAGTGAACATCATTTTGTGTTGGGCCCAGCTGAGAATGATCTAGACCCAACTCAAAATGCAACCGACTTTTTGAGTAGAGGGAAGTCATATTTCAAGTTCCTTCAGTGGTAACTCTTGGACTGTAATTAAGTGAAGCAATGGTTGACTTGATTTGTGGTTGCAATGCAGCCTTGCTGAAGCAATTGTATGATTGTTTCACCAGACAGTCAGGCCACGGTCCACCTATGCCACCCCACTTTTGACCAGGTGCTCATGAGTTTTTGGGTCTATATCCTCCAAACACTCTGCAGGCTTATTCAAAATCAACACTTTGAAGGTCACCTGTCACCGTTAATAGCAAAGTCAATCACCACTGTGCAAAAGGAAAATGTGAATGTCCAATTATCTTGCTGTAAAGTATCAAGACTTGAAAGATGTGATGGCATAGCACTTATGAGGCACTAAGAAGTAAGCTTTCAGAGGCATGGAAAAAAAAAAGAACTGAGTCCATTTTCACTTAGTTATAAGATAAGTTGTGTCATATTGCTGATGAAATATAGTCCCTTGTAGCAGAATGCCCTGAAGAAGAACATATTCAGGTCAAACAGTTCCACGTCTTTCAAATTATTCTACAGAAAAGCACCAAATGAATGGCCCAGGTCTCAAATCTGATCTTTTGTTACAGATCAGAGTTGTGGGTGGAAAAACAATGTGTGAGCCAACCTCTGTACAGCTACGCAAGAGCACAGCTTGGCTCTGGAAGCCAGTCTATGTCAGTTTCTTTGACATGTGCAAAATCTTAGCCATACAACCAAGGGACCATCCTTGTGTTCCTTTGTAAGATCACATATGCTTAGCATAGAGAGGACAAATGTAAAAAAATAAATACGATAAATATTTGGAAGTCAATTTTTCAATGTTATGATGGCAATGGTTTTCAAACTTTTTCAACTGCAGCACCCTTGACCTACTGGGCCATTGTCGTGGCTCCCCATTGGGACTCAAATCCTATACATTTTATAGGTTGGTGGGTTTTTTGCGAAGATTACCTGGCTCCCTGGGTGGTTTCCATGGTTCCCCAGGGAGCCATGGCTGACAGTTTGGGAACCACTGGGTTATGGGATAATTATACTTTCGGCCCAATCCTATCTGGGCCTTGTGTTGCTCGAACACACATTGCAGCAGCATGAAGCCCTTTATGGTGGTGCAAAAGCCAAACTGCTGCCAAACTGATGCTTCTGGGTCACTGCCATAAATGGGCAGATGTGTGGTGTGTGCACCAGCAGTTCCTAAAGGCTCTGCCTCTCTTGCTAAGTTGGCAGTGAAGGAGTAACTTGAGCAGGGAGGATGGCAGGGAGAGTTTCAGAGTGGGGAGGGCAGGGAATGAGGAGGGGCAGGGAGATCCTGGATCCTGATGGCAACAGCGTGTATCAAAATCCTGCCCCCTCTTTTGATCCCGCCCTGCCCTTTTTTATCCTCAAACGCACACCAGTCATATAGCTATATAGCTGGCATAGGTCTGAGGAGACTCATGGGCCACCAGGAGACCTATAAAGAGGTAAGAAGAAAATATTTTTATTTACCTCTGGGAAGTCTCCTGATCACCCCCTTCCCCCCCCCCCACACCCCTGGATGCGGTTTGGCTTCCGTCAGTGTGGCTGAATCACCATTAATGGTGGGGGATAGGATTGGGGCATAATTTGTCCATTGGATATGCCATACACTGTACAGTTTGTTCATGGAAAAGGCCATTCACTTTTCTCATTCATCTTGCTTTATGTCTTTCATGTATTTGATATTCTTTTAATTTCTTAAGAATTATTAATACAATTAAAAAGAAAAGATTGCTAGCAAATCTAGACCCCAACAAGCCTGTCAGTAAAGAGAAAATGAATGTAATGTGTCTTTTCTGAGGATACGTATATGCTATTCTCAGTAAACGAGTTAACTGATTCATTGTCACCACACTGCAAAAGATTTTCGGTGAAAACTGTTTGAAAACATACAAAAGTTGCTGATTTCCTAGCCATTTGGACCTACAAGACAATACATCTATTTTCAGTAAATTGCCATTTGCTTTTTTGTGTAATTCTTCAGCTACTCCGCCAGAAGCTTAGTCTTCCTCCCACAGTGCCATCTCCTTAGTTATCTATCTTCTCCCACTCAGTGAATGTTGAATGTCTATTTCTTGCTCTTTGAATTTTTTTTTTAAAAAAACACTGTTTAGCCACAGTCTCTCTGTCACCTTGCTTTCTTCCCCTCTGGATTGCCACCTTTGGGAAAAGCAAATCCTCCGCATGACCCTAACAGCATACTCTTTCTCTTCCCCCATCTTTATCACCTGACTTGGGCATCAGCTTCTTCCTGACATCTGACATGGTTAACAACAGCAGCAGCAACACAAAACCCAGACAAAATATAGTAGTTGCCAAAAGTTGGATAGTAACATCTATACATCATGGACAGTTATAAAATCCCACAAATTATAGAAGTTAGTAAGTCAAGAGAACTGTCATTGAGAAGAACATGGCTGTAATGTATAGCACAGACAAACAAGGACAGAAGTATCCTTTAGTGGAAATTCATACATTTCATATTGACAGTGAAGCTCTGCTTTTTCACTTATTCCAATTCCAATCGTTCCATTGGGGGGGGCACAATATAATGAAGTGTGTGGCATTACTAAGGGTATAGAGGGTGATTTATAACTGATAAGGGTCATAAAAAGAAAGATGAGACTTTTTCCTCTTAGAATTATATGAGAAAAACAACTTGAAGGTCAGGCAGTTCCAGCTAGTGACTGGTGAGGTCAATGGCCAGTTGACCATTAGCCATCAAGAAATGCCTTCAGTGTGAACCATTATTGTATCAAATTCCAGGAAAATAATAGCTTCGGTTTTTATACTTAGCAAAATTTTAGTTAGAAAATTCACATAACTCAGTATCTACAATTATTTCTAAATCCCAGTGGTATTGATTTTAGATGATGTATCTCATTACTCAATATGCCCTTCATTTTTTTCAGTGAACTGAGCATATTTGGTGGAGACCACAGGGGTTGAATAGGATTAGGAATCGTGTGCACACCTGCCATAAATTTACTGTACTGCAAGTTATTATAGTGAAAACATACATTACAATGTGCAGGATCATGGCTTAGGTTCCAATCCTATTGCCCTAGGCCAGTGATGGCGAACCTTTTAGAGACCGAGTGCCCAAACTGCAACCCAAAACCCATTTACTTAATGCAAAGTGCCGATAGGCAATTTAACCTGAGGTTTTCCTTTAGAAAAAATAACTCATACATTAACATCTTTGTGCTGCTTCCCTCAGCCTGTGCTGTGCAGTGTAGAGTGCTGGCTGGGTGCTGGTTGGCTGTATGAGCGGCTGGAACACAGGAACATAAGAACATAAGAAGAGCCCCCTGGATCAAGTCAATGGCCCATCTAGTCCAGCTCCTGTATCTCACAGTGGCCCACATCTATAATAAGCAGGTAGCATATACCCATCAGGGCTAGTAACCCATGATGGACTTTTCCTCCAGAAATTTGTCCAATCCCCTCTTAAAGGCATCTAGGCTAGATGTCATCACCACATCCTGTGGCAAGGAGTTCCACAGGTTAAGTACATGCTGGGTAATTGTGCTCACTGTGTACACACTGGGCAATTACATGCTGGGTAAGTGGGTGTTCCTCTTTTATTGAGCAGGGGAAGAGTAACTGGTCCTCCACACCCCAGCAGTGTCTTTTCTGGTGGCTGTCTGCTGGTGTTCTTTTGTTTCTTTTTACATTGTGAGCCCCTTAGGGACAGGGAGCATATAAATGCTGTCAGTAATAGTAATACTGTGCAAGATTACATTTATTTTTTAATTAAGCCAGCAGTATCCTAGTTGGATGGCTGCATCATGCTGTATTTTATGAACACTCACAGCTATGTGAAATTCTGCATGCACTTCTTTTCCAATAGGATTGGAGAAGCAATTCTGTGGTTTACCTTTAAGATCATATAAAAATTAGTTTTGTGTGAGGTTCTTACAGATAAGCCTCCAGTGGGCAACAAGGCAGGGCCAGCAGCATGTGCAAGGCTGGCGCAGCAAAGCCCGTGCTGTATCCTTCTCAGGATGTAAAAGCAGCTTATCACACTAAAGAGTTACACCACAGTGTCAAAAGCAAGGGGAATGCAAAGAATGGATGGTATTCCTGGGGGCCTAGAGCTGGTGAGCCACATCATAGCACTCAACCTTCCAGGCATGTGCTGGAGTCACTGTGCCCGAGTCACAAATCAAGTCACAACTTGCCGACCCCCTGACTTGACTTGTGAGTCATAATGGGCGACTGTCGTGACCTGACCTGAGCCACTCATAGAGTCATTTTGACTTGAGTCACAAGCCTTTACGGGAAACAAGTCATGGCATGAGTCAAGCGTGGTGAAAAAAGTAAGCATACATACACACATACGAAACTGAGTCACAAGCACACACAAAGAAGGCATCACTTGAGTCATTTTGAGTCATGACTCATTTCCGAGTCACTGGCCCCTAGTTGCGAGTCATGTCCAAGTCAGTGGCATCAGTGACTCAAATTTACCCAAACTGCAAAAAACTGTTTTCACAACTCAAGTCATGAATCAAGTGCCCATCCCTGCAACCTTCCAATGAAATGTTGGGTGTAGGAGGACATTTAACTGAGAGAGAGAGCGAGGGAACAAATTTGGCTCCTTCTGCTTACATACCAGTTTAGCTTCTCTCTCCCAGCTTTTGGCAGTGTGGCAGCTGCGGTGCATGAAGATTTATGTGCTCTAACAACAACAGAATTGATATTTCTCCTATTTAGTTATTAAAGGCTATAAAGCACTACATGTTTCTGCAGCAGCTACTAAGCACCATGAGAAAGGCAGGAAGGACAAAGACAAACCTCAACACCCTATTCACCTGTACAAGTGAAGAGATCCCTTTCCATGGCTCCTAGTCAACACAAGTGTGGGCTAGTATTAAGAGCTTTACCACTGTCCTATGGACCTTAGGATAGGCTGCAAGCATTCACTAGGAGCCTTACTTTCTTTGCCCCATTACAAAATACTCCACGTGTGATGGTCTTGGACCCTGTGCTGAAACTGCTGCTTATTCAGTACGGGTGGGGTGGGGGGTCAGCAAAGGGAGGGAGGCTCATGTGCACTGATGGTGGGAAGCCCTAAGCAGTTAATCTTATGCACTACAAACCACGCACAGCCCAGAAACCATTATTCGAAATACTCACACAGAATCCAGTTCCACTGAGTCCAATGAGATTTACCCCTAGGAAAGTATGCAGGGTTTTGTCACTTTAGGCCCATTTAAGGAGGGTCAACCTCAAACAACATTTTAAAAGCAATGGAGAGTTTAGAGAACATTGTGCTTTCATAACTATAAAAGTGCCTTTGAGAAGCAGGAAAACTGGTATTTATTGTAACAATCAAGGATTAGGGAGATTTTCTTTTCCCTGCTGAGTACAGAGTGACACCTGGATGGCAGAGAGCCGAGAACGGGATTACTTTTAGCATTTTCAAGGTGGTGTTCATGAAACTGGTTTTTCCTAGGCAGCACTCCAAGACTTTACAAATTGAAGTGCTGCCTAGGAACAGCAGAAATTATAACCGCCCCCACCACTCCTTGAACCTTTCAAGATGGACCTCAACAGGAGGCTGATGCTGCCTGCTTTGTAAAGCCTTTTGCAATTGAGGTCAACCGAGCCAAGACTTGTGACCTTCATCAAGGAGGAGAACAGCAAATCCCTTTCAAGGAAGTGATCTCTTAATTGTAGACTTTGAGGCCATGAAAAGCAGGTCTGTTAAGAAAGCGAGAGTTGGTATCGGAAAACAAGCATTTATGCAAAGTCCAAATTTTCTCTCCTTGCCTCAAGATCATGCATAAAAAAGAACCAATAAGTTTCCGTCCAAGCAGCATCTCATTTCCCTACTTAAGTGCTATATCATATTTATCAATTCAAATTAAAAATGTCTTGATAAAGTGCCCTTTAGCTCGTTAAGCATATAATTCATTATTTCAGTGCACGGCTGCAGTTTTTGGTTGGAAATGTTCGCTGAGCTTGAAGCTATGTACTTGTATGATAAGCTACATTTTAGAATTTAAATGAAGAAGGAAATGGTGCATGGACGAGGGATCCTTTTCACTTTTTGTAGCTAAAAGAAGCACTTGTAGTCAATACACAAAGAATACAAGCCTACCATTGGTTCATCTTCTAGCTTGTTTGCCTGGCGGTGGCCTCCCACTTTCTTGCTATCTGAAACCCTTTTTTGCTAGAAATGCCAGGTATTAAACATGAGGCTTTCTCCATGTGCTCTATCATTGAGTTATTGTGACATAAATGGTGTGTGCAATCATTCTGTCAGCCTTAATTGTTAAGCCCTTGTTTCAAATTCAGTTATTGCTGGAAGTGCATAACCTTGTTACTGTTGGAACAGGGACAGCATGTGAGCTGAGCCACCCTGAGTAGAAACGTGAGCAAATGTGTAAATGTTGGTCTCCACCAACAACCCCACCAGCTTCACCAGCAACTGTTACCCTGCACATGCCCGATCTTGTCTGATCTTGGAAGCTAATCAGGGTCAGGCCTGGTTAGTACCATAGTCCAGGGGTGCCCAAACCCCAGCCCTGGGGTCACATGTGGCCCTCAAGGCCTCTCAATGCGGCCCTCAGGGATCCCCCAGTCTCCAATGAGCCTCTGGCCCTCCAGAGATTTGTTGGAGCCTGCACTGGCCCGACGCAACTGCTCTCAGTTTGAGGGTGACTGTTTGACCTTTGCATGAGCTGTGGGATGAGGGCTCCCTCCAGTGCTTGTTGTTTCATGTCTGTGATGCAGTAGTGGCAAGAAAGGAAAGGCAGGCCTTGCTTTGTGCAAGGCCTTTTATAGGCCTTGAGCTATTGCAAGACCTTCATTCATTCATATAAGTTCATCTTTAATATATTCATTTATGTAAATTTATTCAAATTTTAAATGTAAATTAATTCTTTCTTTCCCCAGCCCCCGAAGCAGTGTCAGAGAGATGATGTGGCCCTCCTGCCAAAAACCTTGGACACCCCTGCCATAGTATTTCAAGACTGAAGGTTGCCAACTGGTCTCCACCAATAGGGGGAGTTTGATGTGGGTTGCTTTCTCCTACTGTTACTAGACCACTAGTTTCATTTCTTGTGTTGCTGTTTCTGCCTTTGGCTGCAGTTCTTTATTTGTCTTAGTAAAGATCTTAACAAAAGCCAGTTTGCTGTCTGCTTTAATCCCTCAGCTCTGCTCACAGTAACAAGGGTACCCCAATAACAAGGCTGGTTGACTACCCGCCCAAATTTTCAGTTGGTTAGCAACAATGTATAAACTCTGTATGAACCTGATCCACCCCAGTCCTGGACTGTTAACTGGTGTCACCAATATATGACATTCATACTTGCATCTGCCTGATGTTTCCCCAAGACTTTAATTCGTATCATTCTTTGCTTGTTAAGTTGCTTCTTGTCTCCCCATCAGCACTCTAGATAGCTGCTTTACAAGTTGTGCAATCCAATCCTAGACAGCAGTTTCTAATGTAGTTCAGTCAGGAACAATGGTGGTGGGTTGAACTATACAGATGCTCTCTCTCTCTCTCAGTCCTTGTGGGAACAAACTCATGCTGATAGAAGCTGCCCAGGTGTCTGGATGGCAAGTATAGCACACTCCAACAGGATTACAGAAACACATTCCTAAAACTGATGAAAGAAATGAATGTCAGGGGACTTAGAACCTAATCCGATCCTCTACCCCCTTTCCACTGATGTGCCAAAAGGTGCAAGGAGGGGGTGACCTGCAGGCTAACAGGAGGTAAGTAAAATTAATTTTTATTTACACCAGATCAAGCCTGAGGCTGCTTATGGTCTCCTTGAACATATGCCACCACTTTTGAGATGGGCAGCAGGGAGATTTTAAAAGAGGGGGTAGGATCTGGTGTGCACCATTGCCACTGGGTCCACCTCCTCCCGACATCTCCCTGCTCCATATTCCTTCCCCCTCCCCACCCAGTTACTCCTCCTGCCTGCCCTGTCCCCATCCACTCCCCACTCTTACCACTACTTTACCTGGTCTGGCAGATGCAGAGTTGTGGCACTGCTGCATTTGCAGCAGCAGCGCACACAAAATGACTAGCGCGCTGCATGCTCCAGCAGTGGCCATTTTAAGACAGCAAAAGTCACTTCTGCTGTCGTAATGGGCTCCTCAAAATGGACCAATCCTCAATAGGATTGGCCTGCTGGGCCTAGAACTATTAAGGTTCACTCCTGTTGTCCCAAAGTGTGATGCCTCGAGAGAAAAACATTTGGAAGGAGGGACAAATTTCTGTGCAACCTCTCTCCAAATGTGGGCAGCACTCTTCTTCTTTACAGAGTCCAGATTCTAGTGTGTCTCCAGGAAAAGGAAGGGACCACAAGGCTCACCACACGACGCTCGCCTGAAATGCAAAGAATTCTTTTTCAATGACTATCTATTGTTCTTTTCTTGTTTTGTAAGCTATTCGCAAAGCTGTTCCTATTCAGTGCTCCAAAATGTCGCACGGGACCTTGCGCCAAGTACAAAGAACCATAAATCAGATAGTCAGCTGGCATAAACTGGCAGATATTAATTTTGCCCCAAATGCTGAGCCATATATTTATGTCAGGAGAAATTTCCCTTTGCCACAATGATAGTTAACCGCACTAAACTTTTCACAAGCATCAGCTAATTCAGCCTCATGGGGATTTGAGATATCCACAAAAACACAATGCAGACCTGGAGGAATGTTATTATCCTGTATTTCACATATATTTGATGAGTAAATATTTTCATGCTAGGAGAGGTTCACACCTTATCCTTGACGGTTTTTTTGCTCTTACAGGAAATCTCTCCTTGCATGAACAATATGACTTTTTTAGTATAGGACCAAATCATGTTACTCTAAATTCATTTGGGTATTTGTCTAACCCCGGTTCCATTAAAAGTGCATGGAAGCATGATGGGGAAAAGACAGCCCGTAGCGTAGTTGGCTGTTGTACTGCCCAGTGCCACACTTACATGCCACACTTACAGTGACATGATGATGTCACCCCAATTACTTCTGGTAGTGCACTGGAATCAATTGCTCCAAGCAGTCCTCAGCTGCTCTGAGATTGGCTGCAAGGGAGGGAGGCAGGTTCTCCTGGGCCCGCCAGCAGTCTATCTTGGAGCAGCTGAGAGCCACTTGGAGCTGCTGCTTGATTCTTCTGCTTTTTTTCAAAGCAGAAGAATAAGATAGCTGCTCCAAGAGGTGCCCCGCCACTTCTAGAATGGTTGAGAGCGGGGGTGGGAGGGAGCAGCCAGGCAGGTTGATTGCTGTTGGGGCCATGTAGCCACCCCCAAGGGTGCTGCTCGGGAGCACAGTGTCCTACCAGGCCCCCTTCAGCAAGGCCAGAGTCCTAAAGTATTCCCCTCAATTCCCCATTGCAATGATGCTCTCTTTAGCAGATCTGCAAAATTTTCATAGTGATGACAAACTGTTTGCAGAACTGTAACGTACGGGGACTTTTCACTGAAAAAGGACTCCATTGAGTGTGTCCCAGCAACTCTTTGGCTACAAACCATTATGATTGTAAAACCAAAGCTCCAGACTGGGACAGGTCACTGCATTTTCCCCTCAGTAGCAGAGAGGGCAATCTTAGCTACTCAAAAAAGAGTAGCTTACTTAGCTACTCTCCTGGAGCAAAGCTGCCTTTTAGTTAAAAAAAAGGCATGTTGGTGAGATCCATAGGTAGTGTGTGGTTTGGCCCTCAGTGCCTTTACATGTAACCTTAAACCTGAAGCAGCAATATTGTGAGCAGAACTGGAGTCATCTGGAGTTCCATCTCGTAAGACTCCACTATAGTCTTCATTCCCCAACCTGGACAAAACTTCACAATAGGTGTCCTATTGCCACAGACAATGACTTCTCTGCACCCACCCTCAGGCAACCAACAACCAACAGTTGCCCAGTCTCCCACGCTTAGCTTTGCTGCTCAGTGGCGTCGCTAGGAGGGTGCGGGAGGTGCGGGCCTCACCAGGTGATGCGCACGGGGGGTGGCCCGCACTGGGGGGCGACATGCTAAAATTGCGGTGGTTAGGAGCAATACCATCATGTTATATACCATTGGATGTGGAATTTCTGGCTGAATGCAATGCAAGAAACCAGATGAAATATCTCCTTTCTATCAAAAGTTATGGCCATAAAACAGGAGAACAAAAAATGCATGGAGCCCTATGGAAAATGAAACGGAGCCTTATCACGTGTTTACTCATGAGTAGGCAAACTTGCCTTAGTCCGTCAGAAAGGGCAGGATAAGAAGAATCCAATGACACCAGAATGGTCCAGATCCAATGAATGCAGCTGCCCAAAATATCTGAGAAGGAAGTCCCTTCCTCCAAGCAGACAAATGTATTGAGCCCTATGGAAAGCAGAACTAAGCCTCATAGTCGCGTTTACTCATGAGTAAGCAAACGTGCCTTAGCTGGTGGTCAGGCCAGGCAAAGGGGAAAGTGAAGCCACCAGAATGGTCCTGATCTGATGGAACTGGAGCTAAACAAATGCTCCAGAAGGCAGCCTCCACCCCCACCACCCCCACCCCCACCCCACTAAAAAGGATCAAAACAGAGCCTTCAGCTGATAAGGGGAACTTTGTTGAGACTTGCAATGCCAGGTGGATCCTGACAGTGATCTGGTTTAAACAGAAGTTTTTAAATTGAACTGGGAACTGGGTAGGGCTGAAAACCTTACTGGTTTTGGAGGGGGGGTGTTATTGCAGGCAGGCTACAGAAGAAATTCATTTGGTGGACCAGGGCTGGCTTCCGCTTATTTAAATATTTGTTTTACTTTAATTATTTATACTTATTTATTTTAATTTGCCTGATGATGTCACTTCCACCATGACATCACTTCTGTTGGGTCTTGGATAGATTGTCATTCTAAAGAGTGGGTCCCAGTGCTAAAAGTTTGAGTACTGCTGTAATAAGATGTTAGTAAGTTGACACCCTAGGGATGTGTGTGTGACACCACTAGTGACCAAAATCACTAAAATTTGGAGGAATAATACCAGCATGTTATATATCAATCAATGTGTGATTTCATGCATAATGTGTTCTATCTTTGTTCTATCAAAAGGTACAGCCAAAAAACCAGTGGAGGCAGAGTGATGGTTCATCACTACACTCACCACCTGGGGTGTTGCCCTGCCCATTGCATGGGAGGTGATATAATGGCATCCCGCACCAGGTGACGCGAACCCTAGTGTTGCCACTGTTGCTGCTACTTTGAGTGGGAGAAACCATGCCCTGGGAGCCTGGAGGAGAAATGGACAGTTGGGTGCTCTAAACTGAGATTTAGAAAGAAGAAAGCAGTGCACCAAGCAAAGAGGTACCAAGCAAAGAGGGGAAAGAGACTACGCTGGATTTTTGAAAGAAGGCACCCTGCTAGTGCAGAGTACAGGACTGCAGCTGCAGCATCCCAACAGATTTCAGCTGAAACAATTGTTCACGCAGAAAATGGGGTTTACATTGATTAGCAACTCTCTTGAACTGCAAGCACACACAACTTTCAGAATGCAAAAGAGAGCTAATAAAAATGGTTCTGACTCAGTAAAAACATTTTTAAAAAACCAAACAGAAAGACATTGCCTTTCAACCCTGGTGCAGAAAGAAACAAAATCTGGAGGAGTTTCTAGAAACATAAAACAGCTGTATGTTCCGAGGCTGTCTAGCAGAAAAAGAATGCCATATGTTGTCATTCTCCGAGCTGCTTACCCCAACTTATTTAACATGTGCTCTTTATGTGCAAAGAAATTTTTGAAGACAAAAAAGAGATAGCACTGCAATGAGGTTGGCTAACCCTCCAGGACTGGCATGGAGGCCCTGGGAATCAACGTCTAGGTGATGACTGAAAGTGATCCTGGAGATTTTAACAGGGCCTTCTTAGCCTAATTATATAGTGCTGTGTTAAGGAAAAAATATATATACAGGAATACAGTGAGCCTGCTGTATCCGCAGATTCTGCATTCACTGATTTAATCATCTATGGATCAAAAATGTATTTAAAGAATTTTTTTCACATATACTGTTGTAGCCTCTTGCTATTTCTCAGCTCTCTCTGGTTGCAGCACTTGCCCCCTACACACCATTCACACAAGTTCAGGCAATGAAGGCAAGTTATGCAAATTTCTGCAATTTATGTAAATTTCCACCATTTTCTCAATGTTACATCTGCAGACTTGGGCATCTGTGGATTTTGGCATCTGTGTGGGGTCCTGCAACCAAACCCCTGCACATATGGAGGGCCCACTCAGTGGCATAGCTAAGGAGGTGCAGGCGGTAGCAGTTGCACCGGACATCAAGCTTTAGGGGGGCAACAAGCTGAGCTTGACCAAAATTGTGAAAATCTTGGTATGTATGAATAATACCATCATGTTATATATCATTGGAAAGGTAACAATGCAGAATGCAATCCAACAAACCACACTGGAATATCTGTATTCTCTCAAAAGTTATGACCAATTAACCAGAAAATGAAAATACAACTGCCTTGTGGAACAAAAAGCGGATTTGCTTAACTCCAGACTGACCTATGAGAGTGCCAATGAGATGTTATGATACAGCATGGAACCAATAACTTTTTATTTATTTACTTAATTAAATTTGATTTTGTCATGTGGAGGGAGCTACAAAATCTTCTTTGACCCCAGGTAGCAGATATATGTCTTAGCTATGCCACTGACTGGGGAGAGGCAGCAGAGCAAATGGGTGGTGAGCTGCTAGGGGGAGGAGGTGGGTTCCTCCCACTTTTCACTTTTTAAAAAGCCCAGGCGTGATGTCACTTCCAGTTGTGACATCACTTCCAGGGTAACATTTTGAACTTGGCACCAGGCTACACGATCATTAGCTACGCCACTGGCGCCCACTGTAGTTTCAGTCAGTCAGCAACCCTAACTGCACACACCTTCCCATTGAGTATGGCATGGCTGTAGAAATCAAAAACAAGAAGGTCACTTTCATCCACCACCCACACAATACCCTACCTGAATCTGTTGGACCTGACCACAGTGGTCACACCCCTTGATCAGTCTGTAATGCGCTCTATGTGGGGCTGCCCCCAAAGATGGTCCATGAACTGCAATTACTTAAGAATACAGTGATCCATGTGGTTGCTGGAACTTGGCAGTTCAATTCTATCAGACAGCTACCGAAGTGATTGCACTGGCTGCCAGTTTGTTCCAGGTCCAATTCAAGGTGCTGGTTATGACCATTAAAACCCTTTGGGCGCAATCCTAACCCCTTATGTCAGGTCTTTCCAGCACAGACTTAAGGGCAATGCAGCTCTGAGGTAAGGGAACAAACATCCCTTACTTTGAGGAGGCCTCCGTGAGTAACACCCAACTGCAGGATGCAGCACATGTCCCATTGGCACAGCTATGCCAGTGCTGGAAAGTACTGACATAAGGGGTTAGGATTGCCACCTTTATTGCTTAGGACCAGGGTAGTTGAGGGACCAACTTCTTCCATATATGCTGGCTTGTCCCTGAGGCCTTCAGAGACAGCCTTCTGCATGTGTTGTCCCCATCAGAAGTCAGGGCGATGTGGTAAGGTGTTGTAATTGGGTGGATTTATTATGATTGGGTGTTTTATTGTTTTTACCTCCGCTAAGTGCCACCTTTTGTTAATGTCATTTTTTATGAGTGCCTTTTACTGCTGCTTTTATTGCCTTTTATTGTTTTATTGCGAGCTTTTGCTATTTTATTGCTGCTCTATTGTTTTTTGTAGTATACTATTTAGTGCTGCTTTTGATGGTTTTATTGTTTTATATCTGTTGAAGGCTGTTTGGATGCTTTTGTTTATATTGTTTTATAATGTACAGTATATTTGTATAGTTTGTTAGCCGCCTTGAGCACCCACAGTGTGGAGGGAAAGGCAGGATATAAGTGTATTAAATAATAAATAAATCTCTGTTTTGCAATGGAAGAGGGCTTCTTGTTCATAAATGATTAGATTATCTTGGACAAAGTCCCATAAAGCAGTCAGCCCCAGAACATCATGCTTTGCAGCCTCTAAGCTGTTGGCACATCAGGCATCTGATGTGTGAATTTCTCCAGTGTTTGAGCTGTTCACTTACTAGGTGTGCATTTTTTATGTCAGGACTGAGATCCAACAGTGGCTCTCCTTCCACGGGATGTTTTTTACATCTGACATCTGCTCCTCTTCAGAGCGACCCTGTCTCATGGCACATAGAAGCACATTCCATTAATGTCAGCTTCCCCCCCCCCCCCCAACAAGGTCACAAGGAGAAGTTTGTTCACACAAAGGGTCCTGGAGTGAGCAAAATGGACCTTTTGTGTGAGCAGCATGCTCCTTCCATTCTCAGAGGGAGCTTGTGTTCATGGATTGCACTTATGTTCATGGAAGCATTATTCTACCTACTGTTGCTTTAAACATGGTTTATCTTTATTATGGAGGCACCTCTGTAAATTGGTTAACTTTGAATAAAACAAAATGTGCCATAAAGGAGAGAAACAAAAACAAAATTATCGGGGGGGGGGGGGGGAAGGTTACCACGGTGCTGCTAAACCAGAGCAGTTTGTACTTATGCATCAGAGATTTTAATTTTCACTAGTGTTGCTCATTCCATTTGAGAAAAGTCAGATCCCGTTTCATGTTTTCACCCAAATTCATGAGACATACGTTTTGATCTCATATTTCCTCAGTATTCTATACCTGTGTGACCGAGTTTCCCAGAATTCTTGAATAAGTGTTAAAGTCAACATCATTAGAGCGCAATCCCAAGCGATCTATTGACTGGTTTCAATCCCTTTTGCTGGCTGAGAAGTGTTGTAAACATGCTATATGGCACATCTGCGATGACTCAGGACTTGGGAGGCCAGTGCAAGGATGCAGAAGAGAGTGAAACGGGCATTTTAGGGTGGGGGGAGGGCAGGCAGCGGGTGGCTCATTAGGCAGCCCAGGGAGGGAAGTGGAACTGGCCTCTGGCATTTTGGCCAGATCAAAACCCCATTCTTGGTTGGGTTGGCCTTACATGGGGCTTTCAGATTTGCGTCAGATATTTCAATGGTGTGGATCCGAGTAGCTCCATCAGGATGGCTGCTGCACAACATGGGGTAAGGAGAGTTAATTTGTACTTTGAATTGCATGGCAGCCAGCCCAAATCCCACGCTGGATGTGAGGCAGGCCAGTTGGCTTGCCTGTTCCAGTGTAGGTTAGGATTGGGCTGCCCGTCTTGCATTTTTATTGAAAATGAGTTTGGTGCCCTAAAGAGCTCTTCTATATTTCTAACCATAGAAGAGTTAAACAAAAATGGCAAGGTAAACTTACTGCAATCTCTAATATTGCTATGCTCCTAAACCAGAAAAGATACCTTTAAAACTGTGGCAATAACTCACCTCAGACCAGTGATTTTCAGCCTTTTTCATCTCATGGCACACTGACAAGGCACTAAAATAGTCAAGGCACACCACCAGGTTTTTGACAATTGACAAGGCACACCATGCTGCCAGTGGGGGCTCACATCTCCCATTGGTCCTATTAATAAATGACCTTCCCCCAAATTCCCGTGGCACACCTGTGAACCACTCGCGGCACACCAGTGTGCCATGGCACAGTGGTTGAAAATGGCTGCCTTAGACAATTGAGCTCTTTGTCTGTGACAAGCAATGACTCCAAGTTACTGGCAGTTGTGACTGTAGTTACTAGTAATTTCTTTTTCTGCACATATGCTTTCTACTTCACAGTAGAGATCCAATGAATGAAACAAAACTTAACAATTCAATTGGAAGGACTTCTAATAATATAAATTGAAGTGTAAATGTCAAATTGTGCCAGCTTGTGAGAATAAATGTGGATTTTATGCTTTGGAGCGACTTGATATCATAATTCTATCAGCCCTACTACATTACTCCTGTCCAGGCATGTAATAGGTACTCAAATCTCTCAGCAAATAGAGATTTTACTTGCTCTTTTCTTGGGTATCGATTTTAGAGTAAAACACAAAGTTCTGTCGCCCTTCCTGACAACCTTGCACATTGTGCATCTTATTGTAGATCTTCCCATTTGTTTTTGTGCTACAACTATGAAACAAATTAAAAGATAATGCCATTTTAAACAGCTCCAAGGAAAGGGCCATAATTGAATTGAATTAAATTGAATTTCAGTGTAGATCATCAATAATATGGCCTTGGGTAAAAAAGTAGCAAATGGCCAGTGACAAAACCAATTACTGTCAGGATTCCTTCCACCTAATAAATACAATCAAATCCCTCACAAGTGACTTATTCAAATATAGACTAATGCAAGTGATTGAAATAACTCCAGATCACTACTCTGCTCTGAAAAATAGTGAAGAAAAATTATTGCCAAGCCGGTGTCACTAACCAAATGAGATCTCCGGTTTGCATTGCATGGTTTCTGCATGCATGGTTTCATGGTGGACTTTAATGGAGCTGAGTAGAGACCCCAGGTAATACCTTGCCATACCCACTTGGCAGGCTGGAAATTTTTGAAGACTTGTTTTGCCTGACAAGAACTGCCTTAAGTTCATCACACCTGCCTATAACCATCATTATATAAAGCACAATAAACTTTGGAAGATGAGTGGACCTGAGTCTAAGCCAACAACACATACCTGGGAGAAGCCCCTTTGGCCAGAGTGGGGCTTGTAAAAAAAAACTGAAGCCTGTAACTGTGCATAGTATCTAGCAGAATGGTTGAAAAAGCAGATAATTTGAGCATTTTTCTTTCTTGCATGGAAAGGCTGACTATAACATGGAAAATGGCAAACTGGGAAATTTCAGAGGAAATCTCTACATTTTATATAATTGCTGTGTGTGCATTGGTACTAGTGTTTACCCACGGCAAACATATGATGTGATGGCCAAATCAGGGTTGCCAGACTTTAGTGCAGGAGTTTTTAAAATGTGCCTATGCTGTCCTCACTTCAGAAATTTGCGATGAGAATCACTGGTGTGCACATAGCCATTGTATTTTTCATATAGAGGTTGCAACCCAATGCATATTTACCTGGAAGTAAGCTCCACTGAATTCCATGAATCTTACTTCTGTGCAGAAATGCACAGGATTTTGCTGTAAGTGTGGAAGTGTCAATAATGAGTGATCTCATATAAGGAGTTCTATGTTTTCATAGCCCACACTTCAGCCAGACTAGAGCTAAAAAACATTCACAAAGATTTTACAAGAAAGCTCTCTGATGAAGATACTAAATTATGGGAACAGAACAATGGATCTTTCTGTCAAAAGCCATAAGTATGTTTTGTCTGAATTAACCTTCTAATAGAAAAAAAACAATTCTTACATGGGGGCTGTATTTGGGCTACATTCTTGCAATGGGATTACACTGGGCTATATAAACATAAACTGTAGCTCTGATTGGGATGTCTATGTAGACATCCAAATCAATTTAAAAAAACATTGGATTTTTAAGTCTGGGATTTGAACTGCACAATTTTATTGTTCATCACCTGCACTTCTGTAAGAAAAGACTACGATCGCATTTTGGAATGCCATCCATTGTTTTGGGGCTGAAGTTGTTTTAAGTTGCCCACTAAGAAAAGGATAAAGTACAGTAACTTGAACATTAACTAGTAATTTCATAGCATTATTTCAGGTTTGTAGTTTGAAGTTAGATGATGTTTTATTCAACTCTGATTACACATTCCCTAGGAATGGCTCCACATCTAGTGCTGCTGAAAAATCAGAGGAATTCTGAGTCAGTCAAATTTAAATAGAACCAAGTCAAACCAGTGTTTAAATTAGTTGGAATCACTCCATTATTACATACCTCCATACCCTACACTAAACATCACATTCATGTTTGTGTAACTGAAATAATTGCATATTCTTTCACTATTTAGCTCTACCTCCATTTCCCTTCTCTTCTTGTAGACTAGAGTGTCTCTGTGTAGATTTATAAATTGTAAGTTTTGGAGGCAGAGTCCTGTCCTCATACTTTGTAAAGTGCCATGTACATAGACAGAACTATACACATCATCATACATCTATACTTCTGCTCCTGAAGGGAAGTTTTAGGGTTGATGCAGCATTCTGCAATATACTTGCCCTGAATGCACAGATTTGTGCTATTTCAAAGTATAGATAATGCAGGACTGGGTACCATTTTCCCCCAGAATCCCCCAACTGCCTTTAATAATTATCAAATTTCCTATATTGTCCTGGTCACACCATTTATATTACAATACACTTACAGAGATAGGTTGCTTCAATTTCTGTGCGATAAACTAGGTAACATTCTACATATACAGAACATTGTTAAGAAACTGATACTGGCACCCAAGGACGCAGAACATTTCCTTAATGGGGCAACAGACTTAACAAGAAATGAAAGTTCTCCTCTAAAAATGCTTCCTAAATTCGTACATACGTCAGTACGGGAAAATGCTGTCCATAACATTTTAACAGAAAAGGATTCCAGCGATAAAGAATTCTTGCTTTTTAATCAAACTTTTTATAAGTTAACCAAGTAGAAATATACTTAGTTCTAGGAAGCAAGAATCTAGGAAGCAAGACCTAGATTAACCCAATTCGGAGATCAAATTATCATCAACGCCTCACAATTCACTTGACATTTGCTTAGTATCAGTCAGTGCACAGAAGAATGGGTATCTTGAAACAATGCTCTTGAAAGTATGCCTATATTTAAATATTCATGCATTAAAAAGTGAAGTACAAAAGTAACGTCTTACTCACTGAATCACTGTAAATATTCCCAGGGGTTTATCATTAACATCCATTGTATTTCAAGTGGATTGCAGCCGTCTTCAGAATTTACTGAAAATTTCTGTTTCTTGTCTCTTGCATGCAAAAGATCTTCTGGATTTATCCAGTTCGCTTCTCCAAATGAAGTCAACCAGAATATCATTAGTATGGCATTTGTCGCTTAAAAGTAAAAATAACTGATGCCCACCAGGCAGAGGACTGCTATTGTGACACACTTGCATTGCATCCCTTTGTCAATATAGCAGACACAGGGAGAATCAATGCAAAATCCGTTGTGTGGTGTTCTACGCGTGAATGATTATGTGACAATTTAAAAGCATTTAAAGTTAGCCTTCAAATCTGAGATTAACCCATGTGCGTGCAATGCATTGTATAATTTTGGCTGGAGCACATAATAAATCGAGGGTTCTTCTGTATAATTGCACCCCTGCTAACTGGGTAAAGAGACATCTTTAAAACTGTGTCCTCTTTGGTTCACACAGACACAGACACACACATGTACACTCATTCAGGGGAATATAGTAGGCAAGGAGAGGAATACTAGTATGGGTAAGGAATGTATAGTGTGAATCAGGCCTAGAGCCAAAATGGAGATAGGGTGATGATCCATACTAGGGTGATGTCGGTGGAGTCTGGCTGTATCTTGTTTTTCTACTACAGCCTGACTGTAGTGGCATCCTTGTCTGCTAACTTATTGTCATCACAATTTTTTGTAGACACTCTCAGCATCTGCTTTACAGCACTTATTATCTTTACCTTCAAAATAGCTCTTTTAGGTTGACTAGACTGAAAGATACCGATTGTTTCCAAAAGCCAGCCAGTAAGCTTCACAGCAAAGGGAGGGATTTAAACTGGGCAGCCCAACACTAATTGAATTCCCATGCAGTGATACATCCTATAGGAGAATTTCAGCTGCTGAAAGTCTCCTTAGGGTAAGAGACATTTGTACGCTTGCCCCAGGGTAAGGCCCAGCAGCCACTATGAGTCAACTTGGACCCGCACTAGCGATATCACTGGTGAAAGTTCACATTGATCTGTGTTGCAGGATCAGACCTGGGAAAGGGGTTAGGCTATGGTGTGCTCTTGTGCAGATGATTCTGTCTCCTTGTAGGCCCAATCTGCCACCCCTTGCCCCATTCCATCCCTCTCTGCCCTCCCCCCACACCTGCAATGGATTTATCTGTCTGGCATGCAGCAGTGTGGTACCTGATGGAAGCATCTGGCAGGTTCTGGCCTTCCTGTCAGCATGCCTGAAATTAATGCTGTCACAAAGTTCTTTACTGTGCTTTTGCAACAGTGCCTATCAGCGGAACACGCAACGAAACTGGAAGTGCCCTTTTCTTTTTTATAAGCTGACTGTAGTTGCGGGGAGCCCTGCGGAGGGCTCCATAGAACACCTGGACCCCCCAGGACTGCAGCACTGGCTGCAGGTAAGTTAACCATCTTTGGCAGCAACATTATCCTGGAGATCACATTGCTGCCTTATCTCCTCCCCTGCACATACTTACCTTGGAACTTAAACTGCTGAAGCGTTTGAGAACTGAGGCCTTAAGGGAGTTGCCCTGTGCTTTCAAAGTAAGCACAAAGTACTACTTTTAAAGCAATAACAGGTTTTATGCATATGGATCCATTTTTTTTTAATTTGGGACTGTATGTTTGACAGTATGTTACAAATATAGTTTTTGACAGACAGATTTTTTACATGGCTCTGTTAGCACAGAGATGGTTACCACACTACACACCTGTAATTGCTGGATTACCAATTGCTTCTGATGAGTGATCTTGTATGGGACAGACTGCACTTGCTCCCAGTGTGGAAGGGATTGTCACTCCCGAATTGGCCTTTTCAGCCACACTAGACGCTGTTCCAGAACCACCTTTCAGAGCGCGATACCACAGTCTTTCGAGACTGAAGGTTGCCAACAACAACCAATTGCTTCTGATGAGTGATCTTGTATGAAACTCAAGCTCTTAAGAAATGTCTGCAATAGATCCATGAACCAAAAAGAAACCCCATGTATTGAAATTACTACCCATGCTGTTTTAAAAGGTACTTTTGTTCATATTTGTGTGTGTTTGAACTACATGGATGAATGCCAAATGCCATATGTCAATGACTGGATGTGATTAGTACTAAACAGAATGGCACACAGCTGTGTCATAATAGTAATTACAGTACAGAACAGGCAGCGATAAGCTTGGTTAGGACAAAAGAGCTAGCAGAAGAAATTCTATTCTATTCTAATCAATTCTATTGATTGTTTTTAAAAGTACACATAGAGGTCCATGATACAGAGTCATGGTATTCCATGGCAGAGTTTTATACAAGCAAGGGCAGCAAATGCTTCCACAGATCCGTGGTGTAGACCAGACATTCTCCGACTGTCATAATACGTTGCTTCATTCATGCATGTCCATCTCTTCATATTGGTTGTGTGAACTTGGGCATCACAGATAGAAATTTCACAGTAATGCAAGGTATCTCCGACACAATGCCTTTCAGGGGAATTGGCTCACACGTTGAGTTGTAAAACATCATGTTGAGAAATCATGCAATGTACATACATATAGAAAATGGACTCTTCCTGTGACAAGAAAAATTTGCTCAGACCTACTCAGAAGAATGTCTGTGTAAAACTAAACAGTCTGCTGTACTGATGGTACTCAACATTCTCTACATTACATAAATGAACCTAGCATTTTTTGTTTTGTTTTGTTTCTCAAGGACAGGATTGAGGGAATATTATATAAATATTAAGTTGTTCCTTTGGTATCTAGAACTCTGTCAGTCATCAACAAAATTATTTATTTATACACGATTGTTGTGGGTGGTGCTTTATAGCAGAAGAGAAGGGGCCCCCCCATGAAATCAAGCATGTGTGATGCCAAAACATAAAAGCTTCCCTGAGCATTATTGCTAGATGTGCTTCTACAAATGATGACAGACATAGAAGAGTCTCTTCAGATGATCTTAGATAACAGGTGGATCCATATGGGAAGACATGGTTCTTCAAATACCCAGGCCTCAAATGCAATTCCTTCTTCTTAGATAGAATCCTTCACATAATTCCTGTGCAATAATTTCCCGTCCTTTGCAGATTAATCTACCTGGCTATACTTGACCATAAGCAAATGGCAACTCTCCTCCAAAGTTTCCTTTCATACAAATGGTTAACTCACAAGATGTGAAATTAACAGATTTCAAGCCCAGTAATCTTGAAGTATTCAGTATTTTTTGACGGTTCCTGATTGCAGAAGTTGCTACAGCTTAAGGGCCCAATCCTATGGGCCTCCAGTGCCAGTGCCGAGCTCCAGTGCCAGCACTGGGTGTTGTGCTAGTCAGCACCGGGTCTCAGCACCATGCTGGCAACTCCGTTGTACCAATAAGTTCATACAATGGGCAGCAGTGTGGGTTTGTGGAGTAGGGGAAGGTGTTCTGGGGCAGGGGGTGGGTGGCGTGTGGGGGAGGAACCAGCCTTGGGGGGGTGAGACTATCCTCCATGTCGGGCTGAAATGTCCGACATGGAGGTTCTCTTGTCTGTGCCAGCAAAATAGCTGGCGCAGACATGAGAAACCCCATTGTGGGGCCTAGAGCTTTCCTCAAGGGAAGGGGATGAAAAGGCACCACCAAGGATAGGATTGGGCTGCCTGTCTGTGACTTCCTGACTCACATTCTACCTGGCTCATCGTAATTCACTTTTCAGACTACTTTAGAAAAAAATAAAAACAGCAGCAGAAAAGAAGATATGAATTCCTAGCCATCATCTCTGCATGGGTTAGCAGTGTGAGACAGTGTCAGATCACTAAACTAAAACAGATATTCATCATCTTTTTCCTCAGTTAAGAAGGCACTGTCAAGATAAAAATGCCCTATTAAAAAGATTGTCCCTGGAAGCTACCAATAGCAGTAAAAAAAAAAAAAAAAAGAATTTTGCTTCCCTAGCTAATTATTTTTTATGGTTGCATTGTTCCCTGTATGTCTCAGTCCAGGCAGACAACGAAATTGGCCTAATTGCCCTCATTTTACTTTATACTGTAATTAGTTTCTGATTCTCACATAGGCCCAAAGTGTCGCTATGTTTACATTTCCAGCACTACAAGGGAATGCTTCATTCAGCTCTCCTATTCCCTAAGATACTTTGTTTATATTTTTTATTTTTTAAGAAATAAAATGTTTATCTATGAACATCATAAGGCTTTTTCTAATGAACTAGAATTAAGTAGTATGATTTCCACTCTTGATATTTAAGAAGCTGTTGATTTTTATCCTCCTGGTTAGCCTCTTCAGATCTAGCTCATAATAGTTTTAATCAAGGATTTTTCATAACCACGTCCTGTTTGGAAGAATGGCAGGACATTTATTTATGGTCCAGTTCTATCTGGGATTTACACTGATGGATATTGTGATCTGTCAGAAAAAGGCAGGGTATGCCAACACACGAGTCTCTCTAACAGCAGGCAGCTCGTTACCAATGGAATGGGTTCTGGGAAGTCCCAAGGCAGTAGTAGGTCACTGACCTTCACCAGAGTAGGTAGCAGCCCAATCCTGAGCTGCCCGGCGCACCCAGCCTTGGCGGCATCAAGAACAGCTTCCGCCAGATCCTGTGTGCACCACGCTACCGTAGGAGGTGCCACAGGAGAAGGGGACTTTTGTCCCCTTCTCCTGGGTAAGGTAAGCAGCACTGTAATGGGGCTACTCACTTTACCGCAGACCAAAAGGTTGACAGTAAAGTAAAGGCATTTGTGTAGGGCGCCGAGCCCTCCATGAGCGCCTTCGATCCTGCGGAGCGGAGCTCCGCGGACCCGCCTCCCTTCCCCAGCCCACCTCCCCGTCACACCTCCATCCGCCCTCTCTCCGCCCCTGCCGGCCTCTCTCCTCCCTGGAATGCCTCCTCCCCGCCCCCGTTTACCGTGCTATGGCTCAGCGGGCCGTGAGACTGCCAAGCCATGGAGGCTGGCGACCACCCCATTGCTGACAGTCTGTGGCGGCACAGAGCTGTAGCACGGAGCCCAGGATTGGGCTCTAAGTCAGCAGAAGGGGCAATCTGGGGGAGGATCAGGGCAGGGTTTGGACCAGGCTGGGACCAAGCAAGGGGTGGGCCAAGATGGATCTCAGCAGCAGCTGTACCTGCAAGATCCTAAGCACCCAACCTGGTCCCAGCATGCTCCCGTGGATCAACCTTATTTATGCCAGCAACATAGCTGGTGTGCATCCAAATCCACTGTGGTCCAGGAAGCAGCAGAGTAGGTAAGTAAAACATTTCTTTATGTCTCTACTGCTGCCTGGGCTCAGCTGGCCCTGCAGGATGCATTGGAGGCCATTTTGGTGCTGCTGCTTCACCCAGGCCAACCCTGGATAGGATTGCACCATTGGATATTTAGAATTTGCTCTTCTTTTGTTTTTTCATTTTCAAAGCAGTGTACAAATTGAAAACAGTAACATGATGTTTGACAAAACAATAAAAACATAAGAACAGAACAACCAGGGATCAAGTGAAAACAGGAAATACAACTACCAGTGCTGGGGGGGTGGGGTGGCATTGAAGTTCATATGCCCAACTAGCCTCCTAAAGATAGTAATTGAGGGAGCCAGGAATATCTCACAGGCAAGGGAGTCCCTCAATTTGGGCACTACAGTGAGGAGGCCCTATTCTGTGTCCATACCTTGACCTGCAAAGGAAACCAGCACTAACCTGGACTACCTCAACTGCATTACCTGGTGGGAGATCTAATGAATTAAACAGGACCAAGTCTGACATTATTAGGTAATAATTCTCAGCTTCAAACCGTTTCCAAAAGAAGCATAGTGGGGAGGAGGAAAGAGAAATGTGAGCTACTCTTTTGCTTGAGGGAACCGAGAGTTGACCTTTAGAACAACTTCAGTCCTTCTTGCTTTGATAATGTGATGGTAGGTAAATGTGGACTTGCTCAGAGTCTGGCCTTTTGTTTAATCTTGGGGACCAATTTAATCCTGCACAGGACCAGCGGTGCTAAACGCCCATCACTGTATCCTGTAGTGGATACAAGTAGGCTGGAGGTCTCCTTATCCTGAGTAAAGCCTCTGCCTGCACAATGGGGCTTCTCAAGTCTGTGCCGGCTAAATCGCTGGTGCAGACTCAAGAAGTTCCGTGTCAGGCTTTAAGGCTGAATCAGTGGATAGGATCCAACAGAGGAGGTCTCCGCTAGCCCTATCCCCTCCCGGGCCTCCCCCTCCCCCTGTTCATCCTGCCTCCCCTCAACCAGGAACGCCTCCCCCAAGCCTTCCCTCCACTCTCCCCACTGCCCTGTGCTTTACGGCACGTTTGCAACACCCATCACCAGCACTGCCGTCACAGTGCCAGTGGTAGAGCAGTATTGGATCAGGCTGTTAATCAAACTCTGCACTGCCCATCTTTAAGTAATTTCAAAGACAGTTTTAAGCAAATCTGAACGGATGATTTTTTTGTAATGCAATTTATAAGTATTCAATGTTCTATAAATGAAGGATAAAAATAGTAGCTTTAGAGCTATTAACTCTGGCTACTGTTACGTATAAGTGATATGCAAATCAATGCTAGTCATGGTCAGCATAGCCTTTGATGACTTAATTAATGTGTGTGCACCATCAAGTCTATAAAACAGAACAACCAAACTTGAGCTTGCAAATGACATGGAACTCTCCTAGAACACAGCTTTCCAAATGAGAAATAGTGGAATCATATATAGTCAACAGAACAATTATTGAGCAATAGGATGGGTAGCTCAGGAGGGAAAGGGTATGCTACCACATCCGTCAGCAGTAATGAGAACAAAAAAATAAAAAGCAAATTACATGTAGTGGAAAACATTAATATATTTCAATAGGGCAGTTTTGTAACTGCATTCATCTTCATGGTTAAAAGATCTCTCTATCGCAAGTGCATTTCTGCCTCCACTAAATAAACTACAGCACATCCCAAAATATGGATTCCTATTTCATGCTATTGTAGTCCTCCATAATTAGTCTGATTACTCAAGTAGGTCAGCACCCAACTGCTCCCATTGTGAACAAGAGCAATTAAGAATGAGTACTTTTGAAAATTGGCTCTCTCACTTGTTTACATTGCAGGCTTCCAAACACAACTTTTTTCAGATAGCTAATACAGGTGCAGCCATGCTATCAGGATAGCACCTTCCCCTCTCTATTGTGGTAAGGCTTTACTTTTGCTTGATATATAGATGGAGGGGGGAAACCTGTGTCACAAACCCAGAAGGTATAGGCTGGATCAGCTTTCTAAATCATAATCCTAGATGGATAATTCAGGACCCCAGTTCTCTGAATATGTTATTCAGATATGATATACATCACAAGGCATATTATATATAATATATACTTTATATATGTAATAAAATAAATGAGATAAAGATGATATAAAGAGTTTCTCAGCTTAACTGATATCTTTCAATATAGAACTTGATCCTGCAAAATGATCAATAATCTGACACTGAGGCAGCGTCACTGTCGGTCTCCATAAATAGGAAATTTGTTCTTCAAGGGAAGGCTTGAATTATGGGCGAGTAGGTAGGGAGTCCCTTAAAGAAGTCCACAAGCCCTACCTTCTAAATACACTCACCAGGGGGGTAGCACAAAAATAAGAAGGCCTGCCTTCCCCTGTAATTTAAGCACCACTTCAAGTCCAATTAAAATAAAAGGAAGACAGAACGTACTACCCTGTGTCACTGGGAAAGCATTAAGCTAGCTGGAGTCATTTGAAGAGATTGTGGCTCACAGCTGTGAAGCAGAGGCCTGAGTCACAGCTGAGAAAAGGTACTGAAAGAAAAGCAGCAGTGAAGAGAGCATTTATTATGCATGACTTTAGTACATGTGTATTTTTTACTACATATTGCATACTACATGTGCATTCTATTAATTACATCCTAGCTCGTTACAATTCCACAGGATTGTCTCATTGTATAGTCTCAACAGCCCAGTGACATTTGTAAAGTTGAGAGAACATGATTCACACAAAATAATCAGTGAAAAACATGACTATGCAAGTGGTGAGTGGCCAGCTCCACGCAGACAATAGATGCCCCCCCCTGCCCCAGTAAGGGTATATTAGGGTGGGAGGGAGGTGGGTGGAATGAGACAGTGATGTGGACAGGGAGTGGGCGGGTGGGGGGAGGATCCCCAGTCAATCAATGTTTAAATTTCCCAGTCTGGATTTTGACCAAGCTGCTACATGCCTACCCAAAGCTTGACTTGCCTCACTTCCCCTTGCCCATCTGCTGACTGGGGACTGACCTTCTTCATGGTGCCTCCAGACTAGCAGTCTTGATAAAATCCCCTGTGAAAATATCACAATACCAGATGCTGGGGAGAAATGCAGCTTGAAAGAGAAGAGAAAGAGGGGAGAAGAGCATTTCAGCTGACAGCATTATGATCTGTCAGCAGGATCATACTTCTAATTTAGTAGTGTGTACCACACGGCTTTCTCAGCAGGAAACTCATGCCTATCATGCATGCTTAGTTCTTGCTAGTGGGATCCAACATGTGAAACAAACTGTAGAAAAATGAATGACAAATTCAATTTCGTGCTAAAAAGCAAGGGAATGCAAGATTGACCAATTCCTGTGCTTACTGGCCGAAGCAGGAGCTTGACTCTGTTATGTGATGCGAGACAGGAACAGGAACTGAGACCTCAGCACACTTGAAAGGACACTTGCGTTTATGTGTTAACTCTGCACTTCAGGTGGTTGCTCGTCATTGACACTAGCAGAGTGCAGCATATCTGAGCCGTACCAGTTGTAGCTCACCGAATGATTACTGCTGTCAGGCTCAGATGGTAACTTATTTTGCCCTCATTATAACCTTGGGGGTTGAAGTACTTTCTAATTACACTGCCTGATTGTTAAGCTCTCTTCCATTCCATTTTAGAACTTCACAGTCTGTTTTAAAGCATTTAACACTGCACTGAGCCATCGTTGAGGCCAGCCTCTAATGATTCTTAAATATTGATTCTTTCTAATGAGCTTTGCATAAGTCACATGGGTGGTTTCCAATTAAAAGATACTTTTAGAGCACACTTTGCCGGAGAGGCTAATTCAGTATGAGCAGCTTCCACATTTCAAGTCATTGCCCACTCCTTTCTGATCGGAACTGTATTGGATTTCCCTGTGACACCCACCTTCACAGCCACCAGCTATTCTCTCCTTGGTTGATAAGGCACCAACCCCATTCTATGGACTCATCTCTGCAACATAGAGCCATCGTGACTTTTAGGGCCCTTAATTTAAAATAAATCAAAATAAATCAGGGGAGAAAATGTATACTTTTAAGAGCCCTTATAAAATATACGGAAATCTAATTTGCCAACAGCTGTTAAACATTGCAGTGTATTGTGTGAGCTTCTGCCAGACTTTCTCTTAATAGAGAACAATACAAGGTGCAGAGTTCCAATTGTTAATGTTGTCCTCAAGTTTTTTGTGTTGCAGCTGCATACAAGCTTGTGAATCCAGATTCTTCTGCCTGCTCCCCACCCCTCTGCACCTTACTCCATTATGATTCAAGAATCTCCCCAGTAAATTAGAGAAGAAATGAATCAGAAACAGGAATTTTAATTAGAAGCAACGAACAACGTGGCATTTTAGACACCAGTTGGTCTACACCAGCAAAGCTGTTAACTGTATATTTTAATCAGAGCAAATTTAGCATAAGGATGTGAGGCAGTGGATTCTACTATCCCAGCTGCTTGATTTTTTTTTTTTTTTTGGTTTATTTTTTACAAGGCTTTATACCTCATGGAAGAATAACAATGTGCATGGCAAAGCATTAAGGAACTTCAAGCGTATTGAAAAAGAATTGCAAATTAATTTCCTGGCAGCACAGATGCAGTTCCCAGTGGGATGCTAATGTATATGTCATTCCTCTTGGCACATAATGTGGGTCTGTTTAATCTTTCATCATTAATCTTTATAAAAAATGAGTTAGAAGGAGAAGCAAAGAGGTAGCAGTCCTCACCACATCCTGCTATTCATAATATCGCACAGCTTCCATCAAACAAGCAGAAATATTAACAATTTGCCCTAAATGAATTATTTCTCCAGTTGCCAGGTTTAAGCAACAGATTTGGTTATACATCATAACACTCACGTGGCGGGCTCCAAAATTAATCTGTGCACTGTCATAAAAATGGCATTTTCTCAGTACATTCCATTTGAGTCACTTACTCCTCTGTACACAGGCAGCTCTTCTGCGGACATTTGCTGGATACGTTTAAGGCCCTGTTCTTGACTAGAAAATAGGATTCAACCCGTGAAAGAGTCATTTAATACTCACAGATGGGATATTTTACATACACACACACCCATCTGCAGAGAGTTCTAGGTATTACAGACCTCTTTCTGAATAATAATAATAATAATAATAATAATAATAATAATAATAATAATAATAATAATAATAAAACTTTATTTTTATCCCGCCCTTCTCCCAAAAAGGGACCCAATGAATATGATTGCCATTCTCATGCCCTACTCAGACACACCCACATTCACCCCACTTATTCAGACATTCAATTTCATAAACAGTAACAGTGAAAAGAATAGCCAGAAGAGCAACACTGGCATCAGTAGCAGCAGGAGGAGTGGCCACCCTACAACAGTGGATGCAGTGGTAATAGCCACTGGGGAAGATGGTTCTGAGAATTGGGAGACAGCTCTTTTAAGATGTGATTCCACATCCCCTTGGCCATTGGTCCCCTGTAACAAGGCATTGCCCAAGAAGACTATGGCAGAGCCTAATGATTAAGCTACAGAATTCAGTTAACACAGAATGCGGGGATGACTGCTAGCTTGGATGTCTTTTGAAGCACAGAGGCAAATTCAAGGAGCAGATGGCCAAATGTGGTAGGCACATCTAGAGACACCTAGCAGGTCTCTCTTAGAAACTGAATATTGAACCCCGCATCTATGTGTTACAAGCAGAGAGCTAGTGCACTCAAAAGCAAGTCTTGGCAAAGCTCAGAGCCCCAGATGACTCATGCAAACAAACCAACACATGCTGCAGCCTACAGAGAAAGTGGCATCACTAATGCATAAAAAGTCAGCTGCGGAAGGGTTTTGAAAATGCAGCTAAAGTCACTCCTTTACAATATCTATTTCAGAGTCTTTTAACAATAATATATTTTTCATTCATCTCATGAAAGCCTATTATTCCTGTTATTATTGAACTTTCTAGATGGCAGTGCTGTGTGTCATAATGGATAAGTTTCCCAGGGTGATTTTTGCCTAGACTGAAAATTGTGTGTCAGCCTTGTAATTTCAGATATCTTTTTTTAAAAGTCTACTTTCAGTGCAATCTTATGCATTCCAACTCAGAAGTTAATCCCGTTCATTAGGATTTATTGCCAGGTAAGGATGCACAGGATTGCATCCTAAGTTAACAAGGGATTTCTGATATTGTTATGGAAACAGCATCTTATGAGCACAATCTCCAATATTAAACTAGCTCAGTAGTTGCAGTTTTGGTTATGATCAGGATTTCTTATCATGAAATGGAAACTATATTATTCTACACATTTAAGGATGCGGGCAGGATATCCTAGGGGCAGGATATAAGTCAGTCAGTCAGTCAGTCAGTCAGTCAGTCAGTCAGTCAGAAAGAAAGAAAGAAAGAAAGAAAGAAAGAAAGAAAGAAAGAAAGAAAGAAAGAAAGAAAGAAAGAAACCTTGCCCCCCTGTCCAGAAGATTAATCTGCTTGTGAATCCTGCAGATAGCTTCTGTTTGTGCCAAGACTATGGAATCTGCCCTATATATCTGGATTTCTGGACCACAACTGCTTATCTTACCACCATTATTTGCCAACAAGATAAGGTCTTACCCCTTATCTTACCATCATTGTGTTCTTTCTCTTGGAAGTGGAAGGTTGTGGAAAGTTTCAGCATGTCCTCTACTCTCCATCTCTTAGTAGGGCGCCAGTTCAGATGCATCCAAAAACCAGAGATTTTTGAGATGGGATTGGGGGGCTAGCAATGTCACAAAGTACTGTTAAAAAGTGGGGGGGGGGGAGAGGAATCTGGTACCAGGCAGTGCACAGTAGCAGCCTAAAAATAGCCTGAAATTAACCTTTGCAGCCTGACCACCTGAGGAGGAAAAGAGAAAGCTGCAAACAGGGTCATTTTTAGCAAATTTGGCAACCCTATCTCCTAGGGCCTGAAAGAGGGCAATCTTCAAAATGCTATACCTTTATCAACATAACAAGCAATTCACCTTCATTTCTATGAATCAAGTATGTAAGGGCCCACCCCTGGAGGGACCTGGAGCAAGCTTGTTCCACCCCCAGGGAGGCCTCAGATTGGCTGGAGGGGGAGGGGGAGGAGGCTCCAGCCCCCTGTCCTCCTCCTAGCCGAGCTGCCGAACCTGGCCTAGGAGCTGTTCACCTCCCAGCTCCCTGCTTCACACTGACTGCCTCTCATCCCTGGCCTCCCTGTTTTATGGAGCAAGCCCGCCCCCTTTTGCCCCTTCCCTTCCTCCAGGTGGGGCAGAAAAGGCCTTTTCTGTTCCTGGCTTGTTTCCTATAGTGTTCCTTGTTTGCCCTGCCAGCCCCCTCTGGCTGGTTGGGGTGAGCCAACCTTCTTTGCCCCCTTCAAGGGCAGGGAAGCCTCCCCACCCTGAGCATGGGGTGCCTGCTCCAGGGTAAGTCGGGAGTTGGGGCATCTGGGAGGGGCCCCGACAAAGTACAACAAGGAACGTGTCGATTAAGAATAAATATGAGACCTCAGGACATCACATCAATATATTGCAGAAGAAACTGCGTCTCATTTCTAAGTGCCAGAGAAATTGTTGGCCTCTCACAACAAACTGCATGGTGCCCCTCGAACAGAATTGCCCCTGTGCCAATTGGAGGCAATAGCAAGACCAAGGCAGGATAGCCAGATTAGAACTGGTCTATTACCTGCAGGTGTCACTGCTTATATAAGGTACTCTCGTAAAGAGAGCCAATTTTCCAAAGTGCTAAATGTCCTCGGTTCTCTCTGGCCAGTAAAAATGAAATTTGTGCCTCTTGTTCTGCATTTGTGGTATGATTTAAGACACCTTTTTTTCTATCCAAGAACAACAGGAAAAAGACGCCCCAGCGTATTGACCTCTGTTTGACATATGAGGAGATAAAAACATGAAGGAAGGAAGGACGTGCCAGCAGATCAGGTCATACTACAGTGCCTCATAAAGGGCTGTGAATTGACATTTTCGAGGCTGCCTCAAGACATCTCAAAATGTAGTGGCGCATTCTCAAATGAACTGCTGTCCTTTTCTCCCATCAATTTTTAACCTGGCCCTAGGATTAAAAAAAAAAGAAAAAGAAAACCTGGAGCAGAATATTTTGCATCCCCTTTAAAAAGTGTTTTTTTTTCTGCTAGAGATACAGGCGATTTGCACTGCTTAAAGACACACATACTAATTGGAGAAAGCTTGCAAAAGTTTTTGCCATGGCAACATCTTACAGCAATGGGATCGACAATCATCCCTTTATTTTAAAAACCCATTTTGTTTGGATGGCTGTCTATCATACACTGTGTATAGTAAGCAGAACAGCTTGATGTCATGGTGTTTATTGCATCCAGATTGAAGATCTTTTTCCATGTCTACACCTGCTTATTAAGCTATTTCAGGAGTTTTAAGCTCTCTTTCTAAACCAGCTAAAATGCTCAGAACTCAGCACTGGATAAATAAACACTGTAAGTGGCTAGATGGAAAATAGTGATAAAAATGATGCGCAAGGAACAGAATGCAGGATACTGTCAAATGCATCACATCTATTTTCCAGTCACAGGAACCATGTCTGAATTCACCTTGTGCTTTGCAATCTGGTCTTTGAGCAGGGTGACCAGATCCAATGGAGGACAGAGAGCCTACACTTTTAACCATTGTATAGAAGTGGGAATTTTGGCAGGTGTAGCACAACATGGAAGGGTTTCAAAAGCTGCACCTGCCAAAATTTCCTCCACTATACAATGGTTAAAGGTATAGGCATGCTGTCCTCCATTGCATCTGGTTACCCAGGCTTTGAACAACCTTCAAGGATTCTTCTAGTAAGGGGTTCTTACTAGAAGACTTGTAAGGATGGTGGCCACTGCAAAGCAGTTACAGAATGGTAAGAGAGGACATTGGATTGCCCCTTAGGAAGGGCATATATTTGAACTCCAGGAATCTGGGCAGGTGGCTCCACCATTCCCTGCCTGGTGCACTGCAAATTGGGTGAGAGGCTTCCTCCTAAGTTGAACTCTGCACAGCCTGGATCACTTTGGGTTGCAGGCCAGATGCATTATTATATATAACAATATATAATGTGCTGCAAAATTCTAGCAATGAGTTAGGCTGCTGCAAGTTCCTTGCACCAGCCTAGGAGGGCTGCAAACATGCTGTCAAGCATGTTTGCGCCTCCTCAGGAGCAAGCCGCACCAGCGCACAGAGGTTTGCTGGCACATGGAGGCTGAATGCAGCTTCCGTGATGGCTTGTGGGGCGAGTCTTGCATCAGCCGAGCTCAGCTGACACAAGGCTCTGGGATGGTCAGGGAGAAAGCAGAGAGGGAGGCGTTCCAGGGCGGGGGGAGGGCGACTGTTATGCCAGATCCCAACCCTTGTTCCCGAGCAGTGCCTCAGGAGGTGGCGCAAGTCCAAGGATATCCATAGGTACTGCAGTGGTTTACTCAGGGGTAAGGGGCAGAGTTTCCCCTTACCTTCGGCTGAGTCACTTTGCAGCCCTATCTCACGGTGGATACAGTGCAAGCCTCCTGGCTTGCCTGTTCCAGCGCAAGATAGGATTGTGTCCTTAGCCACTAATTATTCCTTTTTATGAAAATTCACAGCCACCTAAATTTCCATGTACTTTTTTACTATTCTCAAAACTTGTTCTGTAAGCTTTTGCCACGGTTCTGCATATTTACAAAAAGCACTCCCCAGGGTGAAGCTGGGAGCCTTCACAGAAACCAAAATGGGGAAGGGCAAAGCCACTGGCACTCTATCTTTGTGGAGCTAATTGGGCAGAGCCTGGGGGCAGTCATGCACTCCCATGGCACGGCACCTGGGGCACATGCCCCTCAGGCTCCGCCCAAGGTACATCTCTGGTTGCTATTTTTTTGCTTTTCTTTTCAAAATAGCAGATCCATTTCTTATTAAACTTCATGCTCTTGAAGTATGCTCAGGATCTTAAAATTACTTATCTGTATTTTTATCCATGAGTTCCCTGAAGAAAATTATTTTCTTTTTCTTCCCTTTAAAAGATATTTGGCAAAAAAAAATTTTTTTTTTAAAATTAGACCCCCATCTACCACTCCTGCTTAACAGGATACGCTCTTATGCAGCCAAAATGCCTTTCCCCATTTATTAACTTCAGATAAGATTTTCTTTTAAAATGCCTATTCCAGCCATTTGATGTACAATTACGAACTCGACACAGAGCTGTTATGGGGGCTTGTAGCATTGGTAAGTGATTTACCTTGCTGTGAGCTTCATTACATTTCAGGAATAAGTTATACGCACGATCTGTAACTCTGTCCAACAAATGCAATTGCTAGGACTATGATTTGGAGTAACGGTTCCTGCAGAGTTTGAACCTGGTGGATGATAGATTTTTCTAGCAGAAATCACATTGTGAAAGGGTACTATGAACTAGGCTAACATAATTCCCAAATGGGGTCACTGGGCAATCTCTTCCACAGAGACCTTGGCCAAGCCTGTCAACCCGCTCCTCCTTTGACCCTAAGACCTCTTCCACCTTCTACCACAAAATAAACTAAGGAGCAAGACGACGGCCTCGTCTGTTTATGACTTCAGTTCCAAGATTTTCTTGTTCATAAAAGAAAATGATTTATATCCTGCCTTTCTTCAGTAATCCAGGGCAGCTCACAGTTTATAGACTCCATTATACTATATAAATTAAATAGTGTAAAAAGTTACAGAAACAAAATAATCAAAATATTAAAAACACTCATCACCAGAACTGAGAGCAAACAGAACAATCAAGCATAACTGGCAAGAGTCTGAAAAAAACATGTGTCTTAAGCTTTGTCTGACACACTTAGGGGGAGGAGGCCAAGCAAGCCTCCAGTGGGAGGCAATTCTACGGGGAGAGGATCAACAACTGTACCAGCGGGGATAGTAGTATCCAGTGATCTTCTTGTGGCCATGCCACCACCTGCCACAGTGCTTGGAAAATGGCCACCACTGGTGCACTGTGCATGCCACTTTATGGCAGCAGAAAGCCTTTCTGCAGGTGTAAATGGCGCTGAACGTCAGCCCGATCCTAATTAGGATTAGGCCGTTAGCTATATAGCAATCAGGGGCAGAAATGTCCTAGATTTTTAAACAGGCAACTATCTGAGCCCATTTCTTTAAGTAATTCAAACACCAGTTGTGATTTGCCATTTTGAAATATAAGTCTTCATGGAATTCTACCATTTCATGGCCCATTGACTTGAGAATGCTGCCATAAATCTGAGATGACATATGGGTAGTCCACTGTAGGGAAAAACTAGTACAGCAGATGTACATTCCACAGGATAGCTACAGCAGCAGGAAATACATTTAACCAGCAGCATATAATAATATGCTGGCTTGAAGCTGAACATATGGTATTTGACATAATATTCAGCCAGTAGGACCCAGCTTATCTCCCCAAAGGAATGGTGTGTTTACTCCTTAACTTATTAGTAAGCCATTTTCAAAAGCTGGACACTAATTAGACAAAAGTGACCATTACACCAAAGTACATTCATCCAATCCCTTTCCACAAAGTCATAACAAGTCATGTGACTCTTAAAGCAGCACAAATCTCTAATGGCTCCCTATCCCAAAAGGGCTCACAATCTCAAAAAATGCATAAGAACACCAGCAGACAGCCATTAGAAAAGACACTGCTGGGGTGAGGAGGGCCAGTTACTCTCCCTCTGCTAAAGGGAGGATCCTAGAGCACCCGCTTGAAAAAGTGCCTCTTATCCAGTTAGCAGGGATTTAGGGCCCAATCCTAAATCCAGTCACTGCACTGCAGTACAGAGGCGGTGAAAAGGTCACTGCTGTATCCTTCAGGACTGGGAACAGTCTCCTAGGGGTAGGGGAACATTAGTTCCTTTATCCTGTGTAGAGACCCAGCAGTTCCAATGGGGCTACTCAGAGCTGTGCCAACAATGTTGGGCTCTGAGGCCTGGTAGGATCCTCACACTAACTGAAAACACATCAGCGGAGATGCAACTGTTTGTTTCTATACTGTTCTATTATATATTGCTTCTATTGTTGAGCTATGTGCCAGACCTGTACTTAATTAACCTGTACTTAATTAATGGGCAGGAGGTCTGGTCTAGAGGGTAGAGCCTCCATTTGCCTGAAGATTAACATCCACAAGTCGCCAGTTCGAGGCCACGGGCACCGTGCGACCTTGAAGCAGCTGGCAAGCTGCAGCTGAGCTGTTCCATCTGCTCGGAGCGTGGGAGGATGGAGGCCAGAATGTTAAACCAGATCGGAGTGTAACACCTTGAATGTGGTGGTTCTTGAAAGAGAGAACCTTCTTTCAATTTGTAAAAATCCCTGCGTGGATTTAATAAGCCTGCCTGTGTAAACTGCCTTGAATAAAGTCTTGAATAAAGACCAAGAAAGGCGGTATATAAATACTGTATATTATTATTATTATATTATATTAATCTGGCTCTTGAAGAATATTTTTTCATCATTAATGTCAAATTATTAGCAAGCACTTCTCATTCATATTTACCAAAAATGTCAGATTTTAATCAGGACTCCTGATAAGCAGGAGGTGGGGGGGGCATTCCCAGAGGCCTCCTCAAGGTAAAAGGAATGTTTGTTCCCCTACCTTGGAGCTGCATTGTCCTTACCTCGGTGTTGGGAAGTTCGTTAGGATTGCGCCCTGAATCATTTTTGGCCTACTAAAAATCAGTATGCATTGGGGAAACCGGTTGTCTGCCATGGATCCAATAAAACACAGAAGAGTTCCAAATTCCAGTGATTTTTCCTACTGTATTTGAGCCCTATAAGTCACAAGGTAGTTTTGAAGATAATTGGCTTCCATGATGGTCTCTACACAGGATAAAGGAACCAATGTTCCCCTACCCCTAGGAGACTTCTGGCTGTTTTCCCAGCCCTGAAAGATACAGCAGTGACCATTTCACCACCTCTGTACTGCGATGCAGTGACTGGGGATAGGATTGGGCCCTAAATCCCTGCTAAGTGGATAAGAGGAAATAAATTACATTGAAACCAATGGATCTTTCTCCCCAAACTTAGTGATGTGCAGTAAATCCTGTTTGTCACAACAAGAGTCCAGCAGCTGACTAGACATTTTGTGTCAAAACACAGTTTAGCATTAATCAGTGTCCATTACTTCGATTCTCATTAGCATCAAGGTCAAAACAGATATTATGCACACTTTACCAGGCAAAATAACTTCTGGTGTAAAGCAGATCAATATTTAACAGCACAAGTCTATGAAGGTCTAGTCCAGTGTGTCTCAACCAGTGGTACGGGTACCACTGGTGCTACTTGAGGTGTTGTCTGATGATACTTGCAAGACCTCTGGACACCTGCTGCCTGGCAGTGAGACCAGGAACAAGACACAACAAACAGCAGTAGGAGATAAGCAGAGCTCCAAAGCATGCTTTTCTGCACTCAAAAAAGCCCTCCTGTCCACCCTGAGCCTCTGACTGGTGTTTGTCAGATTGCATTCAGCCTCCCAACTCTGATGTAACTGGTAATGACATTATTGCCAGTTACCTCCAGTGGTACTCAGAATAGGTGGACCATGTGAAGTGGTACGGCAGAGGATAAACCTTGAGAAACACTGGTCTAGTCAGAAGTCCCGTTGTATTCATAGATACAAGCCGCATTGTACTCACATTATATTCATTTTCTTACTTGGAGAAAAAGTATGCATAGGATTGCTTCCTAAGTACCCTTTGTACAGCTAGGGATTAAATTATTAGCAACAAAAAACCCTACAATTTCTTCCCAGACTGATTGAATAATAGACTTAATAAAATTGAATAGGAAATAATGTTCATTATAATAATTTTTTGTCCTTTATTCTCCAACAGTTTCGTAGCTCTTACTATTTTTATTTTCTGCTTCATGAACAGTGTTCTCCCAAATGTAGAAAAACATCTTTTTGTTTTTTGCCTATAGCCAAGGCTACGGTTTGACCTTTGAGGTATATCGAAATCTATTCCCAGCTTGAAGACAGTACTGATAAAAAACAAAACCCTAGCATAGGGGGTACTTTTGGCAGGCAGGAAAATGCAAGCTTCAGTTAGTCCAAACAAATCTGGCTTTGCTGACATATACTGTGGCATCTGGAAGGTCTCCAACAGTACTTTGAATTGTCATGCCACTTTGCTTCCCCTTCCGGTCCTCTCTGTAAAAATGCTATATTTGGCTTTCACAACTTGTGACTCACTGAAAGCAGCCCACCAGCCCTGCACTGACGCTTGACCAGCACCCCTGTTCACAGTCCCTTGCAGAAAACAACAACAGGAGCTTATCTAACCTCATGGCTCTATGTGGCTGATAGGCTGCATTCTGCTTTGTAGCTCACATGCTCTGCAAGCCAGTACTATGTAAATAAAAATGAAAATAAATGCTGATGCTTCTCAACAAGAATACTGCTCAGCAACATCAATAATAAATCATATAGACGTGTGTGTGAACTGTGTGTAGGAGGGGAGACTGAATCCTCTAAGAGGAACAACCTACAATCTACGTTTCACATGTTTTTAAACTACTTTTCCATCTAAAGTATGCCGCCAAGTGGCTGCACACCTCCAAGCTGAGCTCTTGCAGCACAGAGCTCGGCAATGCAGAAGTTTGGCAATGACGTCATCATGGAGTGGCATTATGACATGGTTGCAATTCCACATAGTTATGGAAGGGTTCAGCGCCACTGGCAGAGAACACTGGTCCAAACATGGAAGGCATCCTTCTGTGTCCCAGCTCTGAACTTATGAATAGTTAACCTATAGCATAGTTAAAAATTCTTATCTTTATCTGTTCCCACTGGTTGCCAGTATCCTTTCAACCAAGCTCCAGAGAGTTACTTCCCAGCTATAGATTAGATTTTTTTAAACATATTTGGCAGTGCTAAAATGCCTTCTAATTTCAGCACTCCTTGTGAAATGCATCCTTATTAAATGTACGCTGTCCTTGTTTGCCCTCTCTTGCCCAACAGTAGCATCATCAGGCATTCAGATTTGACTGGCTGTCTAATACTGCAACATCATTATGTTCACTTTTTGATTTCCGTTTAGTTGAGATGATTCCACGTGACTAATAGGGAAAGAAGAACCAGCCAAGGGGAGAAGAAGTCACCAGAACAGCAACATTCAGGGCAAACAATGGTGTTGAACAGGATCCTCTCCAAAATGACTATTCACACAATCTAAGTACTGTACATTTGGGGATAAAATTACACCCCGCTGAAATTGCTAGTTTCTACTCAAAAATAGAAACAGGAAATAGCTGGAACACCTCCATATAAAAAATTACCCGTATAAGAGACTTGCAGAGATACCTTTTCAAAAATTCACTGCTCAGAGAGTTGCTCTGTACGTATTTTACAATGATACCAGTTATGGCTCCGAAAGGTTTTTTAAATTAATTTACAGCACAGGATGAGTCATTGTTTAATGTGGAGAAAAAGACAATGCTGAATTACTTCTATTAGGATGCTAACACTTTCAGATGGAGGAATTATGAAGTGCATTGATGCTGGAGAACATTTGTGTGTTTCTAATTTCAGACTGAAAATAAAATCCTACTCCAAGGACTGCCTGTCCACTCCAGGGAATTAGCTGGTCTTTCATACTCAGAACAGTAGCAAAAGGAAATCCATCTAGCCTTACAACATCTCTTCAATAAGTGGAAATGTGTATTTGAGGGGTGACTACGTCCCCCAATTTTCTGTCTGGTAGCGTGAGCATCATGCTATCTCATAAAGTACAGGAGGTTCGCTTTTGTTCCCACAGTCATAAATAGTGGATATAAAAACTTTGCTGCCTGGTTATTTGTCAACTGAATTGCACATACTGGCAAGCTGATGTACCTTTTATTGTGACTGTCCAACCAGACTTTATGGAAACTCATAGCACAGTTTGACTTCACTGTACTTGGATCAAAGCCAGTTTAACCCTTTTGAAATCTTTGGAGTTATAAATCCAAGCATTAAACAGCATAAATCTGTGCTTAAACAGTTTGTGGAACAACCCTACAGAACCATTAATGTAAATAGTTGTAGCAATCATTGTCAGAAACCTAGGGCCAAGCACTATTTAAGAAAAATTTATCTCCTTGCCTTGTACCCTCAGTTACTTCCCTTTGAAATACCAAAATGAGTCCCCTAAATGAGATTTTATAGAAATCAAGACATTACACATAGGTGCTTAATAACTCATAATTTACAAGTAATATTTTTATAACTACCATCCCAGTATTTGGAGGCTCTCTCAAGTCTTATGTAATGTCAAATTATCCATTTATCAATGTGGGAGCCCAGCAGAGTGGTTTATGTGTGAAGGTTGGCTCAGAAACCTTAAATTCATAGTAACATTATAGTACTGCATTAAAATAGAAAAAGGAGATTTATTGCTAGGAATGCAGAGTCACATGGCATTCAAACATAGAAGAGAATAAAATTCTTCGAGACCTGGTTAATAACAATAAAGAATAAGCACACTTTATTCTTTCCAAGATGGTAAAAAAAACTCACAGGATTCTAAAAACTGAACATCCATGTTCCATCCCCTGATCTGTTTGTTTTACCTGACTACATTGGTCACTCATTGTCCCTGCATCTCAATTTACTAAGGTAGTGCTTCGCTAGCTGCCAGTGTTGGGGCTGGTAGAGGAGATGGTTGACTTGCAGAGGCATGCCTGGGGTGGGTGCCAACTGATGAAGCACTTACCAGCTCAACATTCTGGAAGTTTGGGGGTGACATAATGATATAATCATGTCACACACCCCCAAACTTTCACGCTATCGCATTTCTATTAACCATTTCTGCCGAGCCCACAGCCCAATTTGATCCCTGATGCATATATGCAACATTGGGCAGAAATGGCTTAATACAAAAAGCCTACACCTGGACCACCTCTGTTTGGCAATCTTTGGCCTGCTCCAGGTCCAGAGACTTCATGTTCTCGCCAGCAAGCAGCGAAAACATGATCCTCTGCGAGAGTACCAGCTGTCTAGGCCTTGAAGATCACCATAATAATAATAATAATAATACAGGTGTTTATATACCGCCTTTCTTGGTCGTCAGATTTCTCCTCAGACTTTAATTCAAGGCAGTTTACATAGGCAGGCTGTTCTAAATCCCAATAGGGATTTTTACAATTGAAGAAGGTTCTGTCTTTCAAGAACCACAACATTTCAGATGGATCTTTTATGATCTGGTATCACATTCTGGCCTCCAGTTTCCTCCCACACAAGCTGACAAGCAGCTCCTTCATCTCTCACATGGAGGGCAGTGAAGACGCTTCTTCGCTCACACCAAAGAGCAGGTGGAATAACTCGGCTGGGCTTGTCAGCTGCTTCAAGGTCTCGCCATTCACAGTGCCGGTGGCCTCGAACTGGCGACCTTTGGATGTTATCTTCAGGCAAACGGAGGCTCTACCCTCTAGACCAGACCTCCTGCCCATATGGAGGCTTGAGCAGTGTGGTGTCACCCAAGGGTGATGCCTCTGTCTCCTTGCACATCACGCAATGATGCAATATCACACCAATGATGCAACAAGGTAACACTGATGTCACTTGGACACCCAGTGTTGTTGTGCTGACATCAAGACACAGCTCCATGGTTGATGGGGTATGTTGGAATTTCAATGGACACTGGGGTCATTTCTGGGAAGGGCTGCAGCAGCATTACTGGGAGGGCTGCGCTGGCATGGCTTAGCCTGGATAGGGTCAGTATATGACTACCATTACAGCAACGCCCATGCACCATTGGCGTGGTATCTGAATAGGATTGGGCCATAATGCACGTTTGCCATAGTCTCCCAGCATAGTAGGCAAGAACAGCATAATAGTTCCCTCCATTTACAAACTCAAAGTATTCAATATTTCAGAAGAAGGACTTGTGAAAAGCCAATAAGAAAAGTTAATGTCAATGGGGTATCCATTCCTAGTGCAGATTAGGAATAATTTTAACTAACCACTCTTACAGACTGTCAGGGTCGAAGCAGGGGCTATCAGCAACCACAAGCTGATCCAGGACAGTAGTGTCCAGTGGTTAACATGCTAACTGCCTTCTCATTCCCTTCTCTCCCCTGTTTGGACACATAGTTTACTTGGGAAAAGACTTGGTAGATTGAATTCGCTGCCACCAGCCCAGGAGATCAGGCTAGGCAAAGGGGCTCCTTGGGCAGTACCCCCTTTCTAAAGCAATACTGGACTTCAGTGGTCTCCATCAAAATCACGCTCACAATAGCACCTGCAGCACGAGGAGACCGGACAATCCACTGTACTCCCCATAACAGGGACTAGGCAGACTCTGAGTCAAAACTTAAAAGATTTAATAAAAGTCTAATTAAAAAAGGAAAACATAAAAGGTTAATTGACTAGAAAGAAACACTTTTAGAAATGGGTGCAATGATTCAACCCACCAGAAGATGGCACTAAGGTGCAGAATCTCACATGTACACTTTTCTCCGGAACTTCTACCGTGAATTCCAAAGAGAATTCCAAAGAGTAACACAACTAAGATTTTAAACACAAAAATCAACATAAGATCCTGATAGTTCTGCATGCACAGATAGGATTGGACTGTTAAAGTGTTAAGTGATTGGACAGTTTAATACCCCACAGGAAGACTGGTCAGGTATTAACAAATTTCCCAAGAGCAGTTCAATAAATTTAAAAAGAATTATTAAGCAGTGGATGGAAAGAAGGAAACAAATGGGGTTTTCCTGCCTATACACAACTAATTCACATAAGAAACATAAGAGATTAATGTTGCTGTTTTCTGAAATGGGATTGGGAGGAGTATAAAGATGAAAGCAAGTTCATATTGCTTAAGTGCTGCTAAGAAGCTCTCCCCATAATAAAAGCAGTATAGTACTTGTAGAAACATCAGGACTTCTAAGAACCTAGTCTAGCCAAATATTCATTGCATCAGCAATCCACTGGCTCCCTGAAAGCAGTGGTACTGGCTTGGGAGTTGGCACACATTTGGGCAGGCACAGGTGGTAAGAAGTTCTGAGAAAGTTCTACCACTGAATTGAGCCCTGGTGCAAAAAAACTGGCAGTGGTCATCCAGTAGGAGTGGAAACGTTTGAACAGTCATTGAAACCCAGAAGAGGGTGAAAATGAGCAGAAAAAGTGGAAAGTAGAGGACTGGAGCAGAAAGTAAAAGCACCGGAAAGCTATGCATTGTTTCTCAGCATTTGAATCCCCCCCCCCCCAAATCAAGCTTATTCTACCCCACAATTCTTTCTTGGGGATTCAGAGACAGAAATAGAGAAACTACCCTAACATTGCTTATTTAGCAGTAGCAAATCATTCATAGAATCCTAGTGTTCATGAATAGTCCTACCTCCTATACATTCTAGTCCACATTTTCACAACCTACCCTGTTGCTAGCATTGTCATCTGTTTATGGTTTATATCCACCCATATATATTGTGTATATCTTCAGACATCCTGGTAGAATGGCCTAGCATGATTTCCTCTTTCCATTTTGAATCATCTCACTGATTTTAATTTTTTATTTTAATTTTTGAAGGCAAGGACCTGTGCCCAGAGGATATCTAAACACTATATGGTGTTGTCCAGGATAATCTGACTTTATAACATTTCTTCAATGAACTCTTTCTTGAAATTAAGCGGGACTGACTTGGGAAACAAATGATTGAGTAGCTATCATTTTGATTTAAAGGAGCAACAAAATTTAGAAGGCCAAGTTATAGTGGCATTGATTTATATACGCCAGGTGTATTCTCATTCTTCCACACAAAGAACCAATTTTTCCACAGTATGTGCAGCTGTATTTATAAGAAGACATCTACAAATATATGTGAACTCTCAAATACTTGCATTCCGTATTCAGTCTGGGGTTTTTATGGCCAAACAAGTAGCTGAGCAAATTCAAGTGTGTAACTACACAGCTTCCCATTCCAAGAACCTGAGAAGACGCTGAGACATCATCATTAACAAGTCTATTCAGAGCCCAAGCAGGGTGGGGGAAAAGAATCCTCAATAACATTTAGCAAATGAATTGTTAGGAAAAGCAAAAAGTGTTCATTGAGTATTCATTCTCTGATTGTGCTTAAAAGCAATCCGTTTCTTTTTCAAGTACTTAATTTTATGTATTTCACTTTCTGCAATTTTATGCATCACAAAGCAATGAAAGAGATGTGAATGGACTGTGTATTTCGGATAGATCAGTGTGTCAATGAGACTCCGGCTTACAGACTGAGAAATGAGGCTTCAAACATTTTCTCTTGCTAGTTACAATTGAATGAAATAAGCTATGATTATGCTAGCTGTATCTTTATTGGAACTGTACTTTACAAGAAACTTCATCAACCCAAGTGCAAAGAAAATCGAATGTATGGTGCTTGATAACAATGTGGATGAGATCCAATTTTCAGAAGGGGATAATGTGAAATGTCGAATCACTAGGTTGTTTTCAAGATAATTGAGGCAAAGTACAGTTAATCATGGAGCCAACTAGCGGGGAGGTGACCCTTAGCTTGATCCTGAGTGCTGCCCAGTATAATGCATGCCATAAGCACTGTTGAACCACTCAGAAATAGTGACCACAGTGCTATCAGGTTCAACGTATGTGTGAGCAGTAGAAAAAGGCCCATCATGGTTCCATCTAACTTCAAAAGAGCAAACTTCTCAATGATGAGAGTATTAGCTAAAAGGAAGTTGAAAGAAAAAGGCAAGTGGGTCAAACATATTCTGGATGATTGGATGCAATTATTCAAAAGAAGCTCAAATAGAATGTGGGTGATACTTCATAAAAGCATTGCCCTCTTTTGCCAGGCACTCTGGGCAGGGCAGACTAAGGCGGGAAAATGGGGGCAGCTCATTGGCTGCAGCATAAGTGGAAGTTGGGTGGGCTGGTGTCCTGAAGACTATGAGTCGTCGGGAATCAGTCCAATGGAATTTTCAAGCCCTGACCTGAGATTAACTGGTCGCTCTCTGTTAAGGGGTCAGGTAGGAATTTTTTTTCACCAGCCTGATTGGCCTTGACTGGTGATTTCTTCACCTACCCCAGACTGGTGTGGTTGGTTATTGGGTTATATGCTTAGGGTAATTTGCATTGGGCCACTTGAGCAGGTGATGATCTAAGATGGAGGCACCCAAATCTCAAAAGATTTCACATTATTATTATTATTATTATTATTATTATTATTATTATTATTATGGCACCACCCAATCTCACATGGTCTAAGATGGTGGCACCTGGGACAGCCAGTAGAAGGGGCAACCATGAACATCCCATGGTGCACCCGAAAGCGCCATGCCACACAGTTTTGGAGCCACCGCTATAAACAGTACAGAAAAAAACCCTTATTTAACTATATCAGAAGCAGGAAGCCAGCTATAAAGGCTATTGGGTCACTGGGTGACAAAGGAGCAAAAGGATTACTGAAGAGATGAATGGAGATTGCAGAGAAACTGGATAAATTCTTTGCATTGGTCTTCACAGCAGAAGACTGATACCCCGGCCTAGATGAAGTTCTAGGGCAAATGAGAAATTAAAAATTAGCAAATCATCACACCCATATACTTGCACCTGGGAGTTCTGAAAGAACTCAAATGTGAAATTGCTGAGCGTTCAAACAATATATGCAACCTATCGCTAAAATTGGCATCTGTTCTAGAGGAGTGGAAAGCAGCAACGTCCTTCAAAAGGGATTCAGGAAGAGCAGGGAAATTGTTAATTTTAAGTAAATGTAATTTTATTTGTAATTCTAATTGCTTTTATGTGATCTATTAGCTTGTTTTTTATTGTTCTATTGTTTTTAAGGTTTTATTTATTGTAATGTTTTAAACTTGTAAGTCGCCTTGATTGACCTTGATTGAGAAAGGCAGGATATAAATTCTTTAAGCAAATAATGACCTGACCTGTCAACCTGTCCTAGATAATTTGATAGAGAATATTATTAAAAGCCAGAATTGCTCAACATTCTAACATCACCAAACTTCTAAATAAAGATTCCCCCCCCCCCCAAATAATCTCTCAAGCAGCAGGCTCCATAACAATCTCTTAAGTGGCAGGCTCTCAAGTGGCCCAACAGTGCCCTCACAAGTAGCTCAATTGTGCTCTCACAACTGACTCAATAGCACTCTCTCAACTGGCAGTCTAGCTAAGCACTTTTGGAATGGAAAAAATGTCAAACACATTGCAGACGCTCCGCAGGACATTCTGGGGCACAGATAGGAAAAGGAAGTGGGTTGTGGATCCAATGCAACCCAGAAGAGGCTTGAGGGATGGAGGACAATATTAAAGCGAAATGACAGAAAATAGAATAAGCAAGGACTTGCTGCACTGAGATTCTCCAAGGTTTTGTACTGGGATTCTTTTGCTATTAGATGTCACAACTCAAGCAAAAGTCAAGTGGGCAAACAGGTGCACAGATGCTTTATTAATATCACTGATTGACTATATCCAATATTGAAGCTGCCATTTATACAAAAAGTTTAAGAACACTCTACATAGTTCCTCTGTGCTACTTCCATAGGAATGTTGGGATTCTCAGTCAAAGATATACACTAGCAAATAAAATTATACAGTGAACAGCTGACACCATGCTGCACACATATCACCACTTTGGCATGAATCAAATATCAAAAGTAATATAAGAGAATTTAGAAGTTGATTACTAGGAGTATCTCCTTGTTTGTTTATTGCTTGTTCAGCCCACCTATATAGATAAACTTGAGATTTTGGAACTCTTTGCATCTTACCATTTTTGAAAAAAATATAAAACATTATTAAATAAGCCGAATGCTAAAATCACAAGTAATCAACCGATGAAAAAATAATTATAAAATATCCACCGCAATAACAGACTATCAGGAGATACAAAATGCAATCCAATCACTAACCCAATTCAGCCTACACAAACACGAAGGTTCTCGTGACTTCTTCAGAAACCCTTCAGAGCAAGATTGAGGACCAGTCTACAAGGTTCCTTTGCCAGGCAGATGATAGTTTAAATGTCCTCTCCATGGTGCGTTCTTCACAATTTCCTTGGAACATGCAATATTGCTTATCATACCAATGCCAGACATCACTTAAAATGTGTGATAGAGGCAAGGGAACATGCCATAAGACAAGAACCAGACAATGAGCTATGCTTCGCACTATGAGAGTACGGTGGAGAAGATACTACATGGAAATCCTTCCACGTGGTGCACCACCTGCTAAAAATAATGTGTTGATACATGAAATATTTTAATATGGAAGAGTCTTTTAAGTATTTTTTGTTTATGGACAGCAGCATATTACCATGCAGATGTCAGATAGGGACTTACACATTGTATAAATCGTTCATTATAAATTATGGCATACCAAGATGATAAGTTATGTGTTTTAAGAACGGTTTCAAATCTTATTTGTGGAGATATCAATCAGACTTTTCCTTTGATCCTTAAACACATACACTGACATGTTCAAAACACAGCTAATCACAATGGGGAAATGCAGCTTTATAAGCATCTTCAACAAGAGGCAACTGCATATGGTCAAAATGCACAATGACCGTTTTGCTTAACAGATCTTTTTTTTTTTTTTTAATAAGCATGTTTTGAGAGTTCACCATGGAGATGAGGCTTATGTAACATCGCAGATGAAATTAAACCTCAACATTTGAGAACTGTGGGGGTGTACTGCTAAAACATTTGATTTTAACATTGAGCCAGCCCGTTAAGCACATCACATATACACAAAATGCTGAAAAATTTGGGGGAAGGACAGATGCTAGGACATAAAAAGCAGATACAATCTTATTAGCGGCTTCGCGACTGACCTTGGAGGCCATAAGAAACACCACAGAAAATGTTGGCTGCAATTCTGCTTTCAGAGCTTCCACTCTAGCGTTTGAAGGCGATCTCAGATGGGGACACTGCCCAAGCTATGTGCCTGCTTGAAGTCAATGCATGTTCACCATGAAAGATCTCATTCAGATGTTACCAAAAGTTCCAAAAGTGGAAACAGGAAGTATCTGAGCAATGCATCTGATCCATGCTGTATATATTATCACTTTTGAGCGCTACAGTAGCTACTCCCCTTTTTTTCTTCTTTTGCTAATTACATTTTCATTGGCTTCTTGTCTTATAGCCCAATCCTAAGCAGCACTAGTGCAAAGAGCCTATTTAAAACTGTGGGCGCAATCCTAGCCTGTGCTGGAACAGGCAAGCCAGGAGGCTTGTGTTGCATCCAGCACAAGACAGTGGCCAGAAGCAGCTCAGCCAGAAGTAAGGGGAACATTTCCCCTTACCTCCGGGTAAGGGCTGCTGGCCCCTATGGATCTCCTAGGACTTGCACCACCTCTTCAGGTGGCACAAGTCCGAGGAGAGCAGAGCTGCTTGAAGCCGCTCTGCTCTCCCAGGGAACAGGGGTTGGGATCCAGCATAACTGCTGGATCCCAGCCCCACCTCCCTCTCCCTGCCTGCCTGCTCCCAGGGCTGCCCACCACGGGGCGGCACCAAAATGGCTACTGTGGCACCCTGAGCGCAACCAGGCAGCCTGTGGTGGCTCCTCGGGGAAGGGGACTTTTGTTCCCTTCCCCTGGGTAAGGGAAGGAGCCCTGCAATGAGGCTACCTCAGTCAGTGGCAGCTCTTGAGCTGGTGCCAAATCAGAGTCTTGTGCTGGGCCATGTGACCCAATATGGGGCTCAGGATCTGGTGAAGCCGAGCTCCACTGGTCCTGCCCTCCTCCCACTCAGCTCCCTCCCCCACCACACCTTCTTTTCACACTCCCCTGCCTCCCCCACCCCAGAACGCCTCCTCCCCGTTTCCCCCATACTCCTACAGTCCCACTCACTTCTCCACCGCCCGGTGGTCTGGGTCACTGCCAGGCAATGGACCACCGGCCTCCCATTGGTGCTGGGCCAGCTCCGGCACTCAGCCACAATCAGGGCAAATTGTGTGATTAAATGCACATTTAACTAGATCTTCAGATTTTCTTTTGAAGGGTGACATAATACAAATGCCTGAAATAGAGGCCAAGATCTAACACAGGCTCTCTCCAAAAAGGACTCTTTCTCTTTCAGAAAAGGGGGCACCATATCAAAGATCTCAAGAAGAAACTGAATATTCCCTTACCTGGGTGCATTTACTTGTCGACTTTTATCTTTCTCAGCCTCATGAGACTAGGAATTAAGTAGTGAGAGTTTACTTGCCTTTGATTGAGTGGAAGATTGCCAGCCACTTTCTTTTTCGCCTTAGAATCTGCAGTTTCGTTTTCCCATCATTAATCACCCCTTCCTTCTCTGTTGCTAAGCTTGTATTAGTAGTTATCTCCTCCTTTGTGTGAGAATCAAACCTTATTAGCATTGTTCCCTTCTGTCTTTGTCTCCATTAGCTCTTCCTTTACAAAATCATCCCTCTACTCATTCGTTCCTCCTATATTGGTACATACTATGAACCATTTCAATAGTCCCTCTTTTCTGTCTAGCTTTAGAAGAGGAAAGAAAGAATAATATATCATTTCTATTTGAGTCTTCTTGACACTGATGCCCCCTAAAATCCTCAGAATCCCTGTTGCAAGGAAGCAGTGCTGAAGAAAGCTGTGCCTTCAACTCCTTCTTATGGACTTGCTGGTTGACCACTGTGGGGAAACAGTATGAGATGAACCTTTGACTTGAGTCAGCAGGCCTCTTCTTTTGTTCTTAGAGAGGTGTTCTGTGGATTTGTGATATGGCTGGCATAGAACAGTATAAATATATGCCATCTATTTGCTTTTATCTTACCCAATAAATTCATCATAACCCTGGAATGAGGTAATCTTAGTTCTGTTTTCAAAGGGGTCGCATCACAAATTGCATCTTCACAAGTGACATCGCAAATTATCTTCTTTCACATGGTCAGCAGTGGCTTTACCAAACAATGAATGGAAATGTGGTGGTTGTTCCATATGAGCTACTTCAGAACAGCCAGGCTGTTATTAGCATGACTTCGGTTGAAATAGGTATAGAGTTAAGGTATCTAGAAATAAAGAATCAAAGTGAAATTTGCAAATAAAGCCTGACATAACCTCATCCTCTAAAAAGCATGCACTGTTTTATGTACATAACAGCTAGGAAAATACACTCCAGTAAAAATGATATAAGTGCACCTTTCCTCAGTTCAAGGTTGTTGAGTATCAATCCCTTTGAGAAGTTACTCTGTTCTGGCTTGTTAAGTTTTCTGAATACAAAGCACAAAGCAGGCAGTACCTTTGTTCAGCATTCAGCTGTCACAAAGGGAGAGACGTCTTCTGCAGATGACAGCAGAAGCAGATTAATTATTAAGAACACACACACACACACACACTTACTTTTTAAAGGAACCTTTTGGTGGAAAAAGAAACAGCCAAACAAAATGCACAACATGAATAAATAAAATTGAACCTAACTTTTATAGAAGTTAGATCAGTTTCTTTCAAAAGATTTTGCATACCTGAGTAAATTGAACCTTTTCCTGCATTAATCATTCCTTGGCCATCTTCGCGGAACTGAAGTGCAGTGGAGCAAATTTGAACAACCAGAACTAGCCAACCAACCATATTTCTCTCCATTTGGGTTCTGTCCATCTTCAGGTGAAAGTCAGAAGTAGTACATGGGAGCTGATTTTGAACAGGACTGGTAGCACCACACAACAATATTGCATTGTGACCAATCTTTCAAGACTTGCATATTTTAGGGTTCTAAAGAGCACCAGTGACTGATTTTATCTGGAGCCATTTTATACACTATGCAAAAAGAGATGGTAGAACTCTGGACTGTCTCACTTCAAACTGGGTGTAATTGAATGCTCTGTCATGTTAACAAAACTATGCCCAGCAAGCACATCAGCACATAAAGGCATAGGGCAGACCTCGCCCTTATCTGCTAACTTGCTATATATAGGACAAAGAGAGAAAAACAGCACACACGCATGCACACCCCCCCCTAGTGCTTAGTATAGCAATTAGTATAGACCAGAGTTCTACCACTTGGAGTCTATCATTCTCTATAATGTGAAGACAGTCTTTATAATCAGTCGTTGGTGCTCATTGTAACCCTGAAATCTCAAGTCTACCTTTGAAAATTAGGGTACTTCCAGACAGGGATTTATAATGGAATTCTCCTGGATGGCATCAGCAGTTGACCACTTTTGGCACTGGTTGAGGGCCCACAACCATCAGAGGCCCCATTAGATTGAGTTCATCCCTCAACCCTCAGTACTTGTGGTGGTAGTAGTGCCTTGCACACCATCAAGTGGTAGGCAAGGACTGTTTTGCGAGACCCATTACCACCCTTTGCCTCAGACCTCCTAGCAATCTGGTGCCAGCACTTGGATTTTTACACATTGTTCATGTACTGTACTACTGATGTCTTGTTCACATGACTTTATCATCTGTTTGTGGCCCGCCTGCACCTTTTCCATGGTTTAATTGTCACATTTAATTAAGGAGGACAATACGTTAACAATGCCAAAAAGTAGCCCAGGAGTACAATAGGTGCAAACAATTGCTAGCACTGACACCCAGCTTCAACAGACCAGAAGAGAAACAGGACGAGTAAAGGAAAATGGTCAGCTGACTGTGTCCCCAAAATGCTAAAATATCTGCTGTCATGTGGAAAGAACTTTGCAATTTCACATGACACTACATGGAGACAAGTAGTGACTGCCTGGGCAGTACCAGGAATGCATCTAGAAGGGCCCTTAGGTTCCTGGCGTACTTTACAGAAAGTGGTCACAATCCTGCGCAGAGTTAGGTATTCTGTAACCCCCCCTGAATTACTGTCTAACTCTTTGGAAATTGTGATCATTAATTTAATGCAAGATGAATGCCATTTGTGAATGCTTGGGAGAAGACAATAAGAACAAATAAGTCCACAGGTAGGAAATTGCCAGGCCTACAGTGGGAGAGAGATAGAGTTTCTTTCCATTGCCTTTCCCCCAGCCCATTTCCCACTTCAGATAAATGATCCATTAAATCACAGAAAATCCAAGCTCTTCAGTTCGTGCTCACTGGGAGGATTGTATTAGACTCAGTCAGCAATTATCTGTAATGTGAGATTAAAATCTTTACTCTACAAGCAAGCTCTAAAAGGTCAAAATGTAATCACTGTCTTCAAAGGATTTGTGTGTGTGTGTGTGTGTATGTTTGGCTGCATGAAGAAAGTAATATAAATGTATTCAACTTCTGGGCCTACATTTTGCAACATAAAATTTTTCAACTAGTCCGAGTGGTGGGAATTGCCATGACAGGATTCTTTAATGCAGAGGGGTTATGTTTACCAGTGTCCTTTATTTGAAAAATTCCAGGTTTTGTTATAGCTCTATTTGTAGTCATTACAGCCAGTAATAAGAAAGGTGAAATGGAACAAAGAGAAATGAGAGATTGTGCCAATAAGTTGAGAGGAGATCAAAATCCTTTCGCTGTTGCTTTTCATTCTGCTCTATTCTATTTTTGTATGCAACCGCAGTTAGCTTTTAAGGGGCCTGAAGTCCAGACAAGAACTGTAGCTGCCATCATTTCAATTCCATACACATTGTCTGTGGTCCCTCTGGTGATGTGCACAGTCCAACACAAGCACACAACTCAGCTCAGTGCAGGCTACCTTTGACAATATATGAAATTCATTCTGTAACTAGGGCATAAGGACAGATACCCTGAAGCTGAATACAGGCAGGATTACGGTTAGCAATACATGATTGTGGGGTGGGAAAGGAGGAAGTTGGAGGTTGGTTATTCACGGAGAAACTTGCACTCAACAATCTTATCTCATAAGAACATAAGAAGAGCCCTGCTGGATCATGCCAAAGGCCCATCTGGTCCAGCTTTCTGTACCTTACAGTGGCCCACCAAATGCCTCAGGCAGCACACAAGACAACAAAATACCAGCATCCTGGTGCCACTCCCTTGCTTCTGGCATTCTGACATAGCCCATTTCTGAAATCAGGAGGTTGCAAATACCTATGTAATCTGTGTAGAGATTACACATGCAAAAACCTATGTAATCTTGTAATCTGTGATAGACTTTTCCTCCAGAAATCTGTCCAATTCCCTTTCAAAGGCATCTAGGCCAGACGCTGCCACCACATCCTGTGGCAAGGCGTTCCTCAGACTAATTGCACACTTGGTAAAGAAATATTTTCTTTTATCTGTTCTAACTCTCCCGACACTCAGATTTAGTGGATATCTCCTGGTTCAGGTGTTGCGCGAGAGAGAAAAGAACATCCCTCTATCCACTCTATCCGTCTGTTGCATAACTTTGAATGTCTCAATCATGTTCCCCTTCAGGCACCTCTTTTCAAAGAGGCCCAAACGCTCTAGCCTTTCCTCATAAGGAAAGGCCTCGTAAGGAAAGGTGCCGCAGCCCAGTAATGTTCACACATTCACATTCAACTTCACACATTCTAGAATTATCAGAATTATTAAGACCTTTCCTGCTACCAGTTTCCTTCTTGGGATGGGGGGGGGGGGGAGCAAAACTGTGGGGAAGGGGGGGAGGGTGATATCATTAGGATCATAGTCTGAAGGCAAAGGTCAGCCCCCAGAACTACTGATGCTTGAGGCAGTGTACTAAATGCTGCCCTCCTTTTCAGCAGTATGCCAGTTGCTGCCTCTGTCACATGGGGTGGAAGAAGAAGCAAGGTGGTCCACTCTTCTCCCCACTTGCCTGCCCACTTGTTGCTTTGTAAGCAGCAGGTGGGTAGAGAGGGGCAATGTGGAGCTGCAGCAGGGTGTTCTTTTATTTTTCCCTGTCTTCCCCCAGCAGCATGAAGACGAGGGGGCTGCTGCTGCTGGAAGATGATCGGAGCACCCATCAGAGCAGCAGGCTGGATACAGTTGCCGATAGATGGGCTGGGGGCTCGTCAATTTGCTGCCCCTGCAACTTTGCTGCAATGTATTATGATTTCAAGTTGCTTCATGGAAAGGCCAGTCTTACTCAGTGCTACAATAATGCTGTACGAGAGGCTCTTCACAAAGATGCAGCCTCTTGTAGACAAAGAATGCGCTGCTTTTGTGCCTGAGTATGGTCCATATCCAGCTACTGCTGAAGACCTAGTGACACTGTGGTTCTAAACTCTGCTTTTTTTCCTGTCTGATTCTGCTCAATGACAAATGCAAAACGCAAAGGCCAGAGCAGAGGTTATAACTGTGGAAGGGCTCTGCTAAGGTTATGGAAAAACTCCTGACAAGTGAGAAAAACGGTTAAAGATGAGTTGTGTTAATGGCATTCACTGAAAAAAAAATTCTGGAGAAACCAATAAGGGAAGTCAACACAACGGGAGTGAAAGATCAGAAACTGATGGTGGAAAAAATCTGATGCTGCTAGGCTGTAGTTAAGAGGGCAAGGGCAATATGTGTTGTGGACTGGGTAGAGTGTTAAGGCTTTGATTGGAGAGATGCAGCTTCAAATCCATAAGTAGCTACGTAGCTTTGTGGATGACCTTGGGCCATTTTCTATCTCTGAACTCTTGTAAGGACAAAATCAGACTGTTGGCTGGGGAAGGAAAGTTCCACATCTGCTGCTATGGTTTCTGTGGGGGAAGGAAGGGATGTTGATAAATATGTTAAAGGGTAGGGCTGAAAGGAGCTCTAAACAAATTTTGACTTTGAGAAATTAAACTTGTCCTTCTGCCACCTCTTTCTCTGCAGTTCCGCAAGCAATAGAAAGAAGTTGCCTGGTTCAAAATAAATGGCTATGTTAGCAAAATGTGCGATAGCAAATATGTCACAGCCCCTCTATTTAAAATGTTCACTTTATTTAAGAACTGCATCCATCCATACCTGCTGCTTTGATTTTAAAGAACATCAGCATTTGCCTCTGCATTTGTTAAGAAAATAAAACACCGTGCCATATTTTGCACTGATCAAAAGAGACATCAGCAATTACTATCAAAATGTTGCCAGCATTGCACATTTTTGATCAAAATTAAAACCTAAGGAATATTTGATACTAGCATCATATCACTCCATCAATCCTCCTACCCTTTCAGCTTCACCTTCACTAAGGCATTAACCAATTGTACTCTGTGCTTAGATGTATTGGTCTTACGAATAAATAAATATTCTATATAGGTTAATTTTAAAAGCACAGAATCTAAAATACTGTATACATATTTTATTAAGAGAGATGGTTTCGTCATTGAGAGAAAACATTGAAAACTGGTAAATAACTCATGCTTCCATGCAAGCCCTGTGACCACACAAATTCGTATCACCAATGTCCTTTCCTTCATTCTCAATTCTGAATATACATATTTCATACTGTTTGCAACATAAAGCACCCATCAGGGAGAAAGATGACCTACTGTAATCCTCCACAATCACACTCTTCAACACTAGCATGCAAATGCAAGGAGCCAAGTGAGCTTTTTTTCTGCCATCAAGCTAAAATGGATTATATGCTATGATGGAAAGTGTTGAAAACATGAAAAGAAAGTTATGGAATTAAATATTATTACTCACTGACAAAGCTGCGGCTCTGTATCATTCGTGACCTTGCCAGTGTCCCAGAGGGTCTGTTCAAATTCTCCTTCAATGAAATCCTTCTCCATGATCTTTAGACTGACAGAAATTAGCCAGTCTTTCTGCTCTCCATTAGGCCAATAAGAGGCAGACACATTATTCCTCAGAAGGACAGCGACTGGAGCTCTTCACAAGTGGAACGAGACAGCCACAGACATAGCTAAGGAAAGGCGTGTGAGCATGACCATGACACAGGCAGTGGGAAAATAGAGGGAATAAGTGCTTGGAGGCCAATCATATTTCATTATTCTGCTGGATAGAAACAAGATATGCTTAAGAGGTCATGTGCTCAGAGTGTTTTTAGAGAAGCAATGTCTGTGATAGAAACCACAAGAGGTACCCTCATCCTCCACAGGAATATGGTTTTGTATTGATGTACAGCTCTGACATTCAAGCTTATAGACATCCATCAAAATATCTGGAAGAGTGTCAAGATGTTGAGCTACTTAAGAGAAAGAAAATGATACTATAAAGGTTACTTTTTCTCGGATCACTTAGCAAAGCTTAGAATTTCTGCACTCCCTGTAGCATCCTTGAAGTGTCTAAGGCAGTAAGAGGAACCCTGGGACCAGAGTCTAATACCTCGACCAGATAAGGAAAATTCTCCTTTTTGAGCAAGCAAGAGCAATTTACTACAGGGATAAAGAAAAAGTGGAATGTGTGTGTGTATAGATATATATATATTTTTCATTTCAAGAGTGTCCTCTCAAGGAAAGTATCATCAGAGTTCAGCTATACAGAGAATTAAGCTGCACAGCACTACAGTTTCTTCTGGTACTTCAGAATAATCTCAAAAGAAAGCTGTTTCTGAACTGCATCTGTAATAAATATTATTTCTTAAGTAGCTAAATAAAAAAAGAAAATAAAAACCAAGGTGCTGTGCAGTATTAAAAACCTAGAATTATAAAGAACATGGAATAAAAACTGTTACAAAATCATGTCCACAGGCTTATGATGTACAGGAAAGGGAAAGGGGTAATATGTAAATATTGGTACATATTTGCCAAGCTAAACCTTTAAGAATATAGTTATGCTTTTGAAAGGAAACAGATTACTTAATGACATAGTTTAGCAAACTTGCTTTTTTGTCTAAAGAACTTTTTTGTCTAAGTCAGTGGTTCCCAACCTGGGGTATAACTACCCCCAGGGTACTTGCAGGGATCCAGGGTAAGTACTAGGGTACTTACAGGGGTACCCTAAAGTACCTTTAGGGGTACTTGAAAAAGAATTCAATAATGGCAGAAAAAGACAGGTCTGTATTAGAATGCCTTGCGGGGTCGGCATTAGAATGCTTTGCAGGGCTGATATGAGGGGTACAATTTATGGAAATGGGCTGCCAAGGGGTACGCAAGTGAAAAAATGTTGGGAACCACTGGTCTAAGTGATTTTTTTGAAAAAGAAAAACAAAAGACGCCCAGCTGTGCCTGTACTCTGCAGAAGTTTCCCATCCTCTCTCAGAGGAAAGTGCTTCATGCATGAAGATGTGAGTTTCTGTATGTGCACAAGAAGGATTTTCTTTTTTAATCCTGGGGCAGCCCCTCCAGATTCATGAGGTGTTGCTCCGTAACCTTTATCAGGTAGGACTTTTGTGTGTGGGGGGGGGGGGGTGAGGGTTTGGTACCACAAGGAGAGATTTGAAACCTTCCATGCACATGCAGTACACAGACAGCCCAATCCTAAACTGTGCTGGTGCAGCCAGGCTGCGTGGCCTGCACTGCATCCCAATACAGTTTAGGAGGCTGCCGGAGGTCTCCTTGGGGTAAGAGGATATTTTTCCCTTTACCCTGAGTAAAGCCCTAGCCCTCCCAACCACTCCTATGAGGCTTCTTGGATATGTTCCAATTATTTAGATGGTGCAAATTCAAGAAGTCTGTGTAGGGCTGTCCGGCCTGGGAATGGGGGTTAGGACACAGTAGTGGAGGCCCAATCCTCCCCCCCCCGTTCCACCCTTCCCCTGCTCCAAAATGACCCATCTCTCCCTCCAACATGCCCTCCTGCCATCCTCTCCCAGCCCCCATGCCACCTGGCACACACTTACCTGTACTGGGCGGGGCAGGGCTGGGATCCGGCATGGGACTCTGCACTAGCCCAGCCAAATCTTGAGTGCCTTATGGTGCCAGCTCAAGTTAACGATAGACTTGCACTCTGAGTGAAGCAATGGACGCTGGTCAATGTGTTTGGGATAATGCAGTAAACTGAAATTTGTGCATATATTTTTCTAAGTACCTGATTGGAAGTGGCATCAGTTAAATATAACTTAAAGAGGTGACCTTCAGGGTAAACAAAGCAATCTGCCTTTGATATTACTTCATTCCAATAAATAGTACAGCTGCTCACTAGTCAATAGACATGTAATGGACACATTTATTTTTGCATGACAAGACAATTAAAGCTGGTGCCAGTGGATGCAGATTGTCAAGGCTATAGTTCACAAATGAAAATTCCTCTCATTTCTTTGTTATGACTATTCCCTGACAGAAAAGAAATACATGTTTATGAAGGGGAAAAAAAAGAGAATGTGGGTATCACCGGGACGTACGAAGGTTATTTGGCACCTGGGGCCAATAAATTTTTGGCACCCTCTCCATGACAAAATTATTTTCAGTAGTAGTCATGATATGAAATGAATAATAATAATGGCCAGAGAAGTGCAGACAATGAACATTGTCTTTTATTGAACTTATATATACCAAGTTTCACGTACGCAGTGACCATTAGAGATCATAACCCAAAACAAAGCAGGGAAGGAAAACCCATCAAGATAATATGCAGTGGGCTTGTGGTCTATCATACATACAAAAGTAGTTGTGTTGTAATATAGAAGAAAGGCAAAACATACGTACATTTATGAAGAATACATTTGGTTTCTGAAATGCTTGCAAGAAGCTATTTATTCCCAGTAGCAATCCCAGTGTACTCCACTTTTTGTTACAGTGTACACCTTTTGTTACAGGATTCCCAGTATAATCCACTTTTTGTGTTTTCCTTTTCTGGTTTTTTGGCTATAATTTTTGATAGAATAGAGATAATTCAACATGACTTGTTTCATTGCATTCTGCATGAAATTATGCACTGAATGATATATAACATTATGGTATTATTTAAAAATACCAAGTTTTTAAAAATTGGGAGGTGGCCTCTATCACCCCCCTGCAGCTTGGTTCCTAGAGTCCACCCCCTGGCCCACCATTTGTATGCCACTGGGTATCAAACGGCTGAACCCAACACCAACACGCCAAAAGATATATGATAACACAGCTTAGAATTCTCATCTGTTCTTGAAGCAAAAGAAGCATATCCTTGTGATTAACCACAGGAATGAACTTGGGTTCATTGGGCCAGTCAAAGTTAGGCACTTTTTTTCATCTCACAATTTGGAGAGAGAGGTCAGCATGCACTTAAAACCCATTGAAAACAATGGAATGCAACAGAACTTTTAAATTTTGACTGAGTAACGCCCACAAGTTTCATTTTTAAAACAGACATGAGATAGATGTCTGAAATAAGTATCTAAAACACACACAAAAAAAGCTTTATAGATTACATTTAAGACCTAGAAAGTCACAACTGAGTTAATGAGCTTTAGTGTTTTTTTCTTGATAGGGGGCTTTCAGAATCTTATGAGAAGCACATGCGTTTGTTTTTTAATTGCTCATGTAGTGTGATTGGATTTCCAGTGGAGGAAATGTGTTGCATTGTTTCCTCCTTCTCTTTTAGGAAATGATATAATCCATGTTCACGTATCCACAATGGAAAGGCCACTGAGCTTGGAATGGAGAAGGATAATAAACATACAGGATTGGCAGTGCCTCTCCGAGGAATCATTAAATGCCAGACTGCTATTTTTTTTTATACTGACAATGACCTTTCCTTAAGACAAGGGTATACGAAAGGGAGTTAGTCACTGTGATGGCAAAACCAGTTTTGAATACACTTTAGGGCCCAATCCAAGCCTACTTTCCAGTGCTGATACAACCATGCCACCGTGGTATGTGCTGCATCCTGCTGTGGGGGCGGGGGTGGCAGTCATGAAAGCTTCCTCAAGATAATGTTTGTTCCCTTACCTCAGGGCTGCATTGTAGCTGAACTGGCATACTGGAAAGTTGGATAGGAATCGGTCCTTAATGCATTTGCACCTATTACACTGAACCTTAGCTGCAAGGGCCTGATAGTGGCAGTAAAGGAGTGGGGCAGACAATGTTTGCAGTGCCTCTCCTCTGGATCATGCAGTATACAGCTTCAGGGGAGAATATTGCTTCATCTTCACCATGTTTTACATGGTTATTTTGTCAATCATCATTGACTTTATTTCAAGATGAATTTGATCTAAGCGATTAGAGAAGCAAATTGAATAGTGTGATCCACAATTAAGAAGAAAATAATTAACACATTTCAACGTATAATTAACCTATCAAAGGCTTCATATGCCTTTGGTGCTAAAATAAGAAGATAAATTAGCTTTTCTGAAATAAAGATTATTATGGCTGCATTTCTTTTTATGACATTGATTTTCACTTTTTCATATGAAAGCACTGATTTTTTTTAACAGCTTAATCTAAAGATCATTTATTGAGCTGCATTTTCTTATTGTAACGTTCACATGTTGAAAACCAAATTACGTAATACAAGTGTTTTGTTCCCTCCAGAGACCAGAAAAATTAGTACTGGACTACATAACTTAAAACAGGCCACATCTAGTGATGACAGAAAGAATTTGTAGGAGACAATTAGCTTATTCCTGGATTCCAGAAATATAGGCTTTTCATTTGAGCATTAACGATTCTTATTGTGTCTGGTAACTAAAAGAAAACAAGATGTTATCGTAAAATATGTTGGAGCTGCTGCTGATTGCTGATCTATCATATCATGAAGGCATTTGAGCAGTTTGATCATTGATCATTTGATGACCCTGCAGCCCCTGAAGGGCCAAACTGTGTTACATGCTTTGGCTCTGATTTTCTCTACTCTAGATAACAGCCACAGGAGGCTGATCTCATTGGGACCATGGAGTGAGGGAAGGAGATCTTTAACTCTTTGCTCTGTCACAGATCCACAACCCAATCCTGCCTGGGTTGGGCAATGGTAGCACTCCTTTTCCACTAGCGTGGACATTTGTAAAAGGGGCTGTGGCAATATGCAAAGTCACACACTGCTAGAGCGCCAGTGGAAAGGCCAGAGCCTTGTCGTGCACTCTGGAGCAGCGTGAAGATGGTGATAATGGAGGTAAGGTGGCAGGGGAAGCAGGAGCGGTGGAAGATGGTGGAATAGGGTGGCAATGGGGGTAGGGGATGGGCAGATCAGGTCTGGGAAAGAGGCAGGTTCGGTGGCAGTGGTGGCCACCAAGTGCTAATTCCCTTCCCAGAACCGATTCCCGTACCCCAGTGCCATGGGTCCATGTGGACCTGCACCAACTATTAAGCTAGCACAGGTCCAAGTAGCACCCCCCCCCTGCACTGCAGAGGCTTACTCTTAACTGACTTCTGCAACTCCCCCACTCCATGAAGCAGTGTAACTGGAAGAAGTACCACCCCAGGGCACACCTTCCAGGGCCACACTTCCCCGCTCACCCTGCTCCGCCTCCAAACACAACTGGAGCTCTGCTTCAGTCACATCTGGAGGGTGTTTTGAGGCCCTAGGCCCAATGTCACATTTGGTTTTTGAGGTAAAACCAGAAGTGACGTTTTTATGCCTTTAAAGGCCTTCTGAGGCCCAGAGGAGGAAGAGTGCTGCCCATGGTCCTGTGACCCCTCAGACCGCCCCTCAGCTACACATCTACCCCCACATACGCAACTGCCACAGCATGTTGCAGCATGTTGGCAGCTATTTCTGCGCTGCTGCATCAGCAGAGGTGGGAAACAATAGGATTGGATATCCAATTTGGTAGAATGGATGATGGCCGGATCCCAAAGGATCTCCTCTATGGAGAACTCGTGCAAGGAAAGCGCCCTACAGGTACACCACAGCTGTGTTACAAGGACATCTGCAAGAGGGATCTGAAGGCCTTAGGAGTGGACCTCAACAGGTGGGAAACCCTGGCCTCTGAGCGGCCCGCTTGGAGGCAGGCTGTGCAGCATGGCCTTTCCCAGTTTGAAGAGACACTTGGCCAACAGACTGAGGCAAAGAGGCAAAGAAGGAAGGCCCATAGCCAGGGAGACAGACCAGGGACAGACTGCACTTGCTCCCAGTGTGGAAGGGATTGTCACTCCCAAATCGGCCTTTTCAGCCACACTAGACGCTGTTCCAGAACCACCACTCAGAGCGCAATACCATAGTCTCCCAAGACTGAAGGTTGCCAACTACTAGCCCTTCATTGTTGTTATATACCTCTGGAAAGATAATCTACACACATAGATACACACACAAACCCAATCCAAAGATTCCCTCCCCCCAGCTGCAATTTGGAAAGCAAGGAGACAAACAGAGCCAAAGAACACATTTGGTCTTAAAAGACTAAGTTTGCAACTTGGGCATACTGATAAAGAAATAATGCTTTCAGATCCAGCTTTGCTGGAGGATGGACAGGTAGTGTCCTTAGCACAAAATGTCTTTCACGTACCAGTTGTTACATCAGCTGCACTCCCTTGTGGAAAGAGATGACCCTGCTACATCTATACATGCTCTCATAAACATCAACAGATTTGATTCCTGCAATGCTTGGCAGCCACATACGTGACAACAACCTAGGTGTCTTAGGGTGCAGTCCTAATCCCTTATGTCAGTGCTTTCCAGCACTGGCATAGCGGTGCCAATGGGACGTGTGCTGCATCCTGCAGTTGGGTGTCACTCACGGAGGCCTCGTCAAAGGAAGGGAATGTTTGTTCCCTGACCTCAGAGCTGCATTGCCCTTATGCCAGTACTGGAATGCACTGACATAAGGGGTTAGGATTGTGCCCTTAGTGAACCACAAGCTGAGCATGAATACTGAATCCAGTTTCGGGCACCATTTTAAGGACACTGATAAGCTGGAACGGGTTCAGAAGAGTTCAGCAAAGATGGCAAGAAGTCTCAAAATCAGGTCTTATGAGGAACAGTTAAATGAGCTTGGTATATTTTTCCTGGAGAAGAGCAGATTGAGGGAGATGTTAGCCATCTTCAAGTATCTAGAGAACTGTCATGTGGAAGAAAGGGAAGACTTACTCTCTGTAGCTCCCTAGAACCAATAACCGAAAGCAATTTTAGACATAAGGAAGAATTTCCTAACTGGCACTGGAACAGTCTGCCTTGTTCAGTAGTAGGTTTTCCCCGGGGGGCAACTCATCCATGTGGTGAGGTGATGTGGGTTGCATCATTGGCAGATTAAGGGAAGTGAGTGAAAGATGGATTTGGGGTGCTCTTCACTCTGAATCTGCAGCCACTGCCATCACCCTCCAGCCTGCCACATACATGAGCAGCATTGATCTGCTTTCCGTCTGCTAAAAGAGACCTCTTTACCATGCTCCTGGTACAGTTTTCTCAAACCTGGAATTGCAGAACTCCGGGTTTATTTAAAGGGGCTGCACAAAGGGGCTCCTTCATTTGCCCACTCCCATTAAATAAGTCCCACACTTCCTGGTTTCTAAAACCATGTAAGGAGTATAGTAAGGGGCTTTTTATTTATTTAGCACACAGGTGGCAGAAGCAGACCCAAGTCTCCAGAGGCCTTCCAAGGCACACTATCCTGATTCTCTGGCCAGGATAGTTCCCGAACTATGAGCCGTGGCTCCCCAGGGAGCTGTGGAAACCAGTCAGGGGAGCCATGGAATCATGGTAAAAAAACCTGCTGCCCTACACAGTGTATAAGATTGTAGTCCTAATGGGGAGCTGCGGCCAATGGCCCTGTAGGTCAAGGGAGCTGCCAGTTGAAAATGTTTGGGAACCACTGTCCTAAATGGTCGAGATCAGCCATTTTCAACCACTGTGCCATGACACATTGGCGTGCCACGAGATGTCCACAGGTGTACCACAGGAATTTGGGGGAAAGTCAAATATTAACAGGTCCAATGGGGGAAGTGAGCCCCCCACTTGTGTGCCTTGTCAATTGTCAAAATCCTGATAGTGTGTCTTGACAATTTTAATGCCTTGTCAGTGTGTAGTGAGATGAAGAAGGTTAAAAATTTCTGGTTAAAAAGACTGTTTGTTCCCATATGAACTTGCTCATCTATTAAGATTTGATCTCAGGTCCATCTTTAGTTGCCTCTATCTTTGGGGACTGGGTTTTTTCTCTGTTGGGGCCATGGCTGTGAACTAATGCTGCACCTAACCACATTTTCTTGAGAGTAAGCCCCATTGAACAAAGTAGGACTTACTTCTGAGTAGACCTGGTTGGAATTGTGCCCTCAGTCTCTCAATTATATTCACATGGTTTCTTCACTTTTTTTAGATGCTAGACTAGGTCTAACCTACTTGTTTTCACTTTCAACACTAACTAGTTTTTAATCAGCTGTAATCTGTTTCTTATTTGTACTGTTGTCTATTCTAGCTTAGTTTGTTGTTAGTAATTATTTGCAGTAGTCACTCTGAATACAAGAACTGCCTTGAGGATTACTATAGCTGAAAGAAATGATATTCTCTTAAAATAGTAAATAATCATTTCTCCTAGGATAAAAAATAGGGAAGGAGTCTTAAGAACGCACACATCCAATGTTGTTTTGTTTTAACATAAAGAGACTCTGATCAGCTTCCTAAATGCAAATTATTCAGATTCAAACTATGCCACTGAGAAAATGCAAGACTCTATAGACTAGTTCTATATCATGCTCCATGAAATAAGTACAACAGTACTTCCCACTGTGGAATGCCTGGAAAGCTAGCATTGCCAAGTGAGAGCACATGAGAATAGATGTAACTACAAATTGTTGGTGACATTTGTGAAAATGAAACCCATACAAAGATCCTTGTAAGGCTGTCCCCTTGGTGCAATCACTTTGAAATACGATTTTCCCATACAATTGTCAAGCATTTTATATTCAATCACAAGTACTGACAATTCAAAAAATAAAAAGGCAGATGCACACAACACAGAAGGCAACATGAAGATTACATGTAGTTGTGCCCTGTGGGGGAAGGGGACTGAGAGAACATGCTAACTTGGATCCAGTGTCTGGCATGCCTTGGATCCTGGTCATGCAGAGCCCTCACAGTGGGCTGCTGTTTGATCATTGGGAGAGCGATGACATCATTTTCCAGTTCAGTTATATTGTCAGCATTCCATCTGACAGTGGTCAAGGGAGGGCAGGGAGAGAGAATGGCGATAGAGGTGAAGGAAAGAAAAGCAGAGCAAAGAAATGGAGAGGAGAAAGATGTAGCTGGAGGTGACAAGGCGGAAGGGGGGGAGGAGCAGTTCCAGGATGGGGAAGGACAAAGGGGAAGAAGAAGCATCAGAAAAGAAGTGAACTGAAGAGGCTCTGGGACAGAAAGGAGGGGCTTGAATCCAAACAGGCTCTAGGACATTTTCAACCTTTTCCATCTTATGGCACACTGCCAAGGCACTAAAATTGTCAAGGTACACCATCAGTCTTTTGACAGTTGACAAGGCACACTGTGCTGCCAATGGGGGCTCACATCCCCAGAAGTCCTACTAATAAATTACCCTCTCCCAAATTCCCGCGGCACACCTGAGGACCATTCGTGGCACACCAGTGTGCCATGGCACAGTGGTTGAAAATGGCTGCTCTAGGAGCTCGCTGAGCAAGGGTCCTCTGTCCCCACATTGGAAAGAGATAGGGGCAAGACCCATAGGTAGTGGTTTGAGGAGGGGTCCAGTCCAGCCCCTAGCAGCGTTCCCTGTAAGCCCAGATTCTCAGTCCAGTTCCCTCAGGCAGCTGCACAGAGTTGTGACTCCGTATCCAGATGTTCAGTGATGACATCATTGCTGAACTTCAGGATTGTGGAGCTCAGCAGGGAGGTGTGCAACCACTTGGCTGTGTACCTTAGGGAACACGAGCCCTGGCACGGGAACCATAGAGGGACCCCTAGACATTCTTGTCCAGGGTCAACCCAACGCAGCCCAGAGTAGTCACTTCTTTTTTATTTACTGACCATTGGCAACACTTCCACCCAAAGGAGGCTTGCTACAGGCAAAGGGCCAAGACTATGAGAAAGTATCCACGGAGCCACAACCAGCCTTTTACTGAAGCACTTCAGCTTACGCTTCTAACCCACAAAACTGAGGTGCCTGAATCTACTGAAATTATTCACAGGGGGATAAAGGCAAAATGAGATGTGCATTTAAATTTGTAAACTAGAGGCAATTGGAAGCACCTCTTTTCTCTCAAATAGTAATGGCATTTCTGTTCAGAAAATTGCCCCCCAAGCTGTGATCTGCTCCCAAAGCTGCAATCTGAGGAAATGGTTTTTCTGCATATAAAAGCTCTTCACATTAAAGCTGGTGGTCATTAAATGTCTTCGTATTTTCAATTGACTTTGGAGGCACTGGCTACATTTTGAGCAGCAAGAGAACCTGGGGAAACCCAGTGAGTATCTATATATTTGTGAGACAACTCATTTACTCAGAGACTGAAAATACTGAGAATTCCAGTTCCTAGTTATGGCAAATCCTGAATGTATGTATTTCTTTTGCCTTTTCCCCTTTAGCTCATCTTTAACTACTGGCCTGTGAAATTAAACACAGCTCTATCCTAGTAAACACCCGAGTCAATTAAAATATGCCTACCAAAACAAATATCTGAGAGAGCTTGTATGTCACTGCCTTTGGGAAGAGGTTTCAATGCAACAAGCAGGGAAGGACATTCGTGTTTCCCTCATCACCACTGTTTAGTATTCTTTTATGAGCAGCCCAATCCTATGCAGTGCAGCTGCAGCAGGGCCACACAGACCACACTGTATCCAATGCTGGAATTGAGCAGGCCTTACACATTCACTATACAGCTTGGAAATTGAAGTATGTTTATTAATGCCAGGGAAAGTAACCGGAGGCAGCCACAGATGGAGCCACTAGTGCCTAGTGGTTAGCTCTCATCTACTGCCACTGTTCTCCCTGCTCCCTGGATTCAGAAAGGAAGTGGGAATCAGAACAGAAGAGAAAGTGCAGCGAAGATGACGGTAGTGAACTAGAGTGATTTTCTGACTCCCTTTTTGAATTCAGGAAATGGAAGGAGAAGCAGTGGTGAATGTAGGTGGGTAGAGGGAACATGCACACACCTGCTGCCTGAGGCAATTGCCTCCATCAGTCTTACGTATGGCCTGATCCTGATTCTTTGTGTAAGACTGCCTTTTGCACCACTGTAGCATGTAGAGTGTAACCAGTGTAGCAAAGCGGCAGGCTAGGACAGACCCTGGTTCAAATGCCTTTCAATCATGAAGCTCATTAGGTGACTCTGGGTTAGTCTCTCTTGCTGCCTCACAGAGCTAGGTCAAAAAGGGGGGGGAGTACCACATATGGCATCCTGAGCTTCTTGGAAATGGCCCAGGATAAAAATGAAATAATAAAATACAGTAGAACCTCCAAAGTTGACCACCTCTCTATAATGACCACCTCCTTAAGTTGACCTAATTTTCACAGTATGGACAGACACTGCATATTCACTATGGGAGACCAACCTCTCTATATTGACCACTTCCGTAAGTTGTACCTTGACCACTTCAATCATTGCACAGTGATCATTGCACAGTGTGGATTCAATCATTGCACAGTGTGGATTCCGAGCCAACAGGTCCACCACTGATATGGTATTCTCCCTTAGACAACTGCAGGAGAAATGCAGGGAACAACGACAGCCACTCTTTATAGCCTTCATAGATCTCACAAAGGCTTTCGACCTGGTCAGCAGAGACGGCCTCTTCAAGATTCTCCCCAAGATTGGATGTCCACCCAGGCTCCTCAGCATCATCAGATCTTTCCACAAGGACATGAAGGGCACTGTAGTCTTCGATGGCTCCACATCAGACCCTTTTGACATCCGAAGCGGAGTGAAGCAGGGCTGTGTTCTTGCACCAACCTTGTTTGGGATTTTCTTCGCTGTCCTGCTGAAGCAGGCCTTTGGAACTGCAACAGAAGGCATCTATCTCCGGACCAGATCAGACGGAAAGCTCTTCAACCTCTCCAGACTGAGAGCAAAATCCAAAGTCCAGCTGAAATGTCTGCGTGACTTCCTCTTTGCCGACGATGCAGCTGTCACTACCCACTCTGCCAAAGATCTCCAGCAGCTCATGGATCGTTTTAGCAAGGCCTGCCAAGATTTTGGACTGACAATCAGCCTGAAGAAAACACAGGTCATGGTTCAGGATGTGGACTCACCTCCCTGCATTACAATCTCTGTGCATGAACTGGAGGTTGTCCATGACTTTGTGTACCTTGGCTCAACGATCTCCAACACTCATTCTCTCGATACCGAGCTAAACAAGCGCATCGGTAAAGCAGCTACCACGTTTTCCAGACTCACAAAGAGAGTCTGGTCCAACAAGAAGCTGACGGAACATACCAAGATCCAGGTCTACAGAGCTTGCGTCCTGAGTACACTTCTGTACTGCAGCGAGTCATGGACTCTTCGCTCACAACAGGAGAGGAAACTGAGCGCTTTCCACATGCGCTGCCTCCGACGCATCCTCGGCATCACCTGTCAGGACAAAGTTCCAAACAACACAGTCCTGGAACGTGCTGGAATCCCTAGCATGTATTCACTGCTGAAACAGAGACGCCTGCGTTGGCTTGGTCATGTCGTGAGAATGGATGATGGCCGGATCCCAAAGGATCTCCTCTATGGAGAACTCGTGCAAGGAAAGCGCCCTACAGGTAGACCACAGCTGCGATACAAGGACATCTGCAAGAGGGATCTGAAGGCCTTAGGGATGGACCTCAACAAGTGGGAAACCCTGGCCTCTGAGCGGCCCGCTTGGAGGCAGGCTGTGCAGCATGGCCTTTCCCAGTTTGAAGAGACACTTTGCCAACAGTCTGAGGCTAAGAGGCAAAGAAGGAAGGCCCATAGCCAGGGAGACAGACCAGGGACAGACTGCACTTGCTCCTGGTGTGGAAGGGATTGTCACTCCCGGATTGGCCTTTTCAGCCACACTAGACGCTGTGCCAGAACCACCTTTCAGAGCGCGATACCATAGTCTTTCGAGACTGAAGGTTGCCAATACAATACCTTGACCACTTCAATCATTGCACAGAGTATTAATTTACGCTCCGTAAGTTGCCCACTGAACGCAATACTATGGGCCTGAGTTTTGCCTGGTTTGTCCCATCTTAGAAAAGCAAGAAGCCACGCGACAATCCCTCCCCTATGCCTGCTAGCGTGTGTGCAAAAGGGTTTTTATAGGTGGGCACACTGCACATAGCCGACAGACCTGCGCCGGCTGCCAATTGTACCTGGACATGTACCAAGTTGTGAGGGACATGAGGTTGCTTGTGCATAGTGAAGCCACTGTCCTTTCACTTTGGTTCCCATCGCCAGTGCATTACTTTACACCTACATTGAAACACAACTGCTATTTTGCTGCCTATTCTCCTGGTTTGGAGAGATCCTTCTGGAGCATTTCACAATCCCTTCTGGTCTTTACCACTCATAAAAGTTTAGTGTCATCCACAAACTTGTCCATCTCCCTGCTTATCCCTGTTTCCAGGTCATTTATGAAGATGTTGAAAAGCAGTCCCAGGACAGATCCTTGAGGCACTCCACTTTCCACCTCTCTCCACAATTTTTGTCAATTGGCCATTGACACCCACTCTCTGTTTCCTGATACTCAACCAGTTCCCATTCCATGAGAGGACCTGTCCTCTTATTCCCTGATGGTGGAGTTTTCTCAACAGCTTTTTGTGAGGGACCATATCAAACACCTTCTGGCATTTAGTGAATCTGAGGAGACCCAGTGGAAGCCAGGCAGCCTAACTAAAAAAGTGTTTTTTGTTTGTTTGTTTTAGCCGTTGGGGCTATGTAACATGCTACATGCTATGGGCTGGCAAGGGATAGCATTGGTCTGCCTGTCTGCTATGAAACCAAGTTTTTTTTTTAACTTACAATTTTTTTTAAGTTTATGATTTTTCAGGGGTTTTTTTAAACACGGATTGTGGGCTGTTTATTCTCTGTCTCTTGATATAGATATAGATGATATAAATAGTAAGCATCACAAGAGGATCACTTCTCATTGATATGTGCAATAAAACTTTTTAAAAATCCAATCTAAATAATAATTTGACCTTACATTTGTTGTCCAGGGAGCTAAACATGATAATATTTAAATGCCTTTTTCTTCCATATGTTGACCACCTCCCTATGTTGACCAATTTTCTCTGGGTGGTCAACTTAAAAAGGTTTTACTGTAGAATGAAATCACACATGTGCACATCAAAGGAGTGTCTACTCCATAGCAACAAGCTTCTGATCTAGCCCAGTTCTGCTTGTTTTAATGTACCACAGCATTTCAGAAATGCACTTAATATGAAACATTAAGCAACTACATTCCCTAGAAGTACATAACAAAGCCACAGTCCACAGTGCTTAAAGGTCAGAAACAAAGTGGACATTCAATATATGCTCTCCGCTGAAGTGGTTTATTCTTTACTATCCTCTTATCGAGCAGCTCAGTCTACGCCCCTTTTCAATCAATTTCTTCCTGTCTTTTCTTTATGTTTTTTTAGTTTTAAATTTAGTAATACCTATACTGTCTAACTGGGCTTTTAGCTTTTCATTTAACTTCTGTACTTACTGGAACGCAAGACTGTATAGTTATATCCAGGGATGGGAAAACCCAGCATGGATTGACTCAAGTCAAGTTGCCAAGTCACCATTTCCCATGATTCAACTTGAAAAGAGTCATAATAGGGGCACTTGCTGAGTCTCCGAATCACCCTTTAGTGACTCTAATGGATTCAAGTTGAGTTGCCCACCCTTTAAAAAACCTCTCCTTTAAAAAGTGGAAAAATTGGGGTTGCTGCCAGGGAGCGTGTGTATGTGTGTTGGAGTTCTCTTTACTCACTCCCCTGCTGCCCCCTTCCATGGGTAAACAGGGCAGGAGGAGTGGGAGGGACTGAGTAAGAGCCGGGCAGAAGCAGCGAGAGGAAGGAGGGTCACAGACAGTAGCTGGGAGGCTTACCAGGATGACCTGATCCTTTGCAGCCCTACTCAGATGTAGCCCCACTTTAGCCAGTCATACAATGAGGGTTGCCCCTCTGCTGCTTCTCCTCCTGCCTTCCCTCAGCCAATTGAAATATGAGAGTGCTGATCCTTAGTTCAATGATCATCTGTTCCTTCCTTCCTATCAGAGAGGGGGAAAGGGAGCCCAGTCCTACCTCTCCCCATTCATTGCAAACATTAACCCTTTCCTGCCTCCCAGTTGAAACTCCCTGCTGCTCACAGTTGGAATGCTGGCCCCATGAGGTTTTCCATGCAGCGAAAACAGTAAGCAAGCACCCCCAAACATAGGTAGACTCAAGTCAGCATGGCATGGGGACAAGTTCTGAGTCAGGGGGGCCCTGACTCTAGTCTTTTTCAGAGTCTTCCATGCATGCAACTCACGAATCACCAAAAATCATGCATTTTTGTGATTTGAATTCGAGTCACCTCACTTGAGTTCCCAACACTGGTTATACCCTTCTGCCGACCATTGTGCTCCAATCTGGGAGGGTTTTCTCCCCCAAGGACTGTGTATTGATCTAGTAATGCCTCATGACTACCAATGCCAATGACTTTTTAATGTTAACCTCTTTTCAGGGCCTGACCAAAACATCTCATTACATGATGCAGAAGATACAACACTACGCATCTCACATAATAATAATATAATAATAATATACAGTATTTATATACCGCCTTTCTTGGTCTTTATTCAAGACTTTATTCAAGGTGGTTTACACAGGCAGGCTTATTAAATCCACGCAGGGATTTTTACAAATTGAAAGAAGGTTCTCTCTTTCAAGAGCCACCACATTCAAGCTGTTACACTCCGATCTGGTTTAACATTCTGGCCTCCATCCTCCCACGCTCCGAGCAGATGGAACAGCTCAGCTGCAGCTTGCCAGCTGCTTCAAGGTCGCATGGTGCCGGTGGCCTCGAACTGGCGACCTTGTGGATGTTAATCTTCAGGCAAATGGAGGCTCTACCCTCTAGACCAGACCTCCTGCCCATGATACAAACATGATACAAACTTGGTACTCTTCAATGTAGTGGTGCACACAAATCTGTGTGTGGCAGTGACTAACCCTATGTAGACATGATAACCATGTATAGAACACATGAAGCCCCTCCTCTGCCAATGACCTAGCCTATACAGGGACACTCTGGGCAGTCATGTTGTCTGCCTGACAACAGTCCAGAAGGCTGTGCAACAGGATGTCTGGGCAGACACATCTGCCCAAAGCATTCCTGTCCCCTGATCGAGGGGGACTCCACACAGCACCTGAGTGGAATGCTCAGATGTGGTCTGGACAGTGACGGCATTCCAGGCACACAGCAGCCACAACTTTGAGCACCACTGACTTAAGGGGATGAGCAGAACTATATGGGAGTAGGTGATCCTGGTCCCAAGCTGTTTAGGGCTTTGTAGGTCAAAACCAGTACCTTGAATTGGGCCCAGCAATGATTTGGCAGCCAGTGCAGTCACCAGAACAGCAGCCCAAAAGAATCAAACTGCCAAGCTTCACTAACCCCATGAGCTGCAATATTTTATTTTTAGCACACATGATATTTCAGAATGATTTTTTTTAAGTGGCCAAACAGGCAGATTATGAGAGTTCAGTTACATTAGACACACTTGAGGTAGCAGAACAGGAGATGTCGCTGATGCCTTTGGGGCTGGTCTCATCCCCAGTGAAGCATAAAGCCATTCCTACCCTTCTGGAAAGCATCTGTGATAGTGCTGTGTACATTTCAAACAGATAATGGACTTCCAGCATAGCTGTTCTCAAAGAAGATTGTAGACCAAGAACTTTTCTCATTCTCCATCCTTTTATTGTTACTACTTTTTATTCACTGTATACCAATTTAATGTCATTTATCCCTAATATTTAATAATTTTTTCTCTTTGCTTTGATGGCATACACATCAAGGAATAAAAGGCTGCAATATAGAATATACTGTCTCAAAAGACAAACTATTTCTGATTTATCAGAGTCTGCTTGAGATCTTTATGCCCTGAGGGAAGGAAAGAAGCCTATGTGCTGAGTTCACAGGGAGCTCCTGTGGAGATCAGCACTGGCATGAGAGTGTTTTCATCATTCTGCACTACTTTTTAAAATGTTGTGAGCCGCCCTGGGATAGGCCGGATAGTTCTTTAGAATTTGGGATGAATAGCTGTTTCTTCTCACTATCCATTATTATCTTCCACTGTCCAATTTCCAGATGTCTCTTTTTATTAAGCTCAACCATCTCCCTCCACCTAAAAGCTGCCAAATGTTTTCTGCAGAATACAAAAATTAAAAGTACCTCCACATCTTAGATCCAAAATGGACAGAAGTTAAGACTGCCAGCTTTAGAGGTTCACCCAAAATCAACATCATGTTCCCTTAGAACATTAGAGGCTAAAGATACATTAGAAGGAAATTTCTTCAGGAGGACAGAAGAACCATAGTGTGAATTTGACACAGTAAAACTAGAATTTTATGGTCTAGTGATCATTATAAAAATTAATCTGTTTGAAGGATTAAATTTATCACTAAATATCAAAATTTTTGTATCTGTAAAACATATTGCTTCTATTCCTGATTAAGGGCCCAATCCTACCCAATTTTCCAATCCTGGTGCAGCAGTGCCAATGGGGCATGCACTGCATCCTGTGGTGGGGAGGCAGTCACAGAGGGCTCCTCAAGGTATGGAAACATTTGTTCCCTTAGTTCGGGGCTGCATTATAGTTGCACCAGGGGAAAGTTGAATAGGACTCAGCCCTAAGTCAGGAATGCATTTCAAACATCTGAAATGCAGAAACCATTTCCACATACCTTGGAATGCACTGGTGTGGTGTATGCAAGTGCTGGGTATTTTTTGGAATAGTTAAGTGTTCAAGATGGGCAGCTAACTTCTTTGTATAGCATCATGTTTGGCAAGATATGCGGATAAGAACAGGTAGCACAGGCTCCTCAATTTGCAAACTGACTTGATTCTTCTAATCTTAAAAAAAAGTACTGTTATTCTACAGATCTGAAAAGCTCATTATACTGAAACATGGCGCAGGATTTTTTTAAAACTATTTTGTTCTTAATTGCCAAACGTCTCCAGAAGTTCTTGCATTTTAGATCCATCTCAGCACCCCAACAAAATGTCACTAAAGAGATGTTAAAAAGAAAATTGAATGAGATTACTAATTTTATTCCTTTTAAAGCATAAGATTTATAAGCTGCAACCCAGCTCATTAAAAACAGACACTGCCACTTTTAAGAGCCAATATTGTGAACATAGCACAATAGTCAAACAATGCATGATGTGGTAGATTTTGGCGTGCAAGAATTTGTTGTCACAACCACCAATAGCCTTTATGAATAGCCAACTACAACCAAAAAATCAACTTTAAATTTCCTTAATAGAGTGTTTTCTTCTTCTACCCAGTAACATCATTAGGGTTTGCAACACCAGTGTATCACCCAGTCAGCAGGACCTAGGAGAGGGGGTACAGGGGGTAATTTGTACCCTGGTCCAGGGTCAAAAAGGGGGCCCAGGAACCAAAGGAAAGTTCTTGGGAACTTATGTTTTCCAGTCTCACCCAGACTCACTGCCTGCACATGATGCTGGGGGCACAACCACAGGCATGAAGTGGCAACTGCTGCACCAAGCCATACACACCGGGCCCAGAAATGCATCCATGACCCTCCCTAGCACAGTGTCAAATCTGGGAGGAAACTGACCTGCTACAGTAGAGTTTTGGCTTGGGGATGTCATAACTGTGAAGGAGTGTTTAGGGGTTCAAGGACACAGCTGCAGGGCTTCAGCTACTGCAGAAGTTCATTTTGGTGCACACAGCACACTGTCCATTCTAGTGTGAGCCTAACTATGACGATGCTAATTTTCTGCAGTGGATTTTCTTTATTTCAAAGATTTTAGAGAGACTTGGGAGTGTGTTTGGGTTTCCATACTACTTTATCTAACTGCCAAAGCCGCATGGTTGGGTAGACCTGGGCTCTGCATCAAGAAGCCCAAAGACTATACTGGCTGTTGGTACCCTCCCCCTGCCCTATTTTGCCCCCTGTTCTGCCTGCTCCCATTGCCCCCTTCCCCCCTTGGGAAGGGGCCCAAAAAACTTTGTAACCCCTAATAAAATTCCTCTCAGAGGTCCAGCCAGCCAGCATGTCACCTCCTCCCATGCAGTAGGCAGGGCAATGCCCAGGGGGTGGGCATGGCAATGCATCATCACCCCACCCCTGTTGGTTTTTTGGCTATACATTTTGATAGAATAGAGATATTTCAATGCAGTCTGTTTCAATGCATTCTGCATGCAGTTCCACATCGAAGGATACCTTACATGATGGAATTATTTAAAAAAAACACAAAATTTTAAAAATGTTGGCCAGTAGTGGTGTCACTCTCACACACATACACACACACACTCCGCGCACGTTGCCTGGTGTGATCTGCACCTCCTGCACCCCACTAGCAATGGCACTGCTCCTACTACTTATTTCCACTTTGAAACTTACTATACTTGATCTAGCTAATTTCATCCCAAACTCTTGAAGGAGATTGCAATAGTTGAAAACAAAAATGTATAGAAACTGAAAAACTGAATTAAAAATGGGTTTGATAAATATAAAAAAGGTATATTAGAATGCATGTTAGAAGTGAAAGTAATAGGATTACTTTCAAGTAAATTTGAATAGGATGGTAGGCTTAGGGCCCTACCCTGAGGGCCCTTACTACAGGCCCAGCACCAGAACTAGCCCAGAACAAGCCTACGCTGGGCCAGCTCTGGCACTGGGCCCATGGTCTGGCACTGGGCCCATGGTCTGCCGCCCGGTGCTTCACTCCAAGTGACAAACAGTTGAGAGGTAAGATGGGGCAGGAGGGAGGCAAGGAGGAGGTGTTGCAGGGCAGGTAGAGGATGGGGGAAGATGTGGCACAGGAGGGAGTGGGACAGGCAGAGCTTAGCTCCACCAGATCTGGAGTCCTGTGTAGGGCCACATGGCCTTACATGCATTTGGTAAACCAGCATTTGGTAAACCAGCATGTGAATTTGTCAAACAAAATGAGAAAGTGGGGAAAAGCCAGAGTTGTCCCATGACAAATGTACACAATGAGAATACACTAAGAAGTGAATGCTTTTCCAAATCTGAACTGTCTTTCACATAATTGGCCCATAGCATTCCACAATTGCACAAGCCAACTGTCCACTATTTCGAACTTATTTTACAATGTGAGATGGTTGTCAGTACAAATGGAACGTAATTTTTCACAGCAAGCACATAAATAATGGCTTCTCTGTTGCAAGGTAAGATCCGTGTATATTGTGAAACTCTACAGCTCTGCCAAAATCAAGACAGAAATGAAATTTAAAGCAGATGTTTAGATTTGATACATTCACCGGAGAAAAGCAAAATATGAAAAATGAAGTTGCAGTAAAAATGACTCAAGCATGAATTATTTACCACTCTGCTGATCTTGAAGTCCATTAATAGCTATAGGCCCACAAAGCACCTGAAATTACTCAGACTGACAGTCTTAGAACTGTTATTCTATAAAACTAGAAGGGAACCTATAGTCCCAGAAAGACCCAGCAGTTCTATGAAAACCAGCGTGGTCAACTGATGTCAGCAAGCCACCAAACTAGCATTCAGTAAATGAACCTTGTATTCCCCAAGTACATATGCTGCTTCCAAAGAGAAAATTCACCCTCCTTGGGCAACCCAAGCCCATATGGACCTTACACCACCGGAACTAGCATTGCAGTGGTCCTTGATGGTTGTGGCAAAGTGTACGTGTTCTGGAGCAGCCAGGGCACTGCCAAAGGCATTGAGTGGTGAAAGTAGAACCCTGGGTCTACTCAGAAGTAAGTCCTATTTTGTTCAATGGAGCTTACTCTCAGGAAAGTGTGGTCAGGATTGCAGTCAAAGACTGGGGGGGGACATGGGGGGGAATGTGCCTGTGGGACTTACTTCTGAGTAGACATGCCAAGGATTGGGCTTTCGGTTGCACTCTTTCTTCTCAAATATAGGAGCAGGCAATTGGCACTTCTCTCTTTCCTCCTTTCCCCCACCCACCCACCCCCTCCCCACAGGGACACTCCCCTATCTCATAATTGCAGTTAGCACCTCTCCTACTGTCCCTCCCCTCACTTGTCTGCATCTTCCAAAGGTCCAGAATCACTTGCCTCCCATTCTGCCCCCCCCATTGCCTGCTCCTGTATTTCAGAAAAAAAAGTGTGACCAAAAGCCCAATCCTAGGCATGTCTACTCAGAAGTAAGTCCCATTATAGTCAATGGGGCTAACTCCCAGGAAAGTGGGGTTGGAGAAGAACCTGAGCCCAGCCCAGCTCAGGCATGTCTACTCAGAAGTAAGCCCCATTATAGTCAATGGGGCTTACTCCCAGGAAAGTGTTGATAGGATTGTGGCCCAACACCCCTCCTCTGAAAGGCAAAGGCAAGGCAGGAAGGGGAGCTGCAGGCAACTGCGACAAAGAGAAGGGACTTTCCTGGACCTTCAGCCAGCCCATTCTTAGGCTGGTGGCCTCAGCAGACTCGCTGGCTTCCTACCTGCTTGCCCACCCCTGACTTCCTCATTCTCACTCTGCCCAGACCTCCTCCAGGCTTTTCTAGTTGCCCAATCAGCAGGCAGGGCAGACAAGGGACTTGATACCCAATCCTAAGCATGTCTACTCAGAAGTAAGGCCCATAATAGTCAATGGGCTTACTCCCAGGTAAAGGAGGATGGGGTTGCAGCCTTCCTCTTGCTCACAGCAGAAGATGCTGCAAAGCAGCTGCAGCTGCTCCTTTTTCAAAGCATTGGCTTCTCCCTCCAGTGCCTGCTCTGGCCCGGCGGCACACCTGAGGCTGCCTCTTGGCACAGCAGTTGAAAACCACTGCTTTAGGAGGTCCAGGGAAGGGAACCTGAAGTTGCATTTTTTTTTCACTGTCACTGTCATTTCACTGAGCCTGGCAAGCTTCCCCCCCCCCCCCCCGTCGCCTCCGGGTGGTGGTGGTGGAGGTATTCCCTGGTATCTCACTTAACCATGTGGGGGTTCTGGAACGGAACCCCTGCAGATACTGGAGCACGCCTGTACTTCGCTTTTTAATTATTTGATGTTTCTTTATATAACATAGCAAAACATATGATTGTACTGCATTTTTTTTTTTAAAGTAAAGAATGGTTTCTTTTTTGTTGGGGCAGGGAGGGGCGGGGGGAGGTGACACACTAGCAGAATCAAATAAGGCATTTTCTGAATTTTTGATATAATGAACCTAAAAGGTTCACCATCACTGCCTTAGGGCGCAATCCTAACTCACTTTCCAGCACTGTGCCAGTGGGGCATGTGCTGCATCCTGCAGTTGTCAGTGCTGGAAAGTGGGTTAGGATTGCAGCCTTAAACACATGAGAACTCACTTTTGAGGGAGAAAGGTGCAAATGTTGTTCTTCCAACATATTTCATCATATTCATGTCTTAGACCAGCCATTTTCAACCTTTTTCAGCTCGCGGCACACTGACAAGGCACTAAAATTGTCAAGGCACACTATCAGTTTCTTCTTACATTAAATTACTACATTACAGTTAATCTTGAATTAATAAAATTAATACAATTAAATCATTACATGACAAAAAAATTGACAAGAAGCATGGAGAGGGGAATATATGTGGTTTCTGAAAAGGAGGAAAAAATTCTATGTTCAAATTCTTATCAAAAGTGCCAGAAAGTGTAGGCAAAGACAGGGCAGGGTGATCACATAGTGGAGAATGTGACATGATTGAAACAAGTGCAGGATTAAACTGGGGGTGGGGGAAAGGGAGAGAGAGAATGTGAGGCAGTGATTCTGTATCCTTAGAAGGTGCTGACAAGTGAGGGGAGAGACAGTAAGAGAGAGTTGCTAACTGTGATTATGATATTGGGGGGGGGGGAAATATTCCTGAGGAAGGGGGTGGGGTGGGGGAGAAGAGGAGAGAGAAGTGCCAATTGCCTGCTTGTGTATTTGAGAAAAAAAGAGTTCAACCAAAAGCCCAATCCTATGCATGCCTGCTCAGAAGTAAGCCCCATTATAGTCAATGGGGCTTACTCCCAGGAAAGTGTGGATGGGATAGCACCCCCAGAGCCCAATCCTAAGCACGCCTGCTCAGAAGTAAGCCCCATTATAGTCAATGGGGCTTACTCCCAGGAAAGTGTGGATGGGATAGCACCCCCAGAACCCAATCCTATGCATGCCTGCTCAGAAGAAAGCCCCATTATAGTCAATGGGGCTTACTCCCAGGTAAGTGTGGATAGGATTGTGGCCCAGCGCCCTACCTCTAAAAGCCCCAAAGTACAGGGAGGGTGGGTTTGGGGAGTTGCAGGCAAACTGGCAAGGAAAAGGAACTTTCAGGAACCCTGAAACCTTAGGTTGGGGGCCTCAGCAGGCTCGCTATGTGCCTACTTCTGGCTCCCTCTTCTCACTCACTCCACAGCTCCCACCTCCTGGCTCCTCTGGTTGGGCAATCAGCACGCAGGCACGCAACAACCTCCTTCGTGCCCAACCCTATGCATGTCTGCTCAAAAGTAAGCCCCATAGTAGCCAACAGGGCTTACTCCCAGAAAAGTGAGGAGCAGGTTGCAGCCTGAGTCGTGCTCAGTAGCAGGAGCAAGCTCCAAGCGGACTCTTCAGCTGCTGCATGGGATGCAACGCAGCCATGACCAGCCCCTTTCCTGGCTGCTCCCTGCCGCGGGAGGCTCAAAGCTTCTCCCACACGCGGGCATGCAGCTGCTGCCTGCCTCCTCTGATCCTGCGGCACACCTGAGGCAGCCTCACCAGTGTGGCTAGTGTGCCGCGTCACAGCAGTTGAAAACCACTATCTTAGACTCTGGGCCCAATCCTACCCAACTTTCCAGCTGTGCTAACAGGGCGTGTGCTGCATCCTGCAGTGGGGGGGGCAGTCATGGAGGCCTCCTCAAGGTAAGAGGAGGTAAAACTTCAGAGCTGCACTGCTGCTGCATCAGTGCTGGAAAGTTGTATAGGATTGGGGCCTTTGTGTACCAAATTTCTTGGAGTAGCTTAACTCTTGGGGGGAGGGCTACACATTGAAAATATGCAAAACAGAGTTTACCCTTTCATAATCTCCTTTGCCTCTCCTTCAGGACGTTTCTAGTGCCTCCACTGGGCAGAACTGTTTACGATTGCTCATCATTTCGATAGCTGCGTGAATCCAAAATTGCCTCAAGCGAACTCATTCAAGCAATGCTCCAGGACCATTCTAGCAATCACTTTCTTCCAAGTCCATTTCTTTCTACTTATCTACTGAAGCTATAACTGAATCAGAGGAAGCAATCAGATTTACCTTGCACCTGCTGTTCACAAACTCACAAATTGCATTCCTCAGTATTTACATTCTATTTTACCACAAAAGTAGTTTATCTAGTATTTCAAAATTACTCTGATCATCTGTGGAAAGAGCTGCCTCTCAGATTCTTGTCAAAACAATTATTTGATAAATGCTCACGCACAAAAATGGTAAACACCTGCATGACAAGGCAACAAACTAAAAAGCAATACATTTCAAGTGACTACTGCTTTTTCTCTAGCATATTCAAGTATTTAAAGCATTGGCACCCCACCTTTCACCTGACAAGGCTTCCTGTACATCTTACCTAAAGCCAAACAATAGGAAATCATTTTTCAGGCAAAGCCTGAAAAGGAACTTTTGGACCCTTTTTGGATCCCTTTGGGGAGAAAGGTGGGATAGAAATACAGTAAGCATGTAAACAAGTAAATAAATAAAGCACCATGACTCTCTCTCATCAGGAACGTGCCCTGCCCAGCAGCTCTATACCCTGTATTTTCAGCTCTGTATGTTCAATGGTGGTTCAGCTGAAATTGCCTCGCAACCCACCTAGTAGGTTCCAATCCACAGTCTGAGAAACACCGCAATAGGATAACAGAAAGTTGCAACAGTTGCTGCTCTTGCTGATTGATAAACAGATTATGCATGTTAAGAAGTAGCCCAAAAGCAACATGTGAACCAGCCCCCATCTTTATAACAAAAATACTTTTTAACAATGAATGACTCTTGATCTTATATGGCCCTGGTTTGACCACAGGAAAAACTTGTTTGGCTTTCAATATATTTTTTTCCTCTTTACAGTGGCATTGGGTGGGAGGGTGCACTCACGGCTGGAACCATGGCACAGGCAAAGTTGTACAATCCCCTTAGGCCTCCCCATGGCAGTTTTGCTCCTTCCGTAGGCAGGAGGTCTGGTCAAGAGGGTAGAGCCTCTGTTAGACCGAAAATAACATCTGAAGGTCACCAGTTTGAGGCCACAGGCAGCTCCGTGAATGGCGAGACCTTGAAGCAGCTGACAGTTGAGTTATTCTACCTGCTCTTTGGTGTGAGTGAAGAAGTGTCTTGGTTGCTCTTCAAGTGAGAGATGAAGGAGCTGCTTGTCAGCCAGCATGGGAGGCAACTGGGGGCCAGAAGTGAGACCAGACTGTGAAAGATCTATCTGAAATGTGCAGTTCCTGAAAGATAGAACCTTTCTGTTATTGTAAAAATCCCCTTGGGGTTTCAGAGATAGCCTGCCTATGTGAACCGCCTTGAATAAAGTCAGAGGAGTAATCCAATGACCAGAAAGGCGGTATATAAAATACCAGGATTATTATTATTACTACTACACATCTCCCCCAGGCCACTATGTTAAAAAAATTAATATTACTGGGTCACATGGCGCATATAACTTGACCCTTAACAGATGAATAATACACATTTAGCTATGTATGCATGCACAGAGCCCACATTTGTTGCAGTGCAATCTAAATAATGCACCTAATTTTTTAAATCTAATTCAACAGTATTGTATGTCAAGTAGAGCCCAAGAGACAACTGACACGTCATACGCCAGCCTCCCATGGCCAAACTCTTTACCTGTCTTAGGCTATGCTAAGCTACACTGGCTTGTAGAACCTCCTGAACTACCTTTCCAGGTACTGTGATGTGCAGCTTAAAGGGGCATGGTTTTCTGTCTAGTTTTCTGCATTCGATAAGTGGCAGGAAAGTCTGGAACACTTTTTTCAAACAAGAGTAGCAGCCATGCTAGGCTGTTGCAGCGAAAAGTCTTGTGGCACCCAGAGGCGTAGCTAGGTCATTTGACACCCGGGGCCCATAAATTTTTGTCACCCAACATGACTTAATTAATTAACTAATTATTAATAATTATTAGTTATATTGTTTAATTAATTAATTCACTTTTTATACCACCCTTCCTCTAAGCAGCTCAGGTTGGAGAACATGGTTCCTCCCCTTATTTTGTCCCCACAACAACCCTGTGAGGTAGGTGAGACAGAGATGGTAATAGTCATGACATGGAATGAACAATAATAATGGCCAGAAAAATAAATGCAGTGAATATTTCCCCACAAGCAATGGATGAAATTCTGCATCAGATGGTATATAACATGATGGTATTATTCCTAAAAGCAATGATTTCCAGAATTTTGGTCACTAGGGTGTCACCACCATTCCCCCCCCCCCCATCTCATTGGCCTGTTTTGAGTTAAGGCAGTGGTTCTCAAACTTTTAACATTGGGACCCACTTTTTAGAATGACAATCTGTCCAGGACCCACTGGAAGTGATGTCATGGCTGGAAGTGACATCATCAAGCAAAATAAAATAATTATAAATAATTAAATTAAAGAAAAACAGACAAATAAGGGGAAGCCAGCCCTGTTTCACCAAGTGAATTTTCTCTGTAGCCTGCCTGCAATAACACCCTCCTCACACACACACACACACACACACACACATACAAAGCAGTGAGATTTTCAGCCCTCCCCAGTGCCCACCTTACCAGCTCAAGCCTGTTTTATTCTTTTGGGGGGGGGTTGCTGCCTGCAATAACACCCCCCACACACACACACAAGTAAATCAGTGATTTTCAGCCCTCCCCAGTACCCACCTTACCAACTCAAGCCTCTGGTTTATTCTTTGGGGGGGGGGGCTGCCTTCTGGAGCATTTGTTGAGCTCCACTTTCATTAGATGGGGACCATGCAGCTAACCTTGCATTCCTCTTTGCCTGACTTGACCAGGAACCAAGGCACACTTGCTTACTTGCGAGTAAACACGACCACGTGGCTTACTTGCGCTTTCCATAGGGCTCAATACATTTGTCTGCTTGGAGGGAGGGACTTGCTTCTTGGCTGTTTTTGGGGGGCTGATTTCATTGGATAGGAACCATTCTGATGTCACTGGATTTCTCTCAGCCTGCCCTTTCCGATGAACTAGGCACATTCACTTACTCATGAGTATGCGCGCAATATGGCTCAGTTTCATTTTCTATAGGGTTCCATGCATTTTTTTGTTTCTGGTTTTTTGGCCATAACTTTTGATGGAATTGAGATATTTCAATCCGGTGTTTTGCATTGCATTCCACTGGAAATTCCACATCCTCCTAACCTTTACGATGTTCACAATGTTGGGGCATTTGTGATGTTACACCCCCCAACAAGGGTGGCACCTGGGGTGAACCGCCCCCCCCATGCATTACGCCACTGGTGGCACGAGAAAGGTTAAGAAGTTTGGTATAGCAAAAGCGATCATGGACTATAATCTACCTCACTGCAATGAAATGAACTACAGGTCATCCCTTGTTATCCACTGTGTTTCCATTCCAGAACCCCTAGTGTAGCAGTTTTCAAACTGTCGGGGAGAGTTTGAACTACAGTAAGTCTTGGTGGGGGCAGGGGGAAGGCAGCGACACGATCCCAGGATTGCATCGTTCAGGGGGCCTTCAGGGACTGGGATGCACTCATCAGTTGCTGCTGCAGCAGTCGTCCTGGGGTGTGGGGAACCCTGTGCAAGTGTCTGCAGGGCTCCCCAGCTCATTTAAAGTGAAGAAATTGTGTTCCACTTCTGCAAAACCAGGAGTGCGATCGCTCTACTTTCACTTCTGGCAAGCTGGGGAGCCCTGCAGACACTCGCACAGGGCTCCCCGCACCCCTGAAAGGCTGCTGCAGGGAATGGTGAGTGCATCCCAGTCCCTGCAGCTCCGTTAGAGACGCAATCCTGGGGATTGTGTCGCTGCCCCTGCCCCCTTAAGGGAGCAGGGGCCAGGGCCTTCAGGCTGGGGCTTCTTGACAACCCAGTTTGAAAATCACTGCCCTAGTGGATAAAAAAATCCTAGTGGATAAAAGTGGACTTTTTATCCTGGTGGATAAAAGTGGATAAAAAACAATGGAAAAAATAGATTTATTTCAGGACTCTTGCCCACTCTCCCAATTGCTCCTAATGGAATAAGGTCGTGCCTTGACATCTACTGGGGTTTGATTCTGGGAGTCCCTGCTGATACCATAAAATGTGTTAAATAAAAGCAGTTTTAAAAGATTAAAAAGTGTGTACAATTATGGTTTGAAAACAGCTTTTCTTACTGTTGTAGAGTCAGAGCCCAATCCCATGCATGTCTACTCAGCAGTAAGTTCCATTACAGTCAATGGGGCTTACTCCCAGGAAACTGTGGATAGGATTGGGCTGTCAGTCAGCAATTAGAAATGCAAAGGACTCCCTGCCTTTGCCTGGTTTCGCTGAAGAATGGAATGATTGCTTGCATGACTGTCTCTCTACAACAGTAAGAAAAGCAGTTTTTTTATTTTGAACTGTGATTTTAAAGAGATGTATTTTTTCCCCTTCTCCAGGGATCAGCACATTCCTACTCATTTGTGGTGGCCATTCGTGTTGAGTCAAATCCGTGTATAAAAAAATCAATGTATAACAAGGTTGGACCTGTATATTCTGACTTTCCACCCTTGCATTTCCATGGAGATTGTAGCTAACCCATGTATTCCATTGCAGTTTCAACAGCACAAATGTGGTGAACAGGGCAACTTATTTGCCAATCTCATAAGGTTTTATAGCCATAAAGCATTATTTGTGATCCTCAATTGAGATATAACCACAAGGAGTTCTAATTTTAAGTAAAAATAATTACTCCAGTGGGAAATTTGCAATAGTGAGCCAGTCAAGTGTAGAGACATTTTCAATCATTAATGTATGGTTGTAATGAAAAGTCTGGTTCGTGCAATCCCATTACATCAGGTTTTTTCCTCTCTAATACTTAGCAGTAATAGGACTGGTTCATATGCAACCATGGAGATTTCATATATATAAAAATTTTGTACCTGTTGGTCCCCAAATCTGCATTTGAGAGCAGTTTAGCATGTGAGGCAATAACTTGTGGCTGTCAGAGCATCTATTATCAGTTGTACTCAAATACATATTTCTGCTATAGGAGGAAAAGCTAAAATTGGTTAATCAGTTCAAATCAAAATGTGAAATCTGTATACTCACCAGCAGCCCACAACACTTTTTGCCTTCAATGACTTAAGAATTAAGTCATTAGCAGAATCTTGCTTCTATGCAATGCTCCAAACCCACAGCATAGTCCCATGGCCCTTGCCCACTTTATTACAGCAGTAAAAAGACTTCCTGCTTTTAGGACCTTAGCTCCGTCATGATTCAATTCCACCTCTCTACTGTTCTTTAGGACTGTTTTTCTTCAGCGCACTTTTTCTTACTTCCTTTTGCCTCATAGCCACACATATTCCTCCCACCCCCACAATATACAGCTCAACCTGGCCATCAGGGATTTTTGTTTGCAGTCCTTTCTCTGGTCTGTCCCTTCTTGCTTCGATTCCCCACCTTCTCCTCCTTCTCAGGTTTTGGTTTTAGTCCCTTATGTACTCTGCACCCTTCTTTCAATCATTTTACCTTTTGGTCCCCTAGCCTAAGCTTCCCCCTCCTGCAAGGGTTCTCTCCAACCACATGACTGCCTTACAAAGCCACACTGGTCTTAGGCTCATTTAGATTTTGTCCCAGTCAAACATTTTTCTTCTTTCACAGAAGCTGGAAGCATAAGCAGCACCAGCAGTGTAGCTAAGGGGATGCTAGGGGTAGCAGCTGCACTGGGCATCAAGCATTAGGAGGGGCAACAAGCTGAGCTTGACACTAGTGGCCAAAATTGTGAAAATCTTGGATAAATATGAATACCATCATGTTATATATAATTGGAAAGGCAATTTAATGCAGAATGTAATGCAACAAACTGCACTGGAATATCTGTATTCTATCAAATGTTATGACCAATTAACCAGAAAATGAAAACACAACTGCCTTGTGGAACAAAAGGTGGATTTGCTTAACTCCAAACTGTCCTATAAGACTGATTCTTCTGAGTGCCAATGAGAAGTTATTATGGTACAGCATGGAACCAATAACATTTTATTTACTTAAATAAATTTGATTTTTGTCATGTGGGGGGGCTACAAAATCTTCTTTGACCCCAGGTAGCAGATACAGGGCAGGAGGTCTGGTCTAGAGGGTAGAGCCTCCATTTGCCTGAAGATAACATCCACAAGGTGGCCAGTTCGAGGCCACTGGCACCGTGCAACCTTGAAGCAGCTGACAAGCTGAGCCGAGTTACTCAATCTGCTCTGAGCGTGGGAGGATGGAGGCCAGAATGCGCGACCAGTTCAAGAAAGTAACACCTGAATGTTGTGGTTCTTGAAAGATAGAACCTTCTTTCAATTGTAAAAATCCCTACAGGGATTGTAAACCGCCTTGAATAAAGTCTTGAATAAAGACCAAGAAAGGCGGTATATAAATACCTGTATTTTTATTATTACATGCCTTAGCAATGCCACTGACTGGGGGGAGGCAGCAGAGCAAGTGGGTGGTGAGCTGCTGGGGGGGAGGAGGTGGGTTCCTCCCACTTTTCACTTTTTAAAAAGTCCAGGCGTGATGTCACTTCTGGTTGTGACATCACTTCCGGGGCAACATTATGAACTTGGCACCGGGCTACACAATCATTAGCTACGCCACTGAGCAGCACAAAACAAACACTGCCATTGAGAGACATGTTGGTCTTTTAGAGAGAGGTGGGAAAAAACATAATAATCCTATAATGGTTCTCACACTTTTAGCACCAGGACCCACTTTTTAGAATGAGAATCTGTTGGGACCCACCAGAAGTGATGTCATGATCAGAAATGACATCATCAAGCAGGAAAATTTGTAACAATCCTAGGCTGCAATCCTATGCACACTTACCCAGGAGTAAGTACCATTTACTATCATTATTAAAAGCATATACATAGTAGCCTGTTAAGAGTACAGATCTGTAACATTTCCCCAAATGCAGTCACATACCATGGGAGCATCGTCTAATATATTAAAAATAAAACATTGAAATGAGTGGGGACCCACCTGAAATTGGCTCGCAACCCACCTAGTGGGTCCTGACCCACAGTTTGAGAAGAACTGCTGTAATACAATATTTCAATCAACTGCAATATCACAAAATGGTGAGATGGTTTCAAGTTATTCACTCCAGAACTGTACTTCAGAGAACTCAAAAGTTTGGTCACCACTTTTTACATTTTAGTTGGAGCTAATTAAAGATCATCTGTTGTAAACATCTTGACAGTCCCACACAGATGGAATCTATATGAACCAGTTCAGTCAGTAGGTATCAGAGGCTTCTCTAGCACAAGTGCAATAGAACATAGGTGCCAAGTTGATCACCTACAAGTGCAAAAAAGCAAGGGGAAAAAAGACAGCGCTATGCAATGGGGTTCTGCGTTTAACTACTTTGAATTTCATGAGCCAGCCCTTAGAGATATCCTCTGTCTAACTGAAAAGCTTGCTGGCTCCTATGCTTACGACTTTGTAATAACTGGTGCCCTGCTGTCTGTTCTTATTTTCTTCAGCACCTCGCGAGCTGTTCAGCACTCTAGGATCATCATAAGACAGCATACATTAAGAGGAAGGAAGAGCCAATTGCTAGGTTGAGGAAATAGAAGAGGACATTAGGAATACACATCTGTTCTTTCCCATACAACTAGTAGTAGCAGTACAAGCGTAAAAGTAAAAACTCTGCTCTAATTTGTCATGCCTTCCAAAAATCACATTCTAGTTCTAAAAATATCTTTGATTTTCACCAAAATGGGAAAAATTTGCACCACCAGATAAGTGGTTGATATTTTTTCCAGGCAAAGTGGTCTTTAGAAACTTCTGCAGAAGGGCAAAGATGTGAAAATGGGATACAACATGTGCTTACTCCATGCAGAGAATTATATACTTCAGAAAAAAACTTTTACGTGGAAGAATATTAAGAATAACTGGCTGCTTATACAGAAACAGCCACCTCTGAGATCACTGTAATTTGAAAAACAGAAGTTGCAATCAGGGCAACAGCTTTAGCTGTCCCTACAATACTAAGCACCTATATAGAGCTTTCTGAGTCTTCACTCGTGTTATTATCCTTATAACCATCCTTTAAAGCAGGGTTCCTTAACTGGGGTATAAGACTCACTGAACAATTTTTTTTAAGTTTAGATCAGTAGTTCTCAAATTCTCTGGGAGATTGAGCACTGCTGTAATTTCTTGCAGGGAAGGGGAGAGGCAGCGACATGATTGCCAGAATTGTGTTGCTGTTGAGGGGTGCAGGGGCTTGTTTAGACTTACCAGAGGCTACAGCAGGCTCCTAGGGGTGCCTGCAGCCCCGCTCTAGCCTCCACGGGGTCCTCTGAAATGCGCAGACACTCAAAATAACAATTGTGACTCACTTCTGGTTTTTGGTTGTGAAACCAGAAGTGGGTCACGATTGTTATTTTGACAGTTTGTGTGCTTCAGGGGGCCCTGCAGAGGCTGGCGTGGGGGGCCCTGCAACCCCAGGAACCTGCTCCAGCTTCTGTGAAGTCTAAGCAAGCCCCCACAACCCTTGACAGCAGTGTGCTTCTGGCCATTGCTTCCCCTCCCCCTCCCGACCCCTCAAGGATGCAGAGGCCAGGGCCCTCTGGCTGGGGCATCGTGACACCCCAGTTTGAGAACCACTGGATTAGATTATTAACTATCACCTTTATCAATATGGCTTGATATATTCTGTTCCTAGCAAAACCAAGTTACTGACATCTTTTGACATCATAGTAGTAATGATGATTGTAATAGTCTGGCAAAGGGGGTATGGGGACACATTGGGCAATTCATTTGGGGGGGGGGTCTGTAATCATAAAAAGAGTTAAGAACCCTTGCTTACGTACAGTACTCTATTATCCCCATATTGCAGCTTGAGCTGAAAAAGTGGCTTTCTCAAGCCACGTAGTGGGTTCATGGCAAATGTAAGGTTCAAAATGAAGTCAGCTCAATCTCCTAGCTACTCTGCCTGTTTAACTAAACAGTGCAACTAAAGTTTCCCTCTGCAGTAGTGTATCCAGCAGATTATCACATGGGGACCAGAACTTCCTTTTTTTATACACACAAAAACAGCACCACAAATACCCATTGAAATAAAAGTGTGATGTGTCCAAAGAACTTGCAGTTATACAACATTGAGTTGTAGATATGCTGGGATGGGTCAAGATAATGTGATTGAGAAAATGTGAACAGAGTATTTCAGTGAATTCTCCAGAGAAGCAACTAATCACATGTATCTTCTTGAATGGGACTCTTAAATACCATGCTGAACTGATAACCTTTTTCCTTAAGAGACAACACCTTAATTGCTTTGACTTCAATAACACTAAAATCTTTTATAGTTTTATAAGAAGCTACACAGGAAGGCTTAAATTTAGCTACTATCCTGCCTCTTTATTACTATGCACTGACTGGCTGCAACAAAACAGTATTTGACATACAATAAGCTGAAATAAAATGGAAGAAATTAAGTATCAAATGTCATTGTCCTATATTAAATATCTTGTTAATACTTAACTAAAACTATTTACATTAGTGCCAAAAAAGGCTTGCTTATAAAGTTTCTAATACAGAAATACTTCAAGGGTTTTACGACAAATGTTCAGGAATGGAACTTTTATGGAACTATGTAGATTTGCAAAAATAGCACCTACACTAGCAGCCATTCACAAACTTGAGGCCCCCACAGAACTGTCAGCAGCAGGAAAAGTGCAGACCACTGTGCACTGGAAAAGTGTTCCCCTGCATGGCCAGCACTTTTTGTTCCAGAGCACTGCATCATCCCATATCTCGGGACAAGCATTCATGCAGTACTCCAGAACGAAGCATCCCAGTCACCTGAGGGATGGATTTGGCTGAATGCCAGATACAGCCCTCGGGCCAGGGTTTGCCTGAGCCTGTGTCAGATTCTGCAAGTTTGGTTACTGCAATGTTCTGATGTAGGGACCAGTCACGATTACAAAAATATTTTTCTAGGGAATGAAGTAATCAGGATTAGGACATCTCATGTAAAAAAAAAAGTGTAGTTGATAGCCTGAGGGGACTACTACAAGCCCTAGCAAAATGTTATCTATCAAAGAACTTCTATAAGATCAGGCTGCACAACAGATAAAGTGAACCTTCAGCCTTACCTATCTGTTTTCCAGATTAAAGACTAAAATTGAATATAGGTGCTCCGCATTAACCACAGATTCGGAACCCATGGATTTGAATATCTGCAGGTTCTGACCCCACAGATGGAACTTCACCATCTGGAGGTGAAGAGAGCTGTACTCCCATTGCCACTGGAGGGTGTTCTGAGGCCCATGGAGGTCACACACTGCTTCCTTAGGCCTCAGAAGGCCTTCCAGGGCTGAAAACTGGAAGTTACAATTTTTGACATTTCAGAGGCCTCAAAAGGTGACCAGACGTAACTCAGAAGGCTCTGGACATGACTGAAGCACAGCTCTGGTTGCATTCAGAGGATTTCAGGTGCCCAAATTTGCAGACTTCATCATCTGTGGATTTTGGCATCCATGGGAGTTCTGGAAATGGAACCACCGAAGATACCAAGGGCCCACCTGTTTGTGTAAATTGAGCAAACTATTTTTGTTGGCATGGACACAAATTTCTGACTCTAAAAGGTTACCGCTGCCTAACAGAAGAAACAGGATCTGGTTCAATCACACAGTTCAGTTACCCTGTTAAGATCAGGTCAACAGCAGGCAAAAGTACATCTCCATCTCTTAATATATAGTAGCACATATATTCTTAAACTGAAACCAAACCCAAATCTGTTTCTGAAAACTGAACAGACCATATCACAGGTTCATCTAACAGCTGTTCGTTACATAATTTTTGCCAATGTGATTGTTGGCATTCTTTATTCTTAAGAGCAAAAAGTACACCCTGTACTTTAACAATCACTATAACAATGAAAATAACTAAAGCAATTCAAATAACGTATGAGATACATTAGTTTAAATCCAAGCTATTCAGGCACTTGCCAACATACCTACCGTGGGGAAAGGCAAACACATTCATAAAAAAAACAATTCTGGTCTTTATTTCCCCAAAGTAATTCTTGAAACGGAAAACATGCTAACACAGCAGTTGCACAGTCTATGGAGATCAATTTTGTTCATAAGACCTTGTTCTGAAGTAGGAATTCCAAATGTGGTGGTGGTGGGGACACAACCCTTCTACAATGCCATTTCTGCATTCACCTTACACATCAGGTGATGTTCTGAGTGTTCAGGCTGAAGCAAGCTTATGTTAAAGTGGAACACAGCATGGTTAGTTCTCAAGAAGTCTGTTTCTAATGCATCTATTCCATTTTCTCACTTTATTTGTATGCAGTTCTATGCATTACCAGTCAATGAAGAGTTTCATTTATCTAGCAGCGAAGGTTATCTAGCACTAGAATGCAATGTCAGCACAGCTCTGAATGAAGCAAGATTCACTCATGTCAAGAGAACAACGTTCGTGAAATTCCCTTTGTGATACTGGAATGAAGATATATTTCAACTTTTTCTCTTCATCCTGAAGTAGTGTCATAAAGCAGCAGTCATGGTACATGTACAGTTGATTATATAAATCGCTTCAGTAGATGGCACGTGGATTCTTTGTGCTATAGTAGGCCTCGCAGGCAGCTACATAAGCTGATTCTGGGAAGAAGTCATCATGGTATTCTGCTAAAAATCTGGAAGAGCAGAGTATGTATGATTTTCTTTGCAAGTTTTAACATGCCTTCGCTTCTAGGTTCACAGTATGCAACCATTTAAAGTATCTACCTTAGGATATTACAAAAATTTTAAAATTACAGGTATCATATCTCATCCAATTTAAGTCTTCCTAATGTATTTCAACAAATAATAAATCTGCCAGGGAGCATTTAAATATTCTGAAGGATAAAGGAGGAGCATGCATTTGTTCATTTCTAATTTGAAAAAAAACTATCTTACAGCACAATGCTGTGCATGTCTACCCACAAGTAAGTCTCACTGAATTCAATGGAACTTACTCCCAGGTAAGTGTGTATAGGATTGCAGCTCGACGGCGCAATCCTGAAAGAGAAATGGGCTGGTGCAAGCCCCCTTACACATCCCACCGAGTGAGGAGGGAGGCCAGCACATGGATGTGCCCCAGCCTCTGGAGGCCAGCCCAAGCCACACAGGCCAGCGCAAAAGGTAAGCCCACGCTGGCTGAGTTAGACCAGCATGGGGGTCAGGGGAGGACAGGAAGGAGGCATTTCAGGGCAGGGGAAGGGCAGGCAGGCCCGTGGGCAAGACATGGTTGAGAGGGGGGCCAGGATTTGGCACTTGTGCTGAATCCTTAACCCTGGGCAGCCTGGAGCAGTTCTGGGCTGCTTGGATCTACACCATCTCTTGGGGTGGTGCAGATCTGAGTAGCCCCATTGGAGCTGCTGCAACGTTACCCAGGGTAAGGGGAAGGAATTCCCTTGCCCCGGGCTGAGCAGCAACTGGCTCCACCCCACGCTGGATACAGGACAGGCCAGCAGGCCTCCCATTCTAGCGCAGTTAGATTGGGCTACCTGCCTCATACAATTTGGTCAAGCAGTCAAGTTCTTATCAAACTTATTAAAAGGAATGATTCATGCCTGTTAAAGTATAACCTTAAGTTAAGCCTCATTTCTGCCACCCAAAAAGTCATCCACTGCAGTTCCTCTGGAAACATCCATTTCAAACTCCAGAGTTGTAGGTCGTATCCCAGAAAAGTGAATCCCTAATAAGCAACACTGGAATCAATGAAACTTAAATAAATGGAGACAAATTAATCTTGATCAACTTCAGTGATGCTTAACCAGAATTCACCTTTTCTGTATACAATTCAGTAAGAACAAAGCTAACAATAAATGTCCTTTTAAAAAAAAGTTGTTTTTTTTTTAACTCCACTCCATTTTTACACTAGCTTCAAATAATTTAATTTCCTATTTCATAATCAAGTATTTTCCCCTGAACAAATAACTTCAAGAATGTTTTACTGGAATACACTTGCAATTTCACATTGACATTTTAAAGCCACTATAGCCTGACACTGTATCAACTGCATATCAGTACAGACTAGTGGTCACAGATCATTACTGCAACACTGCATTATACAATGCCTGCTCCTCCTACAGTCTAGCTGCACTCCGATGAGGACACTGATCAAGTCAGTCTTTTTGCAGCTATGTATTTGGTGGAAAGACCAATTCAGTGAAGGTTTTCTATATAATAGACAAATGTTAACATCACAGAAAGAATACCCTCTGTGATGGACTATGTGCAAGGTAGAGGTAGGCTGCTTCTGATTGCCAGATTGCAAGGGAGGGCACCAGGACACAGGTTGTGTCTGTTGTCTAGTGTGTTCCCTGAAGCATTTGGTGGGCCACTGTGAGATACAAGAAGCTGGACTAGATGGGCCTTTGGTCTGATCCAGCGGGGCTCTTCTTTACTTTTCTTCTCTAGTGAAGAAAAGTATGAATAGTTATACAACACAGGACTTTCACTATTAAATTATTTATCCAGAAGTAAATAAGCCTTGATTTAGGGTAGCAGAGTTTCAATCACACATACAAGAAATCAATCAAGTTACCTTAGAAACAATTCAAAGTGCTTTACTAATGCCTTTAGGTTTTTGTCAGGAAAGCTCATCTTCCCAAGTATCTCAGGAAGTTTTACTGTAAAAGCAAAAAAGAGAAAAGAATATGCATTTCTATTAAGTGTAGGTCTCTATGCTGCTATTAAATACAAAATTCCATATGAACACAGAATACTCGGGCACTTCCTTCCATCTCTGGGGAAAGTATTTCCCACAAACATGGAGACAACAAGCTGAATGAACAAGCTTAACAACTTTACCCTCCAAATGTGCACCAAGTAGCATGTGTCCCAACATAAAACAGATTCTGTTCAAGGTAACGGAAGACCTTTACCCTGCTATGGAAACCCTTTCAGGTTGACTTGCAGCACTCTTAATGAGCAAAGAGTGATGAATATGGGTGTCCCATGTCTATATGCTACCCATGCCACCATCGAGTGAGGACATTCAAGTACTGTACAGGTGAACGCTTAAAGACATACCAACCAGTGACGGCCTGCATATGCAACGGCCGCCACTGGTCCCTGTCCCCCTCCCTCTGAAGCCGAGGGGATCTGTGCTCTCCTTGCCTCCAGGGGCTTTTTTGAGCCGCGCAGAGGCACTGTGCATTTGCGCACTGCCTCTGCAAGGCTCAGAATGGCTGAAACAGCCAAAAAGACACAACTTCTGGTTTCTTCAGGAAACCAGAAGTGACTTTTTGTTGCCTTAAAAGGCATTCAGAGGCCTGGGGAAGCCCCTTGAGGTCTTCCCAAGGCTTCCAAATGACTTATAACGAAAAAAAAACAAACTTCACTTCCGGTTTCCTGATGGAAACCAGAAGTCACATTTTCTCAGCCGTTTTGACCACTGAGCCCTAGGGAGACAGCACACAAATGTGCAGCTCCCCTTGGCTTCAGAGGATTTGTTTAATGTCAAGCCTCACTTGACAAGAGGAGTGCAGGTCCACATCCCTGTTAAACGATGCACAATTGTATTAATTTTAGTTTCTCAAACAAAAAACTTCAGGCATCATGAGCCAAGCTAGTACAGGTGTGCCTCCATATCCGTTCTGGAACCCCTCTCACCCATGGTTATGTGAAACCACTGATACAGGAGAATAACTCCCCCCACCCTCTGAAAATTTTAAAAAAACACAGCTTCCAGTTTCATGGAGAAACCGGGAGTTGCATTTTTTAAACTGTCAGACTCAGACAAGGGGAGCGGGGAGGGGTCTCGCAGACCCGATTTGCGGATATTTATTTACTACATTTATACCCCGTCTTTCTTCCCAAAGGGATCCAAGGCAGCTTACAAAAATACTTAAGAAGAATTCAAAAAAAGGAAACACCACAAATAAAAACATGAATTAAAAAAGTGTAAATATGCAAACAGCAGTTTATAAAAGTCCCAAGCCTGTGACTGGATGATAAAAGGTGATAAAAGATGTTAAAAATGTTAAAGGATGTTAAAAAGGCCAAGAACTCAGAAGGCTTGTCTAAAAAGAAATATCTAAAAAAGTTAAGTGAATCTGCGGATATGATGCCCCCCTTTATTGGCCTACTAACTCAATATCAGCTAATTTTAAAAACATTCAGGGTATTCAAACTAGATGCCGATATAAGACGTGCAACTAGTTTAATAAAATGAGTTGCTATTGGAGGCAAGTGGGAACTGATTTTTTTCCAGATTACAGATTGAAGTATATACATTAGACCAGGGTTTCTGCCTTTTCATTTTAAGAGCTTACTTACCAGGACTCAACCCCTGGGGGCTGGGGATAAGAATAGGCCCTCGGTTTGGCTGTACTTGTTGTAAGAGGCGACTAAACGGCCACCGGGTAGATGGGACTCATTAGCTTGGGAAGGCAGCTCATCTGAGAGAGGGAAAACTCTGATCCCAAACCTCCACTGCCTTGTGGCTACATTCAGTTATGGAAGAGGCTTCAGGAGTCAACCTCGACGCAAAATCCAGAGCCGGAGACCCTGAGGCAGTTCATGGCTGAACACAGTCACGTTCTGGCAACTCCTGCGACGCCACTGGAACCAACCGTATTGGCTTCTGCCTTTCCACTGGACCATTTCAGCGACGTGGAGAGGGGGGATTTGCTGCATAGGTAACAGTCTATCCTCCATATCTACTCTACCCAGGCTTTGCATACTGGAGAGGACACTCTGTTCCAGAACCAGCATTCAGAGTGCAATACCATAGTCTTCCGAGACTGAAGGATGCCAACAGACTATCAAGACTCTTACCTTAGCAACTGTGTAAGCCTCATTAGCCAAAGTGGAATTAACGACTGGAAATGTTAAGATTACACACAAGCCATTTTATACATTGAACAGTCCAAAACCAAAAAGTGGTATTTTACCAAACATGCGTAGCAAATGCTGAGATCCATAAATGTAGGAAGGTGGTGGTGGCTGATCACCTGGAGGGTAGTTCTCTGGCATGAGTTTCCAGGACAATACCTAAACATAAAATTGGAATATTTAAATACAAGTGTGCATCACTTGACTGGGATACATTCTCTGATCCCCATTGTTATGCGATTCATTAAGTGAACATTCAGTCCAATCTACTGCCTTTGTTGTGTAAACAGACACCCTGCAAGACACTAGCTGGTTATGGCCACCGGAGATAGATTGCCTCTTCTTTGCATTAAGAGCCTCTGTGCTGTGTAAACAGACACTCTGTTGCAGGCTATGGAAGACGTGATTGCCTCATCAAGAGCATCTTTATTGTGCTTAGACCACCGTCATATATGTGGTCCATTGTTAAGTGGCGCATGCCTGTATATATGAAGGCATATTCCTAGGTGATATAGCTTAAACATTACATCAGGATTCTACTGAAATGTTTTGTCGAATTTCTTTTTTCTTGATTCTGAAAATATTTAATTTATAGTTCTTCAAATCTCTTTTGAAACCAGCTCTGCCACAGCTGCTTTTTAAAGGTTATCAAAGTGTTCTACAAAACCTATTCTGAATTTTCATTTTATATTGAAAAACATGAAACAGAATTTAGATTTAAACTTTTAGAACTAAAACTATGCAAACAGATATAATACACTGAGGCACTTATGTGCCAAGGTACAACCTGACTTGAAAATTATTTTCATCACAAGGTATCTATTAAAATGGTCTTGTAACCGCTACTACAGGATAACAGGGTACCAACGGGTTTTCAGGATACAAACTAGCAACAGGCAGTCACTAATCAGTTCCACTAAAAGCAATGGAATAGCAGTTCTCAAACTTTCTGGGAGTTCATGACCCACTTTAAGTCTTTGCAGGGGAGGGGGAACGCAGCGACATGATCAGGATGATCACAGTTGCCAAGGCTTTCAGAGGCATTTTTACATTTACCTGAGCTCATGCTGGCCTCAGGGGAGAGAGTGGGAAGCCCCGCGGATTGCTCCACAGGGCTCCGCAAGCCTTGTAAAATCTAAAAATGAAGATTGCAATTGCAAACCTAGAAGTGGGTTGCGATCTTTACTTTTAGATTTTATTAGACTTGGGGTGGTATCCGTGGGGCTTCCCTCCCCCTCAGAGGCAATGCAAGCTCAAGTAAGTGTAAAAATGCCCGTGAAAGCCCTGGCAGCAGCACATTCATTCCAATCGCATTGCTGCATTCCCCTCCCCTATCTTTTAAAGAGGCACAGACTGAGCTTCCCTGGCTGGGGTGTCACAACGCCCCAGTTTGAGAACTTCTGGAATAAAATTTCAGTCACAACTAACATTTGCTGCATTGCACACTCCTTATGTCTAGAAACAAGGTATGTTCTTTTTCAGCTCCTGTTCAACTGCAAGATGGAGGCAAAACAACAATTGGACTAGGAACTAAGGGGGAAAAAAGGACAACTGTGGAATGTTTCTGTCAACTAACTGTTTCACCCCAATATCATAAATCTCTTAAGACCAAACCCCACCCCACACACACAAGGAGTGTGCTATCTAGCATGGGTGGGGTTAGGAAAAAAGTCACATTTATCAGGGGCTCATGTAATTAATTTAATAGTTCTTTGGATCCAGGCTCTTGTATTTAACACAATTTAATCTTAGGACCTATGTAAGAATGGAATTTCTTACCTCATTTAATTCATTGTTTCTTCTGCCCTCAAACCCAGCAAATACTGCACTGCCCTCTTTGCTAGGAGTCAAAGTAATGGGAGAAGATGATCCACTGTGAACAGGTGTTTCTTCAAAAGTAAAGCAAGAAGTTGTTATTCACTTATACCAAGTTCCTATTTACTTTTGACAGATTTCTTTCCAACTGTAATTATTCAGCATCTGCTTAGGAATTGGATCCGGGATTGTAGGAATTCTTAGCCTGGCATGGGTCCCTTGCTCCACAGGTTGGTTATGAACTCGCCACTTAATCAAAAATATGCAAGATTATTCCAAAGTTCTCTACTCCAACAGCAGAACTGCTGTCCGTTATGTTTGCAGTACAAGTTGCACTTGTACACTCTCATGAGGAAGAAAATACATTAACAATCTGATTGTTAGTTTGTGCAATCTGATGCATTACTACTTGGATGTAAGCCCCATTGAGTTCAATGGATCATTCCCAAGATTGCAGCCTAGCTGAACTGTACTATGTTTGCCTGAAGATGGCTTCTACCTGGTTTCTGGAATCAACTGGAGGTTTTCTTGAAAGACCAGGGTGGTAATATAGTCCATTGAAGTGTTTCTCATACTATGGGTTGGGACCCAGTAGGTGGATTGTGAGCCAATTTCAGGTGGGTTCTCATTCATTTCAATATTTTATTTTTAATATAATAGACTTGATGCTACTACAGTATGTGACTGCATTTGGGAAAATGTGACAGACCTGTACTTTTAACAAGCTACTATATATATTCTTTTATCAATGTAGTACATGGCACTTACTCCTGGCTAAGTGTGGGAAGGACTGCAGCCTAGGATTTTTAAAAAATTTCCTGCTTCATGATGTCACTTCCAGTCATGACATCACTTCCAGTGGGCCATGGCAGATTCTCATTCTAAAAAGTGGGTCCCAGTGCTAAATGTGTGAGAACCACTGGTCCATTGTAAATGGAAATAAAGCTTACAGCTGTATGACAGATTAACTGATAGTGTGATTGTTAAGTATTCAGGCAGCCTTGCTTTATAAGTTAAAGAATGGCGAGTAAACGATTATTTTGGTTTCCCCAACTAATATTTCTAGTAGACCACATTAAAGACTATCTTTGCCTCTGTCAGCACCACTTTGTAGGACAGCAATAGGAGCTGAAAAATCATTTTCCAGCAGCTAAAAGCAAGCTCCATGAGCTAACTCAGAGACAACACCCCTTTGGAGAAGAGAATATGCATGCAGTATAATTACACTGTCTTTGCAGTAGTTACTAAAAAGCACTCAGGCTACAGCTATTACCAGTGATACACAACTGCTTCTGGAAAAGACAGGAACTTCTCTCCTTTCCAGCACTATAAAATTCACAAGACAACATCATTGTGCACAGTTTTATTCACTTCATTTGTTGATGTATTACATGGGTGGGGAAACTCACTGACACCGCATCATACATTTTACATTACTAGGCACTACCAAAGAAAGAGGAGGGGAGACACAGAGCTGCTGTTTTAGGCAGTACCCACACATCTTTGGCAATGTCCAATTTTGACCTCCATTAATGAAGCCCACTAGACAGTGACAGAGGAAAAGGAAAGATTAAAGGGGATTTAGAGATAGTAGAGAAATTGAATGAGTCTTTTGCATCTGTCTTCATGGCAGAAGATGTTGAGCAGATACCAATACCTGAATGGTCCCTCCTGACTAAGGAGGTGGCGCAAGTCCAAGGAAACCCATAGGGGCCAGCAGCCCTTACACAGGTGTAAGGGGGAAAGTTTGATGTGGTGATGGCATCCAGCCTAGATGCCTTTAAAACAGGATTAAACAGATTTTCTGGAGGAAAACTCCATTGCAGGTTACAAGACATGATGGGTATGTACAGTCTGAGATTAGCTGGTCGCTCATTATGAGGGTCAGGTAGGAATTTTTTTTCTGTAATCCAAATTGGCCGTGGATGGCAGTTTTTTCACCTAACCCAGACTGACAAGGGAGGGAAAGTATATTCAATAGGTTTCATGCATTAAAAATTGGTCACTGTGTTTAATAAAGCAGCAGAAATTAAACCCAATTGCAATCTGGTGCCTTTGATTGGGGGGGGGAGGGTGTGAGTGTAAATAGAATGCTAGGAAGTGGCAGCAAGATGCAAGTATCTTGTGGTCATGTGTGCTCCCTAAGGCATCTGGTGGGCTGCTGTGAGATGGACGCTCTCTGGGCATCTGGTGGGATGCTGGATGGGACCTGGGCCCTCTTATGTTCTTAATAACTTCTTGGAACAATTATATTTGGACACGGAGTGATGGAGACAGCAACTTAAACTATGTGCTAAAGATAGCTGCTATTTGCCTCTGGGCAAGAACTTTTCAGCCCCCATCAGTATACAAATTCAACATATGCTGCCAAATGTCCCTGCAAAGGCAATGTGTGTTAATAAAGCAGATGCTTAAAAACAAAATCATATATTTTTTTCATCATACAGATAGGGTTTGTGATTTCTACTTACTTTTTTCAAGATGCAAGAACAATTTAGGCATTGAAGCAGGAGTCTCAATGTTCCGCCTTTTTGGTTGCGGAGAAGCGCTGCTTTCCGATAATCTATCGCAATTGGATGTGTGACGAGTAGAACGCCTTAGAGACTGCAATATTTCAGGCTCAGCTTTTCGACGTTTAGGGGTTGCAGACTCTCCTGTTACAGGCTGACTATCTGTGGACTGTGGGGTTGATGGATTCAGAAGAGGTGGACTTGGGGACAGCTCTTCCTGATTTCTGGATAATAAAAAGAAAAAAGCTGTAGGGTGTTAAGAAGTTACTATACTTAAAAAAAAAATGCCCTTATAGCATCAATACAACTTTCACCTTTTCTATCAAGACTTCATTCTGCTTGCTTTTAGTTCATTTTATATGAAATATACAAACAGTTTACAAGTTAGTAAAGGTTAAATACATTGCCATTACACCATCTGCTGTGAAACATACTGAAGAGGAGAGATCAAAACCAAAATACAAAACCTACCTATTAGTGTTTGCTACACTCTCTTTGATTGGAAGAAAAAATTTGGATGAAGTCACTTTCTTAAACTGTGCTTGCTCATAGGGATAGAGTAGAATCAATGGGAGAGTGAAGTCAAAAGTTATTCTTAGTCCATCCACCATTTCTTTACATAATTCAACGCTAGTAAAATAAAATTATAAAATGAATTCATAGTTATTTTATATCATTACCAAGTTAGGTTTATATTAATATTTCATTAAGGTGACAGGGCTTTTTTTAGATAACTGACACTTTTTGTGGAAGTCACAAAAATAGTGCAGAGTTCTCAACAAACAATAATGAAAATTCATAGAAATATCTTTCTTCAATCACATAAAATAGAAGTTCACACATTTTCTCTGACCTTAATGACACCCACAAGTTTTGGCTGGGTAAGATCCTCCTTATCAAGGACAGAAACACTGCTGCACATTTCACCAAGCTTTAGAGGTGCACAGAATGTTTTAAAAGAAGTACAGTATAATATCAGAGACAAATTCCTCTCTTTTTCTTGCCCAGTTTTAAGGTCAGAAGAGGGATGGAACACATCCCATCTTCCACACCATTTCTGCAGGTGCTAAAGTGCTTCTAAACTATATAAATCTTGTCTTGCTCCCTAGCTCCACACTTGGGAAGTCAGAGTGGAGAAATGCACTGGCTCTGTGTGCAAAATTTGTGGAGTCCTACTTGTCTTGCAGTGTGAAACTTTGTTAGAAGGAATGTGCTTTCAAAGAACAAAATATAATACAGGTTGAGCCTCATTATTCACATGGGTTCCGTTCCAAGCACTCACGTGGATGGCAAAAAACACACTATAGCAAATCAAGTTTCTTTCTTTGGTGATTTAAAAACAGCCTTGCTGACCTTTGCGATGTAAGGTAAGAGTCATTAAGAAGACAATCCAATCGTCCTCCAAGGGCTTAGAAAGGTGCTTCACCCAGCCCCTCCCTTCACCAATGCAAAGTGATCACCTGTCTTTCACGTGCTCAGGGGGAAGGGAGGGGCCACTGGAGAGAGAAGGATTGATGGATTGTCAGCCAGCTGCCCTCTCTCTCCCCCACTAAGAAGGTTATTGTTAAAGGACTGTTCAGTTTTTTAAACGGATTTTAAAGGCATGCATTTTTCCACTTCTCCAGGGATCAGCACATTCCTGCTCATTTGCAGGGGCCATTCGTGTTGAGTCAAATCCATGTATAAAAAATCTATGTATAACAAGGCTGCACCTGTAGGTTGAAAACAGGTAGTCCATGAAAACCACCCACTCTCTGTCTACTGGTTGAAGTTCATCAAGTAAGTGGTTAACTATAACATTTAGGATAGTATCCTAATAAGTGCATCTGCCACTGGAAACTCACTTTGTGAAAAAAGAAACTCATGCATGCACATAACATCCGACTAGACACCCAGAACTAAATGAGATGCTTACTTCTTTTCTGGTGGGACATAGTGCAGGTTCAGGTTGGCATGTGAAGTCATTTGATGGTGCCGTGATCTTTCATTGGCTGAGAAGGCTGCGTTAATGGCAAAATGCTTCACATATGATTCCAGGATAGTTATTATATTTGTCTGACATGGTAGTTTCACCAGCTGGATAAGAGAGAGTCAGTAGATTGAAAATAATGTTGAACAGGAAGTCCCCTTTCTTTGAGGCTGCGGCAGCTGCTGCCTGGGGTGCGCAGGATGCCGTGGCAGCCATTTTTGGTACTGCAGCAGCCCTGTGCTCCAGGCAGCTCAGGATCGGGCTGTTATACTTATTCACTGTGCCCATCCAATTTAAAATGAGGTTAACTTCCACATCAGGCATACTAAAAATTGTAAAAAAAAAACTTAGCCCATTAAATTATATAACATCACAGAGATTCCTATCTAAAACTAGTCATGATCTGAAGAACTGGAGTAACAGGACTTCTTTTCAGTTAGATTCTCACTTCTATGCAATAGAGTTCTAGATTCTAGCAACACAACCCTACTTGCCAGGATGCAGTCAATTTCTTTAGACTACAACCTAACCCTGGAAGTACAAGAGAAAGTGACTGAAAAGACAATTCTAGCAGAGTTATCTCAGGTTAGTTTTAAATAAATCACTGTAGCTGGCTGGGTTCTTCATTATCAGTTTCTACTACTGGAGTTCAATCTCCTTTCTCATTAGTTTCTATAAAGCTCATAAAATAAAAAGGGCAACTAAAATGCCTGGCACTAAAGCTTCTAGGCATCATCACTTGTGCAAATGAGTCATACCCGCTTCCTCCTGTTAATATAGTAACAATCTTCTTCAAGCTTCTTTTTCAGGATTTCAGGAATTTCTATGTTTATTGCTCTTTCGTCCATGTCCCGTTTAGTATGAGTTTCTTGCTCTTCTTTCTGCAAGAACAACAATATTTTTTAAGAAGGCCAATAACTGTCTTCATAAGTTTTAGCTGAGATACACTAATGGGAACAATATTAGAAACAGTAATGTATAATGAATGAACTGGGAACCTCACATTGACAAACATATGCTAATATCTCCTTATGCATAAAAATATTTACATAATGTAAAGTAGGTTTCTGAAAACATCTGACTTCACACTTTTACTTGATAGCACTTCGCATTATAAATTAGGGCTTGTTTTTAACCAAAACAATTTTAGGGTCTAGGACCGATACTGAGATATCGGTTAAAAGCAACTGGAGGACTCTGTATCAGGACCCACATTTATCTATCATAATTTTTATATCACCCTTCCTCCAAGGAGTTCAAGGTGGTATACATAGTTCTTTCCCTCTTGTCCTCACAACAACCTTATGAAGCAGGTGAGGCTGAGAAATAGTGACTGGTTCAAGATTACCCAGGAAGCTTCATGGCTAAGCAGGAATTTGAACCAGGATCTTCCAGGTCTAATTCCAACCTAAACCACTAAACCATCCTGGATCTTCTATATTAGATCCACATAGCTTCATTATACAATCCCTTTTAAAGTAAAAAAAGGGAATTTTTTCTGACTCTATTTTTCTATTTCTGTTGCTTGTAACAGAAAACTGAATGTTCGTTACTTCTTACAGTAAGTGTAGAATTTACTGTGAGAATAATTATAATAAAGTCACATGAAAGAAAATTGAGAAGTGATAAACAGTATCAAAACCTTGATATTTCAGAATAAACAGAATAAAGTTCTGGTGTTTTTTTAAAAAAAAAATCACAATTACAATGAAGTTCTATCTTTCAAGAACCAATAACAATTCAGATGGATCTTTTAACAACCTAGTACAGGGGTCGGCAACCTTAAACATTCAAAGAGCCATTTGGACCCATTTTCCGGAGAAAAGAAAATCTCGGGAGCCACAAAACCCTTTTGACATCTAAAATGAAGATAACACTGCATATATAGTTTTTTTTACCTTTATGATCTGCTGCAAGCTCCCCTTCCTGTGCTAACCAGACAATATACTTATTGTCAAGACAGATATATCTTGACTGAGGGCCCAATCCTATCTAACTTTCCAGCACTGATGCAGCCCAGACTTAAGGAAACAAATGTTCCCATACCTTGAGGAGGCCTCTGTGACTGACTCCCCACTACAAGATGCAGTGCATGCCCCATTAGAATGGCTGCACCGACACTGTTAAACTGGATAGGATTGGGCCCTGAGACGGTACTCTGAGGCACACACAGGGTGACCAGATGTCATAACAATAAAAGAGGACAAGTCACCCCAAAATGTAGGATATTGAAGAAAAATGTAGGACCACAAAATAAAAGCTAAAAACACTCATCTATATTGATTATATATTGATCAATATATAGATTATATATATAATATATATTATATATAATGCATAATATAATATATATAATTTATAATAATATAAATAATATTATAATTTATAATAATATAAATAATATTATAGAGGACCCAAAGGATCTCCTCTATGGAGAATTCGTGCAAGGAAAGCACCCTACAGGTAGACCACAGCTGCGATACAAGGACATCTGCAAGAGGGATCTGAAGGCCTTAGGAATGGACCTCAACAGGTGGGAAACCTTGGCCTCTGAGTGGCCCGCTTAGAGGCAGGCTGTGCAGCATGGCCTTTCCCAGTTTGAAGAGGCACTTGCCCAACAGACTGAGGCAAAGAGGCAAAGAAGGAATGCCCACAGCCAGGGAGACAGACCAGGGACAGATTGCACTTGCTCCGGTGTGGAAGGGACTGTCACTCCCGAATCGGCCTTTTCAGCCACACTAGACGCTGTTCCAGAACCACCATTCAGAGCGCGATACCAGAGTCTTTCGAGACTGAAGGGTGCCAACATAAGATTATATATATATTATATATTGTATTATTGATCTCATGTGCCTAATTTAAAATTACTTATTATTGAATTTAAAACTGTATTACATATAATTTATTAATTACAAGAGGGGATGCGTTGCCTGCTCACAGGGAAAAGCAGGACATTTAAGTTCTTTTCCAGGACATGGGGCTAAAAAATAAGGCATGTCCTGGAAAAAGAGGACCTCTGGTCACCCTGGGCACACACTGGGACGGTGCATGCTAAGACGGCACCCTTGAATTTAGCACTCTTCATTTTCCCATTTTCGGTGGGCCGCTGTGAGATACAGGAAGCTGGACTAGATGGGCCTATGGCCTGATCCAGTGGGGCTGTTCTTATGTTCCCCAGGTCAACCCCATCTTTCTTGCTCCTGAAAGAGCACCCCTTTCTAAGGCTCCCACAGCCCCATCTCTGCCCTCCTGTTCCCCATGGCACCCCAGAAAAGCAAGGTAAAGATGGAGTTACACAGGCAGCCCTTCCACAGACTCCCTCTTCCCCACCCACCCACCCTTGCAAAGTCAACACTCCCCCCCATCCCACTGCTCTGCCTCATCTATTGCCCTACAAGACAAAAGTGAGGTCATCCCCATTGCCTCACTGTGCCAAGCCCCACCCCACAGCTGTGTGCCCAGGAGATGCCCACAAGGGGACTGTAGGCGCCTTCTGCCCTCTCCTGGGAGCTGCCCCTGCCTCCCCCACCCAGGCAGCCCTGCCTGGGCTCCCCCTCCTGCCACTGCACCCCCCACCAACCCCCCCTGGAAGCCCACCCGCCTGGCGCCCCCACCCCTTGCCAGCCACACTCAGGGTGGCAGGAAGCCAGGAGGGGAGCCTGGCTGCTGTCAGCCACACTCACCATATACAGGACGTAGAGGGCGCACAGCGCATTACGGGTGCAGGCGAAGGCCCAGCACACCATCTTCCCAGGCAGGAGTGGCCAAGCCCCCCTTCCCCTCCCCCACAGCACAAAACAATCTCCCGCTCCCCCCAAGGGGAAAGCAGCAGCAGCCCGCCCTGCCCCTTTAAATCCCAGCCTGCAGGAGCCAGAGCAGCAGCCGCCCGCCCTGCCCCTTTAAATCCCAGCCTGCAGGAGCCAGAGCAGATGGCTGAAAGAGCCGCATGCGGCTCTAAAAACACAGGTTGCCGATCCCAGGTCTAGTATCACTTCTGGCCCCCCGAATGACTCCATTTTGGCTGTCAAGCAGCTCCTTCATCTTTCACTTGAAGGGCAGCTGAAATGCTTTTTCACTCACACCAAAGAGCAGATGGAAAAATTCAGCTCAGCTTGTCAGTCGCTTCTCAAAGTCTCACCGCTAACAGAAGCTTTGGGTGATCTCAAACTGGCGACCTTCAGATGTTATCTTCTGACTAGGCAATTCCACCCTTTAGACCAGACCTCCTGCCCAGGTTAGGGGCAGTGCAAAGTTTCCTTTGGTTTTTTCACAATTGACAAAGTAAACTGCTTGCCTGACCAGCATGGAGAGCATCTGCAATAGAGACTTCAGAGGAAGACAAACCTCTGATGGTTTTGAATTATGGCCATCACTTTGTCTCTCCACATGGCAGGTTTTGACAACCAAATATGAAATATCATTGAACATTCCATGCATTTGAAGACTCAAGGTACATCATATGAACACACCATTTCTGCCTTCTCATCAATGTCACTTTCTTCACTCTTTATTTCTTCATCTGTGCCTTCATCACTATCATCATCCGAAGAACTACTTATAGCTGTATGAGAAAAAAATGAACACAATCCACTCACTTCATTTGACAAGAAACTTCAAAACTAGAGTAGTTCACAAATTAAGAATTTGGTTAATTAACCTGCTCTCTGACTAATTAACATGAACACATTCAGTATGCAATAAAGAAAACAGGAACCATAGTATTAAACATGTAAATAAGTTCAATATTCCTGATGCAACCAATTCAGTTCTTGCTGCATTGGAGCAACAGAAGTAGTGCTTCCCAGTTGCAATTATTTATTACCACTATTAAAAACTCTATAACTTTTGTATTTAGTGCTATATTCCCTTTTGCTTTATGTTCTACTGAACATACTTACTTCCAAAACTTGACCTTAAATTTACTGCAGATGGGAAAATTTTTTTTAGCTAAACATACAATTGTCTTGAGAACCACAAAAATTCCTATGAATATCTACATTACGATTTTCTGTGCAGGGCTGCCCAATCCTATCTAAATCACTGTGCACCAATGAAGCAGTGCCAGCAGAGGTTACACTGCATCCCACCAGCAATTTTCAGCTGCTGGAGGTATCCTTGGTGTAAGTAACATTTGTCCCGTTGCCCCAGGGTAAGCCCCAACAGCCACTATGAGTCAACTCGGACTTGCACCAGCAATAGCGCTGGTGCAAGTCCACGTTGATCCATGCAGATGGATCAAGCTCAGAAAAAGGGTTATAATTTTGTGTGTGCTGCTGCTGCCAAACCTACAGCCACTCCTGGGCCTTATCCCCCACCCCATCTCCTCTCCGTTCCTTCCTCCCCCTACCCCTTTCAATCCCCTCCCCATTCTCTGTGCCAGGTTTACCTGCTCAAGTGGGCCTCCATTGCTTTGCCAGCATGTGCAGGAGGACTCCAGCCTTCCTGCCAGCAACCTGCAGTGCCACAAAGCACTTTATGGTCCTTTTGTGGCAGCCTGTGCTAGCAGACTATGCATTCCACCAGTGCAGGCCTTGGATAGGATTGGGCCATCGGTCATACAAGTTGGTTTTAATAACAAATAGTAAAGCTCATATCACCTACATCCTTGACACTAATTCACATGTGGTTAATTTACACTCATTCATGTTTTCCTACCTCTTCTCCCTCATTGTTTACTTTAGGTTGTAAGCACCTTAGAAGTATAGCCCTAGTTACTTTTTGCTTATAAACTCATACAGTATGCATAGCACTTTACTGTTTTTTTCCAAGATTTGCCATTTATTAACAAAATAATGCTACTTTGCTTTTAGAATTTGATATCATTATTTAAATAAACAGCATGACTGACATAACTAGATCAAATACAAGGCAACTTACAGTGTTCGCTGCTCTCCTCATTCTCCTCTGCAGGAAGGCTCTTCAATACAGAGTCAACACCAGGCAATCTGCAACGCCCTTTCTTTCCTTTTCTTCTCCTAAACAGAATGTGATAAAGGCCATTTGGTCAAGATTATTTTGCTACTTTTTCCTGAAGTAGTAAATTTAAAAATTATATTTAACGTGTCTTAAGTTATCTTCAGAAAGTCCGCCATTTGTCCCCTCTCTCTGAATACCAAAGGTAACGCCTCCAAGACGTATGACTAATTGTCATAATGCCACTTTTATACTATATGAAAGAAGTCTTAATGGACACTTAAGCTTGTATGGTTCTTCACTTTTAATTCCATAATTACTGAACAACTTGGTTTGCTAAAAATCACGGGTACTTTTTCCACATATGATACTGAATGCATAGAAGAGTGAGATCATGCATGCTGCATGCTCTCTCAATCTCTATGCATTCAGTTTAAAGACCACATAGATCCTCCCTGCATACAACTGTATTCACATAGAACTCTGTGGACAAATGGGAACCCTGCATGTAACATTCAATAGTTTGCCATTTCATCTGAACCAGAAGACTATGACTTATCGTGCCAAAGCAAGGGCTGGCATTACATTTGATCCAGCCCAGTCCTTGTTTAGGGTGCGCTCTGCTTCAAATTCTAACACAATCATAATCACTATGGATAAGTTCACTTCTGTTAAGGTTAACACATACATGGAATTTCCTCTGCCTCTTCAGAACTGAAAAGGAAAGAGGCTCAGGTAGGACTAAGGACCCAATCCTATCCAAATTTCCAGCACTGGTGCTGCAATGCAGCACCGAGGTAAGTTCCCATACCTTGAGGAGGCCTCTGTGACTGCCCCCACTGCAAGATGCAGCACATGCCCCATTGGTACAGCTGCACCAGCCCTGGAAAATTGAATACAACTAGGTCCCTTAGTCAGGAAAGATTTCAAGACTGGCTTACTGATGTCTTCCATCTTGCTGAGAGAGGAATGGAAGCCACTGACCCATAGCAGCTTATTCTTTTTAATACAGTTAATTTTGTAAAGCTTTGGCTCCTGCTACTTAATCGTCAGGCAAAGAAAATATAACTTAAAAATCCAGCAAAGACAGCCGTTCTAAAGCAACAATCAAATGCTGCTTTATAAAGATAGGTATAGTCGAAGACCTAAGGATGATATGAAATAGAAGGGGTAGCACCTCCTCCTCCCAGAGTAAAGAACAAAAGTATGGCAAATCAGTCTCCAGAGTCACAAAATCCTCCTATCTTCACTGCCGAGCTGTTTTGACAAGCAGAAGAGACTCTCCCTCTCCTTCTTAAGAATTCTGAACAGGAAAGAGGATGTTCATTCATTTGCTTCCTCATTCAAACTGAATCACTCTAATATTCGATAGTAAAAGTTCAGAGAATGAGGAGAAAATCGTTTTGAGAGATAGAATAGCTATATTTCACAACTCTTTATGCAAACAGTGTGTGCATTAAATAGATACTACTAATGGAGCATCAACAAAATTTGTTATTGGCAGTTGGTTTTTAATGGTCTTATGATTATTGTATTTTGTTTTGGGGTCTGGTTTTTGTTGTGAGCTGTCTTGGGGTCCTGTTGGAGGCACAAAGGCATGGTATAAATCACTGAATGAATGAATAAAAATAAAATGGTTAAATTTATCATCATTTTCCACCTTATTTGAATCTTACATGCGAGCCACAGCTTTTCTTGCCAATTTACGTTGTAATCTGCGGTTTTCATCAGTGTCTCGAAGAACATGATCTTCAGCTGCCCATCTGTCCCAGCTGAGTAGTATTTAAAAAAACAAAACAAAACCCAAGAAAAGTCAAAACTAAGATACTGCAGAATAAAGTTAAACCTGGAAGGCCTGCAACACACATTTCTCTCCTGCCATTAGATTTGTTGCTTCAGGTCTCTCTTCTCAAAACTGGCAACCTTATAACTTTCAGGCATCAGTTTCTTTTATCTACTGCTCTTGGAGGGAAGTCTGGAATGTACTGTCAATGGCCAGGGGTCAGATGGGATTGTCTTCCCCATACACATACGTTCACTCTCTAACACAACCCCATTTATGTTGTATTTCTGTCTGAATTGTAGTTGTAAACTTCTTTGGAATCAAATCCTGGCTAAAAAAAAAAGGGGTCAATTAAAAAAAAATAATGGCAGAAGGCCAATATGCAAGAACTTGAGTAGGAAAGGGAAAATGGAACCCACAGATGAACGTAGCCAGTCATCAGCAGAGAGCATACTGCTAGTAGGAGCAAGCAGAAAAAGGAAGAGACACACTTAGCTGAAGGAGCAGTGATCATGTCACTGTTGGGCAAGTCCAAAACACAAAGTGAGGTTCACAAAAATCCCAACAAAACAGTGGTGCGTAGGGCAAACAAGTATCAAAGAGATTGCTCCTTTGAGATGAATAAGATGCTTTACACAGAGTTCTTATGCAGAGTTATTCATAGGGATACCTGCACACATTTAAGTGAGGAAGTACTGCAGTAGGGAGACAGCTAGTTGGAACTTTGTTATATATTGGCTCTTTACACACTTGATCTATTCAAAAGAAACAAGACCCACGGTAGTGAGACCATGAAGTTAATTCCCAATCAAGATTAATTAATGAACAAAATATTGTATAAAAACAAGTTCACATGCAAACTATTACATAGAAGGGAGCTCACAAAAACAAACCTTGAACATTTTTACCCAGGAGTAACCCTTATTTTAGCAGCACAAGTATGCTTAAAATTGCTATCTTCCTTTATGAAACAAGCATTATAGACACCCAGTTACCCACAGATGTGACTGCTTGGCATTTATTAGTGTTTGTGTGTCTTTGTTGCTTAGATAAACTTGTAATAGTATATACATTGTGCCATGTGTATTCTCACCTTCTGTTCCAACCATTAAAATGGATCAGATATTCTGGAATCTTTCTTCCCTTGTCATCTTTTCCAATAACAATGTCAACGATCTAAAATCAGAAACAATTGTTTACATGATCACACATGTGACTTTAGCAGAGAGGTGTATGAATTATCAATACACAGCATCCCAGAAAAAAGTGTGTTTTATTGATAGATAAGCATACTGTTGATTAAGGCATTGTACTTTTAAGTAAATACCATGAATATTAAGTGCAAGTCAGTATGCCAAAACAGTCGTGTCTGATAATGAAATCATAAATGGTTTTACTTGGTTCTCAGTTCAGGGGACTGGATGCACCATTTTTCTATATCTACTCAGTTCAGAATGCTGATGTCAATCAACCATTTCCAGAGCTGACAGAGACCACTACCACAGGATATGAATCACATCTGCGCCATGGTCAAGTACCAAGAGCAAGACACCTATCTTGCTAGGGACATTTTCATATGAAACAGGTTTACTGACCAACCCTCTACAACAGCCTCACACACAGTAATAGAACCTGAACAGCCCGCTGACTAGGGAAGTCCACGGGGGAGCAGAATGGGGGTAGGCAGGTTTGCCAGCTGCTGAAACCAACCCCCATTTCCTTGACCAAATGCCAAGGCCTAGGTCCATGTGAATCTGCATCAGTGTTTTTGCTGGTATAGGTTAGAGTAGACCTATCAGTGGTGTGAAGCCTTACCCCTAGGTAAGGGAACAAATGTTCCCTTACATAGAGGAGATCTCCAGGACTTTCCTTCCCACCTGCAGGATGCAGAGCAAGCAGTTTTGGCACAGCTGCATGGGGGGGGGGGAGAATAGGATTGGGCTGTTATTTAGACTATTTTATCCTGCCCTTTAGCTGAAAGGGCTCCCAGAGTGGCTTACACAAAAATAAAACAATAGGAAATAATGACAACAGAAAGTGGTGGAGGAGAGGAACAGTATGCTTTGTACACTTCTTCTAACAGGGCAGAAGTGGCTAATATGAAGGGGTGTGTGCGAATGCATGCATGAAATCATAATTAACGCTTAAATAAGCACCAGCAAGTAGAGATTGGGGCTCTTAATGTTCCTGACTTTTTAAATTGTATTTTTTAAAAAGATTTCTATCCCACCTCACTCCTGAAGGACTTGGATGGCTCACAAGTTTTAACACGTTCATCATAAGAACAATACAATTCATAAACCAACACAAGATGAGAGAGAAGGACCAGCCCAAAATTAAATAAAACATAGGAAGGCTAGAATAATTAAATGGGTTTCCAAGAAGAGATGAAACAAAAAAAAGAAAGGGCACAGCAAGTCTATCAGGAAAGCTACTTCCATACAGAGTGGGCCACGACTCCTACATGTCTTCTCCAATGTCACATGAAGCAGTCAAAGAACATGCAAGAGGATTCCTCCTGCAGATTTCAGGGTGCAGGTAGATTAATAAGAAGGCAGGCAGTCCTTTAGGCACCCACACTCCAAGCCATTTTAGGTTTGAAGGTCATGACCAGCACCTTGAATTAGACCCAGAAACAATAGCAACCAATGCAGCATGTACAACAGAGGTGTATCATGGTCTCAACCCTCTCAACAATCTCACAGCTGCACTAGTACCAGTAGCTTCTGGTCATCAAGGGCTGGCCCACAGATATCTCTCTTCATGTTCTGCTGTCAATACCATGGACAATTCAGTGATCAGAATACGGGGAGGAGATTAACAACCCAATCTTAAGTGCACTTGAACTGACTGATTTCAAAAGACTCAGGAATAACCAACTCTGCATGGACTGGGCTGAAGAACAAAAATACATATCACTTTTCCAGTTATTTGCTCACCTCAGTCCCTCACAACAGTATAATACTGCAATCCTAAGCACATCTACTTGGGAATAATTAAATCGCAATGTGACTTACTTCTGAGCAAGGGTGGCAACACAGATGGGGCCAGGTCAGACATGTGCCAGTGATAGGTCCTGAGAACGTTGGTCAATGGTATTTGCACTAATAACATTTAACTCAAATCACACATTGTATCAGAAAATGAGATTTGGCATTGCTAACCACCTGTAACCACAAAGCACTAAAAATATATCTTGAGCAAATACTACTACAAAACTACTGTTCCCAAACTGGTGGGTCCAAACTGGACCCCCCAGGGAACCAGAAAAGGCAGTAACACAACCATTATCATCACACTTCTGCCAGGCAGGTATTTTTTCACTTACCTGGGGGTCGCTATGGCTCTCCAGAGAGTCTGGGTAGCCTGTGACTCCCTCTGCAGCCCTTCCCAAGGCTTGAAAATGTTAAAAAAGGGAAACAACCCACTTCCGAATTTTGCCCCGAAACAGGATTTTTTTTTTCTTTTTTCATACTGCAGTCAAGCTGCTGACACAAAGGAAACCCCAGGTACGTGAAATAAACCTTTCCCTGCTTGGCAGCAGAGCAATTATGGCAATTGCATTGCTGCCCTTCCCCCCCCCCCATTAAGACTTATAGGATTCCCAAAGTCCAAGTAGGAATTTGGGAACCGCTGCTATATGGAGAGTGTATCTGAGTAAGAGTGGCTGGATTTATTTTTACAGAAGGCCAAAAAGTTCAAGAGAGGTAAAAGTGGAACTGGTGTTCTGAGGAATGGAGGGACTTCAAAGGACAGATAACAAGAATGGACAAGCAAGGACTTGCCCACTCTTAGGAACAAACCCTGACACAAATACTTAGGCAAAAAACTTTCACGTATAGCAAAACCCAAACTATACCACATCTATCTCAATGTTCAGTCTTATGCCATTCCTTTCGGCTTATGGAACAAGATGTCTGCTCAAAGGTGATGTGCAGTCCTTCTGCATGGTAATGCCTGCTCCCCAATATGGCCCTCTCTGCCCAAATGTCAATCCTGGGATCTAGCTATCTCTAGAAAACTGTCTTCTGATCAATTCCTTTTTAGTAAGGATCATCTTCTGCTGTTATCTTGTTAGTCTGAAGCCCACATAGATAGGAAATGCAGCAGGACAAGACAGAGGCAGCATGTTCACAATACCAGTTTACCTGCCTCAAATCTTCCAGCTGTCTATTGAGTTGGCCACCCAGCAGACTTTGCTTGTTATGACTATGACTAGAAAGGAACTTAGAAGCTTAAGAACATTTTCCTGTTGCTAATAATATCAATACATGCTTAAGCAACTTTAATCCATACAAATTGGTTGTGGTTTCACTCTCTTCTCAACAGGATCTCTCTCCAGGTCTGATCAACCTGTTGAATTTGGGTAGACCAGGGGCCACTCCCTTGACAGGTCCCACATCAGTGCCCAGAAACCTATCTCAAAGGGACAGTTACACTGCTATCCACTACTGCTCAGTAAGCATCCCCTCTGGGAAGTGGTGTAAAAGAGAAAACTGCTTCCAGTTCAGGTTCTGGAAAGACAAAGTGGTGGTATTAGCTGGTGCATATGCACCCACACCTAAAGGAATGGGGGCAGCATGGTGTTGTGGAGGCCCTGAAGGATTTGTGCCCCAGGCTGGCAAAATTCTTGCTTCTAAGTAAACATATAAAGGATTCAGCTGTAGAAAGCTTAGAAGTGGGGCCAGGGGATGGGGAGAGGAATTCAGTATACAACCAGTGAAACGAACTCACAATATGCAACATCCAGCTCTAAAGTTTTAACTATAACAGCACCATACATTTTGGAAGTGCTTGAAATAGCTTCAAGAATGCTTAAGACTACTATATTTACAGTCACACCCATAACTTTTACTTCCAGAACCACTACAAATTGAAAAGGCTTTCAGATGATGCATGGGTCCTAGAAAAAAGCTCTCCAAATTTGTCTTACCAATTCATTTTGGTATACTGCAAGTCCTACAGAGTCAGTGCCCAATCCTGCATGTGTCTAAGACAGCCATTTTCAACCACTGAGCCATGGCACACTGGTGTGCCACGAATGATCTGCAGGTGTGCCATGAGAGTTTGGGGGAGGGTCATTTGTTAGTAGGGCCAATGGGGATGTGAGCTGCCTACCAAAAGCACAGTGTGCCCTGTCAATTGTCAAAAAACTGATGGTGTGCCATGACAATTTTAATACCTTGTCAGTGTGCCATGAGATGAAAAAGATTGAAAATCACTGGTCTAAGAAGTAAGTCCCATTATGGTCAACGGAGCTTACTCCCAAGTAAGTGTGGACAAGATTGCAGCCTGAGTTATATTTATAACAAAGACTAACTTCAACAAACTAATATAATGAACTGTCAAGATTCTTTGTGCCATACCTTTATCTCTTCAACACCTAAATCTTTATTTTCAATACTTTGGAGTTAATGTGGGCTTGATGTTTTTCTCACACCACCTACAGCAATACCTTGACTTTCATTGTTTTCCTCTTTCAACTGTTTTTAATTATAACCATATTTCAAATTTTGTCCACTTTCAGGTGCTTTCCTAACATCAGATTTCATCCAACCTACCATTACTTTCATCAACATTATTATGTTTATCTTTTAATTTCTGTGTATTAACTTATGCATGCATTCACATGTGATATGGTTAGCTGCTAACATTTTACACCAGCCAAAATCAACTTGCCAGTTTAATAAGGTTATGCTTTGACATTCATCCATGTTCGACTTCCATCCATACTCTGGTCCTTAATCAGATGACACTGCAAGGTATTGCTGCATATTTGAATTGAGATACACACATGCAAAAACTAAAATGCTGATGGTGTTTGCACTACATTGTTACAGAATTTCAGCTACAAAACATGATTATGTGCTTGCCCTTTGTACACCCCACTAATGCACAGTGGGATGGTATATAAAATCAGTTCCTAGTGCATAAGCACTACTGGATTATGCTATGCACGCAAAAATGTAAACATAGGTTGCATATCAGTAACTACAAGGAAATGTGTCCATGTAAGGGCTTTTTGGTAATATTTGAACAAGCCATAACTTCCAAGGAAATGGACATAGAATTGAGATTTTACAATCACTTGAACAGCCAATATAAATCCTTTTTCCAGAGGAGAGGAGACAGATGGTGAAACAATTCTATCCTTCATATAAGAAAACTATTAGAGAGAATTAGCAAGCAATAAAAATTAAGGTTGCTATAATACAACCATGAGTTATCCCGGTCTGCAGTTGCACCTTTAACTGCTGGATTCTGGAGGCAAAACTTTTCAGAATGCAGATAATTGGTTAAGATACCACATGCAGATTTACAAGGCAAATCACTTGGCAAATCAGTTTATTTATATTGACCTATAAAGCAGGGAAGATTCACACTTATCCACTGGGTCCAGGAGTCCACAGTGGGAGCAAGGCTGCTTGAACGCTTTGCAGGACGAGCCAACTGATTGCTGCACAGTATACACCGTGGTTAGAGCCCACTCCTATGTGTGTCTACTCAGAAGTCCCATCATAGTAAATTGAGCTTACTCCCCTGTAAGCATGGATAGGATTGCAACCTCAGAGCCCAATCCTGTGCACGTCTATTCAGAAGCAAGTCCCTTGATAGTCAAGGGAACATAAGAACAGCCCCACTGGATCAGGCCATAGGCCCATCTAGTCCAGCTTCCTGTATCTCACAGTGGCCCACCAAATGCCCCAGGGAGCACACCAGATAACAAGAGACCTGCATCCTGGTGCCCTCCCTTGCATTGGCATTCTGACACAGCCCATTTCTAAAATCAGGAGGTTGCACATACGCATCATGGCTTGTAACCCGTGATGGATTTTTTCTCCAGAAACTTGTCCAAGCCCCTTTTAAAGGCGTCCAGGCCAGATGCTGTCACCACATCCTGTGGCAGGGAGTTGCACAGACCAACCAGGTAAGTGTGCACAGTTCCAGAGCATGCTGCCCTGTAAGCGTGGATAGGACTGCAGCCTCAGAGCCCACTCCTGTGCGTGTCTACTCAGAAGTAGGTCCCACTGCAGACAATGGGGCTTACTCCCAGGGAAGTGTGGATGAGTCTGCAGCCTCAGTACCGAGTACTTGGGCTTCCATACGTCCCATGGCCACCTCAGCCCTGAAGAAGGCTGTTGGGGGCACAGCTACAGGGGCCCGCGCAGACGTTGGCAACCAGGACAAGAGAAGCACCAGAAACGCCTTGGGCGATGGGGAACCGGAAGAAGGATGGGAGCGGGGGCGGGGCGTGCGAGCTCCTCCCCTCCCCCGCCCAACGCCACTTCCTCGCCCCCCCCCGCACACGGTCGCAGGCGGAACGGCCAACGAATTAGGTTTTCCCAACCCCGCGGCGGTTGAGGGGGCCGCCTTCCCGCCAACGGCCACCCGAGCGGCTCCCGGAAGCGCCCGCGTGAACAGAGGCCTTGTCCGCGAGGGAGGCGCGCGCGGCGGAGGGATCCCCCACCTTGGCATCGTAGAGCACCTTCGCCTTGGTGGGGTCCGGCTCGAAGCAGAGAACTCGCTCGCCTTTGTGGAATTTAAATTTCATTCCCCGCGAGGTCATTTGTTCATCATGGCGAAGGGAGAGCGCGGCCACACCCCTTCGGCGCAGGGCGGGGCTGCACGCGCAGCTCGCCACGCCTCCTCGCGCTCGTGCCCTCCCCTCTTATCAGGCCGCGAGGGGCGGGGAACGAGATCCTGGAGGAGAGCTCGCTCGCGCGCCCAACGGCCCTGCAGGCTCGCGGCTCGCCTGTCTAGTCCTCACGTGGCAGAGGCTGAGGGACCCTCATAGGCCACGTGTGGCCCGAGCCTGTGTGGCTCTTTGGGCTGCAGTCCTAGCCACACTTCCCTGGAAGGAAACCCCATTGGCTAGATTGGGGCTTGCTTCTGAGTAGACAGGCATAGGGTTGGCCCTTGGTCAGAGTTCAGCTTCACTGGGTTGCAGCTGGCTTAGAGCCCAATCTTCCACCTGTCTGCTCGGGAGTCACTCCCATTCTAGTCAATGGGGCTTACTCCCAGGGAAGTGTGGACAGGATGGCAGCCTCAGAGCCCAGTCCTATGCCTGTTTACTCAGGAGTAAGTCCCATTCTAGTCAGTGGGGCTTACTCCCAGGGAAGTGTCGATAGGATGGCAACCCCCATGCAGCTGCTAATCACCCTGCAAATAGCTCCGCTCCTGCAGTTTGCAAGCTACCTGCTAATTGCCCTGCAAGGAGCTGAGCTCCTGAAGTTTGGAAGCATGTGTGAATATTGGGAGATAAATGTTTAAGGGGTGAATTTTCATATAAGGAGAACTGACTGTATGCACATGTGATGCTGATTATATGGATGATGGGAGTAGGGGGCATATAAAGGCTCCCCCCTTTATGTGTTCCTGGAAAGTCTATACTTTCACCATGACAGTTAATGCTTATATCAAGGTACTTCCTTCATGTACTCAAACCAACCTAGTTTAAAGTCAGAGGTATAAACTAATAAACCCCATTAGGTTCAATGGGTTTATGTTGACTATAATTAGGGTGATGTTATAAACATTTCTACACCTAGTAAAGAATTAGAAGACCCAACACTTCTGGTAAAAGCATTTTAGAGGACCTCTGGCTAGAAACTGGCACAATATTATTCTTAGAAACACGATGAAGCCTTCTGTCAGGAAATTGCCTTGAACTTGGGATGAAGAGTCAACAGTCAAATTTTGAGTCAGCACTCAGAAACTTATTTAAGTTTTAAAGAATGGGGAAAATCTCAGCAAGAGAAGTCAAGTGTGTTTTGGGAAACGCTATGGCCTTGATCTTTTGCTTAGTTTAACAAACAGCAGAACAAGGGAGCCTTTTAACCTAATTTAACAAAGATATGAGATTCCATTACAAGTCACATATACAGAAAAGCTGACTTGCTTCCAAAGCATGTTAGTTAACACAGGGCACAATCCTAACCAACTTTCCAGCAACAAGGTAAAGGCAATGCAGCTCTGGGGTAAAAGAACAAACATTTCCTTACCTTGAGGCCTCCAGGACTACCACCAAACTGCAGGATGCAAGACATACCCCTTTGGCATAGCTATGCCAGTGCTGGAAAGTTGGTTAGGATTTGGGCCACAATGAAACAGCAATTTCCAAACTGGGTGCAGAACCCACCAGTGGGTCGTGACACAATTTTTTGTCAGTTACAAAACTGACAGGGCAGATTATGCTATGTGCATCAAGGTTAAACAAGCTGCTATTTGGGGATGGAGCACTGCTGCCCAATCGCTATTATAGCCAAACCCCTTGGCAGGGCTTTTTTTCTAATGGAACGCGGGGGGACGGAGTTCCGGCACCTTTTTTCAGGGGGCCCTCCCCTTTGGAGGCATTCCAGAAGGGGGGAGCAAAATAGAGGCATTCGCTGGGTGGGTGCTGGGGGGTGCAGGGTGGGCGGGTGCCTGGCCCCTGCCTGACCACACAATGACCCCCTCCTGCCCCCATCTCCAAGCTCTCGCCTGAGCCCAGCCCGCCTCCCCTCCCCCCGCGCTCTGCTTCCCCGTGCAGCAGCTTATCCTATCCACAGTAAGCCCCATTCACTAAAGCTGCCATGCTATCCACAGTAAGCCCCATTCACTAAAGTGGACTTCTGAGTAGACATGCATAGGATTGGGGTCTTAGGCTGCAATCCTAGGCACTTTCCTGGGAGTAAGCTCCATTGACTAGAACGAGACTTACTTCAGAGTAGACATACCTAGGATTGGGCTCTTAATCCTGGCAGAGATATATATCTGCACCCTGCTAAGGGCAGGTGAAAAGGGATTCTACGTGCGTACAACGTGCTGTCCAGCCTTGCCAGAGATCCTCCTCATCCTTCCCCCACCAGCTAGCATTTGCAGCTCCTCTCCAGCAATGCACAGCAGCTGCTCAGGGCAGCAGAGAACATACAATTGCGTGCCAAGCGCCTTCCCAAAGACACAGAGTATTCTGATATCTGAATTAAACCATATTTAATCGCTTGTTTGCAAAAGTAGCTGTTTCTATGTGCACCTAAGGACCCCTCTCGTGTAAGAATTCCTTTTTTGTTCTTACTCCCACAGTTGCTTAGAGTAATTTTACTACATGGAACTCATGTAAGCCATTTTTCGGAATCCATTCACTGCTTCCTCTCCTCGAAGTAGTGCCACACTACATACTACATGCTACAAGTGCACCTGTACAGTATTTTTCCCCGTGTGTAGAAAAAATAGCTGGGGGAAGGGATGTGGAGATTGGCAGCCCAATCTTATGCATGTCTACTCAGAAGTAAGTTCATCTTTATGGGGGAAGCACATAAAAAATATTTTATTTCTCCAATAAAAAATAGTTTATAAATAAACAAACAAACAAACAAACAAACAAACAAATAAATAAATAACAAGTTGTGAGTTCCTGCACCTTTTTATTTACAAAAAAAGCACTGCCCCTTGGCATTTATAAATCAGGCAGCAGCCTCTATAGGGCATGGTGGTCCAACATGCAACCTGAAATCCTGGCCACAGGGGGGGCCCCCCCACTTCCTCCCACTGTCTGTGACAGATCAGGAGAGAGATCTTAGGGTGGTGGTGGACAGGTCGATGAAAGTGTCAACCCAATATGGGGTGGCAGTAAAGAAGGCAAATTCTATGCTTGGGATAATTAGAAAAGGTATTGAGAACAAAATGGCTAATATTTTAATGCCATTGTACAAATCTATGGTAAGGCCACACCCGGAGTATCGTGTCCAGTTCTGGTCGCTACATCTCAAAAAGGATATAGTGGAAATGGAAAAGGTGTAAAAGAAAGTGACTAAGATGATTACTGGGTTGGGGCACTTTCCTTATGAGGAAAGGCTACAGCGTTTGGGCCTCTTCAGCCTAGAAAAGAGACGCCTGAGGGGGGAACATGATTGAGACGTACAAAATTATCCATGGGAAGGATAAAGTGGATCGAGAGATGCTCTTTACACTCTCACATAATACCAGAACCAGGGGACAGCCACTAAAATTGAGTGTTGGGAGGGCTAAGACAGACAAAAGAAAATATTTCTTTACTCAGCATGTGGTTGGTCTGTAGAACTCCTTGCCACAGGATGTGGTGACAGCATCTGGCCTGGATGTTTTTAAAAGGCGATTGGACAAGTTTCTGGAGGAAAAATCCATTATGGGTGACAAGCAATGTTATTCAAACTGTGAGGTGTGGCTCTTTAGGGAGGCACCAGGAACTCAAAGGGGAGGCACAGGATGTCCTCTCCCAGTGATACAATCATACCCCTGGACAGAATACAAGCCTGTGGTCTGCGCTTTTTTTTAAAGCAGAAGAAACAGGAGTTGCTCTGAGAGGGACTTCAAGAGTGGCTGCTGCTGCCACCCTGCCCTCTTCTCCCTCCACTCTGTGTTTGCTCAGCTTGCAGTCCTTAATCCTCATTGATCCTTGTCTGGTTGATTCCTAGTTCCCAGTCTAGGATCGCTTCTCATGAAAGTGAAATCTCTCTTTTCAACCCCTCCCTCTTCCACTCCACCCTTTCCATCTCCAAACTTTCCCGCTTTCCTTCCCCTCCCCAAATAAAACGCTTCCTATTTTACCAGTCATCAGGGGTCTTAAAGTTGCTTCCATGCAGTTGGCAACTGGGGGGAGGGGGAGAGACAAGCACACACTTTACTTGGCCAGGAGCAGAAAAGGGGCACTGTTTTTTAAAGTGATTTATTAATCTTGTTGTTTGACTGAAGAGGAAAGGCTGTATTTTTAAAGTGATGAATCTTGCTATTTGAAGGGAATACTTATCAGCCAATGATGAAGTGATTGCCAGCCCAATCCTATCCACACTTTCCTGGGAGTAAGCCCCATTGACTCTAATGGGACTTACTTCTGAGTAGACATGCATAGGCTTGAGCTGTGCATCTCCTAGTATAGGAGACAAACCAGCTTCCTAACCAAACCCTTATCAGCTCTGATATATTTTCATGGTCTATTTTTGTTTTCCCCACCAGCTGCTGGAAAAACTTAATTTCATTAAATTAATAAAGGTTTTAATCCTATCCAAGGAGAATGGGAGAAATTACTAGTTGGATTGGGGTCCACAGGGGTGTGTGTGTGTAATGTTGGTCAGACTGGTTGTTCACAAAGTTCATTTGATAAAACAATTCTATTGGTATGCTTTCAAAGTTTTAAAAAAATGAGTCCTCCTGGACCAGACAAAATCTACCTACTCCAGCATCCAGTCTCCAACAGTGATCAGCAGCTGATCATTTATAAAGCATGTATATTGCTGTGTATTAATAATATATTTTTAAGATTTGCATTTAATTAATGATATGATTGATATAATTAATATTAATATAGTTAATATATATTTAATATTATATTATAATAAATAAAATATATTATATTTAATATAGTTAATATTTCTGGCCACTTCCTGTTTAATGATGTCACTTCCAGCCCTCAGGAACATGCTGGGGAGTCATGGCCAACAACCACGGGGGTCAAGGGAGCCACTGGCCGGAAAAGTTTGAGTACCACTGGGTTACAAGCCATGATGTGTATGTGCAACCTCCTGATTTTAGAAATGGGCTATGTCAGAAAGCCAGATGCAGGTCTCTTGTTATCTGGTGTGCTCCCTGGGGCATTTGGTGGGCCACTGTGAGATACAGGAAGCTGGACTAGATGGGCCTATGGCCTGATACAGTGGGGCTGTTCTTATGTTCTTACCCAGCATGTAATTAATTTGTAGAACACCTTGACATTAGCTATTGTGATAGCACCTGGCCTAGATGCCTTTAAAGGGTAACTGGACAGATTAATGAAGGAAACGTTCTTCATAGGTTACTGTAATGGAAGATCAGAAGATCATCAGGTGCATGATATGGTGTTGACAGCTATTCCATGTTTTGACAGCTGTTTGACAGCTCTGGGAAGGGCAGGGCTGGCTCCACAGCTGTAACCAATAAAGGGCAATGGAGACTCTGATGGACACCTGAGCTTCATTTGACCTTGATGGGACTTTGAATGGACATGGACTGCAGAGATGGCTCACCTGAGCCTAATTTTGACTTAATGGGACATACAAGGATAAAAGGCAGCTTCAGAAAGAGCAAAGCTACTCTGACCCAGAGAGAGATAATACCTGACCAGAGGGACCCCAGACCCAAGGGGCTACCTGACCCAGATCTCTGGGAGAAAGGGACTGCTAGGACTCTGCTGGAGGATATAGAAGAGAGAACTGCCAGGATTCTGCTGGAGAGGAGGGACTCTGCTGCACTGGACTGTGCTTTGGAGACGAGTGGATTTGGACTGGAGGCTTTGGACCTTTACCCACTGAGTTAAGTGGAGTTCTGGGGAGGGGAAAGCCTCTAGACAAGAGGAATTGTTGGGAGTGTGTTTGTAGCAATAAATTCTTGTTAATAGCTCAACTGCTAAGGAGTTCTGTTCATTTCTTTGTACACCACAGTTGTTTCTAGAGATAAAGAGGGTGTTAATGAGGCAAAAAGCAGGCATTAGAAGGAAGTTGGAATATTTGGACTGGACAGTTACAGGCCATGAGAACAATATACAACTTTCTGGTTTTAGAAGTAGTCTATCTCTGAATGCTTGATGCAAGCGAGTGACAACAGGATACAGATATCTTCTTGTTTCATGGGCAGCCAGTCATTCAGTAAGGCTTCCTCCACCCCCCCAGCCATGTGATGCAAAACATGATCACTATGAACTCCCTGGGCTTCTCAAGCCAATCTTAAGGCAAGAACCCCCTTGGCTACTCCCCTGTTCTCTCTCAGCCAATGTAAATATCAGAGTTCCCATCCTTTGTCCAATGATCATCTGTTCCTTCATTCCTATCAGAGACAGGAAAAGAGATCCCAGTCTTGCCTCCCCCCATTCATTGCAACATAAACCCTTTCGTGCCTCCCAGCTGGAACCTCCCTGCTGCTCACCAGGTTGAAATGCTGCCCCATGAGGTTTTTCACACCGTGAAAACAATAAGCAAGCACACCCAGATACAGGCAGACTTGAGTTGGCATGTGTGGAGATGAGTGCTGAGTTGGGGCCTGACTTGAGTCTTTTTCAGAGTCTTCCATGTGGTCGACTCACAAGTTGCCAAATCAGTGAAAAACACGCATTTTTGTGACTCAAGTCTGAGTCACTGATTCAAGTTCCCATCCCTGGCTCTTATGTTCACAGAAATGGATTCTAGTGAATACAATTGGGGCTAGTTTAAATCAATTACATATAATAGTGTGCATTACTTGCATACCAAGCAAGGTTGAGGAAACTGTAATGAGCAGATTTCATACTTAATGTTGAAAAGTCTGAGACCTTGATCCTCTATGAGATCTCCTTGGAGTGCAGTAAAGTAAATTGCAGTTTTGCTGTTGTTGTAAGCATATGAACCTAATGACCAACTTATGCATGATGTGACACTTAATGTACAATTAACCCTGATGTGCTTAGTTTTTAATCAATAGCCCCAGCAGAAGACCCACCTGTCCAATCTGAGTGCTGAATGCTCAATACTAGTGGCAGTGCCCAGTGTGCCATTAAATAGGAGTGCCATAGGTTCCAGTTCAAAGCTTTCCTCCATGGCCCACAACAACCAAGCATTGGCTCTCATGTGGTGAAATTGGGACTTTAACTCTTTGCCCCTGCTGCAGTCTGGATCAACCCCTCAGAGGGTGCTGTTGCCTAAAGAAGAACTACACACCTAGACAATGACATTTAGAGCACAATCCAAAAGCAGTGCTTGTCCAGTGCAAGTCCATTGCGCTGGCCTGGGAGGGTCGCAAATGTGGCATAAAGCACATTTGCGCCTCCTCTGAAGTTGGCTGGGCTGGTGCAGAGGTGTGTGTAGGCCTGTGGAGGCTGCATGCAGCCTCCACGCTGACCATGACCAATGAGACTGCACCATCTGAGCTTGGCCAGCGTGGGGGTCTGGGTGTGTGGGGAAGACAGGGAGAAGTCATTTTGGGGTAAGGGAGGGTAGCCCCATGGGGAGGCAGTGACAGGGGGTGGGGCCAGGACCCAGCAGTTATGTGGGGGAGTGCATTCCCAGGCAGTGTGGAGCGGCCCTAGGCTGCTTGGGTCTGAGCCACCTCTGCAGCATCTCTCCCTGCGGTAAGGGGAAGCTATTCCCTTTGCCCTGGGCTGAGCCACTTGCAGCCCGAAACTTGCGCTGGACACAGGGCAGGCCTGCCGGCCTCCTTATTCCAGCCCAAGTTAGGATTGCACTGCCTATGTGTTAAGTTCTGCCCTTATTCACTAGCTAGCCCTATATTGAGCAAACTCCTTAGCTTTTGTGCATCTTGATACTATTACATTTCAATCCATTTTCATTACTCATTATATCAGGGTTGTCAAACATAAGGCCCGGGGGCTGGATGTGCCCCCCAGAAGCTTTTTATCCAGCTCTCAGGCTCTCAGTTGCTGAGCAGTGCTGAGGTGTTACTGCTGAAACAGCAGCCCACATGAAAATTGGGCTCTCCCATATCTTGAAATATAATCAAGATTTGCATATTTTCTCTTCTGTCATTTGCAGTTAATGAGAACCAAGTGCTGATTTCTGGTCATCAGCTGCTTAATGATGTCACTTTCTGGTTAATGATGCCACTTCTGGCCCTCAGCAGGCATCCTGAATGCTAACTTCAGCCCTCTGTATGGAACAAGTAGACACCCCTGCATTATATCCTTATGAGGTCATCTGATTCATGCTGCATAGATCTATATTTAGAATTCACCTTGATCTCCATCTTCAGATTAGTCTTCCTTTTTGCCTTCCTTTGTTTTTCCCTTCACTGGCATTGTACATGGCATCTGACACAAAAGCTCATTGTCATCAGGAGGGCTTATCTGTCTGGCTTATCCTTTTTGTTTGCCCATTTGTTGCTATTGAATCATTTTCTCTGACAGTTCTGTGCAAAAAGTCCACGGTGTTTGTAACTGGATGGACCTAGCACTCTTCACATGACTGAGAGTTCAAAACTGAGCAAGAACATGGTCTAGACAGGCCAAAACTCAAATCCCAAAAATCTGATAAAATTCCAAGCCTAGCTAAAGCTCCTGGTCAGAGAGGAGGAAACAAGACAGCCAAATCCAGAGGTCATAGCTTGTGAAGCAGGGCATACTTGACAGCAGGACAGACAGAACTACAAGAGCTGCTGCAACTGCTGAAAAGCATGCTAGCATTCAGGGTTGCTGAAAGGCTGGGATTAAGGCAGACACAGTGCAATGTAGTCTGGTTGCCCTTATAATTCTGGTTTAGCCACTGAAACAAATTTCCACTGTTCTGTCCATGGTGCTATTGTGTTTGGTATATATGTTTTTTCTTTTAATGTGATATTTTTAATGTGATGTTTTCAATGAGCCATTAGTTATTTGATTTTCTCTAAAACGCTTTGTGAACTTTTTGTTGAAAAGTGGTATATAAATACTGTTGATGTTGATGATTCTGAAGGACTCATCTCACAGTGTGAAATCCATTAGAATGGCCTGATTCTTCTTAGAGATTGCACACATTTTTTTCTCTATCCATTCTTCTCTATTGTCTATTTTCTATTTCAATAGAACAGATGATGTGGTATGACAGTAACAATGTGGATGAAGCATCTTCTCCTAATGCAGTTTTCTTTGTTTCCCACTAGATGGCCTGGGTACCTTACTTTTTTTTTTTTGCAAGAATACAATAACAAGGGAAAAAATATTTCATAAAACTGTAGGTCAGACTAACCGAATGGATTATTGGAGCAGTGGAACTGTCGAAAATTAATAACAGCTGTCTCCTCTTTTTAAAAAATTGACTTCTCAGAAGCTGTACTTTTGTTTTCCTGTGAATATTTGCCTGCCCTTATGAAAGCAAGATGTCTGTTTGGGTAGGCTACGACCCCTTGAAATAATCTTGGCAAATTAAGCTTGTGTATCTTTATGAAAAAGGAAGTTATTTAAAATGCCATATACCTTTTTCAAGAGCATAAAACCACCTCAGGCTGATTCTGTACCTTATGTGATCTGTAAATGCGCAACAAGGAAATTATTAAGACAGCAGAATATCATGTAGTCTGAGAGCTGAGGTCCTCTTTTATCTGTTCACTTTAGATGGTGCGATCCTTGTCCCTCTGGCAGAAGACACAGCTTCAGTTGTCCTATGAGAGTAGTTACTGGTGCATATTTCATATCTGATGAATCCATTCTTTTTTCTTTGCTTGCACCATCATTGTTTTGGGGACAAGTGTATTATATGGTTCCTTCCAACCCCAGTTTCTCTTGGTTTGCCAAGAATCTTTGGCTTTCCTTACTCTGCCTGCTAGTTAGTTACCTAGAGCAAAGATATAAAATTGAAAAGAGAAGATTGGAGCAGGTCTCTTAGAGCCAAAATCCAGATTCTTTCCACTATGGATCTATTGCCAGACTTAAGAAGTGACATGAAGTGACATGATACAGTTCTTTTGAATAGCAAATTATAGAAAGGATGCAAAATATCTAATTGCAGAATTATCAAAATCCTGTCATTTATCCACTACATACTGTTATTGTTTATATAGTACCATCTACTGTCATGGAGGTTTGTAATAGATGAGAGGACTGGTTCCTGTTCCTAGGGGCAGGGCTGGCCCAAGTTCCAACTGGCCCTGAGGTGAGCTAGCTCAATCCCCCTTGCTTTCATGCTCATACAAGCACTCCCATCTGTTTCCCTCACTTCTTCCAATTCCCTCTTGAGCTATTTTAAAAGCAGAAAGAGGAAAGTAGAAGAGGAAGTAATGGGAAAAGAGTAGTAGCCTAGACCAGTGGTTCTCAAACTTTTAGCAATGGGACCCACTTTTTAGAATGAGAATCTGTCAGGACCCACTGGAAGTGACACCAGGATCAGAAGTGACATCATCAAGCAGGAAAATTTTTAACAATCGTGGGCTGCTATCCTACCTACACTTACCCAGGGTTAAGTCCCATTGACTATCCCTGTTAAAAGCATATATATAGTAGCCTGTTCAAAATACAGATCTGTAACATTTCTCCAAATGCAGTCACTTACCTCAGTACCATTGAGTTTTGTATAGTAAAAATAAAATATTGAAATAAATGGAGACCCACCTGAAATTGTCTCGCAACCCACCTAGTGGGTTCTGACCCACAGTTTGAGAAACACTGGCCTAGATGATTTCACAGGAGGTTCTCTAGGCCACCACTCTTTCTCCCTAAGCACTTTGTTTTCCACTTCTTCCTGCTCTTTAAAAATAAGAGGCCAAGGTGGAGGCAAGCCAAGTGCTGGGCTGTTGCTTGCAGAAAGTTGCCTGGTTTTTTAATTATACAGATACCCACTTTTCAGCCAATACTGGCTCGCAAAGAGGCTTATAAGTGAAATCTATATTAACAGACCATATCATTAGGGATAAGTTGACGTGTGGTGGCGTAGTTTCTTCTGGCCTCTGGCATTAGTGATACAGTCCAGGTTTGTAGCTTTTTCTCTCCAGAAGAAGGGAGCAAAAGGGGCTGTGATAGAGGTTGATGGTAGAGATGCTAGCCCACTGGTTAGTCCACAGAGACTCCAGTTGATCTACTATTAGGTATCATGTGAAGCATGTATTGTTCCTACTGATCCATGCAGGAACTAATGAAACTGCCAGAAGCAGACTTGAGTGGCTTTGAGAAGGAAAGGGAAGATGCTGGAGGCAGCAGTGCTGTTTTTCATCTATTCTTCCTGTTGAAGGAAAAGCAGGATCATAGCAGTGAGCAGCTAACTGCAAAGGTGGTGTTGCCAGGAACACTTTAGGTTTTTAGAACACGGCCTACACTATGAAGAAATCCTGGCAAGACAGGGCATGGATTGCCCCTCATGAGAATTGGGAGCAATGTATTTGGCAAAAATCTTGCAAGCCTCACCAGGAAGGCTTTCAACCAAATGCAAAGGGGACAAGAGGGGAAAAAAAAAAAAACAGGACAAGATATAAAGACCAGCATTGGAGACCTCAGAATGCCAGATGTGATGGAGGGCACCAGGATGCAGGTCTCCTGTTGCCCTGTGTGCTCCCTGAGGCATCTGGTGGGCCACTGTGAGATACAGGAGGCTGGACTAGATGGGCTTTTGGCCTGAACTAGCTGGGCTTTTCTTATGTTCTTATGGGACAAGAAGGTGATAGGCAAAGGAAGAAACAGACTTGCAGGGGGTTTTAAGAGAACTGAAAGAAACTGCACCATGTAATCTAGTAGGCTGTATGTGTTCTTTGATGTCTATATGGCACTAAAGCACAGTGTACGGGAAACAAATAGGATGAACCTGAAATCTCAATAGAGGAAGGGTGCAATCCTAACCCCTTATGTCAGTGCTTTCCAGCACTGGCATAGCTGTGCCAATTGGACATGTGCTACATCCTGCGGTTCGGTGTCACTCACAGAGGCCTCCTCAAAATAAGGGAATGTTTGTTCCTTTTCCTTGGAGCTTGATTGCCCTTATGTTAGTGCTGCAAAGCACTGACATAAAGGGTTAGGATTGCCCCCAACGGCAAATATCATTGAAAGTTGATGTGATAAGACCAATGAGTGGAATATAGGACTGGAAGGCTATAGCTTGTTCAAAAGGAACAGAACCAACAGAAAGATTTGCATTATGGGTGAAGAATGTATACACCTATACAGAAGTCCAGGAATCTGAGCATGATAAGCTGATTGAAAATGTGTGGGTAAGAAAAGGAGAGAGGCATAATAGTGAAACCCTGGGGGAGTTTACTATAGACCACCTAGCCAAGCAGAAGTCATGGACAATTCTTTCCCAAAATACTACCAACCATTCCAAGCTGAGGTTCATAGCTGAGGTTGGTGAAGGATGCCACAGACAACAAAAAGTGCTTCTTTTGCTTATGCCTGAAAGGAGGAATGTCAAGGAAGTGGTAGGCCTGTTGAATGGAGAAGACGGATGGTGACTTGCCTGCCTGGTGCAAAGGTTGCAGACATCACTTCTCATCTAGACAGGCTGATAGAGAGTGCCAGAGAGGAGGTAGCTGTTGTGGTGCATGTCGGCACCAACGACATGGGGAAGTGTGTCTGGGAGGTCCTGGGGGCCACATTTAGGCTGTTGGCTAGGAAGCTGAAAGCCAGGACCCAAAAGGTAGCGTTCTCAGAAGTGCTGCCTGTTCCACGCGCAGGGCCAGCTAGACAGGTGGAGATCAGGGGTCTCAATGCATGGATGAGACACTGGTGTAGGGAGGAGGGGTTTAGATTCATTAGGCACTGGGGAACATTCTGGGACAAGCAAGGTCTGCACAAGGACGGGCTCCACTTGAACCAGAATGGAACCAGACTACTGGCGCACAATATTATTAATAATAATACAGGTATTTATATACCTTTCCTGGTCGTCAGATTTCTCCTCAGACTTTAATTCAAGGCGGTTTACATAGGCAGGCTGTTCTAAATCCCTGTAGGGTTTTTTACAATTGAAGTAAGGTTCTAACTTTCAAGAACTGCACAACATTTCAGATGGATCTTTTGTGGCCTGGTATCACTTTCTGGCCTCCAGATTCCTCCAAAGCAGGCTGACAAGCAGCTCCTTCATCTCTCACTTGAAGGGCGGCCAAGACGCTTCTTCGCTCACATCAAAGAGCAGGCGGAATAGTTTGGCTTGTCAGCTGCTTCAAGGTCTCGCCATTCACGGTGCCAGTGGCCTCGAACTGGCGACCTTTGGATGTTATCTTCAGGCAAACGGCGGCTCTACCCCTCTAGACTATACCATATTAAAAAGATGGCAGAGCAGCTTTTAAACTGATCCCTGGGGGAAAGCTGACAGGAGCCAAAGGGCATCCGGTTTGGGACTTCTCATTCCTATGGAATGAGGATGGGAGGTTAGAGAACAACAAGGCAGGGACAGAGTAGGATGATGGAATGTGATAGCCCATCCAGCAAAATGAGAGACTGCAAGGATAAAGGAGGTAATAAGCAGCCCATCTTGGGGGACTTCGTATACAAGTGCTTTTATGTGAATGCCCAAAGTCTCCAAGCAAAGATGGGACAGCTGGAATATCTGGTGACTAGGGAAATCATTGACATAGTGGGCATAACGGAAACATGGTGGAATACGGAGAACCAGTGGGATACCGCAATCCCAGGCTATAAAGTCTATAGGAGGGAGAGAACGGGGTGTGTTGGTGGTGGGGTAGCCACTTATAGAAGGGGTGGACTCCAGCAAATTGAAGGCAGATTGAAGGCAAGTCCAACTCCACCATAGAATACTTGTGGGTTAAATTACCAGGTTTGAGGAGCGATGTAATACTGGGGGCATGCTATCATCCTCTGGACCAGAAATCAGAAGAGGACCTTGAAATTAGGAAAGAGATCAGGGAGGTGTCGAGGAGGGACAGGGTTGTAATCATGGGAGACTTTAATTATCCTCACATCAATTGGATCAATTCGTGCTCAGGTCAGTAAAGAGAAGCCGGTTTTCTTGACATGCTAAATGACTGTGACTTAGAGCAGCTAGTCATGGAGTCCACCAGAGGGCAGGCGACTCTGATTTAATATTGTGTGGCACTCAGGACCTGGTTAGAGAGGTAAATGTTACTGAGCCATTGGGGAACAGTGACCATGCTGCAATTACTTTCACCATGCATGTCGGGGGAAGAGTGCTAAACAAATTTAACACAAAAATCCTTGACTTCCGAAGGGCAAACTTCCCTAAAACTTGGAGGCTAGTTAGGAAGAAGTTGAAAGGGAAGGTAAAGAGGGTCCAGAGTCTGTGGAAGCTGTTTAAAACAACAGTAATAGAAGCCCAGGAGAAGGGCCCTGATGGCATCCACCAAAGAGTTATTATGGAACTGAAGAATGAAGTTGCTGATCTCTTGGCTAAAATATGCAACTTGTCCCTTGAAACGGCTATGGTGCTAGAAGATTGGAGGATAGCAAATGTCACACAGATTTTAAAAAAGGAAGGAGAGGGAACCCAGGTAAATTATAGGCCAGTCAGCCTAATGTCTGCTCCAGATTAGAAGGTGGAATGCCTCATCAAAGATAAAATCTTAAAACACATAGATGGACAAGCCTTGCTGAGGGAAAATCAGCATGGCTTCTGTAAGGGTCAGTCTTGCCTCACAAACCTTTTAGAATTCTTTGAAAAGGTCAACAGGCATGTGGATGCGGGAGAACCTGTGGATATTATTTATTTGAACTTTCAGAAGGCGTTCTACACGGTTCCTCACCACAGGCTGCTGAGAAAACTCCACAGTCAGGGAATTAGAGGGCAGGTCCTCTCCTGGATTAGGAACTGGTTGAGGACCAGGAAGCAGAGTGCGTGTCAATGGGCAATTTTCACAATGGAGAGAGGTGGAAAGTGGAGTGCCCCAAGAATCTGTCCTAGAATCTGTACTTTTCAACCTGTTCATAAATGACCTGGAGACAGGGTTGAACAGCAAGGTGGCCAAGTTTGCCAATGACACCAAACTTTTCTGAGTGGTGAAGACCAGAAGAGATTGTGAAGAGCTCCAGAAGCATCTCTCCAAACTGGGAGACTGGGCAGCAAATGGCAGATGCGTTTCAATGTAAGTGTAGGGCAAAGAATTAAAACTTAAAATATAGGCTAATAGGTTCTTAGCTGTCTGAGACAGATCAGGAAAGAGATCTTGGGGTGCTGGTGTACAGGTCGATGAAAGTGTCAACCCAATGGGCTGCAGCAGTAAAGAGGGCTAATTCTATGCTTGGGATCATTAGGAAAGGCAGTGAGAATAAGACGGCTAATATTGTAATGACATTGTACAAATCAATGGTAAGGCCACACCTTGAGTATTGTGTCCAGTTCTGGTTGCCACATCTCAAAAAGGATATAGTGAAGATGGAAGAAGTGCAAAAGAGAGCAGCAAAAATTATTACTGGTCTGGGGCACCTTCCCTATTAGGAAAGGCTACAGTGTTTGGGCCTCTTCAGTCTAGAAAAGAGGCACCTGAGGCGGGACATGATTGAGACATACAGAATCATGCAGGGGATGGACAGAGTGGATAGAGAGATGCTCTTTTCCCTCTCACATAACACCAGAACCAGGGGACATCCACAAAAGTTGAGTGTTGGGAGAGTTAGGACAGACAGAAGAAAATCTTTCTTTACCCAGTGTGTAATTAGTTTGTGGAACTCCTTGCCACAGGATGTAGGAATGGCATCTTGCCTGGATGCCTTTAAGAGGGGATTGGACAAATTTCTGGAGGAAAAGTTCATTACAGGTTACAGGTCATAGTAGGTAAGTGTAAGCTCTTGGTTTTAGAGGCAAGCTGCCTCTGATTGCCAGATGCAGGGGAGGGCACCAGGACCCAAGTTGTGTCTGTTGTCTAGTGTGTTCCCTGAAGCATTTGGTGGGCCACTTTTGAGATACAGAAAACTGGACTAGATGGGCCCTTGGCCTGATTCAGCGGGGCTCTTCTTATGTTCTTATGAGAAGTGGTAATAAATGATAGAGAGAATGCAGGGCTGCTCAATTCTTATTTTGAATCTTTTCACTTCCACAAGGGGAAGGTGGCCCAACCTAGTAGTTGCATTAAAGAAGAACTGTAGGCATTGCAACCCAGGACAAGAAAAGAAAGGATATGGGAACACCTACAGCCCAGTCCACATAACTCCCACACATTGATGCAGTGGCACCAATGTGGCACTCATGTATTCTGCGGGGGGGGGGGGCTGGTTGGGGTAAAGAAACATTTGTTCACTTTCCCTGGGGTAAGACTCCACTGCTACTGTGAGAACTTGCACCTGTGTCAGTGATGTTGCTGGTAGATCAAGCTCAGGAAGGATCAAGTTAAGGTGGATCAGGGTCTGGAAAGATTCAGTGGGCGTGGCTGCTACTGAACCCACCCCCCTTTCTGGGCCCTGTGTGCCCTCCCCCACCCCATCTCTACTCCAGAAAAATTTATTTTTCTGACCTTTTCTCATAAAGCATGAAAAAAACAACTTGTCAATTGTACCCCCTGAAACTTGTAATCCTCCAATGCAATTCTCCAAGCTGCCAACCACTTTCAACTTGTCAGCATATCGTTTTGCTACTCCAATAGAGAATGGAATATAGAAGAAGCTCATATAACTGCAGAGTTGGGGCACAATCAAATTATGATTTCCACTGCACAGAGATGAACAGTGCAATCTCATACCTGTGTACTGTATGCAGGAGTAAGCTGTACTTGGTTCAATGGTCCATACTCCCAGGAAAGTGCAAATAAGATTGCAGCCTAAATAAAACAAGGAAGTGAAATGTGAAATGCTTTCAATGACACCAATACGTGACAGCTGTTGATTTCCCAGTATAAAAACTTCATGATATCTTTTATAGCTGTTTATTTTATACTAACTTTATTTGTATGCTAGCTATGGGAATTTGATGTGAACAGTGGCCAGAGCACACGTACTTACTGCTAATTATGGCGTGTAGGCAGTACACCAAAATGGTTACATCTCATTTCCACTACTGACACTGGCAAATTCACTATCTTCATGTTCATTTTATTTCTCTCTTCCTGTCTTTTCCCCAGAGAATGTGGCTATTCCTAGACTGAGTTGTCCTACCTACAATGTGTCTGACCTGTAATAGTTAATTGCTGGGTGTTCAAGAATCATAATCTATTTTAGCATGTTTTCATAGCACAGAAAATTATCTGCCAGTTCATGTTCACAATAGAACAAATGTTTTCCCAGCTGCATACTAGGAAATTTCATAACACTAAATGCAAGACAAAGTTGTTTACTCAATTGAATTTCTGATTGAAAATCAGGTAAGTAGATTTTAGCTAGGAATATGAAAGTAACTGATACCAGGCCTCAGATAACAATGAAAATATGTTTCCAGTTGTAAAAGGCAATAAATGTGTTATTTTGAAATGAGCACATTTTCTAGAATATAAACATGATGTGTAGCAAGAGAGCAATTTTAAAAATCCAGCTTCTGCAAATGGGCTAAGTTTTTTTTCCATTAGCATTCAAATTAAGGGGCTTATGGGACCCCTGTGGTAGCAATGGTAATGGCTGTGGCAGGGAACATCAGTTTAGTTGGCAGCTGGCCCAGGTGTCATTTAAGATGATGAATCAGTGAGCGGTGCAACAAATACAAGTCATCCGGGACTGCCAGCTTTTCAGTCAGCCTCTGTAGCTGTGCCTTCTAAGGGCAGCCTGGTTAGGCAAACATTAGCAGCTGATAAAGTTCATGTTCATTCTGTGAGTACTTGCAGATTTCTACAAATCATAAGACACATGAGTCCCTCCCCCACCACCTGGTTAACTGGATACAGAAGCACATTTCAAGGTGGTATCTTATATTTATCAGAGAGAGGGAGCAACTGTGTCTGGTCATTGCAGCATCCTATCACTTACATGGGTCGCTGCTTGTGACTCTTATGCCTTTTTTTAGATTCTTTTCAGAGAGGGATCCTTCTCCCCATATCAATGCTATATACAGGTCCAGCCTTGTTATACATGAATTTTACTCAAAGCAGAATGGCCCCTGCGAATGAGAAGGAATGTGCTGATCCCTGGAGAAGGGAAAATATGCACCCCTTTAAAATCACAGTTTAAAAAACTGCTTTTTACTGTTGCAGAGAGACAGTCATACAAGTGTTTACATGTATAACCTAAGTATCCACAGATTTTTCTATCTCAAAGCTGATGAGAAGGGCCTTTTAAATTAAAGGAAAACAGTCTTTTAATAATGTGAGAGAGGGCAGCTTGACAATCCATCAGTCATTCTCTCTGCATGCTTCACCCCTCCCTTCCCCCTGAGCAGTGAAAGAAGGCTAAATGGCAGCTATTATCACCTTCTCCATTCTTTCCCCCTTGCTGGGGCTCCTGGTGAAGGGATTGCTGCTTCCTAATGGAGCTTAAGCTCCTTAGAGAGAGACTGATTGTCTCTGTGTGCATTGCAAAGGTCAGCAAGGCTGTTTTTAAATCACCAGGGCAAAGAGGCTTTGTTTTTTAAATTGATTTGCTATAGTGTGATTTTTGCCATCCTGGTGAGTTCTGGGAACAGAACCCTCTAGAATAATGAGACTCAACCTGTACACAACTTACATGATTTAAATATGCTTGAATTATTTCTATATTTAAATATTCAAAATAAGATACTTATTCAAAATAATAATAATTAATAATAGGCCAACCCTCCCCCCTTAGGAAAATACAGTACTTTGCAGCTCCCCCCATGCACAACTTTGTGCTTAGCCTTTTAGGAAGAGATTTCTCTCTCATTTGGTAAATGTAAGGAGGCTGCATGCAACAGGACTTCAGCCTATGGGAGTTCTTGATGCAAACTGGTATATAAAGGGTGTAAGCTGCAGCAGATTACGAGATCATTACTTTTAACATAGGGCAAAACCCCTTTCCTTGCCTAAAGGCTCAATCCTATATATGCTTACCTGGGAGTAAGTCCCATTGAAATGAAGGGGACTTACTTCTGAGTAGACACGTATAGGCCCTCCTCCTCTCTGATTCTGCCCAGCTTCCAGTGCTTTGCTACAGAAATGGGCGCAGCCTTCCCCTGTGCTTCTAAGTATTGCTGCTTCTGAAGCCATTTCCTGATGCAATGCATGCTTGTGGTAGTGGGGTACCTCCAGGTGCGGGGCCCAGGGCACCCATCCCAATTGACCTCCCCAAGGGATGGGCTTGCCTTTGGTTCCAGTATTGTGAAGGAAAAACTTCTGTCTCTCCACATCATGCACAATTTCATAAACTGAAAAGACCCCTGATGTTGCCGCCTTTCCTCCCAAGTAAGGTGCTCTAGCCCCCTGATCATTTTGATTGCTCTCTTCTGCATCTTTTCCAGATATACAATGTCCTTTTTGAGTTACGGCAACAAACCCCTTGTATGAATTTTCCACCTCTGTTACCAAAATGCCTTGGGCCATATCTGGTCACTTCATTATTCCAAAGCTGAACATTTGTGCTAAAAGCAGGCACTAAATGTTGGCAATAAATGGAAGATCTGGAAGTGTGCAGCACAGTAATGTCATATCTACTCAAAAGTAAGTTGCTCTGTTTAATGGAGCCTGCTTCTAAGTAAGTGTGCTTAGGATTGTAGTTTTGATAATAGTTATAATAATTTCTTGTCATAACAATTGTTGAGTCATATTCTACACACACAGCCTCAGAAGTCTGCTATACTCATTTACATAATTCAGGACCCAATCTGGAATTCCCTCAGTGCTGGCACTGAGCTCCAGTGCTGGCACTTGGTGTTGGAAACATGCCATAAGGCACATCCACAGTGCTTGGAGAGGAGGTTGCTGACGCTGGGCCCAGCGCCTGTTGGCACTGAGCCTCAGCAGCACATAGAGGGCTGGCTGGTGCTCTGGCAGATGGTAAGTAAGGCTCCAGGTGGTAAGTAATTTTGAGGTGGGAGGGAGGTGGCGAGTGGGCAGAATGGGGCAAGGGAGGGCAGTGCAGGGGGAGGAACCACGGCAGGAGGAGGGTGGGACTCTGCTGGATCCTGAACTCTGTGTTGGGCCAAAATAGCCACACAGACTTGAGAAGCCCCACTGTGGGGCTTGGGGCTTCCCCCAGGGAGATAGAAGTCCCTTTTCCCCGAGGAGACTTCTAGCATCTCAGCAGTGCTGCTGGATGCAGCAGTAGCCATTTTGGTGCTGCTGCAACCAGTGGAGCTGCTGACTTCAGGATCTGACTGTTACTTCTTTCCTTATTTGTAGAACTTCTTTCCCAAAGTTAAAAAAGTTACATTATAGGGCACTGGTTATATTCTAGATGTAGGTTCATGGTGGGAATTTGTAAATACATGGGGAATAACACAACTATTTTGTATTAAGCCCCAAAAGTTTGAAAACAGGAAATTTGGTTCCAAGTTGGACCACCAAAAGAGATGCTAAAAATAGTGCTAAGAAAGGAGCCAAATTGGTTTCTATTTTTAGATTTATACAAGAACACAAAAGGAGCCGAAGAAGCAAAAGGAGAAAAGGAATGCTTTTTAATTTGTAGAACACTGTAAGTATCAAAGTTCTAGTCATCTTGGTTCTAAAAGTAATTTTACGTTGGAAATTTTTCTCACTTTTTTAAAGGGATTTATTTCAGGTTTTATATCTATCTATCATCTATCTATCTATCATCTATCTATCTCCTCTTCTTCAGAGATCTTCTTCAGAGATCTTCACTCCTCTTCTATACAAGGATGTAAAGAACAATTTTTAAAGTGGATGCAGTACTGAGAACTGTTGTTAGGGGAAGCAAAGCTTTGTACATAAGAACAGCCCCACTGGATCAGGCCATAGGCCCATCTAGTCCAGTTTCCTGTATCTCACAGCGGCCCCACCAAATGCCCCAGGGAGCACACCTTTCAAACGCCTTCTGAAAGTCCAGATATATAATGTCCACGGGTTCTCCCGCATCCACATGCCTGTTGACCTTTTCAAAGAATTCTAAAAGGTTTGTGAGGCAAGACTTACCCTTACAGAAGCCATGCTGATTCTCCCTCAGCAAGCCTTGTTTGTCCATGTGTTTTGAGATTCTATCTTTGATGAGGCATTCCACCATAGATGTTAGGCTGACTAGCCTAAATTTTCCTGGGTCCCCCCTTTCCCTTTTTAAAGATCGGCGTGACATTTGCTATCCTCCAATCCTCTGGCACCGTGGCCATTTTGAGGCACAAGTTGCATGTTTTAGTCAAGAGATCAGCAACTTCATTCTTCAATTCCTTAATAACTCTAGGGTGGGTGCCATCAGGGCCCGGTGACTTACTGATCTTTAATTTATCAGGGAAGTCTGAAACATCTTCTGTAACATCCAGAACTCCTTGTATGCTCCTTAGGGACACTTTAGATTATAGCCTCAGACCATTTAGCAAGAGGAGGCAGTCAGAATTACAAGGTCTTTGTTCCAAAGGAGCAACTTGATCTGACAAGAGTCCCAGCTTCAACTGAGCTCGTTTATAACTCCTGGTTCAGACTACTGCTCTCAGGATCTACCTCACTGCTGTAGAATGAGGATGCTGAAAGGGCCAGGAGCTGAGTGCTCTGCAGCACCCAGGCACCTCTTACCTAACACTTGTCTTGTGTTGGCAGGCAGGAGAAAAATGTTTCTGGTATGCCAGGTTCCAAAACTTTGGGACAGTCTGGTTCAGACAGGACAATATCTGGAGATGGGGTTGGGTTCAGGTTTCCAGGGCTCCTTTTTGTCTGGTTCCCACTCTCAAGCACTGGGTCCTGTACCTCAGCAGCAAGAGCTGAGTCCTCCCCATCTGGAATTCAGCATGACTTGGTGAATTCCTATTATCATTTTGTCCATAAAATGTATTCCAGCATTTGGATACATTTAGGTCCAAATACTATGTTTCCCTAGCACCCAGGATGACAGTGGTGCCAAAAAATACCACTGTATTCTATAGGGCCAGAGAAACAGCCGGAGGTCTCCTCAGGCCAGCGATGCATCATTCTGACGCTGACACTGGAGCCCATGGCTCACTGGCACTAGCTTCAGTGCCAGCCCAGCATCCTTACTGCTGTCACTGAAGTGCCTTGCAGCATGTTTTGCAACTCCCAAAGCCATTGGTAAGTCTGGAGCATGTGTGGGTAGCCTGAAAGAATCGGGCTGTTTATCTAGACTGGAAGTATTTGTCTTTTCTTACTCTTACTAACTTACTAATTTATCACTTAATAAATCATTAAATGATAAATAAAATTAGTTATTTGAAGAGGTTTATATCTTTGTCAAGGTAGCTTCAGGTTGACAGCTGCAAGAGTTATTTCCATATTCAATCTTTTTTCATAAACTTTTTTAAAAAAATACCCAATAAATAATATAAAAGGAAATATAGATCCTTTTAATGCTTAATAGATTAAATGCTTTAATGCTGTACAAACGAGGACCATGTGAACTGATGTGAGAAAGTGAAGAAACAGGAGGACCCTCCACTTCCCATGAGGTCTCTGCCTAAGAGAAGCTGCTGCCCAGTCATATCTCTTTCTTTGTTGAGCACCTGGTTGTGGGGCCACAGGCTGGTACACAAAGAGGAAAAGAATAAAACATTGAGGATGAGTGAGGAGGCAGGGTATCTGATCTTCCTTTCTTTTGAATTCATATGTTATATTTCAAGTTCAGATTGCCACACACTTGTTGCTGCTGATTCGTGGGGGATTCCCCAGATTTGGGGGCTCCTTTCATTTGGGGTAGGTTTTCACAAGGAGGCTTCCTTCCATGTAGGCTCTCTAACTTTGGGTGGTGGCAATTCACTCTCAGTTAAAAGGGTTCTCTGTTCACTCCTAGTTAAAAGGGTGAAGCCGGGAGACAGATGTTAGTCATTGACTGCTAGGCGGTCCACCTGCCAGGCCCTTCTCCATTCACTTACATGTGTGAACAGTCCTAAAGTCTGGATGTGAGTTCTGGCAACCCTCCATGGTCCTCAAGTCTAAGCCAAAAAGCTAGTTCTTACATTCAGAAGAGAACATTAGTGAACAGATTCCGTTTCTCCTCCTTGGGTAAGATATTGACAGACCCTGCAGGAAGACCCTGAGGTCAAACAAGGTCTCATTTTCCCTCCCACACTGAGGCTTTTCCTTTACCAAGAGTAGTAAACCAACCTGAAACCCCAGATGGTGAAGAGAAACAGAAACAAGAGCTGCTCCAGCCCTTCAACAAAGTCACTGCAGGGCATGTCAATCACAAGCACAAACATGATGCTGCCTTGTGACAAAAGAGCAAGAGCTGCTCTGGTAGTTTCTGGACAGACCTAAACTCTCTTTGGAAAAAAAATCTCTGACGTCACAAAGAGCCCAGCCCTGATTGGCTCAGGAGACCTTTGTGATGACAACACAGCAGACTTCACAGTTAGGCAGGAACGTCACACCATAGCTATCACCCCACCAACCTGAGGAGGTTGTGTCACTGGGGATATCCCTCGGGAATGCTTACAAGCAGGGCACTGGGTATGGGCCGAATAACACTTGCCTAGCTGTTTGTCTGTGCAGTGCTCCCACTGGTGCAAGGGCCAGATGGCCGAGCACTGCCTGCGGCTCAGTGCAGACTGATCGTTGGCAGGATTCTGCCAGTAGTGGGGGTGGACTGGAGTGGGGACAAGGGCAGGGTGGGTAAAGAGTGAAACATGGTGCCCCTAGTGTTCACCGTATTGAGAGCTAGGAAGGTATAGTGGTCCAAGAGTTGGACTTAGACCTGGAAGATCCAGCTGCAAATCTCCACAGCCATGAAGCTTCCTGAGTCGTCATCTCTCAGCCTCCCCTATCTAACAGAGTTGTTGTGAGGACAAAAGGAAGGTAGAAACTATGTACACCACCCTGAACTCTGTGGAGAAAGGGTGTTCGAAAAGGTGAAAAATAAATATCCTGAGTCCCTTTCTCAGGCTTGACCTGCTCCAGCAAAAGAGCTGGCATAGATCTGAGGAGAATCTTGAAGAGGCCGTCCCTGCTGACCAGGTTGAAAGCCTTCGTGAGATCTACAAAGGCTATAAAGAGTGGCTGTTGTTGCTCTCTACATTTCTCCTGCAGCTGTCTAAGGGAGAATACCATATTGGTGGTGGACCAGTTGGCTCGGAATCCACACTTCGATTCTGGGTAGACGCTCTCTGCAAGTACCTGGAGCCTCTTCAGTGCAGTTCAGGCAAACAGCTTTCCTACAACGCTAAGGAGATGCCGCAGTAGTTATTGCAGTCACCCCTGTCGCCTTTGTTCTTGTACAGCCTGACGATGTTTGCATCCCTCATGTCCTGTGGTACTCCACCTTCTCTCCAGCAGAGGCAGAGGATTTAATGCAGCTCAGTTGCGATGATCTCCTCAGCATCATCAGGCTCCTCAGCATCATCATCAGGTCTTTCCACACTATATTTGCTCCCAGTGTGGAAGGGATTGTCACTCCCAAATTGGCCTTTTCACCACACTAGATGCTGTGCCAGAACCACCATTCAGAGCGTGATACCATAGTCTTTTGAGACTGAAGGTTGCTAGCAGATCTGAGGAATCCCAAAGGGAACCAGGCAGTGGCCAGAAAGGTATGTAAAGTTTCTTTACATACCTCTCCCAGCTAGTCTGGTTCCCAGCCTGTGTGCAGGATACAGCAGCCACTATACTGGCTGCTCTGCATCTTGCACACCCACATGTGATAAAATTGAGCTGTTTTTTTCCAGTCCTCTAACAGTGGTTCTCAAACTTGTAGCAGCAGGACCCACTTTTTAGAATGAGAGTCAGGACCCACTGGAAATGATGTCAGGACCAGAAGTGACATCATCAGGCAGGAAACAATCCTAGGCTGCCACCCTACCCACACTTATCCAGGAGTAAGTCCCATTTACTCTCATTGTTAAAAGAATATACATAGTAGCTTGTTACAAGTTACAGGTCTGTCACATTTCCCCAAATGTAGACACATACCATGATAGCATCAAATCTAATATATTAGAAATAAAATATTGAAATGAATGGGGACCCACCTAAAATTGGCTCGCAACCCACCTAGTGGATCCCGACCCATAGTTTGAGAAACACTGAGTTAGAAGCATATGGTCTACCTAGAACCCCATACCCTGTTATGACTCATTCTCTTTCACATCCCACCATTTGACAATGCAGTAATCAGTGATAAACTAGCATGTATGAACTAGGCCTAGTGGAAATTCAGTATGAAAATTACTGTAGGCATATTGCCAGCTGAAAGGAAGACAGACTATAAATTTGTGGCTACAGCCTTTTTCTTCAGAGTGATTAATTTTGCATCTGCAGGGAGAAGCTTTAATATGGCCTTTGGAAATGAATTTTTGTACTCTTAGTGGGAAATTTTTGCTTACAATAAATTTAGCCACCACATCTATTATGAGTATTAATAAACAGTAATGTGTATAGTTAAAACCTCAACATCATGTGGTGAATATATATTGAATTAATCCTTCTGGAACCAGTAGAGCATGATGTTAAGTGAGATTTAAAAAGCAAAACCAAAATTTTCATCCAAACCCACAATCTGGTTAGTTAAAATAGTTGTACTTAACCTAATTTGGGCTACAATCCTTTGCACACTTTTCTAGGAGTAAGCCCCATTGATCACAATAGTACTTACTTCTGATTAGACCTGCATAGGATTGCACTGTCAATCTCACTAGTTTTAAACTAAGTGCTTTCATTTTTATTTTAATTGGGTTATCAATCAAATTGAATTTTTTTCCTTAAAAAATGTTGTACCAGTAACCTCCTGCTATGGTGGAATGCCAGTGTTGTTGCATTCTGTTGGCCCACAAGAGGAAGTGAATCAATCAGTAGAGATGTTTGTTTCCAGTGAGTAAGACAGGATTACAGCCTAAGCTAACACAATCGACTTACTTCTGAGTAAAACAAATAACAGGTTTCAAACACCTCTACTAGTAAAGTATGCGAACAGTTAAAATATAGCAATTAACAGCCCAGTCCTATGCATATCTGTTCAGAAGTAGACCTCATTAAGTTCAATGGGATTTATTCCCAGATATGCCTGTGTAGGACTGCAGCCTGAGCCACTTTAATAATCACCAAAGAAACCCACCTATAAGTCAATCTCACAGCTAAGTCGAGGGCAGGCTTTGAGCCAAAAATAATGGAATTTTCTAAGACCCTCAGATAAGTTGGGGGTTAAACTTAGGGGGGTGTCTGATTTTTACCAGAGGCTGGATCCTGAAAAATAACCTACCAGTAATTGTTACCTAAGAACTGTACAGTGTATAATTTATTAAAAAATAGTAAAAGATCATAAGATACATTTTTATGCTTTTAAAATTCTGGTCTTAATCACCTTTTTGAAAACACTATTAGACTATTGTAAACACTATCAGTGCACAAACACTAGTACACTGTAAACAACATACCAGTAAAACAGTGGTTCCCAACCTGGAGTTCATGTACCCCCAGGGGCACTCAACAGGACCTTTAGGGCATTCCTGTAATGGCAGAAAAAAACAGGTAGTGTGTTCCATAATGCCTTGCAGGGCCAGCAAGGCAGGAAGGGAGGTAGCTAGTTGGCTGTGAAAGGACCACCAATAGCTACCAATAGCAATAGAAACAAAGAGCAGGACAGAGTTGAAAAGCTCTGCCCTCTGATTGATCTCGGAGATAAGTCAAGGTGATAATTTAAGCTTGCTTACTTCGCAAAAATTTGTAGCCCTGTAGGTGTACTTCCCTATATCCATTCCACTGCAAGCTTAAGGCCTATATTGTCCTGCTTCTTCTTTTCCCCCCTGCTATTCCCCTTTTTTTAATACAGAGGTCAACAGTGAGAACTACTAGTTAACAGTCTATGTTAATTTCTCCAGAAAGGCCCACATTACAGTTTTTCTTGCTCAGTATGAGAGCATCTGAGAACATTAAACAATCAATTTGTAATAAGACAATGTCAATTATTTGCACTTCAGTCTGTTATCACAAGCTGTAGATTCTTCTGTGATCAGAAACAGTTGCCTTCTCTCCCCCCCCCCCCCATGCATCAAGGTTTCCTGTTCCCATGGGGGAATAAGGGTGAGTGATGTTAGGAGAAACAGTAAAGGGAGAAAGAATTAAAAGTCCTTCCCCACAGGATTCTTTTGCCCCAGATTGAGGCATCTGTGCTGCATTTCATTTGATGAAAGAGGAGAAGTCTGAGAAGAAACAACATGACTGCGCATCATATGTCATTTCAGTTATCTGCAGGTCACCGGTACTCATGTAGAAGTCCAGTACTTGAGAGCTCTATTGAACATTGCACTGGAAACATGCACATAGGTGTCCTACACTCACGATTGCCTTTTGAATTTGGCACACTGTCTTTTTCATGTCAATAGCTTAAAAAGCCAACAACATTTATTTAGCTAGGAGAGTTAAAAGGTTCAGGTTTCTTTCCCACAGCCTTACATTTTCATGTTTAGATTTCTTTCCTTCCCCCCACCCATTTTTTCTTTCTATTACTCAAAAGAAACTATTTGCAGAATTCTGTATGGTCCAAACAATATCTCTTCCACTAGAGGAATTTATCAATAAGAGCAATGCCTGGCAAAGTTTTGGTACACTTAAAATTTGCATTGACAAAAGAACACATACAAAAAAACCAACATATAGGTAGTACAGATTTCCCCAGTCAGAGGATGAGTCAGGGCTCCTATGTCACACCAGGATGACTTTATTTTTTAGACATAATTTTCAGAGACTGCTAGCTCAAAGCAAAAAAGCAAAACAGAAGACACACAATAGTAATAAAACTCCCTTTAGCTACCCATAGCCTCATCTGTTAGATGCTGCCAAAGAGGTCCAGCACAGGGGTTGCCGTTCTCTAAGTCATGTTACATTTGGCACTTTTTCTATTTTCAGTGTTTTTAATTTTCTCTTTGCAACAACAATGAATGTCAGGCTGGGATGCTGAAGAGTACATCTGTGAAAACAAACTCTCTATCTTTCTAGCAGATCAGTAATAATAAACCTATCTGGAATTATCCCAAGTAGTACATACCCCTTGGGCTTCATCAATTCTTTTGGAATCCCATAACTGTAGCCTGCTTCTGATTCCCACAGCTTGGGCAGAAACGTTTTTAAAACAATACTTTCCAGAGGTAAATTCTAAGGAATTAGATAAAACTCTGCGATGGGATGACATTCTAGTTCAATGTCAAGTAATCCTTTTCAGCAGAAGAGGAGTACATACGAGTCTGCTACATCAGGGGTGAAGGTAATTGCGTTCCATCATCAGAGTGTGCTTAGTGCAGAAAAATTAGCAAGCTTTTTCTGAATATTATGAAAGACATTAAAGCTGCCAACCTAAACACACTTATTAGAGAGGAAGCATTATTGAACTCAATAAGATATAGCAATCCTGTGCACACTCTCCTGCAAGAATGCCTCATTGAGCATAGTGAAATTCACTTTGGAGCAAACACATATAGGCTTGTACTATACAATAAGAAGTTTCAAAAGCACTTCCTAGCAATACAATGTGAGTTGGGCCATGCAAGTGCAGCTTGGCATTATTATATAGGTGCACTGAATTTCCAACATAATGCTCACCAGTCTGTCAGATCTTGTTCAGAATTCAGTACAAATCGTAGTACAAATGTATGTGTTTAGAGTCTCACATCTCACTTCCAAAAGTATTTCTCTAATAAATCAGTTCAGGGTGCAGACCACTGGAAAATCCTCCTGCCACTCCCATTCATTTCAATGGGAGTTGTGCAACAGAACTTCCTGTTGGCTTTTCTTCTTTGGGAAAGGACAGATAAAATCTGAGACTGGGGTCAGCCAACTAAATTCCAAAACTTTATTAGCAACAGTCTTTTCACATTTATTCTCAGGGAGTTAAATGGGAATTACAGTGAACCTTTGATTTAACAGACCTTGATTTAATTGATTTTGGCAACAATGATCATTTTCTGCAACATTAAAAATTAGTCATTAACATTTTGTGCATGTGTATCTCCATTGACTTTAGTGAATTCAGATTTTATGGACTTTCAGCATTAATGAGCATCCCTCCCCTCCCCTCCAATTAGTTAATTAACCCACTTAAAGCAATAGGCTCACCTATTTGGTCCCTGTTGCGTATATACGTTGGGTAGAAATGGATTAAATTACAAGGTCCACAGTACCCCCAATTAATTTGCATTGGACTGCTATCTTACTGGTTGAGCTTATGAGAACTTACTGAGAACCAGGTTCTTCCAATTAGATTAATTTCAGGTAAGTGTGTGTAGGATTGCAATGAACTAAGGGCCCAATCCTATCCAACTTTCCAGTGCTGATGCAGACACAATGCACTCCCAAGTGCTCATGGACCTTCCCCCCCCCCCCCCAAGCTGCAGCACAAACCCTGTTGTATGGCCGCATCAGCACTGGTAAGTTAGATAGGATTGGGCCCTAACTCTGTATAGGACTGGGACATAAAAAAGTGTTGATGTGATTTGAAAAATGTAAATGTACAAACAAGAAACTGAGTGACTGCAAGCCTCCAGACAAATATGCATCCAAATGATATCGCATTATTCTGAGGCTTTCATGGCCGCCATTGCTCTTATTACAGTTATACAGTTTTAATAGGCACAGTCTAGTAAAAACTTGAAACATATTGCATTGTTTAAAACAGTGGTGTCAAACAAAAGGCCTGCAGGCCAGATATTGTATATGGAAGTTCTTTATCTGACCTTTGTGATAATAGGGCTCTCCCAGCACAGCCCTTTCAGCAGTGCCACTTCCACTGAGCCCCTGGGAGGGAGAGATGGAAGGAGACTTCAGAAGCCAAGGAAAACTACAGTGGAAGAGGCAGATCAAAAGCGGTGAGAGAGGGAGATGCTGCCTAGATGCTGAGAGAGGCCAACTATCACACAGGCCGCACTTTCACGAGTGCCACTTGTGCCAAGATGTCACTTTGCAGAGCAGCACTCAGCTGCTGAGCTGCAAAGGGATGCCTCAGCAGGAAAGGTGACCTGTGTGATCATTGGGCTGTCTCATATCTTCAAAATATGATAAAGATTTGCATATTGGCTCTTCCACCATTTGCAGCTAATGAGTTCCTAGGTGAGAAATAAGGTGACAAGCTTATTTCTTGTCATCACTTGCTTAATGATCACTGTTTAAAATTACTGGGTAAATGTGTCCAAACTAAAAAAGAGAAAATACATGCATAAACAGATCATCTGTGAAGTCAAATTAAGTGAAACTAAGTTCTCATAAATTCAAGTGTTCTGAATTAAGTAATTTGTACATCACTTAAAAAATATATACAATTCAAAATGCCCATTAATTCATTTAATATAAACTTACACTGAAGCACATTCCATTGAAATTAAAAGGAATTGCTTTGAAGTTTGAAGTTAGTTTAGTATTGGTATTAGTGATATTCTAGATGTAGTATTGGTATTAGTGATATTCTAGATCAGGGCTGCCCAAAACCCAGCCCAGGGGCCACTTGCAGTCCTCGGGAACTCCCAGTCTCCAATGAGCCTTTGGCCTTCCTGAGACTTGCTGGAGCCTGTACTGGCCCAATGGAACTACTCTGAGTGTGAGGGCGACTGTTTGACCTCTGGTGTGAGCTGCACTGCTTGTTGTTTCACATCTGTGATGCAGCAGCAGTGAAGGAAAGGCCAGCCTTACTCTGTGCAAGGCCTTTTATAGGCCTTGAGCTATTGCAAGACCTTCATTCATTCATATAAGTTCCATCTCGAATATATTCATTTATGTAAATTTATGTAAATCTATTCAAATTTGAAATGTAAATTAATTTTTTTCCCCGGCCCCCAAAACACTGTGAAAGAGAAGATGTGGCTCTCCCACCAAAAAGTTTGAACACACCTGTTCTAGATATTTAGCACAAAATTCGTTTTTCTGACCTTTACCATTTCTTCAAAGAGGGGTTGTTGTCCATCATCTTTTTACACTTTTAAACATTACTTGTTAGTTTGTTTGCACATGTACACAATGTAGGGCAGCAGCAGACCTACAGGACAAATGTCCCAGGCACTGAGCCCACACTATTTTAGGAGTCAGACCACGCACATAGCCTCAGTGAGGCTCCCGACATAGTCGGAAGCTGCACTTCCGGTTTTCCGGAAGTGCAGTTTAAGACCGGGGGAAGCATTATAACACTTCCCCAGTTGGTCCTACAGTCGCACAAGGCTCTGTCACGCACAAGAAAGGTAGGGAAAGTTGTGCGGGGGGGGGGCAGACTTTTGCGTGGGAGGGGGTTCATGGACTTTTGCCCTGGGAGCAGGAAGGGGGAAGTCCTTCACTGGTGTAGGGTGCACGCTGGGAGAGCAGCCAGTTTCATGGTATTTTAATTAGACTGAAGACCTCAGGTCCCAGAAGTTTCAAGGAAGGCCAAAATATCGGTTTGTTGGAGCAATCCCCCCCCCAACTCTAGTGGCTGGCTTAAGAGAAGCCTTCTCATTCTTTGGTTTCTTTTGGAAAATTCCATGACTGGTTGCATCTTGCTTGTGTAGCAAATTTGAATCTGTAAATAAAAGCCAGAGCCTGGGAGCTTTCTGGCTTGGAGAAAACAGTTGTCAGTGGCAAAAGTGAAGGGTCCACAACGTTAACTTTTCCAGCCCTAACTTTTCTCATCAAATCCATGGCCAAACCAATCAAGAGGCATATACAAACTAAGGCCCTCAAAGTTCATTGCCGCACCCTCCCCAGAGAGCAAAACAACGGAGGCACCAGGGCCCATGAGAGGGGGGTGAAGGGGGTAATTTGTGCCCAAGCCCAGGGTCATAAAGGGGGCCAAGGGGCCAAAGAAGGGGGCCCAGAAATTTCTTGGGACCTTATATTTTCCTTTCTCACCTGGACTCACTGCCCTCATGGGATGCTGGGTGCGTAGCTGCTGCTGCTGCTGCTGCTGAAAGCCATATGTGCTGGGCTGAAGAATGCATACATTTCACTCCTTAACAGTGTCACATCTAGGAAGAAACTGGCCTGCTACAGTAGCTCTGGCATGTAGATATACTTGCCATGAAGCAGCGTATAGGAGCTCAGGAACACAGCTGTTGCAGAAGTATGTTTTGGTGCAAACAGGACACTTTCCATTCACACTATGATGCTAATTTTCTGCAATGATTTTTTATTTTTAAAAGATTTTAGAGAGACTTAGGTGTATTTTTGGTTTTCCATATTACTGTATCTAGCTGCCAATGCAGCACAGGCATAGACCTGGGCTCTGCATTGGGAAGCCCAGTAGACTTGGGCTCCAAAGACTTTTCCGATTGTTGCCATCTTCCCCTACCCTGTTCTGCCCCTGTCACCACCCTCCCCCACTCCATTTCAACGCCTCCCCTCCCCCTTTGGGAGGGGCCCAAAAGAAACTTTGTACCCACTGATAAAATTCCTCTTGGAGGCCCTGAGAAGCACACATCTTGAACTGGGGATGTGCGATCAAAGGCTATCAAGGAACAAAAGAAAGGTCCTAGAGGAGTTTACCGCATAATAGCCTATATGCTTCCTTATAGGAATATAGGTATAGAAGGTAATTAAGGTATAGAAGGCTGTGTCACAAAAATCTCCAGTTCACTATTTGCAGTTTTTCCTGCTTGCCGTCTCAATTGCTCATGAACTATGAAGTGGCCCACTGGTGCTATTATCAAGCCCCCATTCCCTTTGCTACTGCACAATCACTTTGTCAGTCAGCACCCAGGGCAGCTATCAGATTGCTGTCTTCCTTTCCAACCTTTATCCATTCTTTTGAACAAGATGTCAAGCCACAGCTCCACTGCCACTGGCTCACCTCTCAGAAAAACCCCTTGAGAGTCACCTTGGCTCCTTTTCCTTTTTTTCTCCACCCTGGAACTAGTTAATGCTACTTCCTTGCCCATCTTGGTTTGCTTTTCAAACCCTTTTCTGGTCTGTCTTTCCATCTTTGCAATGGGAAATCACTCTGTCTTAGCACACTTGCACTACCATCTTGGCAGTGCTTCAAGCCAACCCAGGAAATATGGATAGCCACAGCAAAGATCTTTGGGAACCCTGTCCCCTGACTCATTAAAAAAAAACCCTCTTCATCTCTTCTATCTTGTCACAAATCAAGTCAAATTTATGACATGCTCAGTACCTCTATCTTTTCCCCCTTGGGGTGAGTGCATTTGGGACAATGTGACCTGATTCCATCTCAGTTCCACTCTGCTGCTTCTGTGCTAACCCACTCAAAAACAAAAGGAAAAAAAACAAACCACTTATTGTGCTGCTTGTGTGGTTTCCAAAACCTGGAAGTGCAGGACTTCCAATTCTATTTCCAGGGACCATGTGAACCTTTCAATAACTCTGGAGGTCTTGCCATTCTGGATCTGAGGAAACCACACAAAGAAATACCCAGGCTCACTTCCCATTTTTAGCCCTGGTTCAGAATACAGAGAACTGCTACTCTCTGTGTGTTTCTTTTTGATCTATTTTCTTGCAATTATCTTGCAGGTGAAGATGCAGGCTCCAAAGGACACTTACAGCCTGCCTGAAAGAACCAGCAGTGTAAGACCAGCTGCTGCTCAAGGAGATGGTTCATAGATGGTCCAATCCTAAGAGCAGCAGCACTACCGGGTGCAGCAGTGCCAAAATCGCGACCTCTGTATCTAGTGACCCCACTGGGGCTGCCAAAGGGCTCCTCAAGGGAAGGGGACTTTTGTCCCCTTCCCCTGAGTAAGGGTGCAGGGGCCGCAGTGGGTCTCCTCCAGTCTGTGCTAGCTACTTTGCCGTGCAGATTGAAGGAGCTCCATGTTGGGCTTTTCAGCCCAACATGGAGGATAGGATATGGTGGAGCAGGGCTCCACCAATCCCCTCCCCTCCCCGCCAAACCTGGTTCCTCCCTCCACTCAGGAACACTCCCCTCCCACCCAGAAACCCCACACCACTGCCTGGCAATGTACATTACTGCTAGTACTCCCCTGGCACTGGCCTCCTGATGCTGGGCTCAGTGCCAGCACTCCTTGCTCTCCTGGTGCCATAAATGTGGGAGAAGAGGATTGGGCCCCTAGTTTTTCCATTCAGACCCTTGTGGCTTTGGAAACTCCATAGCAGACAGTGAACCAACTGGTGCAGCAAGACCTCAGAGGCACTTGTTAGTTGTTGGCTGTCTGCTGGATAACTTGCAATGGTGTAACAGCCTTCCCGGGAGATGGTTGGCAACTTCACCTGTGTATAGTGTTTCTCTTTCAGCTGCTGCTCTGTTGTGATACAGTTCAATAACATCTTTGGCTGGCTCACCCTAGTCTTTTAGCAGACAGGGATTCCTTCTACCCACCCTAGTTGTTCTTTACCTTAATTAATGTAAACAGTGCTTTATCAATGTTGTAAAAATTAAATCTCTCCCTTCCACTCCACAAGAGTGACCAGGGTGACTTATAACAAATATTTTAAATCAGATAACACACCATATAAAACCGTATTTTAGTTTTACATCTCAGAGTACATCATATCCAATATGAATGTCAGATTTGTTTTTTTAAAGCAGCCTCATAAGTAGACGCTTTGTTGAAATAAAAAGGTCTTTACCCCTCTTTTAAAAGTTGAGAGAGAGAGAGAGAGAGAGAGAGAGAGAAGGAGAGAGGGAGAGAGAGAGAGAGAGAGAGAGAGAGAGAGAGCACACGCCAACTATTTCACTATTTTCCTGGACAAGGGAGTATCTTAATTGAAGTGCTGCCACCAAAAAAGCTCTGGTCCTTTTTCATGTCAGACTTCACTGAGAGGTGTGACCCCTAAAGTAAGACCTCAGATATAAAAGAAAGTGTACAGGCATATACATATGTGAGAAGGCAGTCCTTCAAGTATCTTAAGCCATATAGGGCTTTAAAGGCAACAACTAGCATCTTGTATTGAGCCCAGAAGCATATTGGCACCCAGGGCAATTGGTAAAGCATGAGAGTAATGCAGTCAGACCAAAAATTGCCGAGAGTTGTAGGCAAGGAAACAAAAAATGTCTGATGCAGTTGACACAGATGAATGCTTGCTGTGGTATTTAGAAGCAGCCCATAATAGGAAGGGAATGCGACAAGGGATTTGACATGGATCATATGTTGGGCTTTAATAGCCAGCCATGTTTCTGACAGCACAATCCTATGCATGTTCTACTGAGAAGCAAGTCCCACAGAGTTCAATGGGGTTTACTCTCAAGTATGTGCGTATAGAATTGAAGCCTTAAACAATTCCATCCAATATTAGAGGAGCATCAGCAAAACATAAGGTGTGCACAGCAAATGCTATTACTCTTAATATATGTTGCTTATTGGTGAAGTGCAAAGAACATTTCAATGAAGTAGCTAGAAGTCTATTTTACCTTCCTGTTACTGAAGCATGCAGCTAACCTAGACCTAGCAAATACAGTGTAGATTAAAAAAACTGTACCAAGTGATTATGGAGCATCATTTGAGCAAAAATGTATCAAGTCAAAATGAATCAAGTTCCCAAAAGCCATTTTCAGTGTCTGAGCTTAACTCCAGATCTTTGGAAGTAAAAAATAATGATAGCTGCTTCTAAGAATGTTCTTAGTCAGCAGGAATAAGAGCCACCTGCACACCAGAGATTAAGAATTCATAGATTTTTACAGTGCAATCTAGTCATGTCTACTCAGAAGTAAGTCTCATTGTAATCAATGAGGTTTACTCCCAGGAAAGTGTGTATAGGATTGCAGCCTTAGAGCCCAGTCCTATGCATAGCTACTCAAAAGTCATTATAATCAATGGGGCTTACTCCCAGGTAGGTATGGATAGGATTTTGGCCTTGGGGCCTGATCCTACCCCATTTCCTGGTGCTGGTGCAGCTGTGCCAGTGGCGTGTGTGCTGCATGCTGTGGTGGTAGGGCAGTCACTTGGGCCTCCTCAAGGTATGGGAACGTGTTCCCTTACCACAGGGCTGCACTGTGACTACGCAGGAGCTGGAAAGTTGGATAGGATTGGGCCCTGAGTCAAATATGAGCCCTACAGACATTTCATCTTAGAAACCAGGTTTTTTTTTTTGTAGGCAAAAAAATAGGCATCAATGCTTCTTCCTTGGCTTCCAATGCAACTTTTGTAGCTCCTCAGTTTGGGTTCTGTCATTCATAACTCAGGGCCCAATCCTATCCAACTTTCCAGCAATGATGCAGTTGTGGCAATGGGGCATGCGCTGCATCTTGCAGTGTGGGGGCAGTCACGGAAGCCTCCTCAAGGTAAGGGAACATATGGTCCCTGACCTTAGGGTTAGGGCTGCATGGGTGCTGGAAAGCTGGACAGGGTTGGGCCTTCAGGAGTTACATTTTTTGTCTTCAGACAGCATTTGAAAGCTGCACTTGGTTGCCAGTCTGGAAATCCAAGTGGGGGCCAGGGAATCCTTTGGATCCACTCCTGCTCCGAAGCCGGTCTACACGAGCACCGTGCGGTGAAATCCAATCGCTGTGGGACACCGACTGGGCAGCAAACAGCATTGCAATGGTTGCACCGCTTGCGCAACTCAAACCTGGGGCGGGTGCGTGGCTGCCTGGGGCAGGGCGGAGATAGGCGAGGGTCCACTCCAGGTGGGGCTGGGGGGACCCACCGACGGCCCAACGCGGGAGGAGGGCCAGCAGGAGGGAGGAGGAGCGCCGGCGCCCGCCTGCCTGCCAAATTAGGCTCTGGTGGAGGAGCGCGCCTTGGCAGGATCAGGGCCGGCCAGCTCCCTGGCCGAGGCGCCGCGCGCTCTTGGAGAGGCAGCCCCGGGGTGCCCAAGGAGCCCGCCCCTCGGCTGAGCGCAGGAGGCTCGAGGAGCGGCTGCAGCAGCTGCAGGCGGAGAGCGGACGGGCGCTGCCGCCGCCGCCGGGATGTCCGCGCACAGCCTGCTCAACAGCGTCTTCTCCTGCTCGTCCTCGCCCCCCGGCGCCCCCCTCTTCTCCAAGCGGCGGCTCCGCCAGACCCGCAGCCTGGACCCCGCCGTCATCGGCCGCTCGGGAGGCGAGGAGGCAGCCCCCGAGAGTGCAGCCCGCGCCGGACGCTCCAAGGCTGCGGGGAGCCCTTCGGCGGAATGCCTGGCCGCCCTCTCCTCGCGCGCCCTGCTGCGCCCGGCCGCCTCCTCGCTCTCCACGCCCAGCACCCCGCTGGACAAGTCGCCCTCCGGCAGCTTCCACTTCGACTACGAGAGCCCCCGGGGCAAGAGGCACACGGCCTGGGAGCTGCCCTTCCTGGCGCGCGCGCCCTCCGCCTCGGCTCTCAGCGGCGCCCCCAGCGGCGGGGCCAACAGCATCTTCTTCTCTCCCCGGCGGTGGCTCCAGCAGAGGAGGGGCCCGCAGCCGCCCAGCAGCCACGCCTCCGCCTACGTCGTCTGGAGGGCCGAGGTAGGCGGCTGGGGAGCCCGGGAGGGCTGCGCTCCTGGCCACGCTTCCCTGGGAGCAAGCCCGTGGACCAGAGTGGCGCTTACTTCTGAGTAGACACGCATAGGCGTGGGCTCTAGGGCTGCAAGTCTAGCCGCACTTACCTGGGAGTAAGCCCCATGGACTAGAAAGGCGCTTACTTCTAAGTAGACACGCATACTTGGTGCTCTGTGTCTGCTTCATTCACTGCACCTGGGGCAGGAGAGCCTAGGTAGCAGGGTGACCAGATATCCTCTTTTTCTAGGACATGCCCTCTTTATTAGCCTTGTGTCCTGGAAAAGAACTTCAATGTCCTCCTTTTCCCTGTGAGCAGGCCCTTGCAGCCAGTGCATAGCCTTCTTGTAATTAATAAATTATATGCAATAAATTATATGTAATATAGTTTAAAACCATATATTATTAATTTTGACTATATGGAACCCATATATGAGTGTTTTTAGCTTTTATTTTATGTTCTACATTTTTCTTGGATGTCCTACATTTTGGGATGCCTTGTCCTTCTTTTGAGGTTATGACGTTTGATCACCCTGCTAGGAGGGGCTGTGTGTGTCTGCTTCGTTCATTACACCTGGGGTTGGAGAGCCTAGAAGGGGGTGAGTGTGTCTGCTTCTTTCATGACACACAGACCTGGTGCTGAGCCTACAGCCTGTTTTCAGGGTTACAATTCTGTCCCAGGACAAGTGAAGGGAGTTTTTGCTTCTGAGATGAGCACCTCTGGATTGGATGGGCAAGCAGATGTCCAGGTCAGAAGGTTTGGTTTCTAGGTTAACAGCTTCTCTATTAGTGAGTGACAAGATCCTCCTTTGGCACCCTGTGTCTAATAGTAATAATTACAGCAAGGGTTCTCAAATTCTTGGGAGTAAAACTCCCAAGGTAAGTCTTGCAGGGAAGGGGGGAATTGAGTGACATAAGCCCCCAGGATCACACTGCTGTTGGGGGAACAGGGGCTTTCTTTCACTTACAGATCACAGCAGCAGGCTGCTAGGGGTGCGGGGAGCCCTGCAGAAGCCTCTGCGGGGCTCCCTGATGTGCAGAGAATGTGAAAATAAGGATCACAACACACTTCTGGTTTGTGATCTCAAAACCAGAGGTGGGTCATGTTCATTCTGTTTTCATTTTCCGAGCACTGGGAAGCCCTGCTGAGGCTTCCACGGGGCTCCCCTCACCCCCAGGAGCCTGCTGCTGTGATGTGTAAGTGAAAGAAAGCCGTGCCCCCCCCCCAGCAGTATGATCCTGGGGATTGCATCTCTGCATTCCTCACCTCTTAAAGTGGTACAGGCAGAGGACCTCAGGCTGGGGTCTTGCAATGCCACAGTTTGAGAACCTTTGAATTACAGTATCGGTATACCACCTTTCTCACTGACTCTCACAACACCTTGTTGAGAGTCTTACGGACTTAAGGCAGTTCATAAAGGCAAGCTCTACTAAACTCATCTTCAAATAAGTTTTTACAATAATTGTTCTACGAACACTTGTAGAACCCTTTACTTCCAGATGGAATCCTTCATGGCATTATAATATATATTGGATAAGTACAAAAGCTTCCAAGGGAATTGTATCTACATCAGGTGTCCTCACCTCACTGATGTAAACGTTGTGTTCCTTCTCCTCTGCCTAGTGCAGGCGTGTCAAACACATTTCATAGAGCAGGCCTAATAGCATTCATAATGCCTGCTGAGGGCAGGAAGTGATTCATTAAGCAGGAAGTGATGTTGTTAAGCAAGTGATTACCATTTTGCCACCTTCCCCAGTAGATGTAGGTTACTGGTATTTTGGTCTACATTGAGCTTTGTTACGTAGGGAAATAAAAACAGCATCATCAGGACATGTGCCCACAGTTTGATTTTAAATTTCTTTTTTTTGCCATATAAGCAGGGATCACAGCCCTTCACCCTCTCCTTGCTTTGGCTGCCTCTTGGTTTGTGCATGAGGCTCAGAACCCACCTCTCAAAGGCTACTTAAAGACTTTGAGTAGAAGGCAAAGAGGAATTTCTCCTCACTGAGTGAGTTGGGTGAAGCGCTCGCTGATCAGACTCCTTCTCTGCTGTTGCTGGGTTTGGGCTTTTTTCTCTGGGAACTCAGCGAGCAGCAGCAGTTTGGCAGGATGAGGCTGAGTGCTGACTGAACTATGACTGGGAGCCCCTGCTAGGAGGCCAGGTGGGCAGGCATGGTGGTGGGGAAGTGTTGAGCTTTCCAGCCAGTAGCAACCTGCTGACATGCTGCGTAACCACAGAGCCTTGCACCAGGAAGATGCTTAAGGAAATTCCCACAGGTACAGAATCTTCTGGGGCAATCTTCCATGGAAGCATCTCCCCAGCACAAGGAATGTTAAGTCTTCCCCACCACCATCCTGCGGGCCAGGTAAAATCTTCTGATGGGCTGGATGTGGCCCTTGGGCTGTAGTTTGGAGGAATGTCCCTCCAGTGGGATGCTGCCTAGGCAGAACCGCATGATGTAACTGCTAACTCTGCACCGGATCAGTCTTCACAAGTCAAGCTGGCTCATTGCTGTGAGAGGTGCTCGGGAAGTTATCAAAGCTTCTCCCTAGCTCTGTGGTGTTCTTAGGAACCTGTGGCAAGTTCAGGAAGGAGATTCCTTCTAGGAATGTGCTTTTGACCAACACCATGCAATGTAACTATCAGTAGAGAAGGTTGTTACTGCTTTTCATTGATGACCATTCCTTTGTTGAAGACTGACAAGTGACCTATAGATTTGCTCAATAGCAGGGGTGTCAAACTCATTTCATGTAGTGGACCAAATAGCATTCATGGCATCTGCTCAGAGCTGGAAATGACATCATTAATCAAGAAGTGACACATTAAGCAAATAATAGCTGGAAAGAAGAACTTCTTTCATAGAAACATTAGCTGCAAATGACAGAAGAGAAAATGTACAAGTCTTGTTCAGAATTTGAAGATGTGAGAGAGCCCAATTATCATGCTGAGAGAGCCGAATTATAATAGGGGCCAGATAAATTGCTTCCAGGGGCCACATCCGGCCCACGGACTTTATATTTGACACCCCTGCTCTATAGGGAAGGAAGGAGAGAAGGAAAGGAGAAGTATGTGAAGATGACCATGAGTTTCCTACAGAGAGATGCCTCTGTGTGTTGTAAATTCTTTTTCATGTAGTGGTCAGTAACCAATTGTAAATTATCTGTCAGGAATTGCAACATACCAACAACAGGAGTGCTGAATGAAAAATGAGAGATTTAATATGGAGTTTTACTTATTTCCCCTCCCCCCCACTCTTCATGTGTAATCTAGCTAGATGGTATCAAGGAAAGGCTGTAGGTCTTTGGTTCCAGGTGTAATCCGCAGTATCTCTTGGTTGAGTGATGAAAAAATCCTGTTTGAATCTCCAGCTAGTCAGTGACAGTAATACTGAACTAGGTGGTCTCGGTGGTTCTGACCTGTTGAATATGGCAGCTTCCTATGTTAGGGCCCCAAATCACCAATAATGAACTTTCATAATATGTATGCTAGGTCGTGAGTCGTCTTGTTGAGGTCTTGTTCCAGAATAATCTCTTTGTGATGGCATTTGGGGTGGGGGAGTCTATAAAGTTACATTTTTATAACAGATCTATTGCAAGTCGTGACATTTCTGCAGTTTGAAAGCTCGAGGAAAGAATGGAGGATATGATGTTTTGAGAAAATATAGTGACCTTTTAAAATCCTAAAATGTGCTCATTAATCAAACATGACATTTATATTGTGCATTTGATTACACAATTCTTGAAAACGCAAGAATTATTATGGATGACAAACCTCATGTGTCTGCCTGCAGTTTCATGCTCCAATAAGAAGTGGTTTCTTTAAACTCCCTTTCAAAGGTATGTCTGTTAGGTCAATGCTACAGACTGTGTTCCATGTATAGTTGCAATGGGAATATAGAACTCTCCCATATGCTTAACTAAAAACATGCATGACATCTAGCAGGCTAATTATGTTTCTTTACATACTTAGGCCATTCTTGCGAATCACGCCAAGGTATAATATTATATAGTGAGGAGGCAATGATATTGTATCCTAACATTTCTTTATGGGTTGCTGCAAGCAGGATTGGGAACTTGTCTCGAATGACTTGGACTTGAGTTGTGAAAATGTGTGTTTTTCGCTGACACATGAGTTGTGGAAAACTTGGGAAAACACTTGGGTCAGGGCCCCCCCTGACTCAGCACTCGTCCCCGTGTGTGCAGACTTGAGTCTGCCTGTGTCTGGGTGTGCTTGCTCACTGCTTTTGCAGTGTGAAAAGCTTGTGGGGCAATCATTCAGACCGGACAAGCAGCAGGGAAGTTCTAGCCACGAGGCAGGTAAGGGTGAATGCATCCAAGCAGGAGGGGGGAGGCTGGAGAAAGCTCTTTTGCTCCTCTGTGATAGGAAGGAAGGAACCTAGGATCATTTGACGCAGGATGAGAGGTTTGATATTTTTTGGACAAGTTTCTGGAGGAAAAATCCATTACGGGTTACAAGCCATGATGTGTATGTGCAACCTCCTGATTTTAGAAATGGGCTATGACAATGGCAGATGCAAGGGAGGGCACCAGGATGCAGGTCTCTTGTTATCTGCTGTGCTCCCTGGGTCATTTGGTGGGCTGCTGTGAGATACAAGAAGCTGGACTAGATGGGCCTATGGCCTGATCCAGCGGGGCTGTTCTTATGTTTGGCTGAGATAGGCAGGAGGAGGAGCCTAAGGGGATTCTTGCCTTTTGATTGGCTGCAAAAGCCCAGTGAGGGGGAGAAGGCAGGGGAAAGGGGAAGGAGTTCATAGTGATCATGCTTTCCACCACCTGGCATGGCTCTGTTGTTACCTGGGGAGAGGAACCCTGACCGGCTCAGAAGTGGAATTACTTCTGAGTAGAGCTGCCAAGAGATACTTGACGAGACACGTGAAGAATTTGAAGAGACACTTGGCCAGCAGACCAAGGCAAAGAAGGAAGGCCCATAGCCAGGGAGACAGACCAGGGACAGACTGCACTTGCTCCCAATGTGGAAGGGATTGTCACTCCCGAATTGGCCTTTTCATCCGCACTAGACGCTGTTCCAGAACCACCATTCAGAGCGTGATACCATAGTCTTCCAAGGCTGAAGGTTGCCAACAAGAGCTGCCAAGGATTGGGTTGTCCTGGTAAACCTTGCAGCTACTGCACATGACTCTCCTTCCTCTTGCCGCTTCTGTCCCTGCTCTCATGCCGTCCCTCCCACCCTGTTTACAGATGGGCAGGGACAGCAGGGGAGTATTAAAGGAGAAGTCTGACACACACACACACCCTGGCAGCAGCCCCGTTCCTTTCCACAGTAGGCTTTTTAAAGGGGGTGGGGTGACTTGAGTCCTACTGAGTTGCAAAAGGGTGATTTGGCGATTCGGAAAGTGTCCGTTATGACTCATTTTCGAGTCAAGTCGCAGGGGGGCGATGACTAGATTCAGCTCGAGTCAGCCATGCTATACCTTCCCATCCCTGGCTATAAGCATTCAAGTTTATAGCAATGTGCAGGCTGCTTATGAGCAGTCTGAATGCTGGAAGGAACTAGAATGCTGGAAGGGACTAGAACAGGAAGTGTTTTCAAGTATTCAGGCATGAATACTTTCATACAAGAACACTTCTGGTCCAGTAAGCATTTAAATAACGTTAATGAGCACACCCATGGATCTGTGGGTGATTGAAACCACGGATACAGGATTTGTGGATATGGGGGCCCTCCTGTACTCATTTCAACATGTGTTAATGCAGGTGAGATTAGCTGTAATAAGGGAGGTAGCTAATCAAACACAAGAACATTGGCAGAAATCACTAGATGTTGTTCATGAATGAAAGCATGGCCCATAAATTCTGAAGTAGTCTTGTTTTTTTGAAATATGCACCTGGTGGAATAGCTCTACTTAGCTAGCATTCCATGATAAGATGGTTCACATTGCATGCCGTATAATTACAAGTATTACTAAGATGTAAGCACTGTTTGTAAGCAGAGTTACAAAAATTTGTAGCTATAGTTTTTCAGCAAGTTTAACTTCCAACCAAATAGCGTAATTGTGATGAAGCAGCTATGGGTCTGTCAAATCTAGATGCTGAACTCCACCTGAATTTTGGTACTGTCAAAATTAAGCTTTCTCCAAAGCTGATGTAAAAATTTACAATTCAAAATGGGTTATAATACTTTTTGGTTGGTCCTAATAAAGACAATGGTATCAAATGGCAAGCTTTTGAATCCTATAGGATTCTTCATCAGAGCAGGCAAAAGTGAGAAGAAGAGGAATGGGGACATGTTGGGAGCTCTCCAACCATCTGAAGTTGCATAACCTGTGTGTTAACTTGCTCTGGTCTCCAGTACAAATGCTCACTGGTTCCTGCCAGGTCAGAGATTGAGCAACAACAGATCTACAACATGGAATTACTATTTTCAATGCAGCAGATAAATTTAAGGTATAACACTAGGCTGAAAATCAATTGAAGACACATTGGTAAGCCACTTAGGCTGCAGTCCTGTCCTAACCTTACTTTCCTGAGCGTAGGTCCCATTGAACACAATAGGACAGTGATTTTCAACCTTTTTCATTTCGTAGCACACTGACAAGGCATTAAAATTGTCGAGGCACACCATCAGGTTTTTGACAATTGACAGGGTGCACCACACAGGTGGTGAGGGGCTTACACCTCCCAGTGACACCCCAAAGGTCGTAAATGACCTTCCCCCAAATTCCTGTGGCGCAGTTGTGGACCACTTGTGGCACACCAATGTGTCACGGCACAGTGGTTGAAAATTGCTGCAATAGGACTTATTTCTGAGTAGACCTGGTTAGGATTGTGCACCTAGTGTGAGAGGATCCTAGTGAGAGGATCAAATGCCCTCCAGAAGTAGGATACCAGTGTTTGTTGGTAAAATATCTTCCTCCTCACTTTGACTTTCTCTTGATTAGCCAATCTGCAGCATTCTCAAAGTCACAACATCATAGGTAGCTGTGCTGGTCTATTAGCAGAAAACTCAACAACCCAGAGTAGGGCGGTGCCTTCATTAGGACCAACCAAAACATAAGTACAGGTGGCGCCTATTTATCTGTGGGTTTTTAACCCTTCAAAGGGTTTAAGGGGTCAAAACCTGCAAATTTCCTTTGTGTTTTTTGGTATCCACAGGGGGTCCAAGAACGGATCCTCTGCAGATACTGAGGCCCCACCTGTATCACACAGTTCAGTAAACTGTGAGCCTTGGCTCCTTGGGAAGCCATGGACACCAGCCAGAGGAGCTGCGGAATCCTCGCAAAAAATCCCACCCCCCTATGTAACGGGCCAGTAGGGCCAATGGTCCAGTAGATCAAGGGAACTGCCTGTCAGAAAAGTTTAGGAGTCACTGCCATAGTTGATGTAGCATTTTCAAGCAGACTGTTTCAAAGAAGCGTAACTTTTGGGTAGTAACTGAAGCATCTTGGCAAGAGAGAAAATAAAAACAGATCTCTTGGATTCTATGAGCAATATTTCAGAACTGAGTGTGTTTGGACAATAATCATCTGTCTTATGCAAAAGCCTAGCTTGCTAGAGGGGTCTACTGATACAAACAGCCGTGTAATGCTAGAGCCATGCAATCCCACGAGATTGCTGATCCTTTTCTGTGAACTTTGAAAAACATGTGGGACTTTTCAGTTCACAGCAAGGCAGGGCTAAGCTCACCATTAACTAACATAAGAACATAAGAACAGCCCCACTGGATCAGGCCATAGGCCCATCTAGTCCAGCTTCCTATATCTCACAGCGGCCCACCAAATGCCCCAGGGAGCACACCAGATAACAAGAGACCTCATCCTGGTGCCCTCCCTTGCATCTGGCATTCTGACATAACCCATTTCTAAAATCAGGAGGTTGCGCATACACATCATGGCTTGTACCCCATAATGGATTTTTCCTCCAGAAACTTGTCCAATCCTCTTTTAAAGGCGTCTAGGCTAGACGCCAGCACCACATCCTGTGGCAAGGAGTTCCACAGACCGACCACACGCTGAGTAAAGAAATATTTTCTTTTGTCTGTCCTAACCCGCCCAACACTCAATTTTAGTGGATGTCCCCTGGTTCTGGTATTATGTGAGAGTGTAAAGAGCATCTCCCTATCCACTCTGTCCATGCCCTGCATAATTTTGTATGTCTCAATCATGTCCCCCCTCAGGCGTCTCTTTTCTAGGCTGAAGAGGCCCAAACGCCATAGCCTTTCCTCATAAGGAAGGTGCCCCAGCCCCGTAATCATCTTAGTCGCTCTCTTTTGCACCTTTTCCATTTCCACTATGTCTTTTTTGAGATGCGGCGACCAGAACTGGACACAATACTCCAGGTGTGGACTTACCATAGATTTGTACAACGGCATTATAATATTAGCCGTTTTATTCTCAATACCCTTCCTAATGATCCCAAGCATAGAATTGGCCTTCTTCACTGCCGCCGCACATTGGGTCGACACTTTCATCGACCTGTCCACCACCACCCCAAGATCTCTCTCCTGACATGTCACTGACAGCTCAGAACCCATCAGCCTATATGTGAAGTTTTGATTTTTTGCCCCAATGTGCATGACTTTACACTTACTGACATTGAAGCGCATCTGCCATTTTGCTGCCCAATCTGCCAGTCTGGAGAGATCCTTCTGGAGCGCCTCACAATCACTTCTGGTCTTCAACACTCGGAAAAGTTTGGTGTCGTCTGCAAACTTAGCCACTTCACTGCTCACCCTGTCTCCAGGTCATTTATGAAGAGGTTGAAAAGCACCGGTCCCAGGACAGATCCTTGGGGCACACTGCTTTTCACCTCTCTCCATTGTGAAAATTGCCCATTGACACCCACTCTCTGCTTCCTGGCCTCCAACCAGTTCTCAATCCATGAGAGGACCTGTCCTCTAATTCCCTGTGGAGTTTTTTCAGTAGCCTTTGGTGAGGGACCGTGTCGAACGCCTTCTGAAAGTCCAGATATATAATGTCCACGGGTTCTCCCAAATCCACATGCCTATTGACCTTTTCAAAGAATTCTATAAGGTTCGTGAGGCAAGACTTACCGTTACAGAAGTCATGCTGACTCTCCCTCAGCAAGGGCCTGTTCATCTATGTGTTTTGAGATCCTATCTTTGATGAGGCATTCCACCATCTTACCCGTTATGGATGTTAGGCTGACCGGCCTATAGTTTCCCGGGTCCCCCCTCTTTCCCTTTTTAAAAATAGGCGTGACATTTGCTATCCTCCAATCTTCTGGCACCGTGGCCATTTTGAGGGACAAGTTGCATACCTTAGTCAAGAGATCTGCAACTTCATTCTTCAATTCCTTAATAACTCTTGGGTGGATGCCATCAGGGCCCGGTGACTTATTGATCTTTAATTTATCAATGAGGTCTGAAACATCTTCTCTTTTAACCTCTATCTGACTTAACTCCTCAGTCAGGAGGGGCCGTTCGGGCAGCAGTATCTGCCTGAGGTCTTCTGCCGTGAAGACAGATGCAAAGAACTCATTTAATTTCTCTGCCATCTCTAAGTCTCCTTTTATCTCCCCTATCCCTCCCTCACCATCCAGAGGGCCAACCGCTTCTCTGGCGGGTTTCCTGCTTCTAACATATTTGAAGAAGCTTTTATTATTCCCCTTAATGTTGCTGGCCATGCGTTCCTCATAGTCTCGCTTGGCCTCCCGTATCACCTTCTTACATTTCTTTTGCCACAGTTTATGTTCCTTTTTATTCTCCTCATTAGGGCAAGACTTTCATTTATAGAAGGAAGCTTCCTTGCCCTTCACAGCCTCTCTAACTTGGCTGATTAGCCATGCGGGCACTCTCCTGGATTTAGTGGAACCCTTCTTTCTTTGCGGTATACACCTCTGCTGGGCCTCTATTACTGTTGTTTTAAGCAGCCTCCATGCACTCTGGAGAGATTGGACTCTTTTTACCCTCCCTTTCAATCTCCTTCTAACCAGCCTCCTCATTTGAGGGAAGTCTGCCCGTCGGAAGTCAAGGGTTTTTGTTAGAGATTTGCCTGGTATACTTCCCCGAACGTGCATGTCAAAACGGATCGCAGCATGATCACTGTTCCCCAATGGCTCAGTAACGTTTACATCTCTAACCAGGTCCTGCATACCGCACAATATTAAATCCAGAGTCACCTGTCCTCTGGTGGGCTCCGTGACTAGCTGCTCTAAGCCACAGTCATTTAGCACGTCAAGAAATCCGGTTTCCTTATCGTGACCAGAACACAAATTGACCCAGTCAATATGAGGATAATTGAAGTCCCCCATGATTACAACCCTGTCCCTCCTTGTCACCTCCCTGATCTGTTTCCTCATTTCAAGGTCCCCATCCGATTTCTGGTCTGGAGGACGATAGCACGCCCCCAGTACTACATCGCTGCACAAGCCTGGTAATTTAACCCACAGAGATTCTACGGTGGAGTCGGACCCACCTTCAATCTCTACTTTGCTGGATTCTATCCCTTCCTTAACATAAAGAGCCACCCCACCTCCAACACGCCCCTGCCTGTCCCTCCTGTAGAGTTTATAGCCCGGGATTGCGGTATCCCACTGATTCTCCGCATTCCACCAGGTTTCCGTTATGCCCACTATGTCAATGTTTTCCCTTGTCACCAGACATTCCAGTTCTCCCACCTTTGCTCGTAGACTTCGGGCATTCGCATAAAAGCATTTGTACACGGAATGCCCTAGGATGGGCTGCTTATTCGCTCCTTTGTCCCCGCTTCCTCTCATTGTGCTAAACCGTCTATCACATCCCATCATGCTACCTTTCCCAATTTCATCTCCTACTCTGCCTTTGTCTTGTTGTTCTCTAACCTCCCCATCCTCATCCCATAGGGTTGATCATCCTCCCCATCCTCATCCTCATCCCATAGGGTTGATCAACTGCTTGATCATTACACAGCTCGCATGAATACATAGCACGCCTATACTGGAGTGTGCGTGTATGCGTGTGTGTGTGTTGTGCTGGACACAATTCAAGCTTCCTATGTTTCTATAAACTCTCTTTATGAAGGCAAGTATATATCCTTGAAAACAGCCTAGTAGAGATAAGCTGTTTTGTTGGTCCAAAGGTTAGAAGTTCTGTTACGGTATCCTGCAAGCTACAAAGAAACGGGAGATAAAAATCATTAGGTTTGTATCCTAATGCTTGCATCTTACTAAGGCCCAAATCCTAACCAATTTTCCAGCACTGGCATAGCAGTGCTAATGGGACGTGTACTGCATCCTGCAGTTGCGTGGCGCTCATGGAGGCCTTCTCAAAGTAAGGGAATGCTTGTTTACTTACCTTGACGCTGCATTCCCCTTATGCCAGTGCTGGAAAGTGGGTTAGGATTGCGCCCTAAATAGCGTAAATCAGTGGTTCTCAGACATTTAGCACCGGGACCCAACGAGACAGAATGCGAATCTGTTGGGACGCACTGGAAGTGATGTCATGACCGGAAGTAACATCATCAAGCAGGAAAATTTTTAACTATCCTAGGCTGCAATCCTAAACACACTTACCCAGGAGTAAGTTTCCTTTATTATCACTGTTAAAAGAATATACATAGTAGTTTGTTAAAAGTACAGGTCTATAACATTTCCCCAAATGCAGTCACATATCATAGTAGCATCAAGTCTAAGTCTAGTAAGTCTATAAGTCTAATATATTATACATAAAATAAATTTATTGAAATGAATGGGGACCCACTTGAAATTGTCTCACAACCCACCTAGTGGGTCCCAACCCACAGTTTGAGAAACACTGGTATAAATACAAACACTGAATTCTATTTTTCTCCATTTACTTTAATTTTTCATTTTGATTGGCATGGGAATGAATACCCTCTGCTTAGTCAAAACTGAAAGCAGCTAGTTTCTTTAAATAGGTCAGTTGGGCAGATTAATACTACAGCTTGCCTTCTCATCTTTATTACTTAAAGAACTCTACTTATAGCCAGTCTTGCATATTCCTGTCCACATACAGTACTTAGAGGCAAGCAATGTGTGAACTGGGTGATCATGTAAACTGAGTTGGCAACTATTCCAATGGTCAAAGCAGGGCTCTTTTGTCAGGCTCTGAAGTGACAGGAGTTATTGGGGATAATATCTATGACTGCCTGTTCGAGACATCTCACTTGTCCTTTCTCAGGGCTGATAAGGATTGCTTGTGTATACAGCAAAAGCACTGTGTGAATAGGCTTATTTTTTCACTGATTGGTGCCAGATTTGTGTCTGAATGGAACATATGATGGTCAACACAACCACAAAATAGTTAACTGCTTATGTTTTCACTGATTAGTGCCAGATTTGTGTCTGGATTGACTTTATGAACACTTTTTTTGCATTTAGCAGACTTACAGTCCCTTCAAGATGTCTTTTAGTTGGTGTCTGTCTGTCATAGTTGTATCAACCAGGCTGACGTTATCTGTGTGAGGGACCAATCCTATCCAACTTTCCAGCGCCTATGCTGATGTAATGCACCCCAAGGTAAGGGAATAGATGTTCCCATACCTTGAGGAAGCCTCTGTAACTGCCTCCCCACCACAGGATGCAATGCGTTCCCTATTGGCACTGCTGCACCGGCACTGGAAAACTGAATAGAATTGGACCTTGAGTTTCATTTATGAGTTTTGCACTATCTTCACTATCTAGATGGGCAGTATTGCTCTCTTCAGCAGAAGTGGCTTGAGATGATGGTATGATCTGTCCAAGAGCAGTTAACCATCTTGTGGTTATGTTTGACCACTATGTGTTTCATTCATGATCATCAGCTGAACTGGAGATGGAATATACAAGAATTTTTTTTTGAAAGGCAGGGTGTGTGTGTATGTGTGTGCATTTTCTATAAATGGGTCCATAAATATTCTGTAGTTAAGTGAAAGCCTTAAGATCTTTTCAAGCAATGTTTGGCTTTGGTAGAGAGGATCGTAATCTCCCTGTCTCTTAGGGTATTGACTGGAACAATACTCCTGCAACTGTCTTATGGAAGTCTGGGGACTGTCTAAAACAGATCAGGTAGACGTACTGTACTTCAAAATAAGTCTTTGCTGTTTTTGTTAGGTGTGCCATAAGAGACTCTTGCTGTTTCTGTGAGAGAAGAAGTTGGTTTTATGCCTGTTAAGATTGTGCATTCTCACAGAACTTTTTTTGATGTGAAATTGCATGGAATGGATAAAGGCAGATTAAATTTTTCAAAAATTTTTTTGGCACAATTGGTGAATAGTAACTAGATCTGTAGACACACTGCTGTGAAACTAGAATGTAGTCTTTTGAGGTTTGAAGGTTAGTATCAAAAGAGTGGTCTCTGGAGTAGTCTCATATATGTGTGGAAAAATGGGTTAAGGGAGAAATATGTATACAAAGATATGGAGATAAATCAGATCTCATTATTGCTGGGCTACCTGTGGCTTGGAGAGTTCTCTGTATATTTTGTACTCCTTAGCTATGCTTGGATTTCAAACAATCAAAATACAGTATTTAAAGTGATATTGCAGAGCAAGAAAAAAGAGATTGGGAGTTCTAGTTGCAGAACTCCCATGTGATGTCTAGTTTGACTCCTTAAGTTTCTGCCCTTTTAGCTGCTGAAGGACCTTTCTGTGGGGAGGATTAATCAGTAGTGGACCTAGTGCTGGGCAAATGGGGCAAATGCCCCAGGTGTTGGATCCGCACGACTCTAGGTCTCTGTGGGAAGCCTCACTGAGGCTCCCAACATGGTTGGAAATTGTACTTGGGGTTTTCCCGGAAGTATAGTTTAAGACCGCGGGGAAGCCTCAGAAGGCTTCCCCAGTTGATCTCATAGTCACATGAGGCTCCATCATACTTAGAAGGTTGGGGGAGTGGCTTTGTATGAGGGGAGTGGCATCTTGTGGGGAGTGGCATTGCAGACCTTTGCCTCAGGAGAGGGGGCCGGTTAAGTCTATCACTGGAATTAATTAGGAACTTTTCTCCAGTCCCAATAAATTGCCTTCCATCTAGATCAGAGGTCTCCAAACTTTTTGGCCAGAGGGCCGCATCAAATATCTGGCATGGTGTAGAGGGCCAGAAAAAAAATTTTAAATATAAAATTTATATAAATAAATTAGATCTGGAACTTAGATGAGTGAATAAATGAATGGGCTCATTCATTCAACCTCTCTGGCCCTTAGAACACCCTCCAGATGCAACCAGAGCACAGCTCCAATCATGTTCGGCAAAGTGGGCCAGAGACTTTCAGGGGACAAGAAGCTGGTCACAAGCCGGATTGAGGCTTGCCGCGGGCCGCATCTGGCCTCTGGGCCAGGGTTTGGAGACCCCTGATCTAGATTGTCAAAGAATCTTGGCCCCTTGTGAAGCTTTTCAACAAACAAACAAGCTTCTAGCACCTGGAAGATTTTCTTTTTAAATTTACAAGCTAATATTGTTTTTGGCCACCTTGGGGGAAAAATATAGGGAACAACCCACCAGCACCACCACTTTATCTGTGTATAGCCCTGTTTTTTGTAGTGCATTCAAGGATTAGTAAACCAAGTAACTTGGTGATGATATTGCTGGACAGTGAAACTACAAACATACTCTACTAAGAAGCACTAGTCATGTAGCCATGCAATTCTTTAAATCTTAGGTGCTAGACTACCAGCAGAGTAGGTAATCACTTTTAAAATCTTTTTGAAGAATGGGTACTTCAGCTAGTAGGACATAAGAGCGCCAGGTCTCCTCTGGTCAGTGGCATTGCTAGGGGGGTACGGGTGGTGCAGGCTGCACCAGGTGACATGCACAGAGGCGGTGACACGCTAAAATAGCGGTGGTTAGGAGTAATACTGTCATGTTATATACCGTTGGACGCAGAATTTCCAGCAGAATGCAACACAAAAAACCAGAGTGAAATATCTCCTTTCTATCAAAAGTTATGGCCAAAAACTGGACAATAAAAAATGCGTGGATCCCTATGGAAAGTGAAAGTGAACTGTATCGCGCGTTTACTTGCAAGTAGGCAAACTTACCTTAGTCTTTTGGAAAGAGCAGGCTGAGAGGAATCCAACGACACCAGAATGGTCCTGATCCAATGAATGCAACCCCCAAGAACACCTGAGAAGGAAGTCCCTCCCTCCAAGCATACGAATGTATTGAGCCCTATGGAAAGCGAAACTAAGCCTCATGGTTGCGTTTACTTGTGAGTAAGCAAGCGTGCCTTGGCTGCTGGTCAGGCCGGGCAAAGAGGGTTCTGAAGCCACCAGAATGGTCCTGATCTGATGGAACTGAACAAAAGGCAGCTTCCCACTCCCCACCCCATTAAAAGGATCAAAACAGAGGCTTCAGCTGATAAGGTGAACTTTTTTGAGACTAGCGAAGCCAGGTGGATCCTGACAGTGATCTGGTTTAAACAGAAGTTCTTAAATTGAACTGGGCACTGGGTAGGGCTGAAAACTTTACTGATTTTGGAGGGGGGTGTTATTGTAGGCAGGCTACAGAGGAAATTCAGTGTGTGGTTTGTCTGTGGAACTCCTTGCCACAGGATGTGGTGACGGCATCTGGCCTGGATGCCTTTAAAAGGGGATTGGACAAGTTTCTGGAGGAAAAATCCTTTACGGGTTACAAGCCATGATGTGTACGTGCAACCTCCTGATTTTAGAAATGGGCTATGTATCAGAATGCCAGATGCAAGGGAGGGCACCAGGATGAGGTCTCTTGTTATCTGGTGTGCTCCCTGGGGCATTTGGTGGGCCGCTGTGAGATACAGGAATCTGGACTAGATGGGCCTATGGCCTGATCCAGTGGGGCTGTTCTTATGGTGAAACAGGGCTGGCTTCTGCTTATTTAATTATTTGTTTTACTTTAATTGTTTATACTTATTTATTTTATTTTGCCTGATGATGTCACTTCCACCATGACATCACTTCTGGTGGGTCTTGGACAGATTGTCATTCTAAAAAGTGGGTCCCAGTGCTAAAAGTTTGAGAACTACTGCAATAAGGTGTTAGTAAGTTGACACCCTGGGGGGGGGGCATGACACCACTAGTGACGAAAATCACTAAAGTCACAGTTTGGAGGAATAATACCAGCATGTTATATATCAAATCAATGCGTAATTTCATGCATAATGTGTTCTATCTTTGTTCTATCAAAAGGTACAGCCAAAAAACCAGTGGGGGCGGAGTGATGGTTCATCACCATGCCCACCACCTGGGGTGTTGCCCCACACACTGCATGGGGGGTGACGCACTGGCATCCCGCACGGGGTGATGTGAACCCTAGTGACGCCACTGCCTCTGGTCCTCTGTCATCAGAGCATGCTGAAATAAAATTACTAGAGGTGAGGCAAACTATGAGAAACCTGTTGATATTGGTTTCACTGTTTCCCTAATTCTCCCCCAATTCTCCAGACTTCCCTTTGAGAGAAGTCCACTCTGTTAAGAGGCAGTGATAACATTCATTTTGTTTCTAAGTGCATCATCCTTGCCTTGCATGTATATCTTGTGTTCCTGAGTGTTAAATGTCCAGAAGAGAATTATTCTTGCTGACTCCTCCAAAATACATTTTCCCAAGTGGTGTTCCTCTTTTATGTTTAGAATAGTGTTTCTCAAACTGTGGGTTGGGACCCACTAGGTGGGTCGCAAGCCAATTTCAGGTGGGTCCCCATTCATTTCAATATTTTATTTTAATATATTAGACTTGATGCTGCCATGGTAGGTGACTGCATCTGGGAAAATGTTACAGCTCTGTACTTTGTATATGCTTTTAACAATGATAGTCAATGGGACTTACTCCTGGGTAAGTGTGGGCAGGATTGCAGCCTAGGATTCTTAAAAATTTTTCTGCTTGCTGATGTCACTTCTGGTCATAAGAACACTTCCCGTGGGTCCTGAGAGATTTTCATTCTTAAAAAGTGGGTCCCGGTGCTAAACATCTGAGAACCACTGGTTTAGAAGATGAGAGCAACAACTGTCCTTATTCACTCTGGCATAGCATCCTTTCAGGTGACTGCTTTCTAGTGCAGTGATTTTCAGCTTTTTTTCTTCTCATGGCACACTGACAAGCCATTACAATTGTCAAGGCACACCATCAGGTTTTTGACAATTGACAAGGCACATCATGCTGCCAGTGGGGCTTACATCTCCCAATGACCCTACTAATAAATGACCTTCCTCCAAATTCCTGTGGCACAGCGGTGGACCACTCGTGGCACATTATTGTGCCATGGCACAGAGGTTGAAAATAAGTTAATTCCTTCTCAAAAATGTGATTTAAAAGGTGCCTACTGTACTCTTTAGGGGCCATTATTATGTGAAAAACAGAGCAAGCATGTTGAAAGGCTACTTCAGAAGGTTTCACGCTTTTGCTCCCTCTAAATTCTTCCCACATCATGCGCACAGCCACAATGTTAAATATGCTGCTATTGGCTGAGATGCTACCAAGTATTTGCAGTTGCTGGCTTCTCTGTCACTCACAAGATTCTGTTGGCGGCAATCATAAGCCCATCATACAGTGAATAACCAATCATACTGTGAGCCTTGTTTTGCTGCAGAATGTCCATCTAATTACATTTGAAGCCCACCAGAAACTGAGAACCTACTGTATCTTACAGTATCTTACTCCTCTGGGGACTGGGGATAAGAAGAGGCCCTCAGTTTGGCTGTACTTGTTGTAAGAGGCAACTAAATAGCCACCGGGTAGATGCGACTCGTCAGCCTGGGAAGGCAGCTCATCTGAGAGAAGGAAAACTCTGATCCCAAACCTCCACTGCCTTGTGGCTACATCCAGTTATGGAAAAGGCTTCAGGAGGCAAAATCCAGAGCCGGAGTCCCTGAGGCAGTTCATGGCTGAACACAGTTCACATTCTGGCAACTCCTGCGACACTGCTGGAACCAACAGTATTGGCCTCTGCCTTTCCATTGGACCATGTCAGCGACGTGGAGAGGGGGAATTTGCTGCATGGGTAACAGTCTGTCCTCCATATCTACTTTACCCAGGCTTCACGCACTGGAGAGGACACTCTGTTCCAGAACCAGCATTCAGAGTACAATACCATAGTCTTCCGAGACTGAAGGATGCCAACAACTGTATCTTAATAGTAATTACAATTCTGGCACGATGATTTATTGCTCAAATAAAAGATTACAAATTGCAGTTTGTCTCTTAAATTCAATGGTGCTTAATTTGACTTTTGGCAAGCAGTGTTGGATTTCTGAAGTATATTAGAATGGGAACAGCTAGAAACATTTTTTGCTTCAAAGCTGACTTGAACATTGATTAAAAAAATTTTTTTTTAAGTAGAACAGCAGAGATTATCAGAAATGAAGCAAACTTTTCCTACACCTCTTAAATAGAGTGTAGGAACACGGGAAGCTGCTTTATAGTGAGTCAGACCATTGGTCCATTTAGCTCAGTATACCCTTGTCATCACTGACTGCCATTGGTTCTTCAGGATTTCAGACAGGAGTCATTACCTTACCTCAAGATGCCAGGGATTGAACCTGGGACCTTCTGCATGCATAGGACGTGGTCTACCTCTGCGCTTGGGCCATCCTTACAATATGAAGCTACTTTTATTCTTGCTTTGCCAAGGTTGCTTCAAATGTGAGCTGAGTGGCATGTGGCTACTTCTGTTTGGTGAGTCCCACGGTGCTTTAGTAATAGAATGATTATATAGGAAAGTTACTTCACTTGCTGACATCTTCCTTCTTTCTTTTGGGATCAATGGTGTTGATATGGAAAGTAATCATATCCCACCCTGTTCAGTGCAATTTCTCCATGTTACTGAAGTGGAGTGAGATTTCTCCTTTCTGGCTGGTGTTCCCTCTGTGCTGTGTTAGATGAACTGGGTTAGACTACCATTTCCGTACATAAGCTGTTCTTCTGCTTTGTGGTTTTTAATGTTCAGATTCATTTTTAATGTTAATCTTTATGGAATCTTTATTCCTGTAATTTCCTTTCATTCCTAGTGGAAAGAAGGAGTCTTGTTCCTATTGCCATCTTTTCAAGAGGAAAGAGTGTCAACTTTTAAGTTCTTGTTACCTAATTGGATTGGTGCTCAATTTCTAACTTTCTAAATTTACCAGAGGTCCCCGCACACATTGATAGTCAGTGAAAAGAGCAATTTCACTGTGACAGGCAGTTTCTGGCAAAAGCAAGACAGGGACTAGGGTTCAGTTTGTGAAACATGGAGATTGGAATGGGAGCTAAAGGAGAGAGCCATCCTAGGGCCAAGGCACTTTGCGGAGTACAGAGCTGCAAGCTGGGGATGTTTTTGGTTGCACGAGTGACATGCTGCATGGCTCCATTCCAAACTTTAACCTGTATATTTGTAAATAAAGCACAAACTGCAAAGACACCATAAACATACACTGATCTCTCTCTCAAGGAAGGCTGAACACATGTAATGTACCCAATGGAATTTGCCACTACTTGGGAAAGTAGAGTGCAAGTATGTGTACATGTGTTGACTGAATTGTATGGAGGGACTGTTGACCCTTTAGTCATTAATTGCTTTCACTTTCTTAAGTGGCTTTCTCATGTAATAGTTTCAAAAGATCCTGAATCATTAGTCAAAATATTTCTGTAGTTCCAATCTGCTAGGAATAATTTTGGTGAGCCATCACTGAGCTCATATTTCTTTTTGTTCTTCGCTACTCTGAACAATCTAAAAATATTCCTTTAACAGGAAATGTTTTTCATTCTGTTATGTTGTTTGCTTCCCATAGGAGGTATTTTTTAAATTTATTGAATAAACTTTTGGGTTGCATTCCCATAGAAACACAGGCGCTATAGAATCTTGGGTACATTACCCGAGATATCCTTCTCCTGTTTGCAGAAGAGATGCAATCTGTGTTAAAAGGATTCTAAGCATTAGAAAGATTGGTGCCAACATGAAGAATGACAGATTGAAGACCAGGAAGAAATATAACCCTTACATGGTTTGTCCACAGATTGAAAAAACCAAATGACTTCTTAAATTTCACTTTGAAGGCATATATTTCCTAAACCATGAATAAAGTGTGTTCTTTCTCTTTTTAAAAAAGGAGTTTTTGCCAAGCTTTCAACCACATTCTCATTAGTGGGACTTCTGTTGTTTGTTTGTGTTTCGGAATACTTTTTTAATGACAACATCTTGTTTGGAAGAGGATGATTGATAGATTTGAGTGAGACTGTTGTTCTCCTGAACCAAAGGAGTATACCATCTGCTACTTCACTATCCTGTTTGAAAATGTATATTCCTTTTTTGTGTGTTGAATAGTATACTTGCTTATTTTTTTTTGTAGTTGAATCATGCTTGTGAATTTTCTTCATTTACAGTGGGGGCAGTCTTTTTCATCTTGCTGGTTGAGAAGCAAGTCTGTTCTTTCAAGGACTGTGTATATCCTTAGTGGTCATTGTCTGGTACACACATTCTTGCAGTCAGAATCTTTAATTGTTGGATATATCTTTTTCTAAAGCACCATCATGCTTAACATTTTTGTCCACCTTCATTTTTCCACGGAAGTGTAGTACTTTTCTTGCAATGGTTGTTACCTGATTTTGACACTCAAAGAAATATGGCTTGAGTTTGACAGCTATGAAATTAACATATTAAGGAATAAATATCCAACATGTCTTGTGCAAGTCAATAGCTTTACTGTGGCACTAGAAAAAGTTATGCACTTAGCCATTTGAAAGTATGGTGAGTTTTGTACATTTGCATCATACAGGAAAAGTATGCCACTAATCAGATGATAATCTGCAAAATGCCTAAGGATCCAGGTGTCTACTCAATCCTACTACTTTTTTTCTTTTTTAAACCTACCAACTTTCCCTCTCTCTCTCTTTTTTTTTTACATAGATTAGTCTATAAGAACCTTTATCTGACATCCTGTAATTGCTGCTTTTTAAAACAAGGGGTGTGAATTCCCTTCCTTAGATATACAGAAAAGGCAGCAGCCTTTTGTGACAGTCCACCTAGACAGTATCCATGCATTACTATTAATAACATACTGTGCCAGGTGTGAGGTCTTGCCTCACCTTCAGGGCTCTCCAAACCTTGGCCTGTGGGACGGATCCAGGGTTTGGAAAGAGCCCTCCGTCCAATGAGTGACAGTTACCATTCTGCGTCCCTGTGCCCAGATCACTTTGAAAGAGATGTGACGCCGTGTTGGGACGGGGAGAGCTTTTTTGGGACACAGTGTTTTCCAGTTTGGAGACCTCTAGACTGGTTAATACTGTTATACTTAAATGAAGTTTGAGAACAAACTTCATGATAAAGAACGAACACAAGTTTACAGTGAATGATTTGGTGTCTTGACTACTACATAGCAAAGTCCTCTTGCAAGTGGTATTGGTGCATGTGTAGTAATGCTTTAGCAGTGTTATGCTACTTCTCATACTACCCCTGTATAAGTAGAGTTTTATTCTTCAGGAATCTATGTTATCCGTGAGCTCTTTGAGGTGAAACCATGCCCTATTTCTGGAATAATTGAAGAAGTTGGCATGTGCCCTGGAGATAAACATTGAGGGTTAAAGCTCTAAGCATTTTAAATACAAACTGAGTCCTGTTGAAATAATTGGGACTTCCCTCTAAGTAAGGATGCTTTTGCTGAATACCTGTGTTTGTATGCACTGCAAATGTCAATTGTTTCTGTATACATAACTGAACATTAGACACCCTTTTCTTCTTAGATACTTTTGGACAATGCAACTGGATTATGGTATTATCTTAAACAGTGGCGTAGCTAAGGGGGGCAGGGGTAGCAGTTGCACCGGACATCAAACTTTAGGGGGGCAACTTGCTGAGCTTGACACAGGTGACCAAAATTGTGAAAATCTTGATATGTATGAATAATACCTTTATGTTATATATCATTGGAAAGGTAATTTAATGCAGAATGCAATGAAATAAACTGCACTGGAATATCTATATTCCATCAAAAGTTAAGGTCAATTAACCAGAAAATGAAAACACAACTGCCTTGTGGAACAAAAAGTGGATTTGCTTAACTCCAAACTGACTTATAAGACTGATTGTTCTTAGTGCCAATGAGATGTTATGATACAGCATGGAATCAATAACTTTTTATTTATTTACCTAATTAAATTTGATTTTGTCGTGTTGGGGGGGCTACAAATTCTGCTTTGATCCCAGGTAGCAGATATATGCCTTAGCTATGCCACTGTCTGGGGGGAGGCAGCAGAGCAAGTGGGTGGTGAGCTGCTGGGGGGAGGAAGTAGGCTCCTCCCACTTTTCACTTTTTAAAAAGCCCGGGCATGATGTCACTTCCGGTTGTGACATCACTTCCGGGACAACATTTTGAGCTTGACACTGGGCTTCATGATCATTAGCTACGCCACTGATCTTAAATAGTATGATCAATCTGGAGCTCTGACTCTTTTGTTCCTCCCTTAACTTTTCTAACTGTTGAATATGAACCTGTTCCTAAACAAAATTCTTCAGGTACAAAGGGTCACTTGGGTTGGTTCATGCTGTATACAGCTAACTGAAAATCCCAATTAAAAATTGTATAAATGGCATTTTCCAACTGCTTATCTGCCCATTGTGACCAAATTGGAAGTCTTGTGCAATTGTGTCTAATTTCAGATTACTTGTGGATAAAACCGCTTGCATTCAGTACAATTTGTTTGTCGTTTTGGTACCAATAACAGCCTGATGCACTGCCCAGGCAGTGCTGCTTGCATACATGCTGCCTGGGCAACAGCCACTGCAAATGTGCCATAAGGGAGAGGTACCAGTGGGGAGGCTCATGCCACTCCGCGCTGGACCTCCATTCTGGATGCAGTTGCAGCATGAGCACCTAATGGGAAGTGTGCTGCTGAGCAGCAGGAAGGGATTTCTGGGCAGGGGGAAGGCAAGGACAGGGTGTATCTGATGGGGGAGGGTGGCCCACAGGGTGATTCAGGTCTGGGAGCGGGGCAGGGATGGTGGCAGAGGCTGCTGCTGGTTTCTGTCCCCTCTCCTGTGCCTGAAATTCCAAACAACACAGTCCTGGAATGAGCTGGAATCCCTAGCATGTATGCACTGCTGAAACAGAGATGCCTGCGTTGGCTGGGTCATGTTGTGAGAATGGATGATGGCCGGATCCCAAAGGATCTCCTCTATGGAGAACTCGTGCAAGGAAAGCGCCCTACAGGTAGACCACAGCTGCGATACAAGGACATCTGCAAGAGGGATCTGAAGGCCTTAGGAGTGGACCTCAACAGGTGGGAAACCCTGGCCTCTGAGCGGCCCGCTTGGAGGCAGGCTGTGCAGCATGGCCTTTCCCAGTTTGAAGAGACGCTTGGCCAACAGTCTGAGGCAAAGAGGCAAGGCCCATAGCCAGGGGACAGACTGCACTTGCTCCCAGTGTGGAAGGGATTGTCACTCCCGAATTGGCCTTTTCAGCCACACTAGACGCTGTTCCAGAACCACCACTCAGAGCGAGATACCATAGTCTCCCGAGACTGAAGGTTGCCAGATGGATCTACTTGAATCTGCACCAGTGATATAGCTGGTGCATATTTGAGTAGACCCTTGGGGGCTGTGGGTTGCTACACAGAGTAAGGGAACTGATGTTCCTTTATGCCAAGGAGACCTTCAGCTGTTTCTCGTGCCCTCCAGGATACAGCAGCAGCCATCTTGGTACCACTGCCCCATGAGACAGGAAAGCAGCATAGATTGGGCCTTGAACCTTCCCAATGAAACGGTTTGTTCTGTAATTTGGGATTGTTTTCTGAACACAAAAAGTGCTGTTGGATCAGTGCAAAAGCCTTCAAGTCCAGCATCCAGTTTCCATGCACTGGCCAATCAGCCGCCTCTGGGTAACCTACAAGCAGGAGAGAAAAGCATGCTTCTTTCATGCCATTGGTTGCCTCCAACTGTTTTTTAGAGACATACCGCTGCTGGGTGGATAGTGTGTGTAGCCATCATGAATAGTAACCAGTGAGAGACCTGTCATCCTTGAATTCTGCTTGCTCTGCCTAAGGATAAGGGTAGGACCCATAAAAGTGTGCAGTCATCCAAGTGCACGCTTGGTCCTTGCCCAGCCTGACTTATAAGAACACCAGATGGGGACTGGATGGAATGATACTGTAAATAATACTTCTTGATTGATGCTTGCTGAAATTGGGCAGTGGGCTAGTCTTATCTGAAGAAACAAGAGCATCTTAATGCCCATGTGTTTGACAACTACTGGTACCCTAAAATTTGCCATTCTTGGGCAAGGTGCTTGAATGTGTAGTGGTAACTCGACCTCAGAGAGTTCTGGAGAAAACTAATTTATTAACCCTTTTCAGTCTGACTTCAGCCTGAGATTTGGGGGGAGACGGCCTTGGTCACTGTGGTGGATGACTTACACTAGGAGCTGGATGAGTGCAGTGCATCCCTGTTAGTTCTGCTGGGACTCACAGCAGCTTTTCATACCATGCTATTTTTTCTGGAACACGTTGCCAGGATGGGGCTTGGGGGCACAGTACTGACCTCAGCCCTTCCTAGAGGGCAGGTTCCAGAAGGTGGTGCTGGGGAACTCCTGTTCAGTGCCCTGGTAATTGGTCTATTCTGTCTATCTGTCTATGTTATTTCATTTATATACAAGTTAGAATACAGATTCTTTCAGTTATGTCATGTTTTTTTAAACAGCCTTTCTTTTCTAACCTGGGTTACTGGACTTGGCGAAAAGATTTGGCCCGGGATATGTTCACTAGATGCTTTCTTACCCTGTGAGTCATGTATATACAGCCAGATGCCCCTATATAGTTGCAGATGCAAAACAGATTCCACATCTCTATCACCTTTCAACTATGACATAGAAAAATCTGGGAAGCTGCTTCTTCTTTCAAATACCTATGGATCCAAAGTTTGGAACAACTCGGTTTTGAAATAACTCAGTTAGGAACTTCTTGGTGTTGTAGGGACAAGAGAAAGTGTGAGCATAGAAAAGTCCAGCTTCATCCAAAGGTCACCACACACATAAGGATTAAACAGAAGAATTTAGCTATTCTCTCTGCACGCCTTGGCCAGTGTTTTCCCATCTTCAGCCAATGAGGTGAGCTAGCCCTGCTGCCAAACATTTAGCTTACTTGTGTTTCTGTCACATAGTCATTATGTTTCTAATGATCAATGCATGCAATTCATTTCATAACTTCAGGAGAAGTTTTTTTAAAAAAATACATAGAAGTAGCCTTTATTACTAGTGTCTCCCTACTTGTTTGTTGTGTTTCTAATATCTAAGGCATCTTTTATGTTAAAATTTAACTAAGGGCCCAATCCTATCCAACTTTCTAGTACTAGTGCAACTGCAGTGCAGCCGCGAGGTAAGGGAACAAATGTTTCCATACCTTGAGGAGACTTCTGTGACTGCCCCTCCACCACAGGATACAGCACACACCCCGTTGGCACGGCTGCACCGGCACTGGAAATTTGGATAGGATTGGGGCCTAATTTTAGCAAAACAAATAATTGACAGCACAATCCTATTCCCTCCCAGCCACTGCGAACATGCTGTAAAGCACATTCAGGACGACTTGGAAGTAGGGGAGGCCAGTGCACAAACATGCACTGACCTCACAGAGCCAGCACAGCTCCTGAATATGATGAATATGTGCTGGTCCAAGCAGGTTGGCACAGGGGGTGGGAGAAAGTGGCAGGAGGGCGGAATGGCGGTAGGAAGGGGGCGTTTATGGGTGGGAGACAGTGGCCCGGAGGCGGATCGGGCTTGGGAGAGGGGTGGAATTGGCCGCAGTAGCACAGGCCGGATCCTAAGCTTGACCGTGGTCCAAGCAGCCTTACACAGTTTGCTCGGATTTGCACCCATGAAATCGTGAGTGCAGATCTGAGTAGCCCCATAGGGCTGCCTGGGGCATTTCTTGGGGTAAGGGGAATAAAATCCCCTTGCTCCAAGTTGCACCCCAGCCCCAACTTCCTTTACGCTGCATTCAGCGCAGGCCATTTGGCCTGCCTGTTCCAGTGCGAGTTAGGATTGTGCCCTAAATATTTTCCATATTGCTGTCCTTTCAGGTGAAGATCACAATTGGACGATATTAATGATGTCTAAAAAGAGCAGATATCCTTTTAGTCTGGAGTGGCAGCTAATTAAATAGCACAAGCTTCACTGCATGTTCAAATACATACATATAGAAAAATGTTACTGTGGTTGACAATCTATAGCATCGCTCTGCCTCTACAGAGGTTGGTGATGAGTTCTTTTCATTCTTAACAGAAAAATCTCTTTGATACTTGATTTTCTTCTAGCTTGTTGAGAAACTACAAAAGCCAACTGATTGCTGAGAGAAGAGGTCATTGATTTCCTGGCATGTGCATGATGTCTGCTTTGACTCTTCTGCTCTTCCATCTTTCCCCTCCCGGTGAAATACCCTTTTTCAGAATCTTGTGAAGTTTCTTCATTGGTATTTGTTATTAGCATGGCTTTGAGTTTTGCACAACCTCTCTCTGGCTGAACATTTTCTGCCCTGCTCCCACCCACTCTTTTTTGTTCCCATATACATATATTCTTGTTCTGAAACTCCCCTTCTAGGGAGGTCATGAAGAACTGAACCACTGAGATCTCAAGGAATTTCTTTTAGTAGAGTCCAAGGGTCATGAGGCTGAAAGCATTGTTTGAATATTCATCCAACCAGACCTTTTGTGCATGCAGTAACTGAATTCAGCTGAACACTGCTGCTTACGGTCATGATCAAACTTTGTTTATTTAACCCTAGCAGTGTATTAAGCAGGTCTCAGTGACAGCCGTGTTATGAGTCATGTTTCTTTATAGCAATGCTTAATAAAGTCTTAAATCCTTTCTGGTTTATCTTTATTGCTACGTGAAGTAGATTAATCTAAATTTCAGGCTCAAACTAGATATGACAACAGCAACCATGTTTTGCTTGCACATGTGTGGCACATATGTATAAAACAGGATTGGTCTAATTTTAATGTCAAAAGGCATGCATTGGTATATTTGGGAATAATGCAGCTCTCCTTATGTCCCTGTCGTTCTTTGCACGTGCATGTCTTCTGAAGCTAGGGTCTGATATCCCAGTGAACTGAGCTCAGAAAAAAGTTCATTGGGTCTTGGACAACGATAGAGTAAGGTGGGAGAGAGTTCAGCTCTACCCACCTTGCTTTATACAAGAATGTGCATAGGGATATGAACATGGAAGGGAAGCTATTGCTTAGCAGTTCGGCACATGCTTTGCATGCAGAAGGTCCCAGCCTGAATCTCTGGCATTTGGGGAACTTCCTTGTCAACATGCAGGAGAGCTATCTCCAGTCAGTGCAGACAGTACTAAGATAGATCAATCAAGGGGCTGATGCAGTAGCTTACACATCCAATAATTCACATAGGAAACAAACAAAACGCTGCTGTTGTGTCTCTGGTGGCTAGTACTATGTTCAAAATAGAAACAAATTTGAAGCTGGTTGCTTGGGATTATATGCCCAATGTGGAACTATGAATTTTTGCAGCTTTTAATACAGTATTTCTCCAGAGTGGGCCATCCAAATCACTGATATTAGTGTGAATCCCTGAAATTGTTTATGATTATATGTACAGCTAACATTTCTGCTTTTGGTTACTTACACCAGGGCTTTTCAAACCCTGTCCCGCGGACTGGATCCAGGGTTTGGAGCAACCCTTCCACCCAATCACTGGCGCTTACATTCTGCCGGGTCACTGCATGACTTCTACTGAGATCAGAGGACAGGGACGTTCTGTGTAGTTGCATCTGTCTGGACGTCCTGTTGCACAGCGTGCTGGGACACCGGGCAGCAGACGCGACTGCCCATAGCGTCCTTGTCCCCCAATCTCAGTAGAAGTCATGTGGCGACCCAGCAGAATGGTAAGCTCCCGTTCGAACGGGGACTGCTTTTTAAAAATGTAATGGTCACGAGTTTGCCAATCGCTGACTTACCCCATAGACATATTGCTGTATTTACTATCTTTTTGCCACATTTACTATAGTAGGTATCAAATAAAACATTCACAGTTATAGCTATCAGTCTTGCTTTCTTATGTAAATTCACTTAAATCCTCATTTGGTCTCAAGTATGTTTTTATATTTTAGTAAGAGTTAAAACTATTTTTAGATTACTCAGATACAAGTGTGAGTAACTTCTTTAGTAGGCCCTTTTGTTTTATGTTAGAATTGGTTCACATTATATGGAACTTCCTGTCCTTAGCCTACCTCAGCCTATGTCCACCAGTGTGTACGTGTACATATGTATAACAGGTGACATACACATTAAGACAGTAACTTTTGAACAGTAAAAGCTCTATCATCTGTTTTTTTCCTTTTTTGTCTACTGGGATGAATTCTACAGTGGGTCTCCAAATGCCATTCTAATCTGGCAACAAAAACCTTGGAGTGAGATGAGGATTTTGGGAAAGGCTAACTGTAAACATTCTTCAGAGGAACAAAGCCCAACTTTGTAATCTGCTCAAATATTCAGCCTCTTGGTTTACAGCTAAATCAGTCAAAAGAAGCAGTGCAGTCTTCCAGAATTTACATTTAGGCATTAGCGTACGTGAGGTATTAGTTGTGATTTTTGCCTAGCTTTGGAAGAGTGTCATGGATAAAAATAGCCACTGCTGCTATTGGCTCCCCTACTATGGATGTCTTATTTGCTGGAGACTTAAGAAAAATAAAAGTAGATTGTTATGCTTTTATAAAGTTCACAGGGCCTGTGAGGATATCTATAGATATTTCATGCTAAACATCTTCCCTTTAGTTTTCTGGAAGAGAATGTTAGAATTGCCTGTATAATTTACTAGCCTTCATTTATCAGAAAAATTATCTCTCCACTGAATTTGAACATAAAATGTCTTGATTGCCTTGAACTTGCCCCAGACCCCTGAATACAAGAAGTGATAACTTGTTCCAAATAAACAACTCAGGGTCCAATCCTAAAGAGTGCGTGCCAGCTTACCACCGGTGCACACTGTTGCAAATGTGCCATAAGGCAATTTGCAGCCCCTAGTACTGGTGGAGCACTGGCGTTGGACTGGCACCAGACCTCTGCTGCTCAGTAGTCTCATGGATTACCAGGCAGTGGAGAGGTAGATGGGGGTGTGGGGGGAGATGGGAAGGAAGTGTTTTGGGGCAGGGGAGGTGGAGGGAGAGCAGGGAGGAGGTATCCTGAGCCTCTGTGTTGGGCTAGTGGCCCAACACTGAGGCTCTTCATTCTATGCTGGCCTTTGTCGTAGAATTGTGTAGTCCCATTGTGGGGCTACTCACTTTCCCTGGGGGAAGGGGACGATAGTCCCTTTCTCCTGAGGAGGTGGGGGCAGCTGCCTGGGGCATGCTGGATGCAGTGGCAACCATTTTTGGCACGGCTGCAGCCCCACATACTGGGCAGCTCAGGATTGGGCTGTCAGTAGTTAGATACTTGTTTTTCAATTATAATTGATTATTCTTTGTATTCTGTTAGTATCTTGTTTGTAGAAACTTTCATAACTTTTTAAAAAATAAACTACTTTAAATTTTGTGAAGTGAAGCGTTGCGTTCATTTTATAGAACTGCTTTGCAATCGTTTGAGATTTAACATAAAATGTTTCTGGAAAGATTAATCTGAACTGGAATGGAATCTCATGTTTTAATGGTTTGACTTCCTGCTTTTATCTTTTCTTACTAATGCTTCATTTTTTTCTCTATGGACCAAAGATAATGGTTCTGGCTGGACCATGCTATGGTCTAACCCAGGGGTGTTCAAACTTTTTGGCAGGAGGGCCACATCATCTCTCTGACACTGTGTAGGGGGCCAGTGGAAATTTACATTTCAAATTTGAATAAATCTGCATAAATGAATATATTAGAAACGGAACGAATGAATGAATTTTACTGAGCTTATTTATGATACACATGCGATCCAGAAAAGGGGGCTTGTTAAAATAATTCCTGACACATATAACACACCTCTTCCTAGGGAAAAGTAGAGAGCAAACTTTGGAGTCAGCATGGGCTCCTTCCCCCCCCCATGCAGGAGCATGTTTTTACTCTCACTCTCCATCTTCCTCCCTCTCTGCCAGCAACCCCAATAAGCAAGAGCAGTAGGTTTCCTCCCCATTCAAACATCCCATGAGTTCTCCCCTGCAGTGCCCGCCCCAACACCAAGCACTCACTGCCCAATCAACTCACATTTTCCTGGGAGTAAGCCCCACTGACTCTATGGGACTTACTGTCAAGTAGACATGCTCTCCAGCTGCATTCAAGCATCCCCTGCAGTGCCATCCCCTGTCCCCAAGCACACTCACAGCCCAATCGGATCCACACTTTCCTGGGAATAAACTCCACTGAGTCTGATGGGATTTACTGCCAAGTATACATGCTCTCCAGCGGCATTCAAACATCCTGCGATTTCTCCCTTGCAGCGCCCACCCCCCAGCACATGCAAGCAGCACAAATAGACCCACCGTTTCCCATCCCTCCTCAGTGCCTACCTACGCCCCCCCATGCCAAACTCAAGCAGGACAAACAGACTTCTCACCCCATCCGATGCCTGGACTCAGCTGCAGCCTCCCCAATCTAATGGGAGAGTTGCGGATGGGCGGGGCTCCTGCTCTGCTGTGAGTGCTTAGCCTTTTCCTCGCTGTTGCTGTGAAGAGCCAGCGAGGACTCTGATGGGTCTCCAGCAGGGCGAGTGCCCATTGAAGATGGGGGCTCCCTAGGGGGCCGGACTACCCCCCCCCCCCGTGGGCTGTGAGTGGCCCAGGGGCTGAAGTTTGGGCAGCTCTGGTCTAACATGATAAGGCTAGTGCTATGCTGGAGCTTAAACTTGCAAAACTAGTTGGCATCCAGTGTGCTCACAGCAGTAACGGGAGGAAAAAAAGAGCTTCCTTAGTTCATTGCAACACTGTCACTACCAACCACATACACTGCTATTGCTCCTGATGTTCATAAATGGAACCAATCAGTCTGGCAGTGGCAGGAATCTCTTGATGATGTCGCTTATTCCATTCGGCCTCCTGTGCAAAAAGGTCTCTGAAAGCATTAACCTGTTGGGGTTCATCACATGAGGTGGGAAGGAGCCTATGCCTGCAGGAAGCAGTTTTAATCAGCTTTGCAGCACAATAGCTATTTCTGAGGGGGAAAAATGATAGGGACACCTTCCTCGGATAGCTTCAGTGACCAATGAGATTTGGAAGCGGAGCAGATGAATAGAGTTGCTGACTTAAAAACAATATTCTAGGGACTTTCCCACATCTTTGAAAACTATGCATATGACAGAGGAAAAGGTTCAGCTTTCCCAATTGCTAAAAACTCATGCTAGGCACAGCTTCACATTAAAAACCGTCCATCAGCTTGCAAACTTACAGAAGCCTTGCTTGATCAACCAGGTAACCTTCTTACACCAGAATAGCTGCATTCAGATTGCTGCTGGTGGTTGTCTTGCCTTCTTCAAGCACTGGGTAGGGGCATCATCTTTGCCTTTGCACCTGTTGGTAAGTGACCAAGAGAGGCAGTAATGAGATATGGGGTCCAATCATATCCAACTTTCCAACACTGGTGCAACTGCAATGCAGCCCTGGGGTAAGGGAACACATGTTCCCATACCTTGAGGAGGCTTCTGTGAATGTGTCCCCACCACAGAATGCAGTGCATGCCCCATTGGCACAGCGGTACCAGCACTGGAAAATTGCATAGAATTGGGCCCATGGTCAGCAGCTACATGTTGGCATCCTTCAGTCTCGGAAGACTATGGTATCACACTCTGAATGGTGGTTCTGGAACAGAGTGTCCTCTCCAGTGCGCGAAGCCTGGGTAAAGTAGGTATGGAGGATAGGCGACCCAGGCAGCAAATCCCCCCTCTCCACATCGCTGAAATGATCCAATGGAAAGGCAGAAGCCAATATGGTTGGTTCCAGCGGCATCGCAGGAGTTGCCAGAACGTGACTGTGTTCAGCCATGGACTGCCTCAGGGACTCCAGCTCAGGATTTTCAGCAGCTACAACAAGCAAGTGAAAGTGCCCTGATATCTAGCTGTGAGTCTATAAAAACACTGAAGTTGCTGTACAAACAGAAAAGTACATGAAGAAATTGCTCACTGTTTTCTAGCATTTCTTAACACAATGCTAAGTGGCCTACATTAATTCCTCCAGGTTTTGTATGGACATAAATGAGAAAGAAGTTAATCAAAGCAACTTCATTGAGAGGGAAAAAAATAGTTTTGGTAATATGAGTTGTCTTTAGAAAGGTGCCTTTTGAGCTTTCTAAATAACAGTGTTGTCACTGAATTGGCAAAGATAGTAGGTGTGGTGGGTATCTTGAGTGGCTTAGACTGAAGACACCCTGGATTGAAATCTCCACTTGGTTACAAAACTTAACTTTTGCTGGTTTGCCAACTGGCCCAATTAATCTTCCAGATTTATTGAAAGACAAACGGAGAGGGTTCAATGTCCACTGCTGTGTGTTCCTAGAAGGAATGCTGACAAGTACACCATCTCTCATACACACACCTCTTATATGTTGCATTATCAGTGTATTTTATTTCATTCCATTTCTACTGACGTTGGTGAGAAATGTTTTAGGTCAGTGTACCCCAAACTGTGTGCTGCAGTACCTCAGGGTGCCATGGCAAATTCACAAGGGCGTAGTGGGATGCCCCCAGCCGCCTTGCCTTCCTGGCTCTTATGAGTACTGCCATCTTGGATCGTGTGAGACCTTAAGTGATTCTCATGAGATCTTGCACAATCTAAGATGGTGGCACCTTGGATTGCTGGGAAGAAGAGGCCGCCATGAAGGAAGAGTGCTGTGACCATGGAAGGTTTTGAAACTGCTGCTCTAGTTATCTGATGAAGAGCCACTGGAAACTTTTTGGATCATGGAAAGCAGAGGTTTTTTTTGTCATAGGCATCTTATTGTTTTTCCTTTATAGAAACTAAGCTGCCAGCAGCTGGTAATTAATATATGTGACATTGTTGGAAATCAGAAGTTCTACTGAGATCCTTCCCTCTTCCCTCTCTGGTGTTAATTATTAAAACATTATATAGTCCCCTTTTTACATTTAGTCTATACAGCAGTCAGTTACTGGGTTTTGCACGTAGACTTTCAAAGTCTTGGCAAGGCTCCAAAAAGTTGAAAAAACCCTGTTTCATAAATTTAAACTCAGGCTATTTTTAGCTTTTTGTTTTCAGCTAAAACATTACATCACTGTTGGCATGAAGTTGGAAGCATCTTGAAACTTAAGTCCAGGATCTGTTCTATCTCAGTCACTAAGGTCCAGTTAGTGCAAGCACTGGCATTGTGACTATTTTTAAACGTGTCTGCATGAAGGCAAAGGGCTGCAACAAAAGCTTATTGTGTTGCAGCTTAGAAATCTGATGGTCATTTTTTTTAAACCCAGGAATGATTATTATCTATGTTAAGATCTATTTTACCCTTCTATCTCCGATTTGTTAATTTTTATTTGAATTCTAGGACTTTAAAAATGGAGTAGAAGTGCTATTAAACACATTTTTCTTTCCTAATATAGGAAGCAGCATATTTATGATTACAAGTTGGGCTGTCATAAAAACTGAACTTGTAAAGATTTCTAGACATTTATTTTAATGTCAGACTTCTTCAGATAAGATTATATAGGCCACCTGAAACTTTTGTAGACATGCCAGCAATTAAGCCAATAGAAAGGAAATTATCTTACAAGATAATGGTAAATCAACTTTTGACACATCCCATTCATGCCTTTCACAATATGTTGGAATGTTTTGCTTGAAGTTCTGATAGCCACTAGAGGGAACACAGGTCTAGGGTTCAATATTGCATTGGCACTATTGAAATTGAAGCAGACATGAATGATAAGGGTGAAAGCACTTCGGTTCCTTGGACTTTATGCAGATTTTGTTTGACCAGTGGTGTAGCTTAGGAGAGTATGGGGCGTGGGAACTACACCAGATGTTGCACTTGGGGAGTGGAGGTAGTGACACCACTATTGGCCAAAACTGTGAAGATCTTGGTATTTTTGAATAATACCATAATGTAATATATCAATGTTCTTCATTCTTCAACCTGTGGGTTGAGAAGCTTCACTTGGGAGGATCATAGCAACCTTTCAAAACCTGTGCAAGAGATGGCTTGGATCCAATTCAATAACGGTCCTGCCTTATTCAAACTGAATTCTTGATATAATCCTGCACAGCTTAGTCCTGCTGGACTAAGCAGCTACTTAGGCCCAGCAGCTACTAAGGCCAGCAGCTGCTGAGGCTGCTACCTCACAGGGTTGTTGTGAAGACACAAGAGAAAGGGGAAAGGAGGGGTGGGGGTAGGAAGTAGGCAGCAACTGGGTTCAGGAGGAGTGAGGAGGTCCCAGGAGGGGTGCGGGGTTGGTGAAGAGTCCCCAGTCTCATACTTTATTGCAGTTGACACAATGAACTCTCATACTGGGTGACGGGAACCCTAGTGACACCTCTGTGCTTGACTGATGGCTTTTGGCATTGTATTGGCAACCTTCAGTCTCGAAAGACTATGGTATTGCACTCTGAATGGTGGTTCTGGAACAGCGTCTAGTGTGGCTGAAAAGGCCAATTCGGGAGTGACAATCCCTTCCACAACGGGAGCAGGTGCAGTCTGTCCCTGGCCTGTCTTCCTGGCTATGGGCCTTCCTTCTTTGCCTCAGACTGTTGGCCAAGTGTCTCTTCAAACTGGGAAAGGCCATGCTGCACAGCCTGCCTCCAAGCAGGCCGCTCAGAGGCCAGGGTTTCCCACTTGTTGAGGTCCATCCCTAAGGCCTTCAGATCCTTCTTGCAGATGTCCTTGTATCGCAACTGTGGTCTACCTGTAGGGCGCTTTCCTTGCACAAGTTCTCCATAGAGGAGATCCTTTGGGATCCGACCATCATCCATTCTCACGACATGACCGAGCCAACGCAGGTGTCTGTTTCAGCAGTGCATACATGCTAGGGATTCCAGCACGTTCCAGGGCTGTGTTGTTAGGAACTTTGTCCTGCCAGGTGATGCCGAGAATGCGTCGGGTTCCAGCTGGGAGGCAAGAAAGGGTTAATGTGAGCAGGCGGGACCAAGTGGGACTGGGCTCTATTTTCCTGTTTCTGATAGGAAGGAAGGAATGGATGATCATTGGTCAAAGGATGAGTATTCTGATACTTTCATTAGCTGAGGGAGAGCAAGAGGAGGAGCCAAGGGGGATTCTTGCCTTATGAGTGGCAGAGAGAGGGAAGAGGCAGGTATGGGGGGGGAGTTCATACTGATCACGCTTGCCAACTGCATGGAAAGGGAGAAGGAATTCTCATTGAATGATGGCTGAAGTGGGACTACTTCTGAGTAGGGCTACAAAGGATCGGGTCATCCTGGTAAGCCTCACAGCTGCTACTTGTGACCCTCCTCCCTCTTGCTGTTTCTCTTCTGGCTCTCTTGCAGTCCCTACCACCCCTCCTGCTCTTTTTACAGATGAGCGGGTAGAGCAGGGGAGTGAGTAAAGAGAACGCCAACACACGCACTCCCCAGCACCATCCCTGTTTTTTCCATGGCAGACTTTTTTGGGGGGGGGGGGTGACTTGACTCAAGTTCATTAGAGTCACTAAAGGCTGACATGGAAACTGGGAAAGTGCCCCCATTATGACTCTTTTTTGAGTAGAGTCATGGGGGGCGGTGACTCAGCGACTTGACTCGAATCAAGCCACACTGGATTTTCCCATCCCAGTCAGTTAGTCCATTCATCAGTCAGCAGGACCAGTAGTCTGTCAGCCAGTCCATTAGTTCCTTAGTCCATTAATCCATTGGTTTAGTTCTCTCTCCTTCAAGCTTTCCTCCTTCTACTACCCACACCCTTTTCCTTCCTGAAGGGGCTGCTTTTAACCCTGAGGGCCTTTCTGCCTCCAAGTGGCTGCAGCTCGCTCACTGCAGTCTAAGGCCCTGGTGTTAACCCCATGCTTGCCGGCCAGAGCAAGGGGCCACTGTTGACACCACACCCGATCTCCTCTAAGGATCTTGTGTGTTTCCATTACAGCATATCTTTGCTATTGCCATCATTCTTTCCAGGACTAATATATTTCCCATGCAGCAAACAATGTCAAAATACTTAATCACAACAGCTGTGGTATTGTTTGACATGTTAATTTGTCGTGTTAGCTGTTCTTTCTCTGGCTGAGAAAAGGGGGATTCCTAACACTTTGGAAAAGTCCCCCTACCGGGGTTAAGAATGTCCACTTTCCCAGAACAGGAATTCCCAGGTAAGAATTTCCATTTTTGTTTTGGATGCCATTTTCTTTTTGTGTCATCTTACACTCTGAAATGTGTGTGTTTCCAATCGTGTTTAGAAATCTTTCCCCCACTATAGTTTGTTGATCAAGGAAACTTAGACTATAGAAATTTTACCTACTGCAAGAATTTTGGCTGTTCATGCAGATCTGAAATATTAATTGTGAGTGCAGAGGGAGATATTTAACAAAGTATCGTCAACAATATTTAGGGCCCAATGCTATCCACCTTTCCAGTACTGATACAGCTGTGCCAGTGGGCCATTTGCTGCATTCCTGTGGTGGTGGGGCAGTGATGGAGACCTCCTCAAGATAAGGAAATGTTTCCTTACCTCAGGGCTGCATTGTGACTGCATCAGCACTGGGAAGTTGGATAGGATTGGGCCCTTAGGCTGCAATCCTATCCACACTTTTGTGGGAGTAAGCCCCACTGAACACAATAGGACTTACTTCTGAGTAGACATGCATAGGATTGTGCCCTTAATCAGTCAGTTCATTTTACATTCCATCCTTAGATGTTTGGTAGACAAATCCTTTTTGGTCTTAAGCAGCAACATTTTTTTAACTTCGCTGGAAATGGATCTTGTGAGAAGACTAATACAGTATGTAATTAGGATGCTCTGCTTTCATAAGCCTAGGTTCAAAATAGACTTAAAGAGGTCTAACAGTCTTGCCTATCTGTATTCCTTTAAAACTAAAACTGTGTAATATATTTACATACATGTATTAATAATTGAAAATGTTGACTTTGAAATTGTCATCAGATTTAAGAGTGAACTTGGTAAAACAAAGCAAATTGGTTGACCTGCAAATTATGTTAGATTCCCTTCAAAGGGCAGCCTGGGGGGATACACTGGTAGAATACTTGTTAGATCACTCTAACAGTGCATGCCACTGCATTTGTTAATGTGCACAGTAGTCGTTAACATTCAGTGTGTGACTAGAATCTGTATCAACTGAAGGGGTTCACTTTCTAGAGGTCACTTAATTTTGTCCGTATACATCTGTCCAAGGTCTTCTGTTAACTTACTAGAAATGACTTGCATATTGAAAAGATGACCTTTTTTTGTTGCCTTATGTTTTGGAATAACTGCTGTGCTGTAGCTCATTAGGAGACTTGATCCATACATACAGTTACTACTTCAACTGTCTGGTTGGTATGGTTAGAGTAGTGGTTCTCAAACTTTTAGCAGTAGGACCCACTTTTTAGAATAAGAATCTGTCAGGACCCACCAGAAATGATGTCATGACCAGAAGTTACATCAGCAAGCAGGAAAATTTTAACAATCCTAGGCTGCAATCCTACCCACACTTTCCCAGGAGTAAGTCCCATTTACTACATTGTTAAAAGAATTTATAGAGTAGACTATTAAAAGTACAGATGTGTAACATTTCCCCAATGCAGTCACATGTCATGATAGCATCAAGTCTAATAGATTAAAAATAAAATATTGAAATGAATGGGAACCCACCTGAAATTGGCTCGCAACCCATCTAGTGGGTCCCTACCCACAGTTTGAGAAACACTGGTTTAGAGAACTGCTACATTTCTTCTTCTTTTTGTGATGTTGTCAACACTTCGTATTGGAACACTAATGTGGTCAACACTTCATATTGGAAAGTTACAACTGAGAACGATTATACGCCAAACAATATGTTATGTTTTCTTGTAACCGTGACAACTGTTGTTATGAAAAACATGCTCCATTTCACTTTCTGTGCTTGTGTAGTACAGAAAGGAGTATTGAATTATAACCCATTTTTTCATAATGACATGCCTAATACTGTTGGTTATTATTAAGTCAGAGCACAATGAATGGGAAGTTTAGACTGAGAATAGTACAGGGGGGGCCCCATATCTACAGATTCCATATCCATGGTTTCTGTGGACTGGGTCCACAGGGCCCCCTGTAGACACACACCCCTGCATGCACGCCCTCCAGAGGTGAGGGGAGCTCCGCTCTTCTCACCTCTGGAGGGTTTACTGAGCCGAGCAGAAGCCGTGTGCATTTGCCCACAACCTGTGCTGGGCTCAGAATAACTGTAGGGAGTAAATAACATGATTTCTGTGAAAACTGGAAAAGATGTTTTTATTGCCTTATAGAGGGAGGCCCGGGGAAGTCCTCCTTCATGAATCTGTGGATTCATGTAGCTATGGAAGGTTCTAGAACAGAACCTCCCACGGATATGGGGCATGCCTGTATCCCAAATGGCCTTGTAAGCTTTTTCTTACAAGTTTTGTTTCCACTGATTGTTGGTAGAGGCTACCTATAACATTTATCTAGTTTTATGGATCAGTAACGAACCTGCCCCACTATGCATCCTGGAGCACATGTTCGCAATGCTTGCCCCCTCACAGCACACCACCCCCAGCTTACCCAGCACCTCGGAGCCTCAGGCGACATTCTGAGACTTCCCCATGGTCTTCTGGGACCAGCCTCAGGGAAGCATTCTGAGACTTCCCCATGGTCATCTGGGAAGCCAGAAGTACTGCTTAAGATTGGATTGGGAGTCTCACAAGACTTCCTGTGCAGTCTGGAGTGTTGTGCGGATGCTGCGCTCGGGGCATTTGCCCCCCTGCCCCCCTTTAGACCCACCTCTGTTATGGATGCCCAGTTTTATGGATGCCCAGTTTGTAATCCTTTGTGCTTAGCTTCCAACATATTGTGTGATAAGTAGTAATAGAAATTTAATAGATATAATGCCACCAAAGTTGTCCCATTGATTTCACTAGGAGAGTTGAACATTGAAATTAAGATTTAAGTGCTTAATTTTGGCTCCTGTTCATCTACTCATGAGTAAGTGTGCATGTGCTGCTTTGATTCGGTTTCCATAGGGATTGGTACATTTTCCTTGTAAGCTATCAGCTTGTCAATGTTATTGTCATGGGGTCGCATCCCACAGTTTGGGAACTGCTGTACTACACAATTCTTTTGTGTCATATATTTAGAATGGCTTGTGTATCAATACATAGCTGAATTTGGCGTAGAAAAATGAATGAGCAAGGATGATAGTCATTTCAGCAAGATGATTTGGTGCCTTATATGGCTTGACAAGTGCGTATGTAATATTCCAATATAAACTAATGTTTTGAAAATATTGTTTATGCTTGGAAAATCAGGGAGAAGAAATGTTGAAGGCGTTTTGGTTGCATTTAAGAGTTGTTTAGAAAAGAGAAATAATGAGTTGTATCATTCTGCTCTTTGATTTGGAATAAGCATCACATTTTAAACTTTATTTCTTTATAAGTACTGCAGTGAAATACTAACACTACTAAACCTGAATGGGGAATATTCCCCATATGTTCTGAGAACACCCATTTTTGTATTCATATGATAGCTTGATTGCAGTTGTACAAACAATGAAGAATAATGTTTAGCACCTAAATATTTTTTCCCTTTAAAATAAGACGTTGGTAATGATCGTCTGCTATAATACATCTTAAATTGCATCAACCTAATTTGTATTTCTGCTAATTTTTTATTTCACGTAACTGAATTATAACATCACTAGGCATCAAACCAATTTAGATTTAGAATGGAATGTTGCCATTCATTACATAAATGAATCATTCTTTATTCCAGCTGATGTAGTTCTAAACAATATCCTTGGAATTCACTTTGTGTATGGTTTGCACAATTTTATTTTGCTACTTGGAAAGTAACCTCTTGATAAATTTCTGAAGGAAAAATCATGGTAATCAATTCAATCCTATTGTCACAGCTTAGAATCTAGAAATAAATGTTGATATATGAAACTTATAAGCCAAACATTCATTAATTTCTAATACAAATCAGTAAATGTGAATATACAGGGTGTCCATGAAAACACTTCCTGATTTCAAACAGGTATAACATGCAACTTTATTGTAATAATCTTTCACAGTTGGTACTTTCAGATGCAGGATTTCATTCAGTTTCATGTGGTATAGGGTAGCATTAAAGGCACTCAATGTGCGCCCCTCTGGTTGCTTGGCAAGCATCAATGCGATAGTCCAGTTCAGTCCAGATGCTCTGCAGCATATCTGGAGTTATCATGCGAACTGCTTCAGTGATCGAAATTTTCAGCTCCTCCAGGGTTGCGGGTAGTGGTGGTACGTAAACTGCTCTTCACGTACCCCCAAAGAAAGAAGTCACAAACAGTTAGGTCTGGTGACCTCTCAGGCCACTTGTAGAACACCTGATCATCTCACCCAGCACAACCAATCCATCTGTTTGGCAGGTGCTCATTGAAAAGTCTCCTGACAGCGAGATGCCAGTGCGGCGGAGCACCATCTTGCTGGAAAAGGTAGTCATCACCCTCAGCAGCTAGTTGTGGAAACATCCAATTTGTCAGCATCTCCAGGTAACTTTGACCAGTAGCAGTTCCTCCCTCAAAGAAGAAAGGGCCATACACTGTCCTTTCTGATACAGCAGAAATGAAATAACTGTTAGAGAATCGGTTCACAACATGTTTATCAATATATTTGAATTAGTTTAGATATCATAACATCGTGAAATCAGGGAGTGTTTTTGTGGACACCCTGTATAATGGGTTGGATCCTCATTATGAACTCCATCAGTTCATAAAAGAAGGTTGCACTCATGGAAAGCATTCTTATGAGTACAGCTCTCCTTTCGTGAACAGATGAAAATCTATTCATGGAGTTGTAAGTTGAGATCCAATCAGCTATCCTTAGTTCTAATGTTACACAATAATCTTGTGGCAACATAGTTGTAATAATGTAGTCTACACTTCCCTGTTAATTGGGGAGCTGACATGATGAAGAGAACAGCCAGTTGGGTGAAAAAAGAAAAAAAATGCATATTTCTCTGTCACAACATATTGTAATAACAGAATTATTATACTTTTTCAGTTATGAAATTCAGTTATGAATTCAGTTATGAAATTATTTAAAAGGATGATTCAAGATTCCACTCTTGTTTTTTTGAACAGTGGTTTAAGGATATTAACTATACACCCCTTCATGGTATTTTAAATTACTGTGTGTCTGCAAGGGAATTTTGGAATCTTTCAAAAACAAATTGATGGGCAGCCCAATTCTATCCCCAGCAGGGCCACCGGGTGCAGCGGCGCCAAAATGGCAACCATGGCAAAATGGCAACCATGGAGGCTGCCAGAGATCTCAGGGGAAGGGGATGTTTGTCCCTTTTCCCTGAGTAACAGTGCAGGCTCCACAATGAGCCTGTGCTGACTGTTTGGCTGGTGCAGTCTGGAGAACCTTTGTGTCAGGCTGCAAAAGCCAATGTGGAGGATGGAATCCAGTGGAGCAGGCTTCTGCCAGTCCCACACCCTCCCGGGCCAGTCACTCCGCTGCTCCACCTTCCCCTGCACCGAAAACCCTTACTGTCAACCCGTGATGCAACTTACCTTCAGGCATTCCTGTGGCATCTCCACTCGACACTGAAGTCCAGCGCCAACGGGTGCAAGCCCAGTGCTATCAGCCCCTTCTCCTTGGGTGTTGCAGATGTACTTCACCACATATTTGCGACACCTAGTGCCTGCACTGGAGCTCAGCGCCAGCTCCCAGGGAGAATAGGATTGGGCCCTTTCTCAGTTGGAACAATAGACCTGGCAGCACTGCAGGGATCTTAAAATCTCAGAGAATTTCATGTCTTCTCATGGTAGAACAACTGGAGTAAACAGGCTTTTAGTACAGTGAGTTAAGATTTCTTCTTTGTTAATCAGATTCAGCATTGCATGTCAGTTTGTCTTAGCAGAGACCAAGGGCTTTTCCAAAAGGTGTTTTGTATGAAGATGAACAGCGATGACAGATAATTGCAACCAGTTCAGGCAAGGTTTCCTCATCTAGCTCATTTGTTGCAAAACAGTGAATTTTACTAGCACTGAGTAGTGTTGCTGATAAAGAACAGTTTGCCTTCTCCATGAACCACTATTGTGTCTTACCATGTTGGTGCTTGGTTAGCATTGCTGGTATGTATTGGATGATACCTCTGACTAGTTTCATGTTCCTCCCCATTACTTGTGCCATCGTTGTGTTAGTACTTTATAATGGCAGACAACCCAACAATTCGGGCACTAAGGCTGAACATTTTTGCAGTGGTGTCACTAGGGGGTGTGACTCACACTGGGTGACGCTCACTGAGGGGTGACTCGCATTGGGGGAGGCGACACCACTAGTCACCAAAATTGCTTAAATAGCGGTTTATAGGAATCATACCATCATTTTATATACTATTTGATATGTAATTTACAACAGAATGCAATAAAAGAACTGGAGTGAGATAGCTCCATTTTTGTCAAAAGTTATGGCCAAAAACCCATAAATGCAATGAAACAAACTGCTTTGAAGTATCTCTATTCTATCAAAAGGTATGGCCAAAAAACCAACAGGTGTGGGGTGATGGTACATCACCTTGCCCACCACTAGGTTGTTGCCCCGCCCACTGCATGGGAGGAGGTCCATCATGGCAGTGATGTGCTGGCTTCCTGCATGCAAACCCTAGTGACGCCATTGCATTCTTGCTATATGGTAGTCATATTTTTTCTACATACAGTATGGTATGGGAGAAGCCTAGCACATTTCATGCTTTTTGGGGTAAGAAAATTGTTCTGTCTAGATTTGTCTGAACAAAGACATCACATTTATTCTCACTGATTATCTTATTGATGGTTTGATGCTACTGTGTGATGCTGGTTTTATGATGCAGTGTTTTATTTTTATGCTGGTTTGTACTGCTGCTTGATTGCTGTTTTGTATTGTGTTTCTTCTGCGCTTTCACTGTGTTTTTACTTCTCAACTGTTTTGCACAACAGATCAAATATTTTTACATTTTATTGTTTTTTTGGACTTTCTCATAATTTTTCTTTATTCATGGGCTGCCTTGGGCACTCCTTTTTGTGGGCGGGGGGGGGAAGGAGGGCTAAAAATAGTTGGACTGCCCAATCCTAACTTGCACTGGAACAGGCAGGCAGAGTGGGCACTTGCACTGAGGGCAACTTGGAGTAAGTGGATATTTTTCTTCTATCCCTGTATCATGCCCAGACACCCTGATAGGGCTGTTTGAATCTGTGCCAGTGATCTTGCTGGTGCAAATCTGAGCAACCGGTGCAAGTCTGCAGGGCCTGGAAGTGAGGGTTAGAACTCTGCTTGCGCTGTCATGGCTGATCCACTTCCCTCCCAGCCCTGATTCACTTCCTGTTCTTCCCTCCCCACTGGAAAATGCCCCTCCCCTCCTATGTTCCGCCATCACCCTTTCCCACTCCCTACACCAGCCTATATCGGCCAGCGTGAACCTACCCCTTCCAAGTTCAGATATGGCACCAGCAGGAAGGCACATGTCTTTGTGCCAGCCTAGCCAGATCTTGAGGAGACATAAACATGCTTTATAACATGTTTGTGACTCTCCTGGGCTAGCGCAGTGGACCTGCACCACTGAGTGTGCAGTGTGGATAATAATAATAATAATAACGTTATTTTTACCCCGCCTTTCTCCCCGAAGGGACTCAAGGTGGTTTACAACAGATTAAAAAACATAATTTAAAACAAATAAAAACATATTAACACATATCATAAAAACAGCAGTCAGAATAAAGAAATAGGTAAAAAGAGCATAGAGCAGCAGCAAGTCATAAAAGAATCAGGCCTGTAAAAAATATTAAAAGATGGATTGCATTCTAAATACATTTTGCAGAACAAAACCCAATTAAAACCCCATACTCAAGCTCAGTTTAGAAATAGTTGCTGTTGATGTACGTGTTGCTATTGTTTAATTGAAATAGCCACTAGAAGATGAACAGCAATATCAGAGAACTCATGGTGTATGTCTTAAAAGCCAAATTACTAGCCACCTGTTCATGCTATTGCCAAGTCATAGTGGTAGCAACGGATCTCTTTTTCAGATAATGTTCATCATGGTCACCATAGAAATTCAGATGTACAGGTATAACCTAATTATCCACGGATTTTTCATCCACAGTTTTATCTCAACAAGATGATAAGGGCCCTTTAAATTAAAGGAAAAAAGTTGTTTAACAATAGCCTAGTTGATGCAAAGAGGGCAGCTGGCTGACATCCATCAATCATTTTCTCTCCAGGCACTTACAACAGCTTCATTCCAAGGCAAGCAACCCCTCCCTTCTCCTGAGCATGTGAAAGAAAGATAGTCACTTTGCATTTTTTCCCAGCCCTGTGCTCTGGGTGAAGGGAATGGTAGATGGCTTGAAGTGAAGCCTTTCTGGAGAGAAGCACCTGGAGAGAGACTGATGTATTGTCTACCGAATTACTCTGTCTTACATCACAAAGGTAAAAAAAGCTGTTTTTAAATCACCTAGCAAAGGGATATTGCTTTTTAATGGATTTGCTTTAATGTGATTTTTGCCGTCCAGGTGAGTTCTGGGAAGGGAACCCTCACGAATAATGAGACTCAAGCTGTACCTCTTTGTAAGTACTGCAAGATTTGCATCTTTGTAATTTTCCTTCATTCTTGGTCAATATTTCCACTATGCAGAGATTCTGAATGCTAGGCAAGAATGATTTGCTATGCTTCCAACACTTATGGACTTAATCATCATAATATTGCTTCAGCTTGCTGCCAGTTGATAGTGAAATTGTAAAAGGACGACATGCATTGCACATGTGGAATTGCTTTCATATTGTCAAAAAACAACAAAGAAATATGGAGTGTGCATGTTTATTTCCCTTGGCATAAGAGAGAGATGACAAATGCATAGGGTAGCTGAATTAAAAATTTGTAAACTATGACTTGAAATCAATCCCAGGTAATTTTGGGGGGGGAGGGGTCATGTGGATTTTTCAATAGAGACGTGCAAAGTCTTCAAAACTAGCCTGGTAATGGGATTAGTGAGTTGTGGAATAAGAATTTGTGGTTTGTGTATGGGTGTGTGCAAAAGAAAAACATGAGCTAGTCAATACATTTATCATCTGATTGTCTGCTCCTATACTTGGGCTGCCCATTTTGCAGTTGGAGAGGACCTTAAGTATCATTAGATCTGGCAAAGTTGAAGGAATGTAGAGTGACCCCTTGCCCTTACCCAAAACTGAAATACATGTGATTATGAAAGTTATTTAAAGATCATGGCAAATTTCAAATCAGGAGGATACCTACACTTTTCTTTGAACTAATACTCTGTGGTTCTGGCTGGTTGCTAGAGGGATGTCCCCAAATCCATCTAAGACATTGTAGCAAAAGAGCATCCTCAATAATATCTGTTTTCTGTATGAAGAATTAAGGTTTAAGTACTTGAATCATCTGTCGTATGGAAAGGATAGCCAATCAACTTTAAAAATGTAATTTCTTTTTCGTGTACAGCAAGAGTAATGTTGTTGAAAAGGTTTCCATTGCTTTGGCAGCAAGTGTGCACTATAAATTCACAGCTGTTCTTGTGTAAAACATTGTTATGACAAGTGATTTGTTCTTAATTTTTGTTGTTTTACTTCCTTTTTTACCTTATGACCCATGGTTGGAAAAAATAGAGGGTTTAAAGCATCTTCATATGGAGAAGTTTTGTGTTATTGCATAAGTACAAGTAGATAAGGAAGTATTCTATGGAAAATGAAAAGTGTGAAACATGGGATATTAAACATATTTACAAAAATTGTAGTTACCTTTCCGTTTCTTAACCTTCCAGTCCTGAAATGTTTGCAGGATAATAGAAGATTGACCATAGATGCTGATAGGGCAGTATTTAATTCAGTGTTTCCCAAACTGCTGGTCAGGACTCACCAGTGGGTTGCTACCTGATTTTTAGTCAGTTGTGAAACTGACAAGCTGATAGCTGACAAGGAAAATGTGCTGAGCCCTATGGAAACCAAAACTGAGCCACAAGTGCATGTTTACTCATGAGTAGGCAACCCTGCCTCAGTTCCCTGCAAAGGGAAATGCAAGGCCACCAGAATGGTCCTGATCCAATGAACATGGAGCTCAACAAATGCTCCAGAAGGTGCCCCCCCCCAAAGTAGAAAGGATAAAAACAGAGGCTTGAGTGGCTTGCAAAGTGGGACTTTTGTTTAGTCTTGTAATGCTAGGTGGGTCTCAACAGAGTATCATTTTAAAGAGTGGGTCCTGGTGCTAAAAAGTTTGGGAACCTCTGCCTTAATTGTTTAAAATTAGAAGGGTATAATGAAGGACTGTTCGTGGTTAGATTACTGAATATGAGAATACTGTATTTAATCTTCATAGGTAAGCACATTATTTCTTGGAGATGATTTTTTTAGTATATAGAACTGTTAATTATCTCTTTAACTATGTCGGTTTTAATCAGTATTTCATGTTTGCATTCGAAATATACAGCCATTGCTTATGATTAACTCTCTTTTGTATGTTAGTTCAGCCTTTCTCTCCTATTGGCTGCATGGGACCCCTGCTGTATATGGTGAGGAGATTGCTTGGAGGCATCCGTAGAGACCTGACACTAGCTTGACCTAGTTAAGGAACTCTTTGAGCCTTGGTAGCCTAGTGCAACTCAGAGTTTAGTACTTGTTGGCATTGCTTGTTGTCCAAATGACACAATGCAGATTGCTGGTACCTCACCAATCCTGCCTGATTTTGCCTTCCTCCTTTTACATAAACTCAGAAGTTGTGACCTAGAGGGGTGGTGTGTGTGTGTGTGTGTGTGTGTGTGTGTGTGTGTGTGTGTGTGTGTGTGTGTGAAAGAGATAATTAGCAGAAGTTCTATATACTAAAAAAATCATCTCCAGGAAATAATGTACACAGATAAACCTGATATGGGGGGAAGCTCTTTTGGGACAACAGAGAACTTTGATAGCTGCAGAATCTTTCCTATTTAGAGTAGTATTTTTACACACAACAATCTATCCACTGCATCTGCTCTGGCATTCTTGGCACATTAGCTCTGTTTGTGAGAAGCAATTCTTTTATGATCTTTTAAATGACATCAGTTAATGTACGTGTGCAGGCAGCACAGCAGTGTGCAGCACCTGAAATATCAACATTTTTAACTGCCTCCACGGCAGTGTAAAACTTGACCTTGCAAATGCCTCCTATTGAGTGGCAAACACATGAATATTAAGAGATTACTTGGAAATATCCAATACTTGGTTCATCAAAGCTTAGAACAAAATTGGAATATGTATTTACTCATCTTGCATATTTTCCAGTAAGATGTGTGAGTGCATAATGAAGTCACTCTTCCCAGAAATCATGGCTTGTTTTCTTACAGATAAATTCAAGTAGATTTCACAAGCCATTAAAAAAACAACATTGCTCTGTGAGATGAACCTTTCCTGCTGTCAAACAAAATGGTCTCTCTTTACACATAAATATGTTGTTGCAGTAGTATGCAAGTTATGTCCAGTCTTTACAACAAAATTACTTGCAAATTTACAAGTGACGACAATCTGTATCTCAAATCTTGTGCCGAACATATTGGCAGACTTGCATCATTCTTCCTGGATGCAGTCATTCCACTGCAACGTAAACTCCAAGATTTCCCACGAAAGAAAATGGCTCATGGTCCATTGTTATCAGCGCTGTCATTCTTCCCATTGAAGTCTTATCAGCGATGTTTTTGGGGCGGCATCAAAGGAGTGCCCAGTGCGAATTGTAGCAGGAGACAGTTCAAAGTATGGTACTGAGGCGAGAGCTAGACGGTTGGTTGGTAGGCAATATTTGTCGAGGGGATAGGGTGATGAAAAGTTCTCTCTTACCTGGAGAACTTGTACCTGTTTTTGAGGTGTCAGCTCTTTCTTCCATGTACCAGATACTTGAGTGGACTAGTAAATATCACACAGGTTGCTCTGTGACATCTTTCCCTGACAACTGGTGAGATGATTTTGTGTCTTTTGATAAAGGTCAGCAAACTCTTTGCTGGCAATTCTGCAATGAGAGAGAGAGAGAGAGAGAGAGAGAGAGAGAGAGATGGCAGTGGAGATTGGGCAGCCATTGCAAGAGAGAGTCAGTCAGCGGCAGGCTGTCTCTCTTTCTGGCACTTTCTACAGTACAAGGACCTATGGTGGCTCTGATAGCAGCCCTGTCAGCCTGAAGCTTCTGTTGCTGAACCCCAAGTCAGTAAATGATAAGATCAGCCTTTTCTAGGATTTGATCCTGGATGAGGGTGCTGACTTGGCACATATCATAGAAACCTGCCTGGATGATGGGGGTGGAGGTTGGTTCCCTCTCCCATTTATGCCTGTCAAGTTCCTTGTTCTCCAACAGCCATGGCTGCAGCAATTGGGAGGAAATGTTGCATTGGTCCACTATGAGTCCATCTGCCTTGACAGGTATCCTCTCCAGCAGTGTGTCAAGTTTGATAGCTAGGTGGCAACTGTGGCCCTGGGTGCCTTTGCCTAGCTTCAGCTGGTGCATCAGCTGCAGCCATACCTGAGTCGGACAGAGGTTTTCCTGATCTAAAAAACCATAACTTGGGCATTAGATTTGTGCCTTCTGCTGGGTGTGGTTTGCAGGTCCGCAGTATGAGGTCCTGCTGGATTCACAACTGCTCCTGGTCAGCAAGGTGACAGCTGTGGTCCAGGGCGCCTTTGCCCAGCTTCAGTGGGTAGGTCAGCTGCAGCCATACCTGAGTCAATTGGCTCTGGTGGTGCACACCTTAGATACATCATGTTTAGATTACTGTAACATGCTCTTTGTGGGTCTGCCCCTGAAGACGGTTTGGAAATTGCAGTTGGATCAGAATGTGACAGCTTGTGTAATTACTGGGGCTTGGCTGTTTAATTCTGTCAGGCTGCTGCTCTGGCTACTGTACTGGCTGCCAAATTGCTTCTGTGTCCAATTCAAAGTGCTGGTTTTGACCTACAAAGCCCTATATGGCCTGGGACTGGGATACCTTCAGGATCACCTACTCCTGTACAATCCAGCATGTCCCTTTAAGAAAGGTCATCTGGTTCCTGCTAAGAGTTCTACTGCCATCCAAAGCAAAGGGGATGGTGGTGAGAAACAGGGCCTTCTCTGTATTGACATTGCACCTGTGGAACAAGCCATTTTTGCTTTCCTTTTCTGTTCTCATTAATATGGAGCAGGGGTGCCCAAACCCCGGCCCTGGGGCCACTTGCGGCCCCCGAGGCCTCTCAGTGCTGCCCTCAGGGAGCCCCCAGTCTCCAATGAACCTCTGGCCCTCCAGAGATTTGTTGGAGCCCACGCCGGCCCAACACAACTGCTCTCAGCTTGAGGGTGACTGTTTGACCTCTCACGTGAGCTGTGGGATGAGGACTCCCTCCATTGCTTGCTGTCTTACATCTGTGATACAGTAGCAGCAGCAAAGGAAGGGCCAGCCTTGCTTTGTGCAAGGCCTTTTATAGGCCTTGAGCTATTGCAAGACCTTCATTCATTCATATAAGTTCATCTTTAATATATCCATTTATGTAAACCTATGTAAATTTATTCAAATTTTAGATGTAAATTCTTTTTTCCCCCCAGCCCCCGACACAGTGTCAGAGAGACAATGTGGCCCTCCTGCCAAAAACTTTGGACACCCCTGATATGGAGGAATAAGTCAGTCAGCAAAGTTCTGTTTTGGTTTTTGTTTTGAAAAGAACTGAACAGAGACTAAGAGAAGCTAGATCATGAACCAGCAAAGAATGCAACATAGGACAAACTGAGGTGAGTGGAGATAGGAAGAGTATAATCTAGATGAGACAGCACAAAGAAGGTGCCCCTCCCAACATCCATAGTCATTTCTCACAGGTCAATGTTTCTGTAGAATATTTGAAAAGTAAGCAGTTGGTTTCCTGCAGCTTTGTTGGCTGGAGGTATGTTTAAATGAATTGCTCACAAAGTCTGTCTTTTGTGACTGGAAGACGGATCCTTGACAATCTGGGAGTTCAGTGCAAGATCAGTTATTGTGGGATTTAGACATCCGTACCCGGTAGAAATAGCAGGTTGCACGTAAACAGTGTTACAATGAATTTCAGCATGTTTAGGCTATGTGTCTTGTACAGGCAGACACTTTTTGTATTGGAACAAAGTATTCTGTAATTTAAAAGATGGTGCATGGGAGTGTGGAGTATGAGTAATAACTTTTTTATTTGTTATGTTCTTTATTGAGGATTTACTTACTTGAAAATAAACCATTCTGTCTTGTGTAAACATGGCATCTTAAAATGCATACAAAGCCAGCAGGACAAATACATGTGGGGATTTATATGTACTTATGGAAATGTCTCAGATATGAAAAAGATTTCACATTTAAATGCTTGGATGTGAAAAGACTGTTGCTATTGCTTTAAAAATAAAAAAAATGTAGATTCTTTTTTAAAATGTCATCGTTGGAACAGTATTTTGCTCAGCCACTGAAGCAATTATCATAAATAATTAACGCACTGAGAAAATACTATAGATACTCGTCGATCTCACAGATAAGTTGAGGGCAGGTTTTGAGGCAAAATCGTGGAATGCTCTATGACCTTCAGATAAGTTGGGGGTTAAACCTAGGGTGGTGTCTTGACTATAGTTTTGACTGAAAAAATAACCTACTAGTTATTGTTAGCTAAGAACTCTACAGTCTCTAATTTATGAAAAATATAGTAAAAGATCATAAGATAACTTTTTTAAATTCTGGCCTTTACAACCTTTTTATAAACACTCTCAGAGTAAGTGCACTGTAAACAACAGACCAGTAAAACAGTGATTCCCAACCTGGGGTTTATGTACCCCAGGGGCACTCAACAGGACCTTTAGGGGTACTTGAAAAAGAATTGTACCTGGCAGAAAAAGGCAGGTAGTGCTCTAGAATGCCTTGTGCATTCTGCATTGCTTCAATGCCTCTCCTGGCAATCATCACCGGATCTTCTAGACCTGCAGTTTCAGGTGAGAAACAGGTTGTTTTCCAGGAGCTCGTCCTGGAGACATGCCTGCTCATCCACTACTTCGCCCCGCCCCGCCCCCTGCGTAATTTTGTATGTCTCAATCATGTGTCCCTCTCTTTTTTCTAGACCAGGGGTGTCCAAAGTTTTTAGCAGGAGGGCCACATCATCTCTCTGACACTGTGTTGGAGGCTGGGGGAAAAAAGAATTAATTTACATTTAAAATTTGAATAAATTTACATAGGTTTACATAAATGAATATATTAAAGATGAACTTATATGAATGAATGAAGGTTTTGCAATAGCTCAAGGCGTATAAAAGGCCTTGCACAAAGCAAGGCTGGCCTTTCCTTTGCTGCCGCTACTGCATCACAGATGTAAGACAGCAAGCAATGGTGGGAGTCCTCATCCCACAGTTCACGTGAGAGGTCAAACAGTTGCCCTCAAGCTGAGAGCAGTTGTGTTGGGCCAGCGTGGGCTCCAACAAATCTCTGGAGGGCCAGAGGTTCATTGGAGACTGAGGGCTCCCTGAGGGCCACATTGAGAGGCCTCGAGGGGCGCAAGTGGCCCCAGGGCTGGGGTTTGGGCACCCCTGTTCTAGACTAAAGAACCCCAAATGCTGTGGCCTTTCCTCACAAGGGAGGTGCACCTGCCCAGTATTCATTTTGTTTGCTTTCTTCTGCACCATTTCCAATTCAGCTATGTCCTTTCTGAGACATGGTGTCCAGAACTGGACACAATACTCCAGATGAGACCTTACCATTAATTTGTACAATAGCATTATGCTATTGGCTGTTTTATTTTCAATCCTTTTTTAATGACCGCTAGCATAGAATTGGCCATCTTCACTGTAACACGACACCAGTAACACCTTCAGTAACACACAACCTTGAGTACTGAGAACAAAACGGCTAATTGAGAACAAAACGGGTATTGAGAACAAAACCCGTCTGTTTTAATATTCTATCCGTTCTGTTTTAATATTCTATCTATCTATCTGTTTTAATATTAGAATATCCGTTCTAATATTATAATGCCATTGTACAAATCGATGGTAAGGCCACACCTGGAGTATTGTGTCCAGTTCTGGTCACCGCATCTCAAAAAAGACATAGTGGAAATGGAAAAGGTGCAAAAGAGAGCGACTAAGATGATTACGGGGCTGGGGCACCTTCCTTACGAGGAAAGGCTACGGCGTTTGGGCCTCTTCCGCCTAGAAAAGAGACGCCTGAGGGGGGACATGATTGAGACATACAAAATTATGCAGGGGATGGACAGAGTGGATAGGGAGATGCTCTTTACACTCTTACATAATACCAGAACCAGGGGACATCCACTAAAATTGAGTGTTGGGTGGGTTAGGACAGACAAAAGAAAATATTTCTTTACTCAGCGTGTGGTCGGTCTGTGGAACTCCTTGCCGCAGGATGTGGTGCTGGCGTCTAGCCTAGACGCCTTTAAAAGGGGATTGGACAAGTTTCTGGAGGAAAAATCCTTTATGGGATACAAGCCATGATGTGTATGCGCAACCTCCTGATTTTAGAAATGGGCTATGTCAGAATGCCAGATGCAAGGGAGGGCACCAGGATGAGGTCTCTTGTTATCTGGTGTGCTCCCTGGGGCATTTGGTGGGCCGCTGTGAGATACAGGAATCTGGACTAGATGGGCCTATGGCCTGATCCAGTGGGGCTGTTCTTATGTTCTTAACCTTCAGTAACATGATCCCAGCCCAGAGAAGAGACTGTCTAAGATAAGGTTGTGATGCAACACAGCCCCTAAGGAACTGGGTGACATACGGGGTTAGTGGGACCAGGGCCCCATGAAAGTAAAGGCACTGACCAAAATAAACTGTTTCAGCCAGACCATGAATAAAGGTGCTCTTGCTAGAGGGGCCTGGCAGGCTGTAGGGGGCAAAATGTTACACTCTTCCCCATGGGATGCCCTGTTGCTTCCTGATCTGGAGGCTGGGGAGGCCATGGACACGATATGATGGCAGAGAGAAGTTAGCTCAGAATTTTTTAAAAATACAATTTTTATGTTTGCACATTTAGTTAGGAACTTGTTCCATTCTCAAAATAGTGCATTTTGATGTGAACAAATAAACCTTTGGGTTGTGGCAACCCACAGTTGTAGTTTGCCAGCTAAGCTGACTTCAGTAAAGATGCAGTAGATTATTTTGTGGATAAATCACGTTCTTTTCAATACTGGCTTACATTAAATCATTATATAGAACAGCTTTCTGTCACATCAGTTTAGCAATGGCAAAAAATTCTGGGGGAATCTAGAGATTTCCTCTAAAAAATCTAGAGGTTTTCAAAGACAATGGGCCAGTTTCTAGGTCAGGGGGTATGTCTCATGCAATCTCTTGTTGCTGCCATTTTTCAGTGGGATTCAATCTACATTCCCATTTCTTATTATGTAGAAAAAATTGACACCAGAATACCTTTAATTGTCAGAACAGCATTCAAATAGCATTTTACTTATGAAATGGCTACTCCTATTGGGCCTTTGGATGATGTGATCCATGTATAAATGCAGCCACCTATTCAAAACACTGCTTGAATGAAAAGATAATAGCATGTGTGGCATATAAACGCATGTGCGTTTGTGAGTGGGCAAGTTGCTGTTCTCTAGGAATTCGGCAATTTGTTAGAGATCTAAACACTTAGAAGTCTGAAGACATTTAGGGCCCAATCTTGTCCAACTTTCCAGCACCAGTGCAGCCTCAATTCAGCCATGAGATAAGGGAACAAATGTTCCCTTAGCTTGAGGAGGGCTCTGTGGCTGCCCAGCCACCACAGGATGCTGCACAAACCCCTTTGGCATGGCTGTACTGGTGCTGGAAAATTGGATAGGATTGGACTGTTATTAGGCAGAGGAGCTCATATAATGATTACTATGTTCTATTTTGGTCACTAACAACACAATCCTAACCTGCGCTTGAACAGGCAGGCCAATTGGCCTATGCTGTATCCAGTGCAAGTTAGGTGGGGGGGGTGCAACTTGGAGTAAGGGGACTTGTCTCCTTACCCTGAATAATGCCACAGCCAACCCTCTGGGACTCTCAGATTTGCACCAGCAAAATCTCTTGGTGCAAATCCGGGTGGCCTATGTAAGGCCAACTAGGCCAGGGACAAGGGTTAGGATCCAGCGTAAGTGCCAGATCCTGTTCTCGCCCCCTTCCCGGGGCCATCCACCCACTGGCCCACTCTCCTCCATTCTGGGACGGCCCTGTTCCACCCTCCCTTCGCCTTCCCCAAACCCTTGCACTGGCCTAGGGAGGCTGGCGTGAACTCACCCATCCAGGTTTTCACAGAGGCTGGATCTGGCCTTCAGGGGCTGGTGCAGGTCCTTGTGCCAGCCCAGCTGACTCACAAGGAGGCACGAACATGCCTTATGACACACTGTGACACTCCTAGGCCACTGCAAGGGACTTGCACTGTCCAAGGGCGCGCTAAGGATTGCACCCCAAAAAGACTAAGCAGGTGTCAGACTTAAGAGTCTGACACAGTCATACAGCAATTGGCAATTGCCATACTCTAGGAGTCTAGATTGCTTTTTAAAAATTGTTTTTGTGTTTAGGAAAGTAGGACTGTTGTCCGATTTTCGTCAGTGACATCCCAGGTGAATGTGAAAAGGAGATTGGATAAACCTGACACATTGTTGCACAGTTTATTAATCTTATAAGCAAAACCTCATGAATTGTCCTGTGTTTGGAGCGAGTGTTTGGTCCTCTGATTATGTTTATAAGATTGGATTTCTACCACATTAGCCCTTTCCTCGGGAATTGCCATTTTCTCTTTGATCACTTTTTACAGGCTGTCCACGTGTCATCACTGGTATGCAGTTGTTTGGCAGAGTTTTTTGTGTTTATGTGCCTTTCTTTTCAGACATGATTTGTGATGGATTTTTTGGGGTGGCCATAAAATGCGGTTGCATCACTAAACTATCTAATGTGGACAGGCAAAACAGGGTTTTAAGAAGACGTGATCTTTTATGTTGAAAGGCTCCTGTTCCTGCAGGTTCAGTTGTGTTTCTTGCTTTCCAGGTTAGCCACTTTTCAGCACCGACATAAGGGCAATGCAGCTCTAAGAGAACAAACATTCCCTTACTTTGAGGAGGCCTCTGCTAGTGCCCCCCAACTGCAGGATGCAGCACATGACCCATGGGCAAAGCTATGCCAGTGCTGGAAAGTGGGTTAGGATTTGGGGCCCCGTCAGCTTTTATCTAACACTGTGTGTTCATCTGTGTGTATGTGCCTATGTGTAGGGCTGGCTGAAGCTATTTGCCTGATAGAGGCAGCACATAGTTCCGCTGCCCCTTACCTGGCTCTGTCTTCCACTTGAGACTTGTGAATCAAAGTAGAAAATGTGAAGCGTTCCAGGATCACTTCCAGAGTGCTCTTCATGTCCTCCTTTGTTGAAAATAACCACTGATAGACTATATTCCACTATGAATGTTTAGAATCCACTTTAAAAGCCAGTGACCAACAACACCCCACCTTCCTACCAGAAGCATCACTAGTGTTGGTGTCAACTGGTCTGGTAACTCATGGTGTATCCCCTATTAACTGTGTTTATTTTACTATTGAACAGTACAGGTCACCCAACCAATTAGTAGCCAACAAAAAAAGTGGCAAACTTGATGTCCCTAACACAACTGAATAGGAGTTCAAGTATTAGCTCTGATGGATGGAAAAGGGAGCTGACTCATAACATCTTATTGATTCCATGCTGAGTCATAATAACACCTTGTTAACTCTCAGAATATTCAGACTCATTGGTCAGTTAAAGAAACCTACTTTTTGTTACATAAGACAGTTGTATTTTTGCTTTCTGGTTTTTTGGCCATAACTTTTGGACATTCTGGTTTGCAATTCTAACCACACTCTCCTGAGAGTAAGCCCCATTGAATAAAATAGGACTTACTTAAGAGTAGACCTGGTTAGGATTGTGCCCTCTGACTCCAGATTGAATGAAGATAATTCGCTCTGGTTTGTTTCATTGCATTCTGTAAATTATGCATTGAATGCTATATAACATGATGGTATTATTCCTAAACTGTGATTTTTCCCAATATTGATCACTAGTGGTGTCACCCCCCCTCCGGAAGGTGGCACCTGCACCTGAGATGGCCCGCCCCCCACTACCTAAGACACAGCCTGGTGGAGGAAAGTGTGGGAGCCAGATTTCCCCCAGCAATCTCACTCCTTCCACAACAAACAGGCAGCAGTGGGAATCATGGGAAGATAAAGGCTGGTAAGGACCAACTGTCAACTCTGACCAACAAGTTCACAAAGCAGTTTCCAGAGAAAACCTTCTTAGCTTCATGCACCTCCTATGGGGAACTCTTGAGTTCTGTTGACCTGAGAAAATAATGTAACAGACTGAACTGATACACAATGCTTTTAAATAGCAGTTGGAAAGGTCTTTATTGAATGAAATTTGTTTATGAGTAGACATTATGGAAGGTCCTTGACTCTGAGGAATGTTGTTACTGGAAAATATAGTGCTGTATGGAAACTCCCAATTTAGCAGTCAAGTATTGCATATTTGAAAGCAGTCAGATATCTTAATTCTGATCTATATCCAACCACTTTGTAGTACTGATTGTAATAATGCATATGCTGTGCGGGACTGGAGATTTCATATTAAATGATTGCTTGTTGACATCTGTTTAAGATCACTTTTGTAGGTAGACAATTTTTATGCAATAAAATGGGTATGGTTTATCATCAAATTGCAGATTGTGATTCGATAAGCTGCAAGATGAGTTCAGTGGTTATAGAGTTATAAACCTGACATTGCACCCATGTCGCTACATAACCCCCTCCCCAATGTTTAGTTTTGAACTACTTTAAAGGAGGCCACAAGAACATGCCTTGAGTCTAACCAGTTGAAATTAAAGCTCTTTCTAAGCCTTTTTCTTAGAACATTTTCAAAGTGGTGGTCATAGTGGAATGAGATGATGAGGTTGGTTTTTTTTTTTTAAGTTTCACATTTTGTATAACATTCTGGGTATGCATGACATTATACAGAACAAGTGAGTTTCCATTTTAAACCAGTGCTTTACGAGAATGGTATGGTAAGGGTACAAAAATGATGGCATGGGATGTTCAAAGGATTACATGGAATTTATGCAGTGTGTATGTTGCAATAAGGGCAACATATTTGTAAAGAGACTGATTGAGCATACATTCTGAATTCTTTGATATATGGTTTTGGAATAGACTGTATTATGGCTATTACATTTGGAAGACAAAGTAGGTAAGACAGCAGTTGTACTGAGCTCACAAATTGTGTGTGTGTGTGTGTGTGTGTGTGTGTGTGTGTGTGTTTTAAGTGAACACATTTACACATTTCTGTTAGGTTACTTGGGTAGAATAGGAAAGAAGCAGTTTTTGCTAAGAAGGCTAAAGATCCTGACTAATGGAACGAAACTGAGAAGCAACAGCTGTGGATAGTGTTGTCAGTATTGCTCCTTCCCATGCACACGTGTCTATTCCTACATGTGTCATGCACAATAACATGCAAGCAAGTCAGTGTGCCTCTAATTAGGCAAACAGTAACCACGAGCTTATTTCAAGGAAGATAGACTTTATTAAGGAATATAGGCAAACAAGAAAAAGGCTACTTTCAGTTGTTTGGCTTAGGATCTCAGATACAGAGTTTGAAACTGGGGTGTTAAGGCTGAGGGCCCTAACTTAAGGCCTGAGGGCTGCATATGGCCTGTGGAAGCTCTTTATCTGGCCCACGTGGTAATTGGGCTCTCCCAGCACCACCATCATGATTTATTTATTTATTTGGGGTTGTGGCAGGAAAAAGATTGAAGACCGCTGACACAGCGAAACATTGGAATGTATTCAGCAGTACTGCAAATTGATGGATTTACCAGATAATAATTTGGAATGTGTTGACTGGCACTTAGTACTCCACGACATGTGCTCAGAACACACTATTCTCTGCTGCATGGCATAATTGCTCTTGTAGATTTTATGGCAATTTAAATTTGTCTGCACTGTGACCTTTTTAAAATGCATATTGGTACACAGCTTATTCAGAATGCATGTGCTCAAAATGATGATCATAAATCATAAATGTGAACTTAGAATGTACAACCAAATTGCTTAGGGTTTTTTTGTTGTTGTTGTTAATCAAACCAAGACTATTGTGGTACATAGAAGATCTGTTCCTGCTGCTGTTCCAGACAGTGTAGGATTCTACACTGGTGGGAATTATTAACAAAGTCAGCCAATCTGCATGCTGAAGGGAACCTTTTAGGACATTGCATCAAAATGTAGGAGAAGAGAGTTGGGGCACAATCCAAACCCACTTTCCAGCTCTGAGGAAAGGGCAATGCAGCTCCGAGGTAAGGGAACAAATATTCCCTTACTTTGAGGAGGCCTCCGTGACTGACCCCCAACTGCAGGATGCCCCATACGTCCCATTGGAATAGCTATGCCAGTGCTGGAAAGTTGGTTAGGATTTGGGCCTTAGGAACGTTAAGTCTATCTTTACTTTAGAATCAAGAGATATATAGATGTTAGTTGTCAATGCAATTTGTTTTGACCAGGTTTTAAAACTATAAAAATAAACTGGGAAAAGTATATAGGTGCCCCTTGTTCTTTCAAGTAAGCATCTGTTATGGGGGTCGCCAAACTAGCTTAACATAAGAGCCACATATGATAAATTTCAACTGTTTGAGAGGTGCAGTATTTAAGAAGCATTTAAATTCTTAAATATATTTACTCACGGTGAACATTAAACGTACATTTTAACCCAGTGGACCCTCAGTTTAAATCCAGTAAATAATTATAAAGCTTGAAAAAAATAATCTTCCTTTTACACTATATTAATTGTGATACAAGCTCAGTCAACACATTTCCATGAGCCGCACGTTGTATGTCGAAGAGCCGCATGTGGCCCATGAACCGTATTTTGGCCACCTTGATAGATAACATTTAGCTGTACAATGAATCTGTGCTCTTTGGGGAAGCTTACCAAAATGCATCTTTGCTCCATTTCCACTGTTGAGTTCAAAACTGTGATTTTTCTCAAAGACTTTCCTCCAGTTGCTGGTACAGTGGTAGTTTCTGGTACCAGGCCTCTTATTGTCTGGGCTGCACAGGGAGTGTCTTTCCGCACTGCTCTTGAAATAGTGCCTGACTGTTAGGAAATGAAAATAATTATTTTGAAACTTAACATGTCCAACTTCGGCAAAAAAAGAAGCCGTGGATGGTCTGGCTTCTCACCATCTCCTGTTTTCTGCACAGTTCAGAACCGTCTTTGGTAGAAAGCAGGTGCAACTCAAAGGTGGTTTTTGTTCCCCTTGGAGCTGCTGTGCCACCTGTGCCTTAGTTTGGTTTCGGAAACATCTGCCTCGGGCTCCCGTCCGACTGTCTGACGCCAGGTGAAATAGAGCAGTGGCATGATGCCTTGGAACTTTACAACAGCCAAGTTTTTAGTGGGTTGTCAGTATCAGTTTTATTATTAAGCATAATATTTATGATTTAGCACAGTAGTGTATAAATACTTCAGTTTGAAGTAAAACTAATCATTCTGAGCTTTGGAAAGGCACCTTCCATGCCAAGCCTTCCACGATATACCGAGGCCCCTTCTGTTTTAGTTCTTCTTGCCCCATGTAGTTGAGGAACTTTGACACTAAAAATGCATGGGCAAGGAACAGATTGGCTCAGAAGGAATGACAGCCACCTTCCTACTGGGTGGTCCTGAAATTTGGGCAAGGATTCAGCCACTGTCTGAGTTGGTACAAAATGCATTCCTTTCTCACAGAAGCAGTTTCTTCAACCCTTGTAGTCCTCCCACACCCAAACAAAATGACACTTGCTGCCATGCGTGGATTTTCAGATTCCAGAGCGGCTTTCCCATTCCAGTGGCAAATGTGAGACAGACCAAGTCACGTAGTGAAGGTCCAGGAATGAAGTTTTTCAAGCAGCTGCTCAATTTACCTCTTTTATTTAGCAGGGGGAGAGTAACCGGCCCACCTCACCCCAGCAGTGTCTTTTCTAGTGGCTGTCTGCTGGTGTTGCATCTTTTTAGATTGTGAGCCCTTTTGGGACAGGGAGCCATTAGATATTTGATTTTCTCTGTAAACTGCTTTGTGAACTTTTTATTGAAAAGCGGTATATAAATACTGTTGTTGTTGTTGTTGTTGTTAATGAGAGAGAGAGAGGGCAGCTGACTGACAATCCATCAATCCTTCTCTCTCCAGGCAACCTCTCCCTTCCCCCTGAAAGAAAGATACTTTGCATTGGTGAAGGGAGGGGAGTGAAGCCTTTCTAAGCACTTTGAGAGAGACTGATTATTTGATTGTCCTCTTAATGACTCTATCTTATCACAAAGGTCAGTAAAGCTGTTTTTAAATCACTGGAACAAAGAAACTTTGCTTTGTAAATTGATTTGCAATAGTGTTCAGTAGTGCCATCAATAGTGATGGCAATAGTTTTTGCCATCCAGTGAATGCTTGGAACAGAACCCATGGGAATAATTAGTCTCAACCTGTATTTTATTTTGAATAGATTCGACTTGATGCTACCATGGTATTTGACTGCATTTGGGAAAATGTGACAGATCTGTACTTTTAACAGGCTACTATGTATATGCTTTTAATAATAATCGCCAATGAGGCTTACTCCCAGGTAAGTGTGGATAGGATGGTAGCCTTTGGGATGTTTGAGGAATTTTTTTAAACAGATCAGCAACTGATCACAAGGGTTTTGAAGGGTTCTTTTTCATTTTAAATAAATTTTTAAATTTGTACTTATTGCAAACTTTTAATTTACTTACTTAAGCCATTTCTGCCCAGTGTTCATGTATACAACAGGGACCAAATGCGTACACTGTGGGCTGGGCAAAAAATTGGTTAATTTGATTTGATTTTGTTGTATGGGGGGTGTTAAAAATTTTCCTGTTGGATGATGTTGCTTCCAACCATGACATCACTTCTAGTGGGTTCCAACAGATTGTCATTCTAAAAAGTTTGAGAAACACTGCCCTACAGAAAAGTATACTCTTCTAGGAACAGATTTTAAAAATTGATATTGCGAACAGCTTAATAGATAGTTATATGGTTTGCCTGATATATTTGGGAATAAGAGAAAACCGCTGGTAATTATGTTTAGTAAATTTTGATGGGATACTGTATAGAACAGGGATGTCAAACTCATTTCATGCAGTGGGCCGAATAGCATTCATTGGACCTCTGAGGGCAGAGGTGACATCAATAAGCAGGAAGTGGAGTCATTAAGCAGATGATGGACAGAAAAACTCAGTTTGTTCTCATGTAGGAACTCATTAGCTGCAAGTGACAGAAGAGAAAATATGCAAATTGTGGTCATAGTTTAAAGATATGGGAGAGCCCAATTATCAAGCTGAGAGAGCTCAATTATCATGTGGGTCACCCTTTCAGCAGTCCCACTTCTGCCAAGATGTCACTTTGCAGCATAACAGCTGAGATGCTTCAGCAGAAGCAGCGCTGCTGAGAAGGTGGCCATGTGCAGTGTCTCCCTTTCTCACCTTTTTTGGTCTGGCCCCTTCCCCCATAGTGTTCCTTGTCTTCTGAGGGCTCTTTCTGTCTCTCCCTCCCAGAGCTTCAGCCCTTGGCCTTATGTATAACACTCCTGGTATAGAAAATAATTTGGGGATGTATCAGTAAACACAGGGAGATATGTGTAAAATTTTCTTTTTTAAACTTCTGTGTACCGGATTTGTGTTTGATTGAGCTCTCTCGATGTGGAGGTTACTTTTTTTGCGGGAGGAATCTCTCTTTCTCTCACATAAATAATAAAAAAGGCTTATCTGAGGAAACAAAACCTAGAAAACGGATTAAAATATCACCAGGAGCAACTGGTATCGCTGTCCACACTGACTACTAGCTGTAGCTGATCTAGGAAATCCACTTTTACGCTTACTTGATGCTTCTGGGTGTTTACCAGTCTTCTCTATTTCTAACTATCCTTCTAATTGTGCTGTTCTTCTGTCTGCCACCAGTTTAACCTGATTAACACCTTGCCTTACTAGGCAATACCTCCTTCCCCATTTTATAGTGCAGTGTAGGTGGTGTAGGGGAATCCCAATGTGAAACGAGTGTAAAATAACTCCACTCATTCCCAAAGTGGCCATCTAGTCCTGCACTGAAGAATGGGAGGACAGGTGGGTGTGAAACCAAAATGTCTTAGAGTAGACAGCATTAAATTTCTGCTTCATCCTTGCCTGTCCGTTAGCTACACTGTAAGAGGCTGCAGTGGCGGACCTCCCCAGTCCCACACCCCAGAGCAAAGGTCTGTGATGGCGCCCCCCCATGCAATGTCGCCACCACTCCGCATGCAAATCCAACCCCCCACTCACATGAGGCTCATGGAGCCTCATGCGACCATAGACTGCATCAAAGAAACTTCGTGAGGCTTCCTCGAGGCTTCAAACTGTGCTTCTGGAAAACTGGAAGCACAGTTTCCGACCCTGTCAGGAACCTCAGAGAGGCTTCCACAGGGTCCTAAAAGCTCGAGCCCGGGATATTTGCCCAACAAGTATTAATGGTAGGTCTGCCATTGAGAGCCTGTCATGTTGGCCATTGTCACAGGCCTCCACCCTGCTCAGCAATACCACTGTTGTTTGAGCTATGAAGTGTTTTAAAGTGAAGTTTTAAAAAATCAGGATACTATTGAAGAGACAAACTCCCGATAGTCCTAATGACTCCTAAGAGCTCCTCAAGTGTCCCATGGTCACAACCGTGTTGCCATACCTAAAGCCTCTTGCCCTGAAAGAGTTTGTTGTGCCTGGTTCATCTGAGGTAAAGGGCTAATGTACACCTGCCACGTCATTTGAATACACAGCTGTTGATAATATGGCCAGAACTACAGTTCACCAGTCATTTACACATTAGCTACTACAGCTCTCAGATGCCACCAAGTGGAAGATTAGAAGCATGTTAATACTGAATATGAAATGTTTCTTTTGGCATATTCTTCATATCAAATAAGATTCTGTCTAACAAAAGCAGTCTTCACTATTCAACTTGTTCTGCCTTTAATGCTGTTGTGTACTTAGTATTGCATTAAAAATATACTTTTGAAAAGGGATGTGGCAGCATGAGTTTTGCATCTTGCTCATTCCTAGAGCACAGTAAGAGATCTGTGAGGAAGGCTCCGAGACAATGCAGAGTATCTTAATAGAATAGATAACGTGTCTTCATTTATTGCGCAAACAGACCAGTTTATCGTCATCAATTTCTGGAGGAGACCTGCAACACCAATTTCACAGTTATTCCTGAGATTCTTTGGAGAAAAAGCCAAGGGAAGCTGAATTTATAACCACAAATTGAAACAAACAAAAAAATTGTAACAAGTTGAATTAAATCAGAATGCAAGTGTACCTTGGCAAATTGGTGTTGGGCTTGCATTGGTACATCAGTTGTGAAAGCATCTTTGCCAGTGTCCATGACATAAGGAGCATTTGTGACAATGGAGAAGGCAACTCTGATTACAAGTCCCTTGAGTCCTGCAAATGTTTCCACAGGTAGCACAGTAGGTAGGGAACAGGTATCTTTTCTCTTTCAACCAGGATGTGGGGCCAAAACTAAACTGAAACCTTCTCCTGAGAAAAGTTCTGCTCCCAATTTGCTTCAGCAGTCTAACCAAAGGCAGGTCTTCTGTCTGTTCTTGAACCTTAAGGTAAGAACCATGTGTGCGTGTAAGTCATCAGTAGATGTTTGTTTCCAGTGAGTAAGATAGGTTTACACCCTAAGTCTTACTGAACACAATGGACTTACTTCTGAGTAAGGTAAATAACACAATTTTCAAACACCATATTGCTAAGAAATGGCTAAAGAAGCATCCCAGTCCTAACAGCTGCAAATGCCTGTCTTGGGATCCCTATCCAAGAAGAGAGAAAGTCAGACCACTGTTCAGCCAGCGAAGTATTCTCTACATCAGGTGCCCAACCTCTACATCAGGTGCCCAAACCCCGGCCCTGGGGCCACTTGCGGCCCTTGAGGCCTCTCAATGCGGCCCTCAGTCTCCAATAAGCCTCTGGCCCTCCAGAGATTTGTTGGACCCCATACTGGCCCAACACAACTGCTCTCAGCTTGAGGGCGACTGTTTGACCTCTCGTGTGAGCTGTGGGTTGAGGGCTCCCTCCATCGCTTGTTGTTTCATGTCTGTGATGCAGTAGCGGCAGCAAAGGAAAGGCCAGCCTTGCTTTGTGCAAGGCCTTTTATAGGCCTTGAGCTATTGCAAGACCTTCATTCATTCGTTCATATGTTCATCTTTAATATATTTATTTATGTAAATATATGTAAATTTATTCAAATTTTAAACGTAAATTAATTCTTTTTTTCCCTGGCCCCTGACACAGTGTTAGAGAGATGATGTGGCCCTCCTGCCAAAAACTTTGGACACCCCTGCTCTACATTGACAGACATCAGCTGTCGGGTTTCAGATGGGATTTCCCCATCCCTGGAGATGTCAGGAATGGAATCTGGAACCTTGGGCCTGCAAATGTGTGTTCTGCCACTGTGTCACAGCCTCTTCCAATTGGAATGGCTGTCAATTATGTGCGTGTGGGTGGTCTGCTCCGGCACATGCCAGGGCTAGTGACTCCCAAGAAACTCCTCAGGCTTTCACTGGGAATAAGCCACCAATCTAGAATTACTAGATGTTTGGGTTTGCCCCCCAGAATCCTCTGAGCATAGGTGTGCTCTTGGGACTGAACAGATTGCCTTGGATGAGGTGGGGGGACCTGCCTGTTCAAGTCTGTGTGGTCAGTTTCCATTCCATCTTCTCCCCTTCCCCTGCCAATCAGGTAGCTGTCCATGGACCCTTCTGCCCTTTCAGTAATCATCTTATTCCTAGGATTTGTTTTCATTGTTTTTCTTCCATAGTTTTTCTCTTCTGCAGCGAGATCACTCTGAAACTGGCAGTACCTTGATATACAGTCGATAATCCTTCAAGCACTGCTGAATGTTAAAGTATCATTTATTTTCAGCAGAGTGCCTGCTTGAAAGTGCCCACACTGAGCCATGTACAATCAATGCATTTTCAGAAACTATTTGTTTATCAGCTTCTTCATTATGTCCTTTTATGCTATCATAAAAGTGTCAGTAGTTCTGGTTTTTTATAAAACACTGGTGCATAATTCAAAGGGTAAATTGCTAATTATTAATATTATAATCATCACTTTTTCACAATTATTCTCTGCTGCTACTTCAGCTACAAATAATACACAGATTTTTTTTCCCAAGTCCCTTGTACTGCTGATTCTTAAAGATTACGTCAAGATGGCAGATGCTGATGAAATCTGTGATACAATAATGTTGTGATATATACGGTTTCTGTGATGGTTTGTTTTTTTTTTAAAGCAGAGACATTTTTGAGATTCATGTAGTCTAAGCTCCATGGAGATTACATTTGTTACAGAATTTTGTAATGCAGAGACTGGGTCTTGGGAACCCGGCTAAATTACAAATGTTAAACATCAGCCATCAGGCATTAAAAACCTGCAGGAATAAGAACATTTTGCACTTTGAACTCTGCTGAATAGAATTGACTGCATGAGAAGCCGTGGATCATGGTGGGACAGAAAGGCCGGTTTTCCCTGGCAGAACTTAGCATTTAGTCAGGTTCATAAAGGAGAAGGCAGACATTTAGATAACCTGGTCTGAGTGGTGGGGCTCCCCAGCCTCTGGCCCTGGTTGGACGGGGAGGGCTCCTCCCTTGTACTCACAGTACCATTTTGCTGAGTCTCATCCATCCATCATCTAGGAAGGTCCCTGCTACCTGACCTGGAGAGCTTTCCCCTGTCACCTCAGACTGGCTTTGAGAGGGGATGGGGTTAGACCAGTGTTTCTCAAACTGTGGGTTGGGACCCACTAGGTGAGTCACAAACCAATTTCAGGTGGGTCCCCATTCATTTCAATGTTTTATTTTTAATATATTAAACTTGCTACCATAGGATGTGACTGCATTTGGGGAAATGTTACAGACCTGTACTTTTAACAAGCTATTATGTGTATTCTTTTAACAATGCTTCCTTCCGTAAATGGAAGTCTTGCCCTAATGAGGAGAATAAAAAGGAACATAAACTGTGGCAAAAGAAATGTAAGAAGGTGATATGGGAGGCCAAGCGAGACTATGAGGAACGCATGGCCAGCAACATTAAGGGGAACAATAAAAGCTTCTTCAAATATGTTAGAAGCAGGAAACCCGCCAGAGAAGCGGTTGGCCCTCTGGATGGTGAGGGAGGGAAAGGGGAGATAAAAGGAGACTTAGAGATGGCAGAGAAATTAAATGAGTTCTTTGCATCTGTCTTCACGGCAGAAGACCTCGGGCAGATACCGCTGCCCGAACGGCCCCTCCTGACCGAGGAGTTAAGTCAGATAGAGGTTAAAAGAGAAGATGTTTCAGACCTCATTGATAAATTAAAGATCAATAAGTCACCGGGCCCTGATGGCATCCACCCAAGGGTTATTAAGGAATTGAAGAAAGAAGTTGCAGATCTCTTGACTAAGGTATGCAACTTGTCCCTCAAAACGGCCACGGTGCCAGAAGATTGGAGGATAGCAAATGTCACGCCTATTTTTAAAAAGGGAAAGAGGGGGGACCCGGGAAACTATAGGCCGGTCAGCCTAACATCCATACCGGGTAAGATGGTGGAATGCCTCATCAAAGATAGGATCTCAAAACACATAGACGAACAGGCCTTGCTGAGGGAGAGTCAGCATGGCTTCTGTAAGGGTAAGTCTTGCCTCACGAACCTTATAGAATTCTTTGAAAAGGTCAACAGGCATGTGGATGCGGGAGAACCCGTGGACATTATATATCTGGACTTTCAGAAGGCGTTTGACACGGTCCCTCACCAAAGGCTACTGAAAAAACTCCACAGTCAGGGAATTAGAGGACAGGTCCTCTCGTGGATTGAGAACTGGTTGGAGGCCAGGAAGCAGAGAGTGGGTGTCAATGGGCAATTTTCACAATGGAGAGAGGTGAAAAGCGGTGTGCCCCAAGGATCTGTCCTGGGACCAGTGCTTTTCAACCTCTTCATAAATGACCTGGAGACAGGGTTGAGCAGTGAAGTGGCTAAGTTTGCAGACGACACCAAACTATTCCGAGTGGTGAAGACCCGAAGTGATTGTGAGGAGCTCCAGAAGGATCTCTCCAGACTGGCAGAATGGGCAGCAAAATGGCAGATGCGCTTCAATGTCAGTAAGTGTAAAGTCATGCACATTGGGGCAAAAAATCAAAACTTTAGATATAGGCTGATGGGTTCTGATCTGTCTGTGACAGATCAGGAGAGAGATCTTGGGGTGGTGGTGGACAGGTCGATGAAAGTGTCGACCCAATGTGCGGTGGCAGTGAAGAAGGCCAATTCTATGCTTGGGATCATTAGGAAGGGTATTGAGAACAAAATGGCTAGTATTATAATGCCGTTGTACAAATCGATGGTAAGGCCACACCTGGAGTATTGTGTCCAGTTCTGGTTGCCGCATCTCAAAAAAGACATAGTGGAAATGGAAAAGGTGCAAAAGAGAGCGACTAAGATGATTACGGGGCTGGGGCACCTTCCTTATGAGGAAAGGCTACGGCGTTTGGGCCTCTTCAGCCTAGAAAAGAGACGCTTGAGGGGGGACATGATTGAGACATACAAAATTATGCAGGGGATGGACAGAGTGGATAGGGAGATGCTCTTTACACTCTCACATAATACCAGAACCAGGGGACATCCACTAAAATTGAGTGTTGGGCGGGTTAGGACAGACAAAAGAAAATATTTCTTTACTCAGCGCATGGTCGGTCTGTGGAACTCCTTGCCACAGGATGTGGTGCTGGCGTCTAGCCTAGACGCCTTTAAAAGGGGATTGGACGAGTTTCTGGAGGAAAAATCCATTATGGGGTACAAGCCATGATGAGTATGCGCAACCTCCTGATTTTAGGAATGGGTTAAGTCAGAATGCCAGATGTAGGGGAGGGCACCAGGATGAGGTCTCTTGTTATCTGGTGTGCTCCCTGGGGCATTTGGTGGGCCGCTGTGAGATACAGGAAGCTGGACTAGATGGGCCTATGGCCTGATCCAGTGGGGCTGTTCTTATGTTCTTATGTTCTTATGATAGTCAATGGGACTTACTCCTGGGTAAGTGTGAGTAGGATGGCAGCCTAGGATTGTAAAAAATGTTTCTGCTTGATGATGTTACTTCTAGTCATGACATCACTTCCAGTGGGTCCTGACAGATTCTCATTCTAAAAAGTGAGTCTCGGTGCTAAATGTGCAAGAACCACTGGGTTAGACAATACTCACTTCCTCCTCTTCTCCCCAGGACAATTGCCTTTGGTTATTGACTGATCTAGTGGCTATGGAGGCAGAGCCTTTGACCTTGCATCTTGCTGCTACTGCCTAATCTCTGGCAATTTGTATCAGAGCCTGCCTTGTAGACTTGTGCAGCCTTATCAGCTTTCCAGTTCAGAACCTGCTTTGCTAGTGTCCCGATTACCCTTGCAACCAGCAAACCTGCCTTGGGAGAGGCGTAAGTAGTTGCAGGATCTAACTTTGGCTCACCCACTGGCTGCAGTGCTAGGAGTGGGGTTAGTGACTGGTTTGGTATCTGTGTGCTACTTGATTTTCCAAGTGACCCCGTGACTCAATGGTCGTACATGGGGGGTGGGAGATTCTCCCATGGGACTTGGTGTGTGCAAGGATGGGGTCAGCAAAGCTGCTCCTATACACTGGCCATTTAAGGCTTTACAAGTCAGTACTGTATCGGCACCACTGCTCCTTCTCCAATTTCCTGATACCCACAAGCCCCTCTCGCCCCTCCCCCTGCATCCCGTTTGTCTCACCACTGGTCCTTCTCCAATTTCCTGATAACTGGAAGCTGTATCCTGATACCTGGAAGCTGTCACTACCCACTCTGCCAAAGATCTCCAGCAGCTCATGGATCGTTTTAGCAAGGCCTGCCAAGATTTTGGACTGACGATCAGCCTTAAGAAAACACAGGTCATGGTTCAGGATGTGGACTCACCTCCCTGCATTACAATCTCTGCGCATGAACTGGAGGTTGTCCATGACTTTGTGTACCTTGGCTCAACGATCACTGACACTCTTTCTCTCGATACCGAACTAAACAAATGCATCGGTAAAGCAGCTACCACGTTTTCCAGACTCACAAAGAGAGTCTGGTCCAACAAGAAGCTGACGGAACGTACCAAGATCCAGGTCTACAGAGCTTGCGTCCTGAGTACACTTCTGTACTGCAGCGAGTCATGGACTCTTCGCTCACAGCAGGAGAGGAAACTGAATGCTTTCCACATGCGCTGCCTCCGATACATTCTCGGCATCACCTGGCAGGACAAAGTTCCAAACAACACAGTCCTGGAACGTGCTGAAATCCCTAGCATGTATGCACTGCTGAAACAGAGACGCCTGCGTTGGCTCGGTCATGTCGTGAGAATGGATGATGGCCGGATCCCAAAGGATCTCCTCTATGGAGAACTTGTGCAAGGAAAGCGCCCTACAGGTAGACCACAGCTGCGATACAAGGACATCTGCAAGAGGGATCTGAAGGCCTTAGGAGTGGACCTCAACAAGTGGGAAACCCTGGCCTCTGAGCGGCCCGCTTGGAGGCAGGCTGTGCAGCATGGCCTTTCCCAGTTTGAAGAGACACTTGGCCAACAGTCTGAGGCAAAGAGGCAAAGAAGGAAGGCCCATAGCCAGGGAGACAGACCAGGGTCAGACTGCACTTGCTCCTGTTGTGGAAGGGATTGTCACTCCCGAATTGGCTTTTTCAGCCACACTAGACGATGTTCCAAAACCACCTTTCAGAGCGCGATACCATAGTCTCTCGAGACTGAAGGTTGCCAACAACAACACACTGTATCGGCAGTTTGAATTGTGACTGGAAATGGAGTGGAAGCCAATGCAGTTCTTGTCACCTGATCCCTAAACCTAGCCCCACACAGCTGTCTGACTGCAGCTTTCTGAACCAGCTGCAGTTTCCTGTCAAAGCCAGCCCATGTAGCGTTTGTTCAGTCATTCAAATAATATTTGATGACAGCATATTGCACTGTGCCAGGTGTGTTTTCTCCAGGGAGGGGCACATCATCTAATTCTCTCCCCTCCTAACTGAGCAAAGGGGTACCCTTTAAAGTGGGTGTCCTCTTATATTTAGCAGGGGTAGCGCAACTGTTCCTTTTCACTCCCAGCATGGCGTTTTTTCCAATGCACATTGCAGTTGTCTCTTTTGTATTTTTTTTAAAAGATTGTTAGCCCTTTGGGGACAGGGAACCATTTATTGATTTATTTTACTGTGTAAAAAATTTTATTTGTTTTACTTTGTGAATTACACCTGTTGAAAAGCAGTTCATCATCATCATCATCATCATCATCATCATCTCCTCCAATGACATGACCTTGATGTGGTGGAGGGGCTTGCGTGCTTTGATTATATTGAGAGCTATGCTGGCAGTAGCACAGCTACCAGAAATATCACCCAAGCCAGACAGGTCTCAATCGAGAAGCCAGATTAAAATGCCCAACTACCATCAATTATTATAAGAAAAAATGAGAAGGCAAGGAAGGAGAAAGCATTCTGCTGCAAGTTGCACATGCTAGGACACTCCCCCACCTGCCCCCTAAACTGGAGGTCATGGACTTCTACAACAGGCAGTGGAAGAAGAAAACAGAGGTCTGAGTTATGCAAGCAAAAGCATGAAAAATTATTGAAGGCTGTAAAAATCAAGAATATTTTTAAAACTACAGTAACTAAGGCTGAATATAAAAAGCAGCAATTTGAAAAGAGGTTTAATAGCTGGAAAAATAAACCATTGCATGGACAACACTTGAAAAATATTGAAGGAAAAAGTTATAGTTCCTTGACTTGGTTATGGCTGAAACTAGGTACCATCAAGAAAGAAACTGCAGGTCTGATTTTTTTTTGCTGCACAGCAGGCTCTGTAAACAAATGTTATGAAGGTTAAAATCCAGAAAGTAGGTGAAAAGCCTAAGTGCGAACTTTGCCAAGAAAAATTTGAGGTTGTGTCTTATTTGATATGTGAATGTAGTAAAATTGTGCAGAGTACAAAGTCAGATACAATAGAGTTGCCAAATCAATCCACTGGTCATTATGTTAAAAGTATAATTTGCCTGTATCAAAAAATGTTTGGGAACTTCATTTTGAGAAGGTGTTGGAGAATGAACAAGTCAAGATCCTGTGGGATTTTAAAATTTGAACAGGCCTACAACTCGAACATAATAGGACACCTGATATAATGGAAAATCAAAATGTCTAGCAAATTGATATCATGATTCCTGGAAATGCCAGAGTCAATTAAAAAGCACTAGAAAATGACAAAATACCAAAACTTTGGACACTCCTGCTAGACAACTGCAGCTTACTGATGTAACATCATCAAATCTTCAAAAAACAATGCTTTTAGGAACACCATACATACTGTGCCGATATCTGGTTGTTACTTAGGTCTCAGGCTGAGACTTGTATCAGTTGCTCAACACCTGTTAACAACTGTGTTTCATGTAGTTTGGAATTAATAATGAGCAAACATGCTGCTGATAGCTGCAATCTCTTAAGCAGTCAGGATCCTGGTGTATTCTCAGACTTTAAACCTGTAAGGGGAGTGCTGCCCTATCCAAAATAGGTTGAATCCCTATTCCTGGATCATCATTCTAATTGACCAGGTCTCAGGAGCATGCTTTCACTGTCTGGATTACACTTCAGTTTATTGATCTTTTTACTAATCCCAAGCCCTGGTTTAGAAACTTGCCTGGCCTGCCTGATGCAAGATGGCAAGGAAAAGTACAGTTTTTTTTTGCTTATATACCCAGCAACTGTTACCCTACACATGCCCGATCTTGTCTGATCTCGGAAGCTAAGCAGGGTCAGGCCTGGTTAGTACTTGGATGGGAGACCGCTTGAGAATACCGGGTGCTGTAGAATTATACCATAGTCTTTCTGAAGTTTGCCAACCTTTGCTTATATACTGATTATACCATGCTCCAAAATCAAATATACTGGATTAGGTTGGGGTCACACATGCACAGCCAAAATGGAGTCCTCTTGGATATTTTAAGATAGCGTTTAAGGTATCAGACATGATTCTTCTGGTACTGCCACCTGGAATTGCCTGTCCAGGAAGGACTGCAACCAGCACTAAACTGTGTGTATACTAGTCCCAACCTAGACAGGTAATCCAGAAGGATATAGTGGGTCATGGTATTGGAAAGCTGCTCGGAGATCCAACAGTATCAGTGAGTATACTTCTTATGTGTGTTGAATCTTATATGTTGATAATCTCAAGGATTGCTTCTCCCCATTGCTGTACTATAGTAATTCTTCATATTTCATCATGCTTCAGTGCATTTTCTTAGGCTTCATGTGAAGCAGGAAAAGCTCATTAACTTTGACAAATGAATTTTTGATGCCTTCAGTCTGTGGCTATTCAGATCAGATAGGTGAGGCATGTTAAGAAAAATTAGTAGCAGCTATGTATTCATGGCAAGATATTCCTCTGCAGTAATACTGTTGTGTGCTGTCACAAACTCTGCAGTGCCATGGATGCGTCTCAGTGTTACAATAAGAAATCAAACTTTACTATCAGAGAGTTTCCTGTTTGACTTGGGCTGGTCTAGGAATGTAGTGTTTTTGATAGTGTTGCATCTGGAGCCAATTGAAAATATGGAGCGTGCAAACATGGAAGAGATTATTTTCTAACCTCAAAGAATCTGATTCTTCTTTCCTTCCTGCAACACTTCTGGCTGGCTCTCTTTGTATTCTGTTATGTGTGCCCATTTTTTATTATCTCTATGAACTATGAATAGTATGGTTTTGTAAAAACTGAGAGTTGGCAGGCTCAGTGAGAATAGCCCATGGGCTTGTTCACATACAATGGTATGAGGGTAGCTAGTCGAGTAGTCACGCAATACTTTAAGTAGCAGCTTCCTACCATTATTTGCCAGATGAGCCTGAATTTATGAAGTTCTGCTCTAAATGGAGTAAAATATAGTTATCTGCAAATATGGTACCAGGATAAAAAAAAAATTGGGGAAGAGGACCTAATAGAAATGAACAACTCTATGCGTTCTGATTTTTTTCTTCTTCTCCAGAGTATTGCTAACTGTATGGAAACACTAGAGGGCAAGATGGTTATACTGCAAAAACTAGAATTGTATTTGAAGACGCAACTGAACAGGGTAAATGGCCCGAGCTATTAGCAAGTCACATTAAAGATATTTTAAATTGAAAAGTTAAAGCAATGTGTATACTTTGAATATTGTTCAGAGCAAATTATATTACTAATACTTTCAATTTATGACAAATGTCTAGTAGTCTTAACAACCAAAGCCTAGTAGCTCAATGGCATACTGTACCTGAAAGGATTGTGTGCACGTCTGCCAACTAGATGCCAACTCTCAAAATAACAAATCCTGGTATCTCGGCAGGGCTCAGAGGTGGATCATAGAGCCGGACCTGGTAGGGGTGGATTCCAATGGCTTTTTGCAGGCATAGTGTAAAAAAACAAAAAAAGATAGTGGCTTTTGGGGAGGAGGAATGGCTAACCATTACTTTCTAAAAACTTGATTGAAAAGAAAGTTTTGACCTGTGTATTTCTTTTCTACTCAATTGCAATCCTAGTTACAGAAGCTTGTTGGCCCTTTCAAGGGGGGGGGGGGCTTAGACCCTTGACTTGGGATCCAGTCTAACCAATCTTCCAGCACTGATGCAGCCCCAAGGTAAGAGGACAAAGGTTCCCTTACCTTGAAGAGGCCTCCATGACAACCCTGCCACTGCAGGATACAGCACATGCCCTGCTGCAACCATGCTGGAAAGATTGGGCCCTTATCCCTTACAAATTACTAACATGGGTCATGTCTACCACTTCCTTGAGCTACAGTTGTCTAATTTTTACATTGCATGGTGGAATTAGTAGCACACACTTCATGCATTTAAAATGTTTACATTTTCTCATGTTCAAAGTGGTGTATAGTTTAAGAACAAAAAACAGATCTCCATAATAATACCAAAATTGTCAACAGTTAAGTACCTAAGCACAGCATCATTGTTTCCTATATAAAATGTATAGGCAGTGGAACAGAAGTTGCACTTCACAAGATAATCTACAAATTGCAAAATACTTTTAATCAATATATTGATTTTAACTTCAGCTAGTAGGGTTGAATGTTGCAGGACAAAATTCAAAACCTGCTTAAATTTCCTTTAGTGTTGTGGGAATAGAAATGATGATAATCAAGAACCTTGTGGGAACAAGAAGGAATTTGAACATTCAATCCTATGCATATCTACCCAGAAGTAATCTCCATTGAATTCACTGGGACTTGTAATGGAAGTGTGTATAAGATTGCAAACTGAATGGTTGCTGTGTAATCTGAAATGGATATAGACACTGGCTTACTTTTTCAGGGAGATATTTATTTTATTTACAGTATTTTTATCCAACTTTTCTCCCGGAAAAGACCCAAAGTGGATATAATTTACAGCCCAATTCTATCCATTTTTTCTGCCATAGAATGCAGCTGTGCTAAAATGGACTGTGTAGCATGCTGTGGTGGTAGTTGGGGGGGAGACGGAGACACAGATCAAAATATATTCCCTTTCCTCCCCATAACCAGTGGATCTCCTCAAATCGTGCCAGCCCTTTAACTGGCACAGGATTAAAAAGAGAAAGGGAACATGTCAGGAGACAAAGAAGGAGAAAGCATTCAAGTGCAAGTTGCACATGATAGAACACTCCCCCACCTGCCCCCTAAATGCCCCATTCTGCCCACCCCATCAGCTTATCTGTGCTCGCCTGTGGATCCAGGTGCAGGAGCAGGCCGCTGCTGCCATTTTGGGTAGTGGATCTAAAATGGTCACCAGTGACCTGTTGGTGAGGGAATGTCATAGGATTGGGCTGTAAATCTCACATCTATTGTGAGATTTCTGAGACTAGATGTGAGATTCACATTTTTCTCGAAGCTACTAGTGGCTTGCTGATAAGAGACTATTGTAGGATTAGGCCTAATTCTTACATGTATTTTAATAGAATAGATGTGGCAAAGTTTAACCTTAATCCTGAGCACCTACCTATGTCCATCTGCATTACAATACCAGGCGATTGTGGATTATTGTGTAGCTTCTGACTATAATGGCTAGCTACTCTTGCATGCAGGTTGGGATCACAGAGTAGAATCCTTGTAAACACTGGAGCCTTGCCTTATAGAATTATATGGTGTATGCTCCATACTAGTTAAGGAGCAGATCCTACTTGGGTTGTTGTTGACAACCCATTTCATGTGTTTGTCTAAGTAAAACGAAGTCAAAGATACCATTTAAAAAATCAATACATTAATTAATGCTGCTTACCAAAGCAGTTTTACTTTTGAAATAGTCAAATGTTACTTTTTTCTGTTAGATAAACTTTATGAAAAAGTAATTTTGATTTGATTTTCAGCATCCTTAAAAAGTAAGTTTTGCTCTTATGTATGTTTTGGGGAATGGGTAAAACCTGTAACCAGCTAGATAAAACAGACACTGACAAATGGCAGAGAACCAAATTCAATTCATAGGGATTACATGGTCTGGGCTGGCAGACCATTGGATGACAGTCATCTATCTGCACTGGTACTCTGCAAGGAGGTAATGCAGAATTTAATATAGCCACCCTGCACATGCTTGATCTTGTCTGATCTTGGAAGCTAAGCAAGGTCAGGCCTGGTTAGTACTTGGATGGGAGACCGCCTGGGAATACCAGGTGCTGTAGGCTTATACCATAGGCTTTCGAGACTGAAGGTTGCCAACCACCAACCAGAGTCTTCAAAACTGGGACATTTCTAATAGCTAGTGACTACCTTGCAAATAAGCACTTGCACTGTCCAATTCTAACTCATGGTACCTTCTGAATGAGGTAACATCATGCACCTTTCCTCCCTGCATAAAAAATAATGTTCAGTACCGCTGGCTGTACTGCTCACAGCAACTCCCCTTCCATCTCTGTTCTCGTCTCATGCCTGGTGCAAAGAGGTGCCCTGCTTATGACCAGGAGGTTTATCAAACAGTCTATAAAGAAACTTCAGGCTTTTGTTTCCTGCGTTTGAACTTGATAGAAGGAAGGAAAAGTCCTACTGAATACATTTGAAAGCACTCCATTGTTTTAGTATTTGAGGAGTACATATTTGAAATAGTTTGATAAGGGAAACCAAGCACGGTACAATCTGTTGGCCACTGGGCGTTCAAAAGGAAAGAATTTCAAAGCAAACCTTGTAATGGCTGTTCAGTTCATCTCATATCTATCTGAGATTTGGGGACAGAAAAGCAAATTAGAAGAAGGTTCTTGATCAGTGACCACCTGGCCACCCTTTCAGTTGTACATTGATGCTTGCATGGTTAAGCCCAGCCAAATCCCTGAATTATACTGTTCAGACATGGCCATTTGAGTTCAGGCCTCTTTTGCTGTTTCCTGGGCTATATGGTGTCCTTCAGATCTGGTCAAGTTCCTTGTGCCATTCACCATGTTTAGAGGAATCTTCTGCAAGTGACGCATGAGAGGCAAGGGTAAAAAGGGGGCATACTGGGATAGTCCCTTCTACTATAAAACTGTTAAAGTAAGAGGAATCCTGCTTTCCTCTTACATCTTGTCTTCCTTCCAAAAATGCATTTTGCTCTAACGTTGTTGTCTATTTTGGTGCTGGCTGTTCTTAGTGCAAGACTGGAACAGATTGTCCCTGATGGCCTTCCTTTCTGTTTACACCTCTTCCCGTCCCTGGGACTCCTGCCACCTTCAGTCATTGATTGTAATTAAAATGCTAAGGCACTGAACATCTTTAGCTCTGAATTTGAAAATACTGAGCAGTGATTTATAGATGCAATGAGCCCTATGGAACAAGGGTTCCATACAAAAGATTACGCTTACTAAGAGAAACTGGCTGAACCGCCCTGGAACGTTAACTGACATTTAAACTTGGAATTTAAAAAAAAAATCTCCAGTTAATGTCATATTAGTAGTGAATCTATTTCAAATTTTAACAGCTAATGTTGATGGGTTGTTAGTGTCAAGCATCCTTGTACAGGTTCTCATTGTTTGTGAGGGTTTCCAGAACTCACGTGGATGGCAAAAATTGCACTAAAGCAAATCAATTTTTTAAAAATGTCCCTTTGCTAGGTGATGTAAAAACAGCCTTGCTGATCTTTGTGATGTAAGACAGAGTCATTAGGCAGACAATCCATCAATCAGTCTCTCTCCAGGCACTTAGAAAGGCTTTAGTCTGAGGCAGCAACCCTTCACCCAGAGCACAGTGCTGGGAAAGAATGCAAAGTGATTATCTTTCATGTGCTCAGGGGGAAGGGAGGGGTTGCTTGCCTTGGAATACCCTCTCTTGCATTAACGAGGCTATTGTTAAATGACTTTTTCCCTTTGCTACCCGGGGTCAAAGATTTTGTAGCTCTACCTCCATGACAAAATCAGATTTAATTAATTAAATAAATAAATAAATAAATAAGAAGTTATTGGTCCCTTTTAAATAAGAAGTTAATGGTTCCATGCTGTATCATTATAACATTTCATTGGCACTCAGAACAATCAGTCTCATAGGTCAGTTTTGTTAAGCAAATCCACTTTTTGTTCCATAAAGACAGTTACGTTTTCATTTTCTGGTTAATTGGCCATAACTTTTGACAGAATACGGATATTCCAATGCTGTTTGTTTCATTGCATTCTGCATTAAATTATCTTTCCAATGACATATAACATGATGGTATTATTCATACATACCAAGATTTTTACAATTTTAGTCACTAGTGTCAAGCTCAGCTTGTTCCCCCCTAAAGCTTGATGCCTGGTGCAACTGCTACCCCCTGCAGCCCCCTCAGCTATGCCACTGATACTTGTACTCACCATTTTCCATTCTGTCGTCCTTTTCCCTTCTAAACATTAATACACACCTTAAGTGCCAGGAGTGAGATTCTGAGCCTTCAGTAATCTGAGTTGCATACAATATATCAAAACAATTAGGCTCGGTAATTCCTGGAACTGAATGTTGCCGTGGAAGTCGATTCTGACTCTGCAAACTGAACTGTGGTCTCAGGTACCAGAAGTGAAGGAAAAAGGTAGTGGATATATATAAGAGCCTCTTTTAAAGAAACACTTCAATCCAGTTTATTGAAGCAGATATGTTTCCATTTTATTTCTAAAGAAGACTTGCACATAACGAATTTAGAATCGTATTTTTGGATATCTTGGATACAATCCCTCTTCTGATGGCAGCAGTGTTTGTGTGCTTATAAAGATCTGCTAGGAAACAAAATATATTTTGAGTTCTTGTTTAATGCATTTTGTTGTGTTTCCCCTGGGGGCTGGGGATAAGAATAGGCCCTCAGTTTGGCTGTACTTGTCGTGCAGTTTGGCTGTTTAGTCGTAAGAGGCGACTAAACAGCCACCGGGTAGATGGGACTCGTTAGCTTGGGAAGGCAGCTCATCTGAGAGAAGGAAAACTCTGATCCCAAACCTCCACTGCCTTGTTATGGAAGAGGCTTCAGGAGTCAACCTCGAGGCAAAATCTGGAGCCGGAGTCCCTGAGGCAGTTCATGGCTGAACACAGTCACGTTCTGGCAACTCCTGCGACGCCACTGGAACCAACTGTATTGGCCTCTGCCTTTCCATTGGACCATTTCAGCGACGTGGAGAGGGGGGATTTGCTGCATGGGTAACAGTCTATCCTCCATATCTACTTTACCCAGGCTTCGCGCACTGGAGCGGACACTCTGTTCCAGAACCACTATTCAGAGCACGATACCATAGTCTTCCGAAACTGAAAGATGCCAACAAGATTTGTCACACGACAAATCTTGTTGGCATCCTTCAGTTTCAAGCTTACATGAGCATTTTTAGTCCTCTTCATCCCCCCTCCCCCACAGCACAATATTTCTTTTTTGAAACGAATCAGGATATTTCATTTAAGTAGCATGTATTGGAGCAGAAATGAATGTAGCCTGTGCATCAGATTCTTCCCCATAATTGAAGATGTGGAATGTTCATTGTAAACTATTGGTGTGTCTGTCAAGAAGGTGGGGAAAAAAGAGTTCATTATTAAAGCCATTTCTGCCCAAGGTTGCATATACACAACAGGGACCACATGTGTACACCTGTGTGCTGGGCAGAAATGAATAAGATGTCTCTCTAGATAGCAGATCTGAAAAAGAGACAAAACTTGTGAGTAATGGAGACTTCACCCCCCGCTTTGGTATATAGGACTGGTATATAGGATCTGGACTGGGAGCATGACAGTTCCAGTCCAAATTATACTCTCAATCTACAAGGAAGATCCAGGTACTGAAGAAAAAGGCCAGTGAAACTTAATGTTAAGTAATCTGGCCCTAAGTATGTGTGTGTTTCCTCTGCCAATGATGCCTCAATGGCCTTTGCTCCCCATCCCCTCCACAAAGATTGTGGCTAGCAAGGCTAGTGTGACCTCACAAGTCCATATTTGTTCTCAATGCTCAAGATGATTTTTTTTTTACCTTTATAATACATGGTTTGAGGCAGGGCTGGCTGAAGACCTCCTGGCACCTGGGGCAGCATGGTCCTTGGCTGCATCAGTCCCCGCCCCCCTCAGTGCCACCTCTGCACATGTGTGTGCTCCATCCCTTTTACTTACCAGGAGAATGGCCTGTGGCCTGCCTGGTCTATGCTGCTTCTGTTTGAGATGAGTTTTGAGTCTCGGCTTCCAAACTGCACTTCTTCTGGTCATATTCAACAGAAGCAGTATGGACCAGGCAGGTTGCAGATTGTGCTCCTGGTAAGTAAATGAAGGGAGGGGGGCTCCAAATCACCTGTCTGTGCTTACTTGATGCTTTGTAAACACAGGAGGATGGGGAAAATAAAAATGTTCCTTAGCTCCTCACTTCATACTTAACTCCCTGCTTCCTGTTAACATTGATCTAGTCTTTTCGAACATTCAGGTGGAAGAGCCACCCAGCCCGGGGAGAGGACTGAGGAGTAGGAGAAGGTGGGGTGGCTGCCCAGCTGGGGATAAACAATGCAGAGGAGGAGGCTGAATAGAAAGACCACGTGGGTGCCGCCTGGCACTGGTAGGGGAATCAGCAGCAAAGCTCCACAGCAGCTTCCGCATGAACGCTGCAACCCACCCCTGGTACCAGATTTCCCTCCCCAGCCCCTCTGGCCTGCCACGCTGGACCTTCGTCACCTCAACGCTGCAGCTGCCTGCTGCTCCTTCCACTGCTGCTGAGGAAACAAGAGGCTGGGGGAAGTATGGGCGCTAGCCTTTAAACTACGTGCCCCAGGCTTGCCCCCTGCCCCGACCAATAGCTGCCCAGCACGTCACACGGGCGGGGAACTGGGCAACTCTCCTTCCACCTGCATCCACAGCTGGAGGGCTTTTCTGAAAGGTTTAACCGCTTTACCTGAATGTGGCTTAAAATCTTATAACGAAAGTGCTGTTACTGTTCACAATTTTTCTTCAGCCTAGAAGTTGCTTTTCAGCCTTTGGCTTATTATGTGGGTAGATCCCAATTATTTCCATTTTATAGGAAGAGACATAGAAAATGAAAAGTCAATTGCCCAAATGCTCCAAGTTACTCTGTGATAGGAGTGGGGAACTTGAACTTGATGGAGAATTTGAACCCATGATCACGGTGTTCACTGGGCCTCATTATTTGTTTTCCAGAATGTGTACGAGCTATTTTTTCCACTGAATTAAAATATGGTATCATTATCTGGCACACAAAGACATGATAATAACATCAAAGCTGCAGATATCTTTGAGTTCAGAGAAGAGTGAAGTTGACTCTGTTCTAACAGATATTAGTGTTGTTGCAGCTGTAGATTCTAACACTCATTTCTGTTGACTTAAGATGAAGCTGATATTCACTAAAACTCTTGAAGTCCATGGGACTTGGTATGCATTTATTTTTCAGCTGGCTTCTGTCATCAAGTGGCTTGTTTCAATATTGTTGCTTATTCAAGAGCCACTCAGCTGCCCCTGCAAACTCACATTCAAAATGGGGAGAAAACAACTCATTCTGTGGTCCTGTGCTTGTGGTTCTAAAGCAGGGGTGTCCAAACATTTTGGCAGGAGGATCACATCATCTCTCCTACACTGTGTAGGGGGCCGGGAAAGAAAAAGAATTAATTTACATTTAAAATCTGAATAAATTTACATAAATGAATATATTAGCCACCCTGGGTTAGGGAGAAGGGCGGGATAAAAATAAAGTATTATTATTATTATTATTAGATATAACAACAACAACAACAACAACAACAACAGGTATTATTATATATACCGTATTTATCGGTGTATAACACGCACTTTTTCCCCCTGAAAATAGGGGGCAAATGATGTATGCGTGTTATACGCCGATGTCCAGGGAACGGAATCCTCTTTAAGGGATCCCGTTCCCAATAGTGCCTAGCGGCGGCGCAGCGTCGTGACGTGATGTCAGCGCTGCGCCCGCCGCATATTATCACAGCCGCTGGCAGCTGATGAATATGGTAAGTGGAGACCCTTTCTTTGGGGAGGGGAGGGGGAGGGATTGAGGTGAGGTGAGGTGGGGTGGGGGAAGAGATGGAGGTGAGGTGGGGTGGGGGCAAAGAAATACTGACGTTTGGGAAATGCCTCACTACTTATGATTGGCGTTGTACAGAATGCAGCTACCCTTATTTTTTTCCTGAAATTTCCCTCTTAAAATGAAGATGCGTGTTATACGCCTGTGCGTGTTATATGCCGATAAATATGGTAATAACAGGTATTATATTATAATATAATAATAATAATAATAACAGGTATTTATATACTGCCTTTCATGCTCTTTATTCAAGACTTTATTCAAGGCGGTTTACATAGGCAGGCTTTATTTAAATCCCTTATTAAACAGGGATTTTTTACAATTTGAAAGAAGGTTCTTTCTTTCAAGAACCACTACATTCAGGTGTTTCATTCCGATCTGGCTTCACATTCTGGCCTCCATCCTCCCACGCTCAGAGCAGATGGAATAGTTCGGCTTCAGCTTGTCAGCTGCTTCAAGGTCGCACGGTGCCGGTGGCCTCGAACTGGCGACCTTGTGGATGTTATCTTCAGGCAGACGGAGGCTCTACCCTCTAGACCAGACCTCCTGCCTCCTGTTCCAGAGATGGAACTTATATGAATGAATGAAGGTCTTGCAGTAGCTCAAGGCCTCTAAAAGGCCTTGCGCAAAGCAAGGCTGGCCTTTCCTTCGCTGCCACTGCTGCATCACAGACGTGAAACAGCAAGTAGTGGAGGTAGCCCTCATCCCACAGCTCACATGAGAGGTTTAACAGTCACCCTCACACTGAGAGCAGTTGCATCGGGCCAGCACGGGCTCCAGCAAGTCTCCGGAGGGCCAGAGGCTCATTGGAGACTGGGAGCTCCCTGAGGGCTGGATTGGGAGTGCCTGAGGGCCGCAAGTGGCCCCCGGGCCAGGGTTTGGGCACCCCTGTTCTAAAGAAACAAGACTTCTTTTTCTTCCCCTTTTTGCCTTTTGGAGGGAAAGCCTGGACATTTGATAGCATGGCGTGGGGGAAACAAATTAACGCTGAATTTGTATTTGTGATACATGTTGGTGGTATGGAAGGAAAAGATTGAAATTGTAGACTGTTTTTGTTTTTGTTTTAGTTTTAGAATGACCTAAAGGTCCTAGTTTTTCACTCTGTGGCAGACTATGAATTGGGAAACATTTTTGGTAGGAGAAGAGCATAAGGAGTCATTCAGCAAGTTTGTGTGCCAGTCTTGGGTCTGGCATTTTCAGTTATGGTTTTGTGTTTTACATCTGACTCTGGGGCCAGGGAAGGAATTAAACAATATGGAGGACTGATGGTGAGAAGTGGTTGCACTATTAAAAAAAATATATTGGGAGGAACAGAAGGGGCGAGGTAGGGCTTTGTGGGGGCAGGAAAGCAGACTTTTCCTAACATGTTAAGTTAATTTCTTTAATAAACAGTGTATCTTATACTAATACTTCCACTCTAAACATAAATGTTTCAGGGTGGACTGCTCTTGATATTTTTGTGCATGTTGATGATAATAAATGATAAACACTCTGAGTGTATGAAAAGTGCCTTTCCTTCAAATAACCATGGGGCTCAGTAATGACAGCAGCATGGCAAGCAACTTATCTGGGTAGTGCATGCCCCACTTAGTCAGTAATAAGTTGCAGTGATTAAGTCAGTCACTCTTGGCTGGAGGTCCTGGAAAGAGGAGTAAGTTTGGAAGGGTAAAGAACTATTATACTATTATAACTATTATATGGCTGCTCAGTGAGCCATTCCAGTCTGGAAATAGAGGTGTGCTTGCTGATCCCTTCAGATTGCCCCCCCCCCCCAGTATAGTCCTATGTAGTGAGTGTCATTTTACTTTAGCTTCGCCTAGGATCAATGCCACTGAAGTCTGCAGAAAGATCTACATGGTTTAATGGATGCAATCACAAGCACTCAGTTATTCAACTGAGGAAGATGGCGTGCAGAGCTGCTATTTTTGTACCAGAATACTTTTCAGTTCATGATTCTGTATTATTTGGCAGTCTTCCGAACTTGCAGCTTTTTATATATACATCCTGGATTCCTTTATGACACTGTAATTACAAAGCTGCTCTTTGATGTACTTTAGGAACCTCTCAGATAGCTTGTTTATTTCAAATTCAAAGTTCACCATTATGAAGAATAAAAGAGACTGATCCATATTATTTGTAAAAATATTCAGGACTAATTTCCTGCTCCTCTATAGCTGCCCAGATAGAATATCATCAGTACAATGATAATATGTTAGTGGTGACAAATTTTGTAGGAGATATAGTAGCTCTTGTAGTAAATGAAAGCTAGGAACTAACATAAGACGAGCCCTGCTGGATCAGACCAAAAACCCATCTAGTCCAGCTTCCTGTATTTCAGAGTAGCCAACCAGATGCTTCAGGGAGCACACAAGACAACATGATACCTGCATCCTGTTGCCACTCCCTTTCACCTGGCATTCTGAGGTACTTACTGACATTGCTAGTCTGATTTAACTTGCTTAGAACAGTTTGACTTTACTAAGCGGTGATTAATTTAGGATGATGTAATCTGAAAGTTCATTCATAGGATTTTTGCCCCCAGAGAGCAACAGGGTATTTTCCTAGATGCTGTTGGATGGATCTTAACTGTTGATCATGGATGACCAGTCTTTAAAATAGGATCCATTTACAGCATCTGTAATGAAAATACCAGACTCTTTGTTTATGTAAACAGTAAAGATATGAAGATATGGGAAGGATATACTTTTCTGCACCTTAGTATGGAAAAGTTGGAAATTCTCAGAAAAAAATGGAAATTTTTATTTAGCACCTCCTTATTTAACACCTTCTGCAAGATTGGTCAGTGAAATGCGTTAACATATTACTAATCTCATCTTTCACCCATGTCAAATTCTTTATACTTCTGTAATAGAAAGACATTTAAGACAGAAATCCACAAATGTTGACAGGAAGCCACCAAAATTATCCACAACGTTTAGGGTGCACCCCACTTCCTTCTAACTCCTCTCGTGTACTTCTGAGGCTCTAACTCAGAAACACAGGTGACAGATGACAGCCCTGCCCCCGTTCTTGGAGCAGAGGTATCTCTGACCTATACTTCTGCTGTGCTTTGAGTACCTTGGAAGTACAGTTTTGAAAATGATCCTTTATCCCCATATTCAGATCCAAGCTCAAGAGCAGGCTAGGGGCTTGCTGTGGTTCCCATGGTGAACAAATTTGTGGACCCTAGATCCTACATTAGACGAACTGTTAAGTCTTTGTGTACTGTATTACTGTTTGTTCTCTGACTTTTTGTCTTATGTTTTGGAGGCACTGTTCAGAAAAATGAAATGAGACTAGCACCTGCTCTGAAATCTTTCTCCTGACTTGATTTTCAGTTATTACTGCTTACAGTCTAGATACATCTGGAATTGCTCACACAGAAAACTGGAGATTTGACATCAGGGAGGGAGTTTATTGCCTGTGTCAAAAACAAGTTTTAAGGGATGGAGGGAGGTGGGGCAGTCTTTTCTTTCCACTCTTGAAACTGAAAGGAAGCCTTCCATTGACGCGGCCACCCTCACCTTCCAGGCACATCTTTTTATGTCTGTGTTGGCAACTGAGAAGTGTTTGTCAGTGAGCAGGTTTGGTCCTAGGCCCTCTAACGGACCCAATCCTATACAGATGGACCACTGCTGAAACTAGTGTAATAGTGGCAGGGGGGAGGTGCTTTACGGTTGTAGCAAGCAGCCTTTCCAAAGCGCTTGGAGCAGTGTTCTGCAGTGTGCTTCCAAAACACTGGTGGCAAGGCTGGAGCAGCACAAGCCTCCTTGGCACAACTGCTTTGATGGGGATGGGAGAATAGGATTGGATTTTAAATCCCTAGTCTTCTGCATTGCTTGTATTTACTGAAAGGCACTGGGGCAGAGGCTGCAATAGAGCTGTCATGGATTGTAGTGCTTCAGAGGAGGATCTTGGTTTGGATAAAGGCACCATAGCACAATGGTGATAAGGTCTGTCTGCATACTGCTCTTAGCACAGGACTAGTATAATGTTGTCTGCATGATTCTAACTCTTTTCATAAGTATACCAAACGGTACAAATTTATACCTGTCCTTGTTCAGTTATTTTAAGAAAATGAAACGTGTTACATTTTGAATTTATTAAAGAGGAATCTTTCCACATTTCCTGAAATGTTAGTTTAAAAAAAATCCTCGTTTCTCCATAGCTTTGTGTTCTTGGAAATTTTAAATCTCTGGATAATAAGTGATGCCGGAACAGCATGTGACTTCTGTCAGTTTAGTGATGGGTTTCACCAAAGATTCCTTCTTGAAACGTCTTAATAGGATTGCTAAATCATATGTATTAATCTTATTGTAAGTTTACACAAATTCAGTGTATAAAAAGCAATTTATGGCCCAGTCCTATCCTGTGCTGGAACAGGCAAGCTGACTGGCCTGTACTGTATCCATCGCAGAGTAGGAGTGGATCCAGTGGAGTAAGGGGATTTGATTCCCTTTACAAGCTTTTTTCCTTACTTTCTTCATCGGTGTTTCTCAAACCGTGGGGTCAGGACCCACCAGGTGGGTTGTGAGCCAATTTCAGGTGGGTCCCCATTTCGCTATTTTATTTTTAATATATTAGACTTGATGCTCCCATGGTATGTGACTGCATTTGGGGAAATGTTACAGACCTGAACTTATAACAAGCTGCTCTGTATATTCTTTTAACAATGAGAGAAAATGGAACTTACTCCTGGGTAAGTGTGGGTAGGACTACAGCCTAGGATTGTTAAAAATGTTCCTGCTTGATGATGTCACTTCCAGTCATGACATAACTTCCTGTGAGTCCTGACAGATTCTCATTCTAAAAAGTGGGTCCTGGTGCTAAATGTGAGAGAACCACTGCTTTACCATAAGAACATAAGAACAGCCCCACTGGATCAGGCCATAGGCCCATCTAGTCCAGCTTCCTGTATCTCCCAGCAGCCCACCAAAAAGCAGAGGTGGGCTGCTCTGTACCCCACCAAAAGCAGAGGTGGGCTGCTCTGTACCCCACCAAAAGCAGAGGTGGGCTGCTCTGTACCCCACCTCACAGAGCAGCCACCCAGTGGGCTACTCGGATCTGTGCCAGCTAAATTGCTGGCACAGATCAGAACAGCCTGGGTATAATGTCAGACTGCTCAGGATTTTAGAAATGGGTTATGTCAGAATGCCAGATGCAAGGGAGGGCACCAGGATGAGGTCTCTTGTTATCTGGTGTGCTCCCTGGGGCATTTGGTGGGCCACTGTGAGATACAGGAAGCTGTACTAGATGGCCCTATGGCCTGATCCAGTGGGGCTGTTCTTATGTTCTTAGGAGAGGGGTTGGGTCTGCCCTAAGTGGCGGAGGCCGGTTCCACTCCTCTCCTGGGCCCACCTCTCTGCATGTGTTCTTTATTCATTTGCTCAAAGGTTTGAGAAAGAGAACATGGCAGACTTAGATCTCACTTTACTTCCCTTACCCAAGATTCTGCTTCTCTTCCAAGCCTCTCTTTGTTTCCAAGAGCGTTGAAGAAAGAGGGACACCTTCCCAGACAGAGGATTTTAGAGAGAGGGGAAAAAATGGCAGACAACAGTTTTGCTGCTTCTCACCTTCTATAGACTTCCAACAGTTACCTTTTCTCCTGGAGCAAATGGCAGCTGCAGTGGGGGCGGGGGAGGAGACAGGGACAGTTGATCCCACTTAGGAGCATGGAACGGATGACTGACTATTTAAATCCTAACCCACATGCCTGACCACAGGAGTGTGGCCCCAATGCCATGATGCCACTATTGAGAAACCTTCCATCTTTCCTAAACACTTTTATAAATGTAATGTATAGTTGGGACCTAATACTGCTACCAGAACATCTCTATAAGTGTAGTTTGTGTCCATACACCTAAACAAAATTGAATGACATCCAAATTTCAGAGCTATTTGTCAGTAAATTCCTTGTACAAAACATGACAAGAGAGCAAGAAATAGTTGTCATTTGCTAGGTAGTTTCAAAGCTCCTGCTGCCTGCTTTTTCAGATGTCCTGATTTTTGCTAACAGCATTCTATGTTAATTTATGGGTCTCTAGCTGATTAGCTGATGATACTATCATATTTTCTCTTTCATTGTGATCCTAATTACAGACCCAAGAAGTCATCACTTTGAAGTTTCTTTGTTTGTAGGAAGCTTGACCCTAAATGACATTACTAGGCTGTCTTTCAGTTCACCACAAACTCTCTTCTGTCTTGTTATGCCTTGATCATATACCATATTAGTATCTGGCTAATATATCAGTGTTGGAAAAAACAAAGTATGTAGGCAATGGTCTTTATTATATTTTTATCACCATGGTTTCATTCTGTGTCATGGTTTGTAAAGCGGCTGGAGTTCATGGAATTGTATGTGAAACTAGCAGAAAGTGAGTCAAGGAGAAAAAACAGTATAGGCCAATACTGTACAAGTATCTGTGTTGTGAGGTCAGTGTGGAATTGGGAATGGGGGCTGATAGTCTATGCTTCCCGGAGGACAATGAACCTGCTCAATCTTTATGCTGTTTTTGTTTTCTTCTTGGTCTTCTCTCTTCTAAATTATGAACAAACTAAGTGGTTCATATATTGTATGTGAGTAGCCCTGTTTCACTGTCACTGATGTATGAACAGGTACCTGAAGCCAGTATTAGAAGAAACAAGTGGGGATCTATTTCAATTATAACTTCTTAGGGATTCAAGCAGAACAATTACATCCACCCCATGCTGTCAGTAGCAGTATCAAGATTGCTACTTACACAAGTGGAGCGCCATCCCTTAAAGCATATCCTGGAAGTGATCCAGTTATTTGATCTTGTTTCAAATTTTAAAATGCGAAGGTGTTATAGCAGAAGTTCTCAAACTTTTAACACTGGGATCCACTTTTCAGAATGTAAATTTGTTGGGACCCACCGGAAGTGATGTCATGACCGGAAGTGACGTCATCGGGCAGGAAGAGTTTTGACAATCCTAGGCTGCAATCCTGCCCACACCTAACCAGGAGTAAGTCCCATTGACTATCATTGTTCAAAGCATATACAGAGTAGCCTGTTAAAAGTACATATCTGTAACATTTCTCCAGTGTGGTCACATGCCACGGTAGCATCAAGTCTAATATATTAAAAATAAAATATTGAAATGAATGGGAACCCACCTGAAATTGGCTCATGACCCACCTAGTGGGTCCCAACCCACAGTTTGAGAAACACTGCTCTGTAGAGTCTGAAAATGCATTGGAAGTGCTCGGAAGACAGCTGGCTCATGTTATACAGTGTTTGGCACAGATACGATGCACACCTTTGTCATGTTTTACTCAAACACTGGGCATGCAATTTATTATATAAATCCCATGCACACTCATTTGCTTCCACTTACTTGCAGTGTTATTATTTTGGGATAGCATCCAGAAACTACAGTATGAAATGCTGCTGTCTGAACAATTAGAGAAGCCATTCATTATTTCAGATGTGCTATTTGTGAACAAAAAGAAGCTGCTTATTAAAAAAAGGTTGTCAGTAAAATATTTAATTTTGTCTCACAAATCTAGTTTGTATAAATAGCAGACGTTTTTATGTGTTTTATGGATTATTATTTTTTAAATCACACTGCTGATTTATATTCTTGATGCAGTCCCAATTATGCACTTCTGTTTGTGCTTGCACGCACACAGAAGCATGCATCACTTAACAACCATCTGTTTAATGACTGACCACATATATGAGAGTGGTCAAAGCACAACAAAGGGGCTCTTAATGAGGCAGTTGGTCTCCTGTAACCTGCGGCAGAGTGCATGTTAACACAACAAAAAATCTTTTAATGCAGAGAAGAGGCAGTCTATCTCCAATACCCTGTGCAACCAGCTAGTGTCCGGCAGGAAGTGTTTGTTTACACAACAGCGGCACTAGATTGGGCTGAATGTTCACTTAATGACCTAATCACATAACGGGGATTGGAGAGGGAAGGTGTGCGTCACTTAACTCTTATGCCAATAAAGGTTAAATAAATAAATGATGGGGATATGCTCTCCAATCCCTGTTGTTATGTGCTTAGATCATTAAACGAACATAACCAGTATATACGTATATAGACTTGCTTTCTTGAATTTCTGAGAGCAGCAAAGATGGACTGTATACCTGGAATGGAAGTGAGTGATATAGGGAGACCATCTAAAGAAGCCCTTTGCAGGTTGCAATATTACAAGCAGGTAGCAGGCCTGTCCATCTCTTGAGTGTTTCTTTCTTGCATGAGATTGTAAAGCAATCCCTCCTTCCTGTTGTTGTAGACAGAGCAGTGAGCAGGAAGGGTGTCTTAGGAATTGTATTGCTGGGCACCTTGTCAAAAGAACAGCTGTACCAAAAGTAAGATTGTGGAGGGTAAAATAAGGTGACCTGCGGTGGTCTCACTTGTCCTCTGATCTACATCGTGTTCTCAGGGTTGAAAAAGGAAATGATCTCTTTTCCTTTAGTATTTAAATTAGAATTTTTTAAAATCAGTTTTGTTAGGTATCTCTTAAAATACCTTGGATTAAAATGAAATCCGAGTGTTACTCAAACGTAAAATTAACATGTAAAATTAAACTGTTGTAATCCTTGATTTTGTTCATAACCATCTACCAAACACGTTTGGTTCAGAAATGACAGTCATACAGCATTGTTGTGTGTGTGGGGGGGGGGGGATTGCCGGTAAGCCCTGTTGACATGCCCTGTTGCATTTTGCGACTCGAGTCCGAGTCACCTGACTTGAGTTGCCAACAGTGGGTTGCGAACTTAACAGCACACTCTCAAGCCTATGTCAACGTACTTGTAATTTCTGAACAAAGTTACTGAGTTGAAACGTACTTTTACATGTTAAAAAAGAATGAAAGTATCTCATGTCAAGCATTTAAAGTATGCAGGGCTGGCCCAACAGGGTTCACTTCCATTTGCCCCTCACTTGCTGCTGCCACTTTCACAGGTTGAGGTGCAGAAGAAAAAAAAATATAGTGCTTTGCTTCCTTCCCGTTCTCCATCCTCACAACTGGGTTTTTAATTTAAAGATTGTGAGGGTACATAGCAAGCAGAGGGAGAAGCAAAGCAGTCATTCCTCATGCTGCACTGAAGGGTGCATTCTTTTTAAACTTTAAATCCTGTGCAAGGACAGAGCATGGGGAGGGAAGCAAGTGATCCAATTCTCACTTGGTTTAGTGAACAGAGAGCAGATCAAGGCTGCTTTGTGGTTGACTGGATATAGGTGGCAGCGCACATGGGGATAAGGGTATCCTCCACCCCCTTGGTCTCTCCACCCTCCACTGCTGACACAAGCCTGAACAGGTCACTTCATGACTGGGACGGCCATGGAAATATGACACAATAGGCAATAAATTGGGACTGGCATCCTGCTTAATGATTCCATGAACGGATTTCATGAACTCCCTCTGAGAACAGAAGAAGTGTTTTCCTTGTGAAAATGAACCTTGCATGAGCGGAATGTTCCTCTGTTTCTCTGAGGGAGCCTGCGTTCCAGAAATGTGCTCCCATTCACAGAAGCATTATTTTAGATCAGGGGTGTCCAAAGTTTTTGGTAGGAGGGCCATATCATCTCTCTGAAACTGTCGGGGTCCGGGGGGAAAAAAGAATTAATTTACATTTAAAATTTGACTAAATTTACATAAGTTTACATGAATATATTAAAGATGAACTTATATGAATGAATGAAGGTCTTGCAATAGCTCAAGGCCTATAAAATGCTGAAAGCAGTTGCGTCAGGCCAGTGCGGGCTCCAACAAATCTCTGGAGGGCCAGAGGCTCATTGGAGACTGGGGGCTCTCTGAGGGCTGCATTGGGAGTCCTCAAGGGCCGCAAGTGGCCCCAGGGCCGTGGTTTGGGCACCCCTGCTCTAGATCAGTGTTTCTCACATGGTTAGCACCAGGACCCACTTTTTAGAATTACAATCTGTCAGGACCCACCAGAAGTGATGTCATGACCAGAAGTGACATCATGAAGCAGGAACATTTTTAACAATCCTAGGCTGCAATCCTACCCACACTTACCCAGGAGTAAGTTCCATTGAGTACTATCATTGTTAAAAAAAATATACATAGTAGCTTGTTAAAAGTACAGGTCTGTAACATTTCCCCAAATCCAGTTACATATCATGGTAAGATCAAGTCTAATATGTTAAAAACAAAATACTGAAATGAATAGGGACCCACCTGGAATTGGCTCACAACCCACCTAGTGGGTCCCAACCGACAGTTTGAGAAACTCTTCTCTAGATGCCACCTTTTGAATATTTAGACCATCCACCAAAGAGCATGTAAATTTCCTATTCTTATAGAAACACTCTTCTGTCTGGTAACTGCAGCACTTTCTTCTGGAAAGGTCTAGATACCAGTCTGCAGTAAATGCATAGTGTATTTGTGGGGGAAGCGGGGAAGGCAGAATGGGGAAAAAGTATGAGAACAAAGTGAAAATCTTTAATTTCACAGTTGTGCCTCTACTTCTAAAGTGATATATGTATTGTACATTTATCGGTACACATACAGGAACAGCAGAGGTCTCTGCCATATCCAATCCTCCTTCCCAGGCCTGATTTCCCAATATGGGGCTGCTTGTCCAAGCCAAAGTGCCTTAAAGGAGAAGACTACCAGGAGAGAGCCTGAACATAAAACAAAACTAGACAGAAATTATCAGGAAGCAGTTAAGTTCTACTTCCTGTTAATGGCCGGGATAAGTTTAAATTGAGGGGGCAGACAGTCATCTATGGTACACGCGGTTTCCAGTATCTGCAGGGAGTGCCCAGAACAGAACCTCTGCGGATACCGAGGCATGCCTGTAATGTTATAATTCTGCTTGGAGCAAAATTCTGAAGCAATTCCACTTTCTGAAGAATCTCAGGGAAAAAAGTGCGAGATGCTTGCATCATCTGTTGACCCTACATTTCTGATCATTCAAATTAGTCTAAATACTACCAGGCTTAAGGACAAGTAATTAAAATAAGGCAGCAATCCTGTGTCCAATTTTCTGGGCATAATCCCCACTGAACACAGTGAAACCTGCTTCTGAGTAAACTTGCATAAGATTGTGCTGTAAGAATTCCAGAATGCCTGAGCAAGTAGTTATAACTCAATGCAAAAGAATACACTTTTATTGGTACAGAAATAAAAACATTTGTTTATATGATTGGCCAAATAAAGTGTTTTATTAATGTCTGGATTTGGGATAGCATGAGGCAGTCTTGTATTAAGGGCATCCAGCTGGACAGGATTTAGCCCATTGCTCTGTATATCGCATACTCTGTCTTGTTTCATAAAACAGTGATTGAAAAGATTAAGGGCTCTGGTGTACGTTATTTTAAATACCAACCAGTTTTTTTTTTCCTTGTGTGTGTATGCGTTTTTAATAGTGGTTGGTTTGTGTGCAAAATGGAATGAAAATGCAATGAGGTGGAACTGATCTTGATCATGCATTCCCTGCCATTTGATCACTTGAGCAATACCTGCATGATAAAATTCTATGGTCTGCTCAACAATTCACAGCCCTGACAGGTAAGGCACACAGCCTACTGCATTCTACTCCTCAGGAGACTGGAATTCCATGTCCTGCTTTTTGATAATGTCTCGTCCTAACCTATACTTTGAGAAACTGTTGTTCTGTGTAAAAATAAAGAGGAGCAATATGGAGAGAGTTCTATATATTTCACAAAGATTTCACGTTGACAGCACTCTTAAGGATAACTTATCTTGCTTGTAGGAGATAGGAAAGTCCTTCGTTTTCTAAAGCTCACAGAAGTTTATTTAGGTGAATTCTTTCTCAATCAACTGAGAACATGTGAAAGGGAAGCTGTGGGGGGGGGGCGGGGAGGGGCAGAAATACTTTTCAACTATACTACTGCTTTTCATATTACTCCCACACTTTGAATTGCAGTATTGTGTCACAGTATGAAACTTGATTTTGGGGGCGATAAATTTATACCTGCCACCTGTCATTCTTTTGTTGCTGCCTTTGACAAAGGGGTTCATGATTGCAAGGTAAAAGGAAGCAAGGTTGACCACAACCTGTAGAAGAAAGAGGTAGTAGCATTCCTGCAAGTCTTTTATTTCCATGTTTAAAAAAAAAACATTCTTATTGAAATGTACTTTTTTGTTTGTACTTGCAGATAAACTAGGTTGGTGAACATTTGCAATAGATTACTAAGGCTATCTTATGCATGTCTTCTCTGAAATAAGCTTCAGTTGCGTTCAACAGGGCTTATTCCTAGGTAAGTATGTATAGCTGAGTTTCCCAGAGTGTGCATTGTGAAACACTCACTGGGGCGTTGTGGGACCCCAGCAACAAGACTGCGCCACAACCCTGCAAGCAGCAACAGGAAGCTTCATGCAGTGGGCAATGCTGCTGCACACGATTTTCACATGCTTGGAAAAGTCCTCTCACTTACTCTGAGCCAGTTTCCATTGTTTGGAGGGTCACTTCCTGCTTCCAAACCCGGAAGTAAGTGATGATAAAGTAAGTCATCACCCAGTTGCATTGCACACCATTGCCACTTCCTCCATTTGCTGGGATATTCTGACAAAGCTACGTTTGGGAAGCACTAGTGTATAGGATTGCAGCCTAGATTAATAATAGTAATAAATCCTTTTAACAATGCTTTTTACCCTACTATATTATTTTGTTTCAGTTGCAGTATTGACACCAAATCTCGGAGAGAGAGTGGGCTAGTCAATAGGCAGTAGCATTGATTTTTCTTTCAATAGTTGAATCTGACCATAACTATAGAATCCTGTTAATTTCATCTGGAAAGGGTGATCTGTCCTCTGCTGTGCTTAATGGGTACTTATGGAATCACCACTGTTCCAAGGTATTGTCACCACCTCGGATAAGCCTAAGCAAGATGCTATCTATATCTGCAATTGCAGGGAAGCAAGTTTTATTGCTGGTCTGTTTGCATCCGTCAGTACCTTTGAGCAGTCATCTGCCTTGTCTCTGATGTTCCACATGTTGGTTATTATTACTAACGCCTTGTCTCAAGTGGGAAAATATTTTTGTAAGTAATACTATTAATGTTAATATTTCATTTTTAACTATCCTTCCTCCAAAGAGCAAAGTATGCTATCTTAGCTGCGGAACAATTCTGTGAGCAAAGTTAGGCTGCGAGAAAGAGTGATGCCTAGGGCTACCCAGTGAATTTGTGACTTTAAAGGATTGGTATATGTTTCTTGCATTCAAGCCCAGCATATCCAAATGTTATGTATTAATTATATTGGGTCCACGGACTTTGGCCCTAATATTATGGGGGCCTTGCACTGCCGGAACCAGTATTCCAGCAGCACAAGGCCTTTTACAGCTTTACACTTGGGCCTCTGCTGCAAATGGTGAATAGCTGCGGCAGTGCACCAGCAGCCCATCCACAATCCCTGGTGCCATTAATTCAGCAAGAGCAGGGGGGGCTGGAGGTGGGCAGAATGGGGCAGGGCTGATGGAGATTGGCACAGGCAGAAAAATGGATTGAGGCCAGGGAAGGGCCAGTATCGGCAGCTGCCGCACTATAAAATCCTGTCACTGTTCCCAGCCTCAATCTTCCTTGCTATGTTCACTTGGATTTGTGCCAGCTAATTCCCTGGCACAGGGCTGAGTAGACTCAGAAGAGCAGTGAGGGCTTACCACTGGGCAAGGGAATAAATGTTTCCTTCCCCAGAGAAGATCTCCAGATATATGCTCCAATGATGTGGGAGGGAATTTAGGTAGGATTGGGCTACCATATACTTTCCCTGCCTTAGGTATATGCATGATATTTTACTGCCCTTGCTTATTGGCTGGATCCTGCCAGGCTTTTGCTTCCCAAATGCCCATTTAGGCATCTATTTAGGACCATCTAATCCTGATGATGAATTTGTTGTATGTACAATGTTGTCTTGAGTCAGCTTGGAGCTGGACCATTACTTCCTGGAATGAGAAGTTCTGGCAATTGGCATATTCAATGTGAATTTCTTCTTGTTGGCACCTAGTTCACACTTCTAGTTGCTTTTTGCTAAGGAAAAAATACACAACCATTTCCAACTTTCATGATGGGCAAAAACAAAGCACTATAAAGTATATCTGTATTTTGTATTTATAATCTCATATTAATTAAATCCAGGGAAGCAAGTTCCAGGGAAAACGTACTCTCTTTGTGTGTTTCATTTGTAGTGGAAATAATGTACATTGTCAATCCTTTTTAGGTTAGGTTTCAAAATTGGAAAGGGCTTTCCAAGTCCTGCCAGGGCTTTGTTTGCATGAAGGGTCAGAATATTAGAAATGGAATAACAATATACGCACACACTGCTACGCCTATTTTACAAGTATGGTAGTGAATACTGAATAGAAATTGTTAATGTCAGTTGCCAGCTAGACGTATACAGCCTATCTACTCACCAGTTTTATGTGGTCAGGTTATTGTCACAACTAGAACAATAAAATTGAACAGTTTTATAGAACAATTAGACTAGTGAGTCCCCGGGCTTCACAAGTGTCTTTCCAATGCTTTTCCTTCAAAGCCCCATTATCAGCGGTGAAATCTGTCATTTCCCTAACATTTTTCCTATAAAAGTAATTGGGATGATTTTTCGCTGCTGATTAAATAATTCATGCCCAAACACATGAAAATTGTTTACACTGATTCATTGTAATCACCTCCTGTTTATCTGAGAACAGAGTTTTATTCGTAAAAATAGTTTTATTTCATTTTTTATGCAGATTTCACTTTATTTTGCAGGTACCATTTTGAAACACCTCTAGGCATCATATTACCTTTGATCATTCCCTTTCATCAGGTCTGCTGCACTTCAGGAATATTTTCCAACCTTCCTTCCAACCAAGAGGCAGATGGCACACAATAGTGCCACATTCTTCTGCTGCTATTTGCTATGGATTCCCCCCTGTAAATATTAGACTCTGCCTCAGTTCTGTACCCTGCGTGGATGTTCTAGATTTGTAAGGGGTCAGACCTCTCATGCATGTAGATGGCACTGTATTATTAATAATAGATACCTCTGGAATGCCTGCGGGCTGCACCTGCTTTCATTATTTCACTTATATCACCTTCCTAGTGCTCAGATTATCTAAACACTTCAGCAGCAAGTAAAATTTATAAAAAATGGAATAACTTGGAATAAAAACATATAATACTGCTTTTTGCCCTTTTCAATTTTGTTTTATTTACCAAAATTTGCAAAAAAAAAAAAAAAAAAAAGCCACCATTTTCAAACATCTCTAATAGTGCTAAGAGGCAGGGAAGGTGAGTGAATTCTGGAAAGACAGAATCTCATGCCCGTGTTGACAGACATTCTCCTATTTCATTTTGGAAAAAATGCTGGAGCTAATTTGGCTAACCTACTTTGTAGTGAAATGTAGTTGTAGCAGAAAATTTATCAAAATGTGAAATCTGAGTTACTCTGAATAACACAAAAATGATTCTGAGTATAATCTTGCTTAGGCTGAAATCCTAACCAGCTTTCCCGCACTGACACAACTGTGCCAAGGGAGCATGTGCTGAATCCTGCAGTTGGGTGGCACTCACAGAGGCAGTGGTAAGGGAATGTTTGTTCCTTTACCTCGGAGCTGCGTTACCTTTACCTCGGTGCTGGAAAACTGGTTAGGATTGTGCCTTTAATGCTGTTAAAACATGCATTCCACACAGCTTATTTTTAGGGGGGGGGGAGTGCATGTGTGTGTAAGTATAAACCTTTTGGCCTCTTTACATTTGATTCACCTTTTGTCTGAGTTCTGGCTGCCGCTGTGGTATATTCTTGCCTGTAGGGTGTGTGAGCAAGTCTTCTGGAATCCAGCATCAATATTGGCCTCAGCAAGCTGCTTTCAGAGCCTTTCCCCCAAACTGGATACTTTTCTTTGTGCACTGTGGCAGTCTACGTAGTGTTTCAGTACCTGGGAAGCCTGCACTATTCATATATAAGCGGGGCTAGAAAAAACAAGTTTGTGTCTAGACCTGCATCCTTCTTTGTGTGAGGGGATGAATTCCAGTTTTAAATGCTTGTGCTTCTCCCTGCTTTTGTTCAGCTGGCACACACAGAAATACCAAAGGACAAAGCAGGATGATACTGAAGTAAACAAGGTAAGTGTCATATACAGGAACTGTCTGAGATGACCTGATGCACTGTCCCTGCCAGCATGCATCCCCCCTAAAAAAAGAATTGTGTGCATGAACCTGCAGCTGCAACTTTGTTGTCCTCCCTGCCCACCTGGCAGCTTACTAAAGCAGCTGGGTGGGCACGGAGACGGAGGTGAGTTCCTTGACTATCAGCTCCACCACCACCTCCTTCCTGTTTGTTTTCAGACAGGATCAGAAGGGTGTAAGAGGAAGGAGCTGGAGCTGAAGTTGTAGGAGCAGAGCAGAAGTTGTGTGGGAGCTGGCTCTGCCTTGCCTTGCTTGTCCCCCCTTTGTCCACCTGGCTGCTTTCCAAAGCAACTTTTTTCTTCTTCTACTTTCTGCCAGTACTGCTGGAGGAAGAGGTGGGCTACTTCTGCCTGATCCTCTTTTCTCTCACAATGAGTGGGAAAATGGTCAGAAAACTGATTGAAGGGGGTCAGTGGGCAATGAACAAATATGGTGTGGGGGGGGGATCCCTCATCAGTGTGCTGCTTCCCCCACATCTGCCCTTTGAATCAGCCACTTCAGTCAGCCTTATAGCTACCCTGGCCCATATAGAACTGTTGTTTGGGAATAGAAGTGCCAGTCATTTCATGACAAAAGCACAACCTCTCTGAAATGTGGTTCATAATGGAAATTGAACTATTGCAATGAAACGTAGAGCAGACGGAACTCACTTGAAGCCGTTTCAGCGATGAGAGGAGGACGTAAGGTGATTTTCAAGGGTCAGTACAATAACAGAATGCACATCAGGAATACCATGCTTGACAGTAGTCTTGGGACCTAATCCTAAACCTGGCCAGTGCCAGTGTTGAGCCCTAGCACTGGCGCAGAGTGCTGTAAATGAACCATAAAGCATGTTTACATCACCCAGTGAGCAGGGAGTGTTGGAGCTGGGCTTGTGCTAGTCAGGCACCAGGCCCAGTGCCAGCAGGACGAGGACATGACACTGCCAGGGATAAGTTCAATCACTGGGTGGCGGTGCAGCTGCTGGGGGCTGGGGGAAGGCAGGAGGAGAGTGGGCAGAGGGGACAATCTCCGCTGGATCCTGAATTTCAAGTTGGGCCTGATATGGAGTTTCTTAACTCTGCGCTGGCAAAATAGCTGACACATTTTTGAGAAGCCCCATTGCAGGACTTGGGGCTTTCACTGGGAGAAGGGGATGAAAATCCTCTTCCCCCAAGGAGACCTTCGACTGCTTCCCAACTCCCGCTGGATACACAACAGAGGCTTTGGCATCACTGCTCCAGTGTGCTCCAGGAAGCTCAGGACTGGGCTGTTGGTCTTCTGTTAATTATTATCTTGACTATCAATGTCAATGTTTGCTGTAAATATATCTAACAAATCCACCAGCACAACACAGTAAAGCAGGGACCTTCAGGACAGTTGCCTCCGCAACAGAGATGCAGTCCCTTTTTCTGTTCTTTATGCAATGGGTGGGGAAGTCATTGTCACATTGCTTTCATTGGCTACGTGATGCTGAGAAGTGCTCAAATTCATAATGATAGACAAAGACCAATTGCAGCTATTAGCAAAGATGGCTAGGTAGTATCTGCTGATTTTGCGGTGCATGTAAATTGCTGGATGATGGGCATTAGAACTGGGCATTTGGGAGCCCTCTTAGGGCCCAATCCTATCCAGTTTTCCAGCACCAGTGCAGCCGTAACGCAGCCCCAAGGTAAGGCAATGAATGTTCCCATACCTTAAGGAGACCTCTGTAATTACCTCCCCACCACAGGATACAGTGCATGCCCCATTGGCATGGCTGCACCAGCACTGGAAAATTGGATAGGATTGGGCCCTTAGTTTTCTCTGCCATTGCAGAGTTTCTCAAGCATGCAAATCTGCTACCAATCTTACCCTCAAATCATACAGTACCGATATAAGAAATAACTTGAAAATGACCAGCAATTACCTAATTTCTGTTAGAAAGTTTTTCAAGCTCTGATGAGGGTTCCTATGATGTCAGGATACTTTAAGAAGCATGTATTTAAAGGAAAAGTGAAAAATCAGATACAACTAAGAGCCCAATCCTGTGCTTGGCGGCATGGCTCTGTGCCGCCGAGTGAGCCTCGCTGCCGGCTCCTGCCCATGCTAGCCCAGCGTCGGCTGGTGCTGGGCTAGCACAGGCAGTTGCCCAGCCACAGAGTTGCCCAGCTCTGCGGCTCAGCGGTCTCCTGGACTGCCGAGCCACAGCACGGTAAGCGGGGGCTGGGACCGGGGCAGGGAGCCTAGGAGGGGGCAGGCCAGCAGGGGTGGAGAGAGGGCGGGGGGAGGCATGATGCAGAGGCATGACGCTGGGAGGGGGGCAGGCTGGAGGCGTGCCTGGGGGAGGGAGACATGCGGGTCCGTGGAGCTCCGCTCTGCAGGATCCAAGGCGCTCACGGAGGGCTCCGCGCCCTCCATGAGCGCCTTTACCTTACCCATTGCGGGGCTGCTTCCCTTACCCGGGAGAAGGGGATGAAAGTCCCTTTCTCCAGAGGCTCCTCCTGCAGTAGCGCAGGATCCGGTGGCAGCTGTTCTTGGTGCCGCTGAGTCTGGGTGCCCCGGGCAGCTTAGGATTAGGCTGCCCGCTGTCTATCCCTAAAAAAGGCACCAAAGTGGATGCTATCCAATTATCAGGAAACAATAGACAATAGAGCAATTGCAAAGCATCTGTTGGTAAAGTTAAACCTGAGAAAAAAGATAGATTAGAAAATAAAGTTAACAGAAGGTGGCAGCATTGTATGTAGGGAGGAAATGGAAATAAATTAATATATAACAATTTATTATGAGTAATACTGCTTTAATCATAGAGGGGGTGTGTGTTTCAATAATGCACTTTTGTGGACTCATAATTTGGTATTAACATCAAAATAACAGGTGTTGAAAAATCATGTGTTAATGTGCATAGATTATTACTTCTCAGTGTGCATGAGTCATGTTTCAATTCTACTACATAATTAAGGTTGGTTCTATATAAATGTAGAAGTGTATCACTTGTGAAACTTGGGAAAGAATGGTGATAATTGAAATGTTCAGTTATGAGGTCTACTCCACTCATAGATGCTGTTTTAACCAGGTAGGAAAGATACTCTGTGTCTTTCTAGCATAACCAAGCTAAAACCAGCACTTTCTAAAAATCAGCAGCACAACATGGAAAGTTTTTCTTGATGATCAAAACCTAAAATTTTGGCAAAACAAAATGACCAGAAAATGAAAATCATTATAACATGTGGTCTTTCAGGAAAGACCGTAATGTGTTGGCTTTACTGAAATTATGCCATTTCAGGTTTCTGTAATGAGGACAAAGGGGTCTGGATCAGTGCAAAATTAATCATAAGGTATTAAGACCAGTTCTTGGTATCAGCAAGATTAAATTGCTGAGTACGAAGAGTACTTGGTTTTTATGTGTCTGGTTGTAACCACAAGAGGTAAAGTACTCCAGCCTTAATGGTGCCCTGATAAAGTTCTCCAAGAATGTGAAGATGGGATTAAACTTAATTTGCAGTAGTAGAATTCTCTGATGGTTTGCTCCTCTGCTTCATACAAGCAAAAAAAAAAAAAAAAAAAGTTGTTTAACATGATAATTTAGGCTTGCCATTTTTAATAAAGGTCCCTAGGATACCTCTTGATTTATTCTTCAGTGTCTGAAATGATAAAACACTTCATTTTTTAGCTTTGGTTTTGTTATGAGTCAGGGCCCAATCCTATCCATCTTTCCAGTGCTGATATAGTTATGCCAACAGGGCATGCTCTGCGTCTTGCAGTCGGGGGACAGTCATGGAGCCTTCCCCAAAGTAAGGGAATATTTGTTCCCTTACCATGGGGCTGCATCGGTGCTGGGAAGCTGGATAGAACTGGGCCCTTTGTGATACATTGTTGGATCTGGACATGGCTGAAATCTCAGCTAAGCCATGATTTATTTGGTGCCCTGGCCTGCCTCTGTCCTAGCTGAGTTCTGACCTCAACAGAATGTGGAAGTGCCACAGGAATCTGAGCAGTGGATTGAAAGTGAAGTCATCTTGTCAGTACAGTGAGACTGAATTACTTTGGGTAAAGGTAGCTAATTCAGCTTGCCCTGAGTTGTGCCGCAGGTGGCCCCGACCCCATGCTAGATACAGTGCAGGCCAGTCGGCCTGCCTGTACTAGCATGGGTTAGACTTGGGCTGTAAGATTTTTGGAATCTCTTCCATATAGGTTAATTCCATATAGGTCTCCTTTTAGTCCACTGTGTTCCTTCAGAACAAGGGACCCCACATTGACCTTGTGGCTTAGGAAACTTCTAAGTGGAGAATAGGCCTTGGCAGGAGTGAAAGAAGAGCAGATTCTGAAGCTGGGCCATGCTTCACAGGTTCTTCATTGGAAGTGTACTGTGGAAGCAATAATTGCCGTAAATACTTGAAATAGTACTTGAAATTGCATAGTACTTGAAATTTTTGCCAAGTAATCAAGCTCCAGTTATCACTTTGCCTTATCTCTGGGTCAATCAGAGGGCAGAGCCTTTCAACTCTGAAAAGTTTCCTTTCTTTCTCAAGCAGCAGGCAGACACCTCTCATTAGAAGCAATGCAGAGATAATTTGTTTCTACAGCAACTTCACTAGGAAATTCCAGCCAAAGTTAACCTTTTAATCTCCTTCCTTCTTTCCCTTTTGCAAATGCTGCTACAGCCTGGTTCTGCTTTGCAAATACAGTACTTGCAAAGCAGGTCTGTTTTTTTCAACACCAGGATGGGATCCTCCTTTCCATTTGAAACAAAGTCCCCGGCTACAATTCAGTGCACCATTATTTAAGAATAACACCCATGGAAAGCAGTGGGTCTACTTCTGAGTAAAAAGGGTTTCTCATCTCTCTGCTGTGAATTGAATTGCACACTCTCAGTTATGTGTTATGGGTTGCATGTTGTATGTAGTATGTAGAGCTTCTGGCTTAACACACCAGACACCTTAAAGGTGGATTTGATTCATGGATCTCCTGCAATGGTTCCCAACCTTTTTCACTTGCATATCCCTTGGCAGTCCATTTCCATAAATTGTACTCTTCATATTAGAAAAATGTTTGTAGTAATGCAAGCCCTCATCTCCCCTCTATGAAAGCCTAGACTTCATGTATTTATCACAGTGTTTTCTCTTTTTGTCTGTTTGAAGAACAGAAGACTCTGCCTTTGCACTGTTTTGCACCAGAAGTGTGCTGAGAAATTCTGGGTGATTGATCACTTTCCATATTATGTTTCAGCTTTTTTACTGTGCTGGTTTTCAATCACTGGTTCATAGATAAATTGATGACCAAAAACTAGCTATTGGTGGGGCTTTCACAGCCAGCTAGCTACCTCCCTTGTTACTCCTTGCAAGGCATTCTGGAGCGCAACCTGCCTTTTTTTTTATTCAATTCTTTTTCAAGTATCCCTAAAGGTCCTGTTGAGTGTCCCTGGGAGTACATGAATACCAGGTAGGAAACCACTGTTTTACTGTATGTTGTTTACAGTGCACTTATGTTGACTTATAGGCGAGTGTCCGAGGTGCTTGAAGTTCCTACTGTGATGCCCTGTTACTATCCCTTCTAGGTGTGTTCCAGGACCAGGAGCCTTCTAATTTCTGCCAGAGGCAGTTATAAAACAATGTGATATTAATTGAGTAAAGTGATCTAGTACAAGTGTTTTTTTTGTTGTTTTTTTGCTATGCTTTTGTTAGAATCCCCTTCTCTCTTCTGTGTTGGCTCAGGATAACTAGATATGATAGTACCATGATACTGGCCAAGATAAGAAGCAAGCTTGAGGAAGTGGTTGAAAAGACTTCCTGTTGCACTATAGACTCTTCAGATATGTTGTGTGCTGACAGCTTGTTCCTTTCTCTATGGTGGAAGATTTCTCCACAAACCAGTGGTGACTGGATTCAGACTGGCAGAACATCCCAAGTTGGAGCTAGGCCACAAAGGGAGAGATTGGCTAGTCTTTTCTCCCCTACACTATTTTCAAAGCAAAAATTGCCTCCCTGACAAGGTGGTTTGCCTTGCAAGCAGTGATTTGAGAAAAGTGCCATGGCCAAAGCATATCACCTTGCTAGGGAAGGACATTTTTGCATTTAAAACAGCATGGTGGGGGAAGTGATCTTCCTTGCATAGTCAGATCCTGACCAGGGTTGCCCTTCCTATTAGTCAGGTATGTTTTGTTTTTGAAAAAAGAGTCTCCAGATCGAAACACACTTAAATCCCATGAGTTTCCATGAACATCTGATGTGGCTCTCATGCACACTCTTTGATGATGGTGATTGTTGTATGCTGTCTGTTGTGGACATTTGTTGAAACAGGTATGGTATTTGTTGAGGCATAAGACCTCAATATTGTGTTTTCAATTCACATTAAATAAGAAAAGAAATAAAATACAGGTGGGGCCTCTGTATCCGCAGGGTATCTGTTCTTGGACCCCTGCGAACACTGAAAACTGCAGAAAAGCAAATCTGCGGTTTTGGCCCTTTAAACCCCCTGAAGGTTTCTGAAGCTCGCACTGGTCACATGTGTCTTCCCATGGACGCTGCAGGCTTCAGAATGGCCATTACGGCAAGAACAAAAAGCACTACTTCTGATTTCCCGAGAGAAACCAGAAGTGTCGTTTTTATGAATTTAAAGGCATTCTGAGGCCCAGAAAGGGCTTCCCAGGGCCTAATAATACCTTAGAAACCATGAAAACGTCACTTTTTTTCTCCACAAACCAACGGTGTATCTTTTAGTATCTTAGTACTAGCATCCTTTTTTTCACCATAACAGCCATTCTGAAGGCTGTAGAGGCCTTGGGCAGATGTATCCTCTGTGGCCTCCAGAAAGCCCTCTGGAGGTGACTGGAGCTCAACTCTGGTTGCCTTTGGAGGGTTCAGGTTGGGCCAAGTCTGGCTCAACATGGGTCCAGGAGTTGAAACTGAGGATGATAAAAAGTGGCAAAAGAGGTTAATCATATAGACCAGGGGTGTCCAAACTTTTTGGCAGGAAGGCCACATCATCTCTCTGACACTGTGTCAGGGGCAGAATTAAATTAAAATTCACATTTGAATAAATTTACATAAATGAATATATTAGAGATGGAACTTGTATGAATGAATGAAGGTCTTGCAATAGCTCAAGGCCTATAAAAATCCTTGCACAAAGCAAGGCTAGCCTTTCCTTCACTGCCACATCACAGATGTAAAACAGGAAGCAGTGGAGGGAACCCTTGTCCCACAGCTCATGCGAGAGGTCAAACAGTCATCTTCACACTGAGAGCAGTTGCATCAGGCCAGCATGGGCTCCAGCAAGTCTCCGGAGGGCCAGATGCTCATTGGAGACTGGGGGCTCCCCGCGGGCCAGATTGTGACTCCCCGAGGGCCGCAAGTGGCCCCCGGGCCAGGGTTTGGACACCCCTGATATAGACAATATGCCAATATGCAGCATGTGGGAAATAAGTAGGATGTGGGGGCTTACCACTAAATATATTTTTACGTATCTGCTGAGCTGAAGCTGGCTGGTGGAATTTCAAGGACCCTTCACTGGAGACTCATGACGAGGGCTGAGTTATCAGGGTGAATTCATTGCAAAGCCGGAGTATTCCAAAGGCAAAGAGGGGCTCCTAAACAGCAGTTCAAGCACATGCTAGGAGGGCTTGGGTAGAGCAGTGATGTGCTGTTCTGAAGAACAGGGAAGACCTAGAGCAAAGTCTGGGGGTTTCAGTTGGTTGATTGTGTATCACCAGACAAAAGAAGAGGATTCCGGGCTGAATCTCCTGGGACAGTTAAGATAAGGGTGTCTCTGGTTAAGACAAAAACCTAGACCGAGGAGAGGAATAATTTCCTGATTTAAACAAAAGACCTTATGCTTGACTCTCAACAGCCAAATCTATAATTCCTCCAGTGGTAAAATTTAGGGAATGAAGCATACAGAGGACTTTCCATGTCTAACTGGATTACAGATGGAAAAGCATTTATTCAAAAAGAACAAGGCCAATGCATTAGATGTGAGGATGCTTGTCTCTTCCTAAGTTTCATTTGTCTGGGGGTATTTCTTGCTTCTAGGCTTGACCAAACCTTAGCCAAGCGGAGCAGTCTCATGCCCACAGATTCATATCCGTGTATAAAGGGCATTCTGGGCTTACATGCTGCGTGCATGTATGTAACCATCTCAAAAATTGTAACCCAGTCCTCAAACAAAGTAGCTATTCTACATCAGTTAATATTAGTCATGACAGAACTTCTGAATGCATGAATCTTGAGGGAGCAGGAAAAGTCCTGCAGGATGAAACTCTTCTCTTTATGGAGAGAGAACAAGCAGAACAAAATGCACTGAAAGCAGCTATACTAGTTTCAAGACAAACTCAAAATTATGTGGGAAAGGGAAAACACTTTTTTGCATGAAATGAATACTGTGTATATTTACTCGAGGCTTAGGGGAATAGCTTATATGACTGGCCTGGCTCCACAAACTCCAAGATGTCTGGCTGGGGAAACTTCAGATTCGAAGTGGTCTGCAACCTGTTTAATCTATTCTGGGCCAGGTTATCCAGCCATCTTGGTCTGTAAGAAGAGTAGCATTCTTTCCAGGATGGTGGCACTGGGAGTGATTTATTTTCCTAGCATTTAGAGTTAGCTCATTTATTTAAAACTCATCAGCACTGAGGTTCTAGTCTAAGATGGGTTGCATAAACAAAAAGCAATACAAAATGGATTCAGCTAAGCTACAGCTAGCCTTAGGATGGTCGTTGTCTGTCCTCGAACATCTGGGATTTAAACGTCAGTTTTATAAACAAAACAAAACCTCCTGCATGATGATGGAGCCTCTTCTGCACTTTCTCTGTGGTTGTTCAAATAGATTGCCTTTAAACACTTTGCTAATTGCATGGATAAGTGACCCTGCTCATGGAGCATACTATATGTTGACAGAGTGCATTACTTCATTTTGCCTTGTTGGCAACTTGAGATCTTAAGAAAACAATACTGAGGTTACTCTCATTTTGCACTGCTATCCTTGGAATGCTGCTTGGATTTTCATTTAACTCTGTCACTGCACGATGCTCACATCAAGGTTGTTTTTCAGAGGAAGTAAAATATCTGAAACAGAAAATATGATCACAATTTTCTTTTCCTCCCCAAAAAGAAAACACCTTTGGTGCTTTTTTAAAATAGCTTAATTCGTTGTTTTAATGGAAATAGTGAACAAGAAAGAGAGTAACCCCCTCTGGTGTCTTACAGCTGTTGCAGAAAGCAGTGTTTTTATAAAGTTTCAGCAAGTGAATATAAGCTTCATTTATAAACAAGGCAGCTCTCAGGATTCTGGGCCCAATCCTATCCAACTTTCTAGCACCAGTGCAGTCACAATGCAGCCCCAGGGTAAGGGAACTAATGTTTCCCTACCTTGAGGAGGCCTCTGTGACTGCCTCCCCACCACAAGATGTAGCACACAACCCATTGGCACAGCTGCACCGGCACAGGACTATTGGACAGGATTTGACCCACAGTCTGGCAATCTGTCTGTGTTTTGGCTTTGCCTGAACACAAACATTACTCTCCAAAATTTTCCCTTGAGCATATTAATCACAAAGGAGCAGGGACGTGAAGAAATCCAAGCCAGTGGAAGCTAGCTTCTTCCTCACATTCTTAAAGCTGACCTGTGATCGGAGTGTCAAGATTTCTTAATAATTTTTCCACTGTTTCTCTTCAGTTCTTTATAAATCCCTTTGCCAGTAATGATTCCCTAAAGCTCAATTCCCCCATTGTTGTCAGTAAAATAGTTAATGCTTGTTGCAAACATAGCAGTTCCCATTGAGGTTGTTTATTCATTTAACTCCAATTAATGCGTACATGGCTTGGGCAGAAGTGAGTCCTGGTGGATCGCATCCTGTGTTTTTACACAACCAAAGACCTTTCAGCAATTAAGATAGTGTGAAGGCCACTGTGTAGAGTTTGGAATTCTATTAATGATTAACCAGTGAGATCATGCTTTAGAACAGAAATAACACTTTCCATACTTTTTACTAAATTACTCTTAATTGTGGAGAAATCACAGATGAGCGTGGCACTTAACTAGACCTCTAGGAGAGGATTCATGCTGTTACTAGTGATCGTCTATTTTGTGATAGTTTTAGTTTTGTAAAAGACTACCTTGGAAAAGTTACAGATAATGTCCTTGGAAAATGCTCAGTTACTGGACCACAGACATATCTATAGTTATTTTAATTCATAATGACTGCATTTTGTCAATTTCAGTTGATTTAGTTGCCCTGTTTCATGAGTCTCTGCTCTGAGGATAGGTTATTTTATATCATTGGATCTTGCCTTTTTGATTGGACAGGGATCTGGTTTCTCACTCTCTGTAAAGTGCTATGCGCATGGACAATGCTATATAAATAGTAGTAGTATTAATATAACATGAAGAGTCCCTGATCCATACATATACATGATTGATATCCAGCACCATCCATTTAATGTAGCGGAAGAATCATGCTGTTGTCTATGAAGGCACACAATTATGGGCGCAATCCTAACCAACTTTCCAGCACTGACATAGCTGTGCCAATGTGGTGTGCACTGCATTCTGCAGTGGGAGGTAGTCAAGGGGGGGGCCTCCTCAAGGTAAGGGCATGTTTGTTACCTTACCTTGGGCCTTCATTGCGACTAGGTCAGTGCTGGTTAGGATTGCGCCCTAAGTGTGTTAGGGTCCAATCCTATACTCCCTTAGTGCTGACGCTAAACACATTTATGGCACCATGGCAGGAGGGAACGCTGGCACTGGGCCCAATGCTGGGTGGAGGATGCTGTGCAGCCACCAGAGCAAAGTAAGAGCATTGAGAAGTGGTGCGGCCTTTTGGGGTAGGGGGAGAAACCAGCCCATGAGGGGGTGGGACTGGAGGAGGCCTCTTTTGCCAGATCCTATCCTCTGTGTTGGGCTGAAAAGCACAACATGAAAGTTCTCAAGTCTGCACTGGCAAAATAGCCAGTACAAACTTGAGAAGCCCCATTATGCTGCTTGTGTACTTACTCGGGGGTAGGGAACCTCTGGTGGCTTCCTAACACCCACGGGATACAGTGGTCGCCATTTTGCTGTTCCTCCGGGCACCGAGAAGGATAGGATTGGGCTGCTTGTCATGTTGATAGACTGTTTGCTTCAGTAGTCTAATAAGGTTCTTAATCTAGAATTAGTCCAGAAACTGTTAATATCAAACTTTAGTCACTGTTAATTCATTTCTAGCATTTACTAAGCAATGCTTTTGTTCAGTACGTCCTATAGAAGCCAACTGAATATGTTGCTTTCAATATCCCTGTATGCTGCTGGGATGTTTCTCGCTGTACTTTCTGTTACCAAACATTGTACAAGGCTTTTTTTGCAGTCATCAGGGATTGGGGTCTTCTACAGCTCAGAAAGGTTAATACATCGTCTTCAGCAGAAAGAGTAGCTACAAGCTCTATTTATGCAGTACTTTGTCTTGGGAAACATTGGCTTTGTTTATACATTCCTTTAGAAGCAGCTTTTGTTTTACAAACAGAAAGATCATGGATGAGCAGGAAAACAGAGGAGCTGAGTCAATCTGTTTCAGAACTATTACTATTTGTTACTTATATAGCACATACAGTATGGAAAGTGCACAACACTTTTGTATCATGTCCTCAACCATTTTGTGTGCAGGCCATATTATTCTCACTTAACACATGGAGAACAGATGCTAATGTGTGGCAGACAAACTTAACTTCAGCCATGAGTTAACTCTCTGCCTGCTTGCAAATCTGCCTCAGTAGGACAACCTGAGGCTGAGACAACACTTTGTAAGTTCTCTCTTCTTTGAAGAGAAGCCTACCTCTCAAAATGGAGAGGTTTTTGAATAGTTATAATATAGTATGATAATATTTTTAAAGGCAGAGACCTTAAAACATGCAAGTAAGAATGCTTTCTTGTTCACTAACAGAATCTAAAGATTGCGTCGTACATTGCAGAAGACAAATATGTTTTCCTAAAGATGCGTATGTTACCCTGATCAGCTGCAGACTTCTTGCCATTTTACTGTGTTGCCACCATGTGTATAGACTAAAAATAGAATTTATAAAGCAGTCCAGGATCTCTCTCTCCCCCTCATATAATCAAAGCCACAATTCATCACACTTTATAAAAGAATATGTATCTTATCCCAAACCATCACTGCTCTCTCTCCCCCCAGCTCCAAGTTTGGAGCTGCAGTGGTAGAAGGGGAGTATCCCTGCTGCTGAGCTTCTGAGATGGTCAGATGTCCAGGTCAAGTATGAGCGGAGACTGCCCTGCTTGTAACTCCAAATCCAAATCTAAGAAAGGAACTGATACTGATCTTGTGCAGAAGTGCAGCATACGGGCTAGGAACAACAGCACAACCCTTTTTGTGCCTACTTGAAAGCATGTTCCACAGAGAATAAAAGGAATTATTCTCAAGTAACACAAGAACATAAGCCCCATTGAACACACTGAAACCTGTATCTAAGTACAGTGTTTATCTGTGGACTTGAGCATCCAAAGATGCCAAGTCTGGGCCTCAGAGGGCCTCTTCTCCTTCCTCAGGAGAGGCCTCCTGAGGAAGCTGGGAAGCTGATGTGACCTGGGGGGGCTGGGTGCAGCTTCCAGATGAGTAATTGTGGCACCTGTGGATTCCATTCTGAGGATTTTAATCTGTGGGGGAGGTCCTGGTACAGATCCCGAGGGCCCACTGTAGTCATGCATAGAATTGCATTGAAGTGGGGGGGGGGGGTCCAGGAAAAAGGTCTGACTCTTGCCCTCTGTGCTAGCAACTCTTACATTAGTTTGTAAACTTCAGCTTAGGTGGATTGAGATCTTGCTCATAGCATACCCTATAGCTCAGTCCTATGCATATTGACTTAGATCAGTGGTTCTCAAACTTTTAGCATTGGGACCCACTTTTTAGATTGAGAATCTGTCAGGGCCCACTGGAAGTGATGTCATGACCAGAAGTGACATCATCAAGCAGGAAAATTTTTAACAATCCTAGACTGCAAGCCTACCTACACTTACCTAGGAGTAAGTCCCATTTACTTTCATTGTTAAAAGCATATACATAGTATCCTGTTCGAAGTACAGATCTGTCACATTTCCCCAAATACAATCACATACCATGGCAGCATCAAGTCTATGATATTAAAAATAAAATACTGAAATGAATGGGGACCCACCTGTAATTGACTCACAACCCACCTAGTGGGTTCCAACCCAGTCTGAGAAACACTGACTTAGATGTGAAGTCCTGTTGAGTTTAGTGGGACCTACTCCCAGAGTAGTGTGTATAGAATTGCAGCTTGAGTTCTCTTTCATAAAAACCAACTTAACAATAGCATTAAAAAAAAAAACTATAAATAGTGCACAGGGGTGGAAATGTGCAGTCAGACTGCAAACCACATTAGGGGCTAGGTGCTCAAGCTTCTCAACCCTTGGCTCTTAGCCATTTTATGCAGCTCCCACCAGCACCATTTGTGTTGTCCAAGTCCAAGTTACACATTTCTTGCACATATGATTTTACTCAAAGATATTATACCAGATAATTTTACTCAAAGAGATTATACTAGATCTGAAACACCTTGCCACTTTAATTCTCAGTGGTGTGACTTCTCAAAATGAAAAGCAGTAGGTCGGTCTGACAACTTTCTCTGCTGCCTTAAGTCATGCGGGGTACAGGTAGGCTCCTATATCGGGGAGGGGGGAGTTCTTTTCCTGGCCCCCTGTGGATACAGAAACTGTGGATGCAGGGGACTCTTGTATACAATTAATAGAAGCCCCTCACAGCCGTTACAATACTTTTGTTTTTCATCTGTAACGATGGCAGCACAGGTATTTTTGCTTAAACGGAAGAATGTGACTACGGGCACAGAGCAGGCAGGCTAGAGGGAGACTAACAAACATTATCAGGAAGCAGCTGCTTACATTTGTTAGTCTCCCTCTAGCCTACCCGCTCTGTGCCCGTAGTCACATTCTTCCGTTTAAGAAATAATTCTTCAGTTTAAGCAAGGAAGTTTATTAGTTTAAAAAAAAACACCTGTGCTGGCATCACTATGGATGAAAAAACAAAAGTCTTGTAATGGGCACAGGGTGAGTGTGCGAGTCCCCCCATATCCGTGGATAATTGAAACTGTGGATACTGGATCTGTGGATTCAGGGCCCACCTATATAAATTTTTCATATATAAATAAGACAGTATGGAAGTAGTCAGAACTGAGAATGGAGAGTTGATGGCACCTGAAGTGTTCTGCCTTGAATTAAACTTCTCTGCTGTGTGTAATGATAACTGCGCAATTTTTTTAAAACCACTCTAGTTTCTAACTTTAAAATGTAAGAGTTACTCAAGTCTGAAACTATGGTTTGAGTTATCTAATTACTTCCCAAGCCTGGAAGACACAGAGCTCAGTTTCATAAGATCTGCTCCATTGTTACCAATTCTGCAGTGACAGGTGAGAAAGATGAAAGTGAGTCTGCTCCTATATTTCTAATTGGTTGTGGTTGGAGAGTGGTCTTGTTGATTTGAATCTGCAGTGCTTGTGAGCTGTTGGACAGCACAAAGTCATAGTAACTATGTTTAGTTTAATCAGCTTGGTCAGCTGAAAATAATTGCTCCTCTGGAAGTATGATTTCCATAAAGTGAACATTTTATTCCAAACTGAGTTGGAAAATTGCCCACTGGAAAAATTATACAAGTGCAGCCTTAGATCTGCTGCTTCAAATGTTCAGGGAAGTATTCTTGATATGATTCCAGTCTATAGCATTGTCTTAAGGAAGATGAGAAATAGATTTTCCAGAGACTTATATCTGAGACCTAAGCTATCTGTTAGGTTTACAAGATCTGTAGTCAGTCTTGTAGCTTACAAGATTTTTGAGGGAACCCTGCAGTAAATGGCACTTTAAGAGTTAATTAGCTGACCCAGGAGAGTGATTTGCAGAGGTAAACTGTTAAATACTCCCTAGTCCAGTGCTATGACCCCAATCCAAGCCTTGGTCCCCACTCATGAGTAAAGGTAAAAGTTCAAGTACATGTCATCTATAGTGGATATAACATGTATTTTGGGTCTGAGATCTCCAGTGATGTGTGCAGCTGGAAGATTTTGGGAAAACTTTCATTGAAACCTTAAATGAATTGAGTTGGCAAAAAACAAATATTATCTATGTGAAAATGTAAAGATAGCACAAAACATTTGTCCAAAATACCTTTACTCATGGCTTTCCATTGTACAAGGAACTAGACCCACTGATTTCCTTTCCAGTTTGGAACAGAATGAAGCTTATGTCCATTCCTTCCTTGTATAAACAGTCTGGTACCTAGATGGCATCAGAACTGTCCCTTGTAGACAGCTCTCCTGTGTTTTCTCATTGCTGTATATCTCATATGAAGTACTTCCGTCTTCCACCTGTAGCAGATTAATGGAACATTTTTGCAGGTATTACTTCTGCAACTTGTTTCGGTTAGCAAGTTAAAGGTTGTTAGAAAGCACACCCTGCCTCTGTATTAATTCTTCCATATGATGCTAAAATAGCTTTTCCATGTCCCCTTTGTGCTTAACAAAATAAAAATACCAACACATTACTATCCTAGTGCAGAGAGCTAAAAAAGGCAGCAGCAGCAAGAAAACCTACCCAACCAGCCTCTTTATGAACAACTCAGACTGGAATTGATCATTTACAACTAGAAAAAAGTTTTCACTATCGTCAGCACTAACCAATCTGGGTCATTTCTTCATTAGCAACTATGAAACTGAAACAAGCAGTAGGATTGTGCAGCTCCTTAGAGGAAAATAAATCTGTTACCTTTAAAACTCAAAGCTGTTTCAGGGCTTGCTTCCTACATGTTGTTGCTTTCCCCTCAGTGTGAATATACATGATCCAGCGCCTGTAAGCGGCCTTAATATAACTACTACTGTCTGTTGAGCACTCTTGGGTGTTGCTTAGTACAGTGAACTAGGAAAAGAGAGAAGCTGCAGTTCAGCTCTCTGCATAGGGGAATGATTTTGTGTGTCAATTCCAAACCCACAAAAAGGTTGTATGAACAGACTTCATGTACAGCTTGTGTCAGATTTCTGTTTGTCTTCCATTGATTGATTAAAGTAGCTCACGTTGAAGCCTATGTACTTTTAAGTGTACATAGGGAGGAAAGTGCTAGAGCTCAGTACTTGCTTATGTTGCCTAGGATTTGGATCAGTTTATTTTTAAAACTTCTGTCCCACTTCTTCCTTCCCCCTGAAAGGAGGAGTCCAAAGCAGTTAATAAACAATTTTAAATACATACAGTGGCGTAGCTAATGATCGTGTAGCCCGGTGCTAAGCTCAAAGTGTTGCCCTGGAAGTGATGTCACAACCGGAAGTGACATCATGCCTAGGCTTTTAGAAAAGTGAAAATTGGGAGGAACCCACCTCCTCCCTCCAGCAGTTTGCCACCCACTTGCTCTGCTGCCTCCCCCCAGTTAGTGGCATAGCTAAGCCATCTATCTGCTACCTGGGGGTCAAAGAAGATTTGTAGCCCCCCCAGACAAAATCAAATTTAATTAAGTAAATAAATAAAAAGTGTGCCCCTGATTGGTTCAAGACACTGTCATGATAACATGTCATTGCACCATGTCAATAAAATAATAACATTTCATTGGCACTCAGACTCATAGGTCAGTTTTGAGATAAGAAAATCCACTTTGTTCCATAAGGCAGTTGTGTTTTCATTTTCTGGTTAATTGGCCATAACTTTGGACAGAATACAGATATTCCAGTGCAGTTTGTTTCATTGCATTCTGCATTAAATTACCTTTCCAATAATATGTAACATGATGGTATTCATACATACCAAGATTTTCACAATTTTGGTCACGAGTGTCAAGTTCAGCTTGTTGCCCCCCTAAAGCTTGATGCCCGGTGCAACTGCTACCCCCTGCACCCCCTTAGCTACACCACTGAATACATGTGTAATACACCAAAAGCCAAATAAAGCATCAATATGAAGCAGTTCAGCAGCAAAGAGCAAACCTCTAAGAACAGAGAAAACACAAACACACTATGCACACCGCAGGATTAAAGAGCTTGCCAAAATAAGAACTATTTTTTGTGTGCTGCGGCAACACCAGCAAAGGGGGCTGCTCTGAACTTGACTGACAGGCTGTTCTATAGGCTGGGTGCCACCAAGGAGAAGGCCCCTCTTGAGCTTCACCACCAGTTAAGCTTCAAGTTGGCAGAACACAGAAAAGTTGTTTGCAGGAGTGCATGCTGCTGATCTCCAATGTTCAAATCTAGTGTAATTTTCAATAAAAAAATTAAAGACACTCCAGTTTGCTGCATAGGATTGCAGCCTTACTCTAGAACAGGGGTCTCCAAACTTTTTGGCCATAGGGCTGCATGAAATATCTGGCGAAGTGTTGAGGGCCAAAAAAAAATTTAAATATAAAATTTAAATAAATAAGAGATGGAACTTAGATGAATGGATAAATGAATGAGTGGGCCTATTCACTCAGCCTCTCTGGCCCTCAGAACACCCTCCAGATGCAATCAGAGCACAGCTCTGGTCATGTTCAATTGAGTGGGCCAGAGGCTTTCAGGGGCAAGAGGCTGGCCGCTGGCTGGACAGAGGCTCCTTGCGGGCCACATCTGGCCCCCGGGCTGGAGTTTGGAGACCCCTGCTCTAGACCTTAGGGACTGAGTAGCAAGAAGAGGTGCCAGCTGGCCTCCAGTTCAACAAGAACTGTAGTGAATGCCATAGCTGGTGCTTCCTGAATCCTGCTCACTTCCCAGAGCCTGGGCTATTCCTGGCCAAGAAGCCATCCCCTCAGTACCACTTTCTGAAACCTACCTTGCAGAAAGGAGCGGAAGCCCTGCAAACCAGGACCCTATCAGGACAGAAAGTACTTTTCACTTTGAAAGTCAAATCTATACTCTAGCACTGAAATGTTGTATCTGGAAAATACAAAGTGTGTGTGGTCTGAAAACAGCTTCAGGCTTTAAGGCACCAATCCTATGCACACTTACCTAGGAATAAGTCCAGCTGCACAGCTTGGTGCTTCTGAGTATGGCAGGGCAGGGTGGCCAGTTATCATAACTGCAAAAGAGGACAAGGCACCCCAAAATGTAGGACATCCAAGAAAAATGAAGGACAACCAAGACCACACTAAAAACATTCATGTATATTGATTTCATGGGGTTAATTTAAACACTAGATTACTTATTACATTTAAAACTACATTACATATAATTTATTAATTCCAAGAAGGCTATCCACTGCCTGCTCACAGGGAAATGGAGGGCATGTAAGTTATTTTCCAGGACATGAGGCTAAAAAAAGAGGATATGCCCTGGAAAAAGAGGACATCTGGTTGTCCTGGGTAGTGGTGCACTGGAGGCTAAGCACAGGCAAACTTCATATATGAACACGTATAACAAACATGCACAGTCTGAAATCTTAAGCTTAATGCAACACTCCAGTGTATGCAATGGGGGTGAAAGCTGAATACTTCTAGTTTGCCAATGAGAGTAAGCATGTTGTGGGGGGGCCGGCTCTGCTTGCCCCCCACATCAGTAGCAGGGCTCTGTTTGGCATGGAAACCACCAGTGCTCGGTCCTCTTCCTTCGCCAGCGCTGCTGCTGCGTCCAACAGGTGCGTCGGGGAGCTGGTCTCTTCAGCCCAAGCCCGAGCCAGGCTGCGGGTTCGCCTGTGGCGTGGCTGCCGCTCCTCCAGGGACGGGTCTCTCCTCCTCCTGCTGAGAGCCAACCCCGGGGGAAGGCACCCCTGGTTGTCCGCGCCCTGGCTGCGCGCCTCTTCTAGCGCTCCGCAGGACCCCCGGGCTCCAGGGAAGGAGCGCGCCACCAGGCTCCCCGAGGGGGCGCACGGGCAGCGAGCGCCAGGGCCGCTGCTCTGGCCGGAGGCGCCCCTGCCTTCCTCCCGGGCAAGTGGCAGCCCAGCGCGGCGCGCCGGAGAGGGAGGGCCGAGGAAGCCGCGCCGCCCCGCCCTTCAGGGCAGCCGCCGCGCCTGCAGCGGAGCGCGCTCAGCCCTCGTCCCGCTCGGCCGGGACGCATCCCGCCTGCGAAGAAGTTGCGGAGGCTGCGGGCGCGCCATGCCGCGGCGGGGGGCGGCTGCCTGCGGGGCGCTCTGAGGACCGGCCATGCTGCAGCGTCGGGGGGATGCGGGGGGCTCCCCGCCCGCGCCCGGGGAGCAGCTCCTGAAGGCGAAGCCCGCGCTCTACTACGCGGTGAGTGCCTGCGCCCCGGGAGAGTCGGGGCCGGGCCGGGCCGGGCAGGGCGCCTCGTCCCCCTCAGAGCAGCCCCCTGCAGTTCTTGGGGGGGCGGAGGGGAGAGTCTTGCAGCCCTCCCCGTCTCGCAGCTGGCGCCCTGGAGCGGTGGCTGCGCAGCTGCTGGCTCGCACTGCCCCTTCCCTCTGTCCACGCAGACCCCTGGCTGGAAGGGAGAGCGCCCCCCGCCAGGGCTGGTCCAGGCGGGCTGCAGACTCTACTTACGCCCACTCAGTGGGTGCGGGGGCAGGCAGGCTGCCCGTGCACTGCGCCCCACCCTGCCTGCAGCAGGCCCATCCTCTTCTCGCAGGGAAGAGGATGCAGAGGTCTTCGTTCTAGTGGCTGGTGGGCAGAAGGCTGGCACCTCTGCTCGTCCCTGCAGAAATGGCAGGGCAGGAGCATTCCTTCCCCAGGCCACTAGACAAGGTGGGGGCAATGGAAACAGTTGTCTGAGGGAGGGGAGCAAGCATGCTGTCCAGGGTGTGGCTTGACTCCTGCCTCCAGCCACTCTAGCACTGCTGCTGCCACCACTACCTCCTCATCTGGCCATGCATTTCCTCTGCTGGCCACTAGAGGTGGTGGCAGCATTGCACACCTCGGAGGAGATAAGGCTTCTCATGCCTTCAACATGTTCTCTGAATGCATGAGGATGGAGTCAGCAGGTGAGCATATCCTCCTGGTGCAAGCCATTAACAATGAGTGAGTTAGGGACACAAGGTGCAGGTATGGCAGGTGAGGCAAAAGAACATAAGAACAGCCCTGCTGGATCAGGCCATAGGCCCAACTTGTCCAACTTCCTGTATCACACAGTGGCCCACCAAATTCCCAGGGAGCACACAAGACACCCGCATCCCAGTGCCATCCCTTGCATCTGACATTCTGAGGTAACCCACTTCTAAAATCAGGAGTTTGCACATAAACATCATAGCTTGTAACCCAAAATGGACTTTTCCTCCAGAAATTTGTCCAGTCCCCTTTTAAAGGCATCGAGGGCATTTGCCATCACCACATCCTCTGGCAAGAAGTTCCACAGATGAACTACATGCTGAGTAAAGAAATATTTTCTTTTGTCTGACCTAACTATCACAGTGCTCAGTTTTAGCAGATGTCCCCTGGTTCTGGTGTTATGTGAGAGGGAAAAGAGCATCCCCATAATTTTGTATGTCTCAATCATGTCCCCCCTCAGGTACATTTTTTCTACTGAAGAGCCCCAAACACTGTAACCTTTCCTCATAAGGGAGGTGCCCCAGCCCAGTACCATCCCATCATAGTCCATGGTAAAGCACTGCAGCTGCCCTGCCTGCTTATACCTGAGGAGGCTTTCCTTACACCTGAGAAAGCTGGTGTAAGGAGAGCCTCCTTGGGTGTAAACATCTATGCTGCATGTCCCTGGAGTGAGTGTGTGTGCATGCACTGGTGAGAGTAGGGGGTGAGTAGTGGAATTGGGTAGTAGCGCCATTGGGAGATAGATTTAAATAGGAGAAGGGATAGCTTCTATGTGGATTGAATCCTTGATGCTTTCTGTTTTTGAAGCACCACCAACTCAGAGCACTGAAGAAGTTAAAGTGCTTCAGAGAATGCAAAGGCAAAGAGCCCCCATCCCAGTTTCCATCATCTTATACCATCAGTCCGGCAAATTTGTCCTTCAAAACACTCAGTAAAGGGGAAAGAGACGTGCCAAGACAAACCAGTGAAAAAACCAGTTACTATGCCAAGTTGGTTTATTTTCCTCCAGCAGGGCTCTTCTTATGTTCTTAGTTCCTCAGTGAACTGGGATTTGTGGAAGGGCAGTTCTGAGTTGGTTGTCACATTCCAAAATTCCTCCCTTTTATGTACCACAACCACCAATATTTCTAAGAAATTGTATAAAGTTGATTATCAGTGAGTCAGGCCACCTTATTCACAAAGTGGTGGTGTAGATTGGTCCCATTGTAGAATTTCTCCTTCTTCTTGCTCTGAAATAGCTCAAGATATCTCAAACCAATCTGGCACCTACTTATCTTGTGCCATAACCCCTTTGCCAACCCCTGTGCTGCTGCCAGCAGCCCACCAGTAAGAGACCCAGGCAGTGCCAGGGCACCTGTCTTGTGTGAGCACAAGGTAGCACACTCCTGCCATGCCATCCAGCACCACTTCTCTGTCTCCAGTGCTGCTGCTTCTAAATTGACAGTGGTAGGACAGTTTACAGCATGCTCCCTATCTGGCCACGTAGAAGTGGCTCTGGAGGAGAAAGCAAGCTCCAAGAGAGTGAGCAAGAAGAGAATGGCGCCGCAGTTATGGGGTGCACATTGTTCCTACCTCAACTTAACACTTGAAAGAATCAGTTCTCTTGGATGGTCTGCCTAGGGGCATAGTTCATGTGGCAGCCCAATATGGGATTGAATCTAATGGCTAGTAGTTGAGAAGAATAATTGTAAAAAGGTACTTGCCAAATTGGTTTTTGTTATTCCCTTTTTGCTTGAATTGAAATGGTGCCACTTCATCTGTTTGTCTGGAACCAGAGGTGTAATAGAGAAATAAGCCCTATTAGAATAACTCTCACCAATGAGATTTCAGGTTTTCAGTTTTGAATGTGTGTTGCTGGAGTAGTTGGTTTTGGATGTCTTGAGCCTGCTGCATCATTATTAATAATCCTACAGTAATTAAAATGAAAGAAAATAATTCTTCAGTCTAAGTTTTAAGACAAAGTTTGTCTGTGAGGGGATAATGTGCTTTACCCTGTGATGCTTTTGTTTGTTATACGTAATATGAGAGTCAGCTTGATGTAGTGAATTGAATTATGCTTGGAGGGAAACTTTATTTACTTTGGATTTCATGAGACAAAATAATACAACTTTCTCTGGATTTTTCATCTCCGGAACTGTTTCACAAGACACTTTGCACATGAAATGGTCTGAAACGTAAGGGCCGTCCTCATATTATACTGTTTACATGTAGAGCTGTCTGAACACATCCCTTTTGTGAATGACTATACGGCGCATTTCTGTTTGTGGATCAACAAATATACGTAATTACATTGTATAGGGATTTACTTGCATTGAGTGGAACATGTGAATAACTATACCTAGATAAGGACTAACAATGAATGTGCCAAGGTACCGTTTGTGTGAAGAGCCCTGTGAGGTAGCTTACATTTAAAGAGTACTCAGACTTTGGGGAGAGAAGTGATAAATGATGAATGTTGTTTGATGGACATATTATCTTCTGTGATTGACAGTATTTCAACAGCTTCTCTTTTTATTCTGCTTGTTTTTGTTCCTTGCTATATGTATGTTGTTGTAAGCTGCTCTGAATATGTCTTAAGATATATGTTTTTGAGAACAAAAAAAAATGTTCCAAATGTAGCATAGCAGCTTTAATTTCCAATTGAATCATTACTGCTGAAGCTAAGACATTGCTGTATAATGCACTTTAAAGATGATGATACTGGAATCAGAGTCACATTGAGATCTTGTTCTTTCCTCATTTCACTGATGAAAAGATGACTCATGGGGACTTGAAAGTATTGTCAATGTGAAACTCTTATTTAGTTCTTAAGCTTTTATGTCAGTGTTTCTCAAACTGTGGGTTGGGACCCACTAGGTGGGTTGTGAGCCAATTTCAGGTGGGTCTCCATTCATTTCAATATCTTATTTTTAATAGATTAGACTTGATGCTACCAAGGTATGTGACTGCATTTGGGGAAATGTTACAGAGCTGTACTTTTAACAAGCTACTATGTGCATTCTTTTAACAATGATAGTCAATGGAACTTATTCCTGGGTAAGTGTGGGTAGGATTGTTAAAAACTTTCCAGCTTGACGATGTCACTTCCGTTCATGACATCACTTCCAGTGGGTCCTGACAGATGCTCATTCTAAAAAGTGGGTCCTGGTGCGAAATGTGTGTGATAAGATTGCATTATATTTATGTCTTGAGAAGTTGAGCAGTTGAGAAACCACTTCCTTCTGCTGGACTGTGTAGCGTTTGTAGCTGTGGTTTTTTTTTCAAGCAGCGAGCTACCTTATCTCTGCTTAATTTCCTCCCATATGTAAACATTACATATGTTATATGTAAACATTAAAGCAATTTAAGAACGTGTAAGCTTTGTTGTTGCTATCTCTGCTAGTGCAATTTATGTAAAATAACAGTCTGTCTGAGTACAAATTGTAAGTACAATGAATTCTTAGTTGTCAGTAAATACATTCATCCCCTTGAAGCCAAGGTAGCGAACCTGGTGAAGCTGAACAAGTCGGAGAGGTCTGTGTATGATACCTTGAGGGATGTGACACAGCTCTCCTGGGCTAAGATACCCACTTCTCACAAAGAGTGGAAGAAGGGTGTTATGAATAAGAGGGAAACAATCCTTTAGGGACCCATTCCATGGATGATGAGTCCATATCCTCTTGTGTTGATGATAATCATCAGGGAGTCCCTAGTAGTGGGTGACTGGACTATTAGGAACGTGGAGAAATTGTTACAAACCAATTGTACTTTGGGGCAAGAAACGGAAACTTCATATATATCCTGATGAGTTCTGAGCTGTCTGTGACTGGACAGGAGAGAGATCTCGCCGTGCTGATGGGCAGCTTGATGAACGCGTTGTCCCAGTATGTGGCAGTGTTGTCCAACCCAGACAGGTGAGCTGGTCTAGGTGCGCCACCATGATTAGTTGGCCAGCAGCACCAGGCCTGTCCTCATGAAAGGACAGTGTGGTGACATGGCCAGAAGGGATGGGACGACCCAACGAAACCTGTAGAGGAATGTAGACCAGTTTCTTTTAATAATATGATGTGTTGTAATCAACTTGTTTGTACTCATAGCTATTATTTTTATCAATGAAAACCATTTCATGACAATTGGAACTTGGCTTTCAAACATTGTTGTCAGTTGCATAAGCACAGCAAAGTAGCACAATTTACTGGAAAGAACAGAAAGCTAACATTTCTGTTCTGATGTAGTGTTGAGTCACGGATGTAAAATTTGTTCCTTGGGAAAATAAAGACTACCAAGAATCTAATTTTCTCTTCCTATGTAATAGTGTCCCTATGGATGCCTGCACTGCAACACAATTACAAAATACTTTGTGCGCTAAGTGGGTGTGTGTACGCATGTTTTGTTTTGCTAAACTTCAGAGAAAATGTTTGCATGGTCAATACATGATCTACAAAATTGTGGATACAGTTGAGTAAACCACTAGATAGATATTTTAATTTAATTACATTGATTTTTGTTTGAACTTGACAATTATCCAAAATTAATTTTTTTAAAAACCCACACTGTGTTTACAGCACTGTTTCATTGATGAAAATGAAACTGAATAGCTATGATGCTGAAAAGGCACTTACTAACAGTTTTTGATATAAATTCTTTTTAAAACAACTTTTGTACAGAGTGGTTTGGTTTCATTTCTGTTTAATGCAAGGCATGCAGGAGACATGCACTCATGAGGGTACTTGGTGCCGAATGCCTACCTGGAAAGCAACGGGCCAATTTGTGCTGACCAGAATTATTATAATGCAATTCTAGACTAGAATGTCAGGAGACCAGATTCTCTGAAGTGGAAGATCACACTTTTTATGACAAGCCAGCAACTTGGATGTTGAGATATGTAACTGACCTTCCCATACTAGTTAATTAAGCCTTCTATTCAATGCTCTATGTTTGGATGGTTTATTGATGGCTTAAATGGCAATGTAGTCTTCACACCTCCAGAATTGGGGAGATGAAGCTTTAAATTTCAATCCTAATTTGCGCTGGGACACACAGGCCAAATTGCTAGTGCTGTATGCAGTGCAAAGTAGATTCCAGCTGGACGGCAACTCTGGGTAAGGGGATATTTTTCTCCTTATGTGGTGTTGCGCCTCAGTCACCCCTGTGGAGCTACTCAGGTCTGTGACATGTAACTCTGCTTGGGCCAGGGATGGAGATTGGGATTCAGCTTGTGCTACCATGGATAATCCCACCCCTCTCCCAAGCCTGATCAGCCTTCTAGGCTGCCCTTCCCCCACCCTTAAATGCCCCCTCCCCACCTCTGACCCACCTTTTCCCACCCCCTGCACTAGTCTACCTCGGCTAAACTTACCAGTGCAGGGTTTGGATCTGGCCTCCAAGAGCTGGTGCAAGCATCTATGCCAACCCTGCTGACTCCCGAGGTGGCATAAATGTGCTTTATGCGCATGGGGTGAAACAGTTGGGGAGGGTGGTGATAGGCGAGCAGAAGAGGGCCAGGAGGAGTGAAAGAGTGGGGGTGAGGGTGGACACAGCTGGGAAAGTCTTTGGAGCCCAGGTCTACCCACCCATGTGGCTTCAGCAACTAGATACAGTAATACAGAAAACGAAACACACTCCTAAGCCTCTCTAAAGTCTTTTAAAATCAAAAATCTTTTGAAAATCATTGCAGAAAGTTAGCATCATATTTAGGCTCACACTAGAATGGAAAGTGTCCTGTGTGTACCAAAACTTGCTTCTTAAGCAACTACGTATAATCCCACTGCTGTGTTCCTGAGCTCCTGTACGCTCCTTCGTGGTAGATCTGCTAGCCGAAGAGCTACTGTAGCAGTCCAGTTTCCTCTTAGATTTGACACTGTGTTAAGGAGTGTCATGTATGTATTCCTCTAGCATATATGGCTTGTCAGTAGGTACAGCAGCTGCAGATGCATGCCCATGGTTGTGTCCCCAGCATCCTATGTGGGCAACAGGTCTGAGTAGATAGGAAAATGTAAGATCCCAGAAAATTTCTGGGCCCCCCTCCTTTGGCTCCTGGGCCCCCATTTTGACCCTGGCCCAGGTACAAATTACCCCCTTTACCCCTCTCTCCTAGGCCCTGCTTCCCCCTTCCTCCAAGAACCACATGCCAACTGGATAGTTACCCAGGATGGTAACACTGAGCAACCCCCTACTTCCTGGCTTCTCTCTCTTTCTTTCTCTTACCAACTTGCTGAGGCCAGTGCAGGCTGGTCAGCCAACTTTTCCAGGTCACTTCCCTCCAAGTGCCCTTGTCTCCTCTGTCCTTCCCTTTCTGATGAAAGGCAACTTGGCTTACTTGCCCAACCACTTTCGAGGCTAGTAATTCCCTGCCATGTGAAAGGCTTGCTTCGTAGTCCTGTTTCTATCCCTGTGACCCCTCTTGCCCAGGGAGATTCACTTGCTCAGCCCTTTGCCACTGTGACTTCTGCAATATCATGATCTCGAACTATGCCATGATCTTGTACTGTGGTCTCGAACTATGCTATGATCTCAAAGATATCTGTCTCTGCTTAGCAAAGTGTATACAGGTGCACTTGTTAGAAGACAGTTGTGGCTTCTGCTGCAGCTACATTATAGCAAGGAACCACAGTCCATCATTTCTCCTAATAAAAGTTGAAAGGTATGTTCTTTTCATTGTTGCATCTATGTTGTAGAATGTATTTCAAAAGGAGCTTTTCCAGGCTGCTTCCTTTATGTCAGGTGTAATCTTTTGTATACTTAGAAACTTATTTAGCAATAAGAGTTTTGATAAACCACTGCTCTTCAACTGTTAAGTTGGGACCCACTACCAGGTTGTGTCACATCTTAATATATATTGCAGGGTATCACTCTTATTGTCTTTTTACTCTGATTGCTAGAAAGGAATAGATGTAAGGGAGGTTTGTATGTGGGAGAGAGCAAGGTGATATACACATATTCAGCAGAAAAAAACTTTCTGTGACTTTCTATGTTGCAATTGTAAGTTAAAAGTGGGTCCCAGATATGAAAAGGTTGAAGTCTCATATATGATTGATTGCTGAGGTGTTACCTGGGAGTATTGTTGTTTACTGTACTGTTATTGTCACTGATTTTTAAAAAAATGTGTTTGATTTTTAAATTGTCTGTGATTGTAAGAACTGTACTGTGTTGCTTGTATGTCACTCTGGGCAGGATGCAGTAATATTTATAATTTGTATAGCTTTCTGAGTGTGCATGGTGTTTCACGTGAAGTTATTTTGTTATAATCTTTACAACGACCCTGTAATGGAAATAATATCACCATAGTGCTGATGGGGAACTGAAGCTGAGTGTGTCTTGCCTTAAGGCTACTTGGGCTGCAATCCTATAATATCCTGTCAGTAAGCTGAACACAATGGGACTGTTTTCTGAGTAGATACATACGTAGGATTGTTAGGGCCCAATCCTATCCAACTTTGCAGCGCTGATGCAACTGCAATGCAGCTCCTATGTAAGGGAATAAATGTTCCCTTACCTTGAGGAGGCCTCCGTGACTGTCCCTCCACCACAGGATGCAGCACACATCCCATTGGCATGGCTGCACCAGTGCTGGAAAATTGGACAGGACTGGTCCCTAAGTAAGTTCATGTCAGAGATGAGAGCCAGACTGGGGACCTCTTGATTTTTCTCTTAGCCACTGTGTTTACCAATTCAAAATATAAATGTTCAAAATATAGAATTTTTTGGTTTTTTTGCATTCTAATAGACATTTCATTTAAGTGATAATTTGAATTTGGGCTTTATTTTAGCTGTTTTCAGTTACTTCCATTTTCTAATATTTGTAGATGAAAATTTGTTTTAAAATGTCTAGAAGTGTGAAATCTGATATAGTGTCAAGAACATGAAAGTATCCCTTTTGCTCCCCTTACTTCATTATTCACTTACACTTACACTTCATTATTGCTTAATTTTTCATTAGATTTGAGAATTTTGCAATTTAAGAATACACCACTATATTTCACTTCTGGCTTTATGTGAAAGGTCTAGGATGCTCTGGCAGCGTGACATATCAGCAGACCATCTTGAGAGGGGAGGCTGAGGTCTTAGTCCCCTCTTCAAGGTGTCCCCTGACAAACTTGGATACTGATTAGGTACTACTCTATGCCTTGCACAAAGGCTTTTGAAAACTTCTGTGTAATAAGTCCTCTCTAAACTTGGTGGTATGAGTTCACTAACTTGAAGGAAGTGTTGGTGTCTAACGTTCCCCTGGGAAGAGCCTGACCCTTATCTAGATTTGTAGGTTTTTAAAAAAGAAACGTAATAAGTTACAACACAGCTCTTAGAATGTTATCCCTGGTGCACATTTGAAAAGATTTCTGCATTTATTGTGCACTGAACTTGATATTGCAAATTCAAACATTTAGATCTCAAAGGTTCAAAACTTCATGAGTGGTTTAAAAAAAAAAAACTGAGGAAAGAGCAAGTGTTAGTTTTGTCCATGAATGGTCGAACATTTGGAGTAGAAAGTTATAAAACTTTCTATAGTGTATGGATTCTATTTTATTATAACCATTAAAAAGTAGATAATATAAACATATGCAACTTCCACTGAAAATGGCAACTATCTGTTTTGCTAGCCCCCTCAGTAAGATCCGGTAGAGTTCTTTCTTCATGTTCTGTGCTGAGTGTCTTCTGGCTAACGGCACGTAATGCTGTAGCAGGCATAGCTAATACTTTTCAACCAGCAAAAAAATCCTTTTGCTCCCCTTAACCAATATAAATCTTGGGGTTATACTGTCAAATGTGTTGATTTAAACTTCCTGCTGTTAAGAGTAGGTTAACAGAACCCTGTTGTGATAATTCATTTTCCAGACTAAATTTGAATGAAAAAAAGTTGAGCTGTAAATGGAATTGTTACTGGATTGTACATTCATAGCATGTATGACCTGGGTTTCTTTGTAACACACTTGGATTTATGGTCTTACCTATACTTTATACTCTGTTCCTAAAATAACTGTAAACTATGCAAGTATAATTTTTTTTCTCTTGAAAAGAGGCTTAGATGCGGAATACTAGCAGTCTTGAGACATTTGTCATTTGGGGCTGATCTAGGAAGTCTACTTTCAACAGCAGGAAAGCCATGGTGTCAGGTTTTAAATAAAGACTATGGCTGTCTTCTGGCTATTAAATATTGAATATTTAAATACGAGTTGGTTAATTATAATAACACATACAGGTGGGGCCTCTGTAGCTATGGATTATGTATCCTTAGATCTGGCTCAGTGTGGGTCCCCTGGACCTGTGTTGTGCCAGTCTTGGCCCAGCCTGAGCCCTCCAGAAGCAAACTCCAGGAGTTGTTCTCCAGTCACCTCTGGAAGGCTTTCTAAAACCCGCAGAGGTCACGTTCCTCCACCCACAGCCTCTATAGGCTTCAGAATGGCCATTTCTGCCAAAAAAATCTCCACAAGTTCTGGTCTCTGGAGGGAAACTGGAAGTCACACGTTTTGCCCTTATAAAGCATTCCCTGGGCATCATATAAGGCAGTGCTATTCAAACTGTGAGGCGCGGCTCTTTAGGGAGGCGCCAGGAACTCAAAGGGGAGGCGCAGGATGTCCTCTCCCAGTGATACAGTCACATCCTGGGCAGAATACGAGCCCATCTTCTGCCCATCATCTTCGCTTTTTTTTAAAGCAGAAGAAACAGGAGTTGCTCTGAGAGGCACTTCAAGAGTGGCTGCTGCTGCCCCGCCCTCTTCTCCCTCCACTCCCAGGCTGCCGCCTTCTGTGTTCATTGCATGTTGTTTCCAAAGCTTGCTCAGCTTGCAGACCTTAACCCTGGCTGATCCTTGTCTGGTTGGTTCCTAGTTCCCAGCCTGGGATCACTTCTCATCAAAGTGAAATCTCTCTTTTCAACCCCCTCCCTCTTCCACTCCCCCCTTTCCATCTCTAAACCTTCCCACTTTCCTCCCCCTCCCCAAATAAAACGCTTCCTATTTTACCCCAGTCACCAGGGGTTTTAAAGTTGCTTCCATGCAGTTGGCAAAGGGGGAGGGGAGAGACAAGCACACACTTTACTTGGCCAGGAGCAGAAAAAGGGTACTGTTTTTAAAGTGATATATTAATCTTAAGAACATAAGAACAGCCCCACTGGATCAGGCCATAGGCCCATCTAGTCCAGCTTCCTGTATCTCACAGCGGCCCACCAAATGCCCCAGGGAGCACACCAGATAACTAGAGACCTCATCCTGGTGCCCTCCCTTGCACCAGGATGCAACAAATCTTGTTGTTTGACTGAAGAGGAGAGGCTGTATTTTTAAAGTGATGAATCTTGCTGTTTGAAGGGAATACTTATCAGCCATTGATGAAGTGATTGCCAGCCCAATCCTATCCACACTTTCCTGGGAGTAAGCCCCATTGACTCTAATGGGACTTACTTCTGAGTAGACATGCATAGGCTTGAGCTGTGCATCTCCTAGTATAGGAGACAAATCAGCTTCCTAACCAAACCCTTATCAGCTCTGATATATTTTCATGGTCTATTTTTGTTTTCCCCACCAGCTGCTGGAAAAATTTAATTTCATTAAATTAATAAAGGGTTCAATCCTATCCAAGGAGAATGGGAGAAATGACTAGTTGGATTAGGGTTCACAGGGGTGTGTGTGTGTGTAATGTTGGTCAGACTGGTTGTTCACAAAGTTCATTTGATAAAACAATTCTATTGGTATGCTTACAAAGTTTTAAAAAATGAGTCTTCCTGGACCAGACAAAATCTACCTACTCCAGCATCCAGTCTCCAACAGTAATCAGCAGCTGATCATTTATAAAGCATGTATATTGCTGTGTATTAATAATATATTTTTAAGATCTGCATTTAATTAATGATATGATTGATATAATTAATATTAATATAGTTAATATATATTTAATATTATATTATAATAAATAAAATATTATATTATATTTAATATAGTTAATATTTCTGGCCACTTCCTGTTTAATGATGTCACTTCCAGCCCTCAGGAACATGATTGGGAGTCATGGCCAACAGCCACGGGGAGCCACTGGCCGGAAACGTTTGAGTACCACTGATATAAGGCATCCTAAAACGTTTCATGTTTTGGCAAAAATGGCTATTCTGAAGCCCAGGGAGGCTGCTGGCCAATGTGCATGACCTCTGTGGGCTTCAGAAAGCCCTCCAGGGACTTTCCTGGGCCTCAGAATGCCTTATAAGGTATAAAAATATCACTTCTGTTTTCCCACTGGAAACTGGAAGTCACATTTTTGTGTGTGTGTTTTTTTTGCCAGAATGGCCATTTTGTGACCTGCTGAGGCTGTCTCTGTCTGTTCAGCTCTGGTCACTTCCGGTCAAGGCTGCAAAGCTTCAGTCGCCTCTGAAGGTTTAGGGGGGCTGAAATTACAGGTTTCATTGTCTGCAGTTTTTGGTATCTGCAGGGGGTTGGAGAGCAGAGATACCGAGGCCCCACTGTACACAGGAAATACCACATTCACGTTAATCAGCCAACTACTTTAATCAGGTCAACTACTTAGTGGGATGACCATAGCTTTCAATGCCAGTTTTGATCAGAGCAGATTCCAGAGATACAGCTTAATCTTGCTTGTTGAAACTGTGTGAAATGTATTTCCTGTTAAAGGATGTACCAATTTTTCATGAGTTTAGCTTATTAATGTCCAGGTGGCAAATCATGTAGTTCCCCTTGTATGTAGAAAGACAAGTGAAGGGGTGAGGTTGGGAAAACATAGTCCAGAATGAACATTGTCAGGCAAATGTACTGGAGAGATTCAAAGTACATCTGACTTGCAGCTGCTGTACTATTGGAGTATGTTCCCAAGACAGTCCTTAAGTTAACCATATTTACAAATTCTTGTACTTATAGCGATACTAGGAAATACTTAAATGCCATCATGGCTCGAGTGTTCTTTCACTTTCCATCATCATTTGGGCTCAGTTTACTTTAAGCTAATCTTATTGTAAGCCATAGTCACAGGAAAGTAGTATGACTAATCTCTTCCATGTATTGAATTCCCATTTTCTCATAGATGGGGCCTCTTGGTATGCCTGTGTGATGGTGCAGACAATCAACTACTGCAAACTACATCAAGGAAATATAATAAGCAGATTTAATTAGCATGCCACCTGAATGTGCTTAACATAATTTGTAAGTTTTCATGAGCATGACTGATATCAAGCTACAATCAATAGATGTGTGTGTTTAACTTTAACTATTGTATAGAAGAGGGAATTTTGACAGGTTCAGCTCAACATGGAATTGTTTAACAAGCTGCACCTGCCAAAAATTTTCTCTTCTGTACAATGGTTAAAGGTATTGCACTCTGTCCTCTATGGTAGCTGGTCACTCTGACCACAACCGCCATTCTAGCCTGTACACCTCATGTCCTTTCCTCTGGAAAATGACTGAACTGTGCCATGCAGAATGTGTGAAATTGACCATTTCTGTGTTTGCTCCAGTCTGCAGTTCCAGTTTATTATGAGACCAGGGCAGACTGGAATAAAGCGAAAACAGAATAAATGGTACTTTCTGCATCTTGACCCCTTCAAGAGTACCCTGACATGCACTTGGAATCTGCAGATAGCAGCTGACAAGAAATCTTATCAGCACTTGTGATATATAGGTGATGTGCCATGCAGGTATTAAGGTGAATTTAATAAAGATCTTCACTCCTTGAGTGGTTTTCTAAGCTGCTTTCCCAACAATCAGAAGGCATCCTTCTAGTCTTCTGTTAGAGAAAAATACTGTACATTAAAATGCATGTCTCCAAGTGTGTGTGTGTGTGTGTGTGTGTGTGTGTGTGTGTGTGTGTGGTAGGGGAGCATGGCTAAGCTTTTAAGGGACAAATGGGCATGCTATAGAAACTAGCATCCCTGTTCAGCCACTTCATGAAGGAATCTTTTTAGACAGAAGCTATGCAGCCTTAAAAGGACTTGTTTAAATGTATGTGTATGTGTACTTTGTAAAAAGCCAGGAAACCTTCACTACCTTTAAAATTATTCTCTTGTTGCATATTAAGAAATGTAAAACTTATGTTGCAACTTAGTGCATTCAGATTTAACAAGAGAAAACTTCTGTTCAGTTTGATTTTTATTTATTTAAAGAAAAAGAAGTAACTGAGTGAAGGAAAGGGATTACTGTATCATTACAATTGTACCCATAACCATTACTGAAACACAAATGTAAACAATACCTTTTAAGGCTATATTAGAAGTACTAATTGCTAAGGCTATAGGTGCTTTATAAATAATCATTGGATGAAATAATGCGTGACACACTGAAAAGAATGAACTGAAAATGGGAGCAAAAGGCACAGCATCTAGGAATGCTGCCAGAAAGATTTATGGTTTCTTGTAACTTCTCACTCAAAAATGGGTAGTTTTGTAGTTAAGCACCAGATCGTGTTTTTCTATTGAGTAAGACTTGTGGAGCTAGCCAATTGATCATGGATGTCAACAGTTGCTTTATGTGAACAGCTTCTTAGGCAGTTACTGCAGAGATTTGATATGTACAGTTGTTAGTTTACATTAAATATAGTGCTAGATAAAAAAAAAAAAAGCAGTAGAAATAGCAATACGGGACATGTGAGGCTAAGCATGCTTGCTCAGGACTAAATCCATTGAGCTTAATGATGTCTGAATTCCTAGTGTGCATCAGACTACAGATTTGTGTGGAACAACATAGATCCTTCATGCTGTACATTATTTGCAAGACAGTCAGGGCTTCTGTACTTCCTTCCTCATGTACTTCCTCTGTCATAGAAGTCTCCTCTTCACCCCCTGACCCCTAAGTTTTGCTGGCCCAGTGGGGCCACATGGCCTCTGCTGTATCCAGCACAGTGTAGGTGCAGGCTAGAGGCCTCCTTGGGGTGAGGGGATAATTTTTCCCCTTACCCCAACTAATGCCCCAGCCTGCGCAATGGGGCTACCTGAATCTGTGCCAGCTATTTAGCTGGCACAAGTCCAAACTGTGTAGGGTGTTCAGGCCCTGCAGGTAAAGTAGGATATGGCAGCTCGTTTCGCCAGTCCCGCTCCCCTTCCAGGCCTAATTTGCCCCATTCCACTTTGCCCCCTCCCTGCCTCTGTTTCACTCCTTTTACCTCCTCCAGCAGCTATTCTTCTGAATCCAGCATTGGCATGGTGGCTCAGGCCTGCTCCTCAGCGCTGCTTACTCTTCAGGTGCCATAAATGTGCTTTATGTCTTATTTGCAACACCTTCGGTTGGTGCCAAAGGGGAACCTTTGGATTGTGCTGTGAATCTCTTAGGAGAAGAAATTCACTTGTAGTTATTTTCTTCCACCATGAACCCTTTAGAACAGTGGTTCTCAGATTTCAGCACTGGGACCCACTTTTTAAAAGTAAGAATCTCTCAGGATCCACTGGAAGTGATCTCATGACCGGAAGTGACATCATCAAGCAGGAACATTTTAAACAATCCTAGGCTGCAATCCTACCCAAACTTACCCAGGAGTAAGTCCCATTGACTATCATTGTTAAAAGCAAATACACAGTAGCCCTGCTGTTTTCAAATTTTCCAGGAGTTTGAAAAGCTCAGTAAGTCCTTGTGGGGAACAGGGGGCAAGTCAGCGATGCAATCCCCTGGATCGTGCTGTTCAGGGGGGCTGCAGGGACTGGGATGCACTGACCAGTCCCTGCAGCATCGTCCTGGGGGTGCGGGGAACTCTGTGCAAGCGCCTGCAGGGCTCCCCAGCTGGTTTGAAATGAAAGTAGAGTGATCGTGCTCCACTTCCGCATAACTTCCACAGTCACTTACCATGGTAGCATCAAGTCTAATATATTAAAAGTAAAATGTTGAAATGAATGGGAACCAACCTGAAATTGGCTCACAACCCACCTAGTGGGTCCTGACCCACAGTTCAAGAAACACTGCTTTAGAAAGTTAACGCTGCAGTCCTTTATGTATTTCAGTTCCATTGAGCTTAACAAGACTTACTTCCAAGTAGTTATGCATCAGATTTTGCTGTAGAAGTTCATAATGTATATCTCAATTTTATATGATGTATTTCTTCAGCAAAGTATTCAAAATTCAGATTTTTATGCTGTAGGTTTTATTTGATTTTCTCTTCAGCTTAAGATCTGGTGGCTTTAAGCAAGTTCTGTACCTTTGTTCCATTTTTGTGTCTTCAGTCTATGTTGGAATTTCCAAAACTGTTAGCTTTAAATTTTACTGGACTATTCCAGATGTGGTATAATTGTGCTTGAATGATCAGCACACTTCCCTTGTGATGCAATAACTCTTAATGAAAAAAATATGCTGCTGTATTGCGTGAATGACAACGTTGTTTTCTTTAAATGTTCCCAATGGTGAGTTCATCAAGCTTTTGTTACAGTGCATCGATGGTTCCTTACCATTTGTGTTAAAAGCTTGAGTTTAACATCTTTCTGATGTTCAAAGGAAAGTGCTAAAAATTGGCCATGAGAAGTGCCTCTTACTAGGGAATAATGTTCTCTCGCTTCTCTTCTCAGTTTAGTTCTGATTCTTAAAGATTATGATTTCTAAGTAATGTGCGGTCAGAAGCATTACAGCAAGATACCTTATAAAGGAATATTATCTGAACTTTAATGCACTGGCACAGTTTGTATCAGATCCTAGATAGAATTTTCTTGGAAAAAAGTCCTCCATAAATTGGGTGTTTTTTTTCTTTTTCTTTTACTAGTGAAAGTTAATGGTGAGTAAAACCAGCCCTGAGTTACCTATAAACAGTTCTGCTAAATAAGACCCCAGTTAAGGTTGTGGTCCTATGCTTACTTTCCTAGGAGTAAGCACTGCAGAACTGAATGGAACTTATTTCTGAGTGAATGTGCAAATAGTTTAACTTCTTTATGCTTTATTGTCATTAGTTTGAAAATGTGTTTTAATATTGTTATTTGTAAGCTGTCCTTTTATAGGCCTTTTGAGGCACAAAAGTTACTTAAAAATCCTTTAAATAAATAAAATATAGTGTTAAGGATGTTCTAAAGGTACTGCTTTGGAAGAGTTACATGTAGTTGTGAGACCTTAGTAATCCAATTAGTTGACACTTTGGAGAGCAAACAATTTTGTCAATAAAGAAGTATACAAGAGTCAAATCATTTATACCAGTGTTTCTCAAACTGTGGGTTGTGGTCACAAGCCAATTTCAGGTGGGTCCCCATTCATTTCAGTATTTTATTTTTAATATATTAAACTTGATGCTACATGGTATGTGACTGTATTTGGGGAAATGTTACAGATCTGTACTTTTAAGAGGCTACTATGTATATTCTTTTAACAATGATAGTAAATGGAGTTTACTTCTGGTTAAGTGTGAGTATGACTGCAGTCTAGGATTGTTAAAAATTTTCCTGCTTGATGATGTCACTTTCAGTTATGACATCACTTCTGGTAGGTCTTGATAGATTCTCATTCTAAAAAGTTGGTCATGGTGCTAAAAGTTTGAGAATCACTGATTTTGCATTTGTTGATAGCATGCAATAATTTTCTATCTCACATGCACAATTCTTTGCTATTGCATGCCTTTCTGTGATTTGTGAATGAATGAGACATGCTTAATAATGTTGGGACTCTGTGGGGAAAAAGACATGATACATCAACTGACCATTCGCAAATTCCTTTTTCTCATCTGTTCCATTTGACAGAACGTTATTCAGCTAGTCAAGTGGCCACCTGCACAATCTGCTGTCCAGGCAATTTTCAACCTTTTTAATCTCATGACACACTGAGAAGGCACTAAAATAGTCAAGGCACACCATCAGTTTTGTTGACAATTGACAAGGCACACTGTGCTGCTAGCCGGCTCATATCATCCAGTGCCCTATTTATATATGAACCTCCCCCAAACTTCCATGGCACACATGCAGACCACTCACAGCACACCAATTTGCCAGGGCATAGTGGTTGAAAACCACTGTGCTATACTTTCTTATACAACATCATCTTTTCCTGCTGGTGTTCCTCTCTTTGTTTCCCAAAGTTTGTAATAGCTGTGATGAAACTGAGTGGAACAGTGCTTGCACCATTTCTCAAGGCATATGCAATTAGGCAAAATGATATGCTTGAGAGGAGCCAATGGGTGCCTTCCTGGACACTTCCTGTCAGGGACTAAGCTTTCTGTAGATGCTGTGGAGGTGACCATTCGAAAAAGATCAGATACAAGTAAATCACTCTTTAATTGCAATACTTCTGACAATCAGACAAGCCAATGTGCATTTTCAGTTCTTTTGCTGTGCAGCTTTCACTTAATGTTGGTTAAAAAGGAGTCATTCAGTACCTTCATCATTCAAATCTAAATTCTGTTTTATGATATATTAATGCAGTGTTCGTTCTTGTGCACAGAAATAATAATAGAAGGAATAACTAAGAGAGTGAGAGTGCAATCCTAACCTGCGCTGGAACAGGCAGGCTAACTGGCCTATATCCAGCACAGTTTAGGAGGTGGCTGGAGCACTAGTCATAGTACAAGGATACTTATCTCCTTACCCTGTATCGAGCACCAGCCACCCTTATGGAGCTACTCGGATCTGCACCAGCGAATTCGCTGATGGAAATCCAAGCAGCCTGCTGTAATGCTGGTCTGGCTGGGTGGGTGGTCCGGCCTAAGGTGCAGAGGCCAGTGCTACCCCCATCCAGGCCCACCCTGCCCACTGGCCTGCCCCCCCCACTCAAAAATACCTCTGTTCTGCCCTCCCACCACCCTCTCCTATTCCCTGCCCTAACCTCCTTAGGTTAGCACAAACTCACTGTTGCTGGTGATGCATCTGGTGCAGGGAGCCTGGTGCACGTCCTTGGACCAGCCTACCTGACTCCCAAGTAGCCATGAACGTGCTTTACAGCACATTTACAACCCTTGAGAGCCAGCACAAGGAATTCGCCAGCTTGGGGGGAGGGGTTGGATTGCTCTGTAAATGCCCTAAGTAAACTTGTAATGAACTTTTCCTGAAAGAGAGATTTGTTTCCAAAAAAACTAAAGATTCAAAAAGTCTTCTTTGCTAAAACAAAAAAGTAAATGTTTCTTATTAGAACAGTTCTAGATATTACAGGTAAAGGAAATAAATGGGAAGTGTCTTCTGTCAACAAATTGGCCTGAAATAGAATCTGCCACTAGAACGTTATAGGGTGACCAAGAATGAAACACTCCTAGTTATTGGGCTTGAGCTTCAAGATCTATGTTTTGCATTTCTTCAATAACAGGGCTGTTTGTTCTTTTAAAATCATGAAGCTGGAAGCTGCTTTCTTTTCCTTAGAAGAATTAATAGGACCCCATTTCCTTGGCTGGACAAAAATCTCTCTGCTAAATAAAACGGTTATGTGACATCTTTGTATATGCAATGAGTGGGAATTGGCCATAAAACACATTGTCAGTAGATGGCATCAGATCTCATGTATGCTTTCAGGGATAATTGCACCTCTTTAGACACACGCCTATTAAGAAAGGTTTATATGTAAGGGGCATAGGGAAGAAGAAGGATGTGTAGCTCAGTGGTAGAGAATATGCTTGCATGAAGAATGCCCCAAGTTCAGTCCTTGGCATTTCAAGTTAAAGGTTTCAGTATCCGGCAATGGAAAGGCTATGGAAAGCTATTGCCAGTCACCATACATACTGGTGACTTCTTGGATCAGTGATCTGACCCACTATGAAGCAGCTTCATACATTTCACATGATGTCTTCTCCCAGAAAAAACAGGATATGCAAAAAAAGTTATCTCAAACAATAACTGCCATTCAAAGTGAGGCTTTTACATTATGAGTAATAATTTGAACTGTGCCATTTGTGCTTATCTGCTACTCTGCTATCAGCAGGGATTAGTAAAGGTATGGCAAGGGTACTGCAGATGTTCATTAACTGGATGCTCACGGGCCACTTCTGCCAGTGCGTCACTTTGCAGCTCAGCAGCTAAGAGCTGGGACAGCCCAGTTATCACAGGGCGCAGATAAAAACCTTCTGAGGGCTGTAATCCAGCCTGCAGGCCTTGTACAGTGGTGTACACCAGTGGTGTAATCATAATACAGTACTGTCCATCCTGGCAGAGAGGTTGGATAAAAACATAAAATATAAAGATCCATTGTGTTTTATACATATTTGTTCCTGTTTTGTTCTTTTTCCTCACACCATTCTTTTAATGTATACTTAGCATGGCCTATTTTTTGTACGTCTCATCTACAGCATAACAGACTAGAGCTGTGCATGATTATAAATTGTTAAAGAAATGTAGGTAAGTTTTATGTTAATATTGTAGGTAGTTTTTTAAATTTTGTGTGAAAAGCAGATAGACTTCTTTTAAGAACTCAAAACAGCTGGAAGTTGTCTTAACAAAAAATAAAAATGGTATGGTTGTGCAACTGTCCAGTGCTTTTTGCTGGCTATTTGTGTGTGTGAAACATGACATTCCCCTGATCAGATAGTGGGAATGTTTTCCCTTAGAACCCTGAGTCATTTTTAAGGAATGTTCCCGTTAATGCACCAGATGAATTCTGTCACTGCTAGAAATAATAGGAATCCTTTTGCTTTTGAACTTGACACGCACTTCAAATAAAAATCAGGTACTTAACAGCTGCAGTATTTATTTCAGGAAAAACTAGTTGCACATTATGATGTTGCTTATTCCTAGACTGTGATTAGTGCTGGACCAGTTAACTTAGCCAGTAAGGAGTTTAGCACAGGGTGTTCCTTTGTTTCTTGGAGCAGTCTTCACATTTAGATACTACTTCAGCATGAGCTGTTATTGTACTCTAAGTTTGCACCACCACCCCAGCTTAGCACAAAAATAGAAACGGATTTCCAGTGTAACCCAATTGTATGCACATTAATTCAGATGCAAGTCTGATAAGTAAATTCAGGGAACTTAATTCCCAGTAAAACTGCATAGTGTTGCAGTCTTAAACTAGTAGCATTAATTAGCCCTTGCAACTGCTTCAGGAAAGTGACAAGTACTGTGTGTACTAATAGATGGTCAAAAGAAGAAGCTGTACAACAGCAATTTTCAACCAGTGTGCTGCGTCATATTGGTGTGTCATGAATGGTCCACATGTGTGCTGCAAGAGTTTTGGGGAGGATCATTTATTAGTAGGGCCATGGGGGGATGTGAGCCCACCAGCAGCATGGTGTGCCTTCACAATTTTACCACCTTGTCAGTGTGCCATGATATGAAAAAAGTTGACAATTGCTGCTATACGATTATAAGGTCAGTGTCTACCTTTTACTTGAGATTGTCATTAGAAACTTTGCTTCTCAAGGGTTGAAGCAGGTGAAAATGGAAAAGACATCCTCCTTGGTTGTGGTGCCCGGATTATGAAATGTTCTCCATAGGGAAGCTTATCTGGCACTTATTTTGTGGTCCTTTGGTGCCATTTTACACACACACCCCTTCCCAAGCTTTTGATTGACATTTTGTCTGTTATGTTGCTGTTTATGTAGCAGCTATTCTGTAATTAATCTTTTTAAAATACAGATGTGCACCCCTTAACAACCTTCCAGGCCAGCAACATGTCGCATATGTGACGGCCACCGCTGGTCAGGAGGTCGCACCCCCAAACCTCCAAAACGGAGACTCCGGAGGCTTTTCTGAGCCTCTCAGAGGCAACGTGCGTCTGCGTGCTACCTCTGCGAGGCTCAGAATTCCAGAATTGCGTGAGAGATGTGATCTCCGGTTTCCCAGGGGAAACTGGTAGTCATGTCTCTCGTACGATTCTGGCATTCTGAGCCTTTGGGAGACCCAGAAAAGCCTCCAAGGCGAGGGGAGTGGAGCTTCCCCTCGCTTTGGAGTCTTTGCATAGCATCAAGCCCCGCCTGTCTGCAGGAATGCCAGTCTGCACCCCTGTCGTTAAGCGGTACACGACTGTATTTCAGAAACAAAAAAAGGCAAAGTAATAATTGAGTATCATGCTTAAACCTTCATCAGTCCTTTGACTTTCTGGTTCATCCTCCGTTCTGGAATGGAATTATCACCAAGGGACCACCAGTTATTACTTTTGGGGTTGGGGTTGGAATGCTGTGTCTGTGTTTTTATGAAGCCTAGACTAGACAATGTGTTAAATCAGGTGATTGTATATCCTATGCTTGGTTTTGTTTAGAAGTAACAGGGATTTGGATCTGTACTGGGACCATGGCACATAGGTAGTGGGGTGGGGGTGGGGGTGACATTTCCTCCTATGTCATCTTCCTGCCAAAAATCTATCACTAGCTGCTCTTGTCTCCAAAGTTGCCTGTGCTACCTGCAGAGCAGCAACTTCAGGAAGCAAGACAGATGTTTTTCTAAACAAAAGCAAATAATGAAAAGAAGACTAAATATTTAATACCATGTCTGGTTTGTCCCAAATATTGAATGACATGGTGGTTTGTGCCTTAATAAAGGAGTAGGGTTGAAGCAAAGGGAAATCTTAGTTCGCAGAAGTTGCAGGCTTTCCTGAGGAACTCGGACCTTCTGAGTAGACATGCGCAGGATTGTACTGTAAGTGGTGGTAGTAGTGGTCTGCCTTTTCCTGGTGCAGTTTCCCAGATGCCCCAGCCCCTGGCACAGAGTTGAGGGGCAAAATATGTGACATCAGGGAAAGAAGTCAGTCTGCTGCTGTCTTGGCTTCCCCACAGTCCCTGATAAGCTAGGGTTTACATGGATGATTATAGGTGGTGGTGAGGAGAATTGGCTATAAAAGGCCATTGCTGTCTCAGGAGTTTGTCAGCCATGGTGTAGGCATGGGCCCCTGGCATGTTCCCCACCAGGCCCAACTTGTGAAGTCACTCCACATCTAAGAGCAAAGCTAAATTCAGGATTACTCTTAAGAGAATGCCTCTCAGAATGCCAGATGCAAGGGAGGGCACCAGGGAGCAGGTCTTTTGTTGTCTTGTGTGCAACCTAGGCATCTGGTGGGCCACTGTGAGAAGCTGGACCATATGGGTCTTTTGCTTGATCCAGCAGGGATCTTTTTATGCTCTTAGAAACCCAGACTTTTCAAGGAGCATGCAACCTGTCCTTGTCGAAACCAGGTGTTCCCCAGAAAAGACCAGAACCACTGCCCCCCCCTCCATGCTAGATGATCCAGAAGGTTGATGCATTGATGGTCCAAAAGCTACTAAGAAGTCCAGTGGAACCAACCAGGATGCATTTCCTCTGTAAAATTCCCAGCAGGGAACTTACGGGAACAAATAACACCACCCAATGCACATTTTGGTGCTTCAAAAGTTAGACCTATTCTTGGATATATTTGGGGCACTGATTGCAAATATGGCATCAGTTTTGCCCTATCAGCTCCAGTTTTGGAGATATATTTATAATAATTTTATTTCTACACCTCAGCATCTAAGATAGGTATGCCTTATCTCCAAAAGTAGCGCTGATACAGAGAAACGGATGCCATTTTTGAAATCAGCCCTCCAAATATACCCAAGAATATGTATGTCTAGCTTCCAAAGCACCAGAACATTTGGGGTGTGTGTGTGTGTGTGTTTAATCCATGCATCCTCCAGTGTGTCCAAAGCCATCTCAGGCCTAAAACCAGGCCTTGTTATAATATATTTGACCACCCTAGAACAGTTAGAAAAGTCTGACCCAAGGATGGAAGCCTGTCTCAAACCATTAAAGTGGAGGAAGTCAATTGCAAGTAAGAATAATAATGAAGCAATGTCATAACCATTGAGGAGGAGGAGGAGGAGGAGGAGTATAATAATAATAATAGTAGTGAGAATAATATGGGTTAACACATAGAAGAATTTGTCTGCGTTGAAAGATGCATTTACCATATTGAAAAAGATCTTTGATTTACAGTCTGCATGACAGAATTGACTTTGCTGTTAGTAGATTCCTGATTTTTTTTTTCCCCTTGGTTAAACTGTCTCAAATAAGCCTCTTTGCACAAACAGTTCTAAGAAAATTCTATAGATAGAAATTATATACACAAGGAGGAGTTCTGTATATACAAACCATATGCTAGTACCAGTAACAAACATTTTTTCATGTTCCTCTTTTCTGAAGTAGATTTTCATGGAAAAAGTAGGTGCTGTGCTGCAATAAGGCGTCACAAAAGCAGAATGTCTCCATTCAAAAGCAGGAACTATTATGAAAATTACTTGACCAAGGCCGTTTTGGTCTTTCAGATAAAGAAAATAATAGCTAATTTTGCTATTGAATGGATGGCATTTGCTTTTGTAAACGTAGAGGAAATGTGACTGAACTGATGAAATGTGGACATGTCAAATATGGGGCTTGCTGAGTAAAAGAATACTATATAACTACAGGGAGAGAGATGATAAATTTCTGAAAGCAGAGAGATGATAAATTTCAGAGAGATGATAAATTTCTGAAAGCTAATCCAATGATGGCAAAACGTTTGGGCTCAACATGCCACAAATTTGGAAAATGCTAATTTGACGCTGCTGGTATGTCACCCCTACCTCCCCCCAAAAAGAGAGAAATAATTCTTTACATATTCATTTATATATAAAAAATACAGTCATGTGTGGTGCTACGTATTACATTATATAAGGAAACATCAAATAATTACAAAGATGAAATATGAACAAAACCCAGTTGTTGTTGGATGTTAAATGCTGGTTTGTTACCCAAAACATTGTGCCATGTCATCGTTGACACACATGTCATAGGTTCACCATCACTGCCCTAATCACACCCTAAAGAAGCTGTATGCATTAAGAGATGAGCCCATGTTATCCGTGGGTTTGGTATCCATGGATTTCATTATCCACAAGTTCTGAACCTCTAATTAGGCCCCCACCTGGACCGTCCAAACGTAGCCAAAGCTGTGTTCTGGTTGCATGTGGAGAATGTTCTGAGGGCTGTGCAGGGCTTCCCTGGGCTTCAGAATACCTTATAAAGGCATAAAAGGCATATAAGGCCTTATAAGGCATATACCTTATAAAGGCTTTCTCAGGGAAACCAGAAGTCACATTTTTTCTGCCTGAAACTGCATTCTGAGGATTGAGGAGGCCATGTGCATCCTCCCTGGCCCTCAGACAACTTTCTAGATGCAACTGGAGCACAGCTTCAGTCACATTTGGAGGGTCCTGGTGGGGCCATAATCTGCAGATACAACCATCCACAGATCTCAGTATCCGGGGGTTCCTGGAATGGAAACCCCATGGATAATGAGGATTGCCTGTAGAAGTGTATGTTCCCATGTAAGAATCTTGAAGTTATAGAAGTCTTTTGTGTGAAAGAATTTGCCCAAAGCTTATCCAGAAATAACAGCATGTGATGGTGTGTGGCACTCAAGTTTTCCAGCAAGTAAACACATGTTGATAAACTACAACTGGGCTGTGGCTTTTCTTCTGCACATGTAGACATGCACATTGTAGTGTGCACATTGAGATTCCTGTAGCCTCTGTTTTGCAGTCTGGGTGTGAATTTCATGTTAGTTCTTACACAGTTGTGCCTTGTGTGTAATAACTGGCAAATGATTCGGTTATACTGATTTGTGTATCACACATAGCCCAGGCTCTTGTGTATGTTAAGATTTCTCAGGATCCTGAGATTCTGTTTACCTTTAGGACATTTTGTTGCTATTTCACAGACAGTGGGTCTGTCAGAATGTTAACAGCTTTAATTTCCATAAGACTTGGTATGAAATGGGGTTATACTGCTGTTCATTTGAATTGGTTTAAATTGACATTTAGCCTTAGAGTTTTGTATCATGACTTTTTTGTTTCCTTTTTTGTTCTTCCCATTTAAAAATGCTATTTGCAGGTATCCTGAGAACAATAAGCTCTCAGTAATTAATCATAATGCAAGTAGTGTTTTGGTTTGGTACTCTGTATGTCAGCCGCTTTAGTAATTACAAAGAGAGTTAATGATCCATGGCAAAACCCAACATGGTGAAATGTGGTATAATCTATTTGTTAGGAACTTTGAGATGTGGTTGTTTAAATAAATCTTGAAGATAGTTAGTAATCTTTACTGAAACAAGTGCTGATGGTTACTGTCAGTCAGAAAAAGAAGATTTCAAAGGAATTTATTTTTTACATTTTTATACTATCTTTTCACTAAGGAGCTCAGGGTGATGAACATGGTTCTTCCCTCCTTTTTGTCTTCACAACAACCCTGTGAGGTAGGTGAGGCTGAGAGATGGTGCTAGGTCCAAGCAAGCATCATGGCTGAGCAGGGATTTGAACCTGGAAATTCTAGGTCTCCCAAACCACAACACAATATTTTCCATATAGTGGGTCCTTGATATCCACGGGGGATTAGTTCCATAATCCCCCATGGATGCAGTAATCTGTGAATAAAGAAATTAGCAGAGGACCACAGTCTCATCGCCACAGGGACTCATTCAGGCCCTCTGGGGATCATACTGGCCTCTCAGCGTCTTCAGAAGACCTTCCAGAAGTGACTGGAAGTCGTTTCTAGTTCGCATCTGCAACTTCTGGTCACATATGCAATTTCCTCTTATTTCCAGTAGATATTCTGAGGCCAGAAAAGATCTGTGGAGTTGGCTGCAGACCTTCCCTGATCTCAGAACTCCTCCTGTATGCAACAGGAAGTCACATACCAGAAGCAGCCTACCTCATTGGCCTTTCTCAGCCTGGATGTGACCAGAAACCATAGTGTCCGGGAGGCCCTCTGAGGTGGTGCTTGGCATCTGTGAATGTTCAAATCTGCAGATGCCAAAGCTGCAGATAAGAAAGGCCTGCTGTATTTACAGGTTGAGACTAATTATTCGAGTGGGTTCTGTTCCAAGCATTCACATGGATAAAAAAAAAATGCACTATAGCAAATCAATTTAAAAAACCAAGTTTCTTTGCTCCAGTGTTTGAAAAATAGCCTTGCTGACCTTCTGACTCTAAGATAAGAGTCATTAAGAAGACAGCTCTTCATCAGCCCCTTCACTCAGCCCCTTCACTCAGCCCCTCCCTTCACCAGTGCAAAAGGATCACCTTTCTTTCACCTGCTGGGGAAAGGGAGAGGTCCAAAGGAGAGAGAAGGATTGATAGATTGTTAGCCTGCTGCCCCCTCTCTCTCTCTCTCTCTCTCTCTCTCTCTCATTAAGGAGCCTGTTGTTAAAGGACTGTTCATTTTAGAACTGATTTTAAAGGGATGCATTTTTCCCCTTCTCCAGGGATCAGCACATTCTTTCTCATTTGCAGGGGCCATTCGTGTTGAGTCAAATTCATGTATAAAAAATCCGTGTATAACTAGGCTGGACCTGTACTAACAAACAGGGACTCTTAATTTACACAATCTATTTGCACATTTTCAAAACAGCATGATTTGCTATTAATACTTGAAGTCTGATTTGTGCAGGCTCATCTTTTAAATAGCATGGTAACACTTCCTGCACTTTTGCATGTTCAGCCAGCAGCAGAAAGACATGTGATATTTGATGCATTTTTCAGTGTGAGACTATGTCTGGAAATCTTCCATCTGCCTTGCCCAGAGAGCCTGAAGCAAAAAATGTGTGAAAATCAATCAGAAGGGATGTTAAACTAGATGTGATCAACCTGTTTCAGAGAGGGGAGTAATGTTGTCTGAATGCTTCACTTAAGTGAGAGCACTCAGGGCAGTGCTGATACAATTAACAAAAGGGCTGAGTCGGGGACATCTGCAAATGCAAAGACTACCTTTTACACTTGCTCTGTAATGGAGTAGATGCTGAGCAGCAGATCAAGGTTTAAAATCAGTGCAATATACCAGTTATACCAATATAAAGGCTTGTACCTGGCACAGGAAAAAGCTCAGGCAATCTTGGGAAAACTGCAGAAGGAGCGAGAAGGCCCTGTGAAGCCATTCAAAGCTAACTCTAGTTGGTTTGCTAACTTTAGGCAAAGAGAATGCCAGCAAAATCATACATATCTTGGAAGAGAAATCAACGTCTACCTTCAAGGTCTCTAAGGATCTCCATGCTTTTCTGTTGGGGGGATAATGCTAAAGAAGACAGAAAATTGAGACCTACATTTCCATACTCTCAAATATTACATGAAAAATCTGGTTCATTTCCTCATACCAAGGGATGGGTTACTGGTAATATTTTCTATGGCTATCTTGTATCAAATCTGAAAGATGCATTTTGCCAATATTGTGCATACAAGAGTCTTTCCTTTTAAAATTTTGTTTCCAAAGGGGGAGCCACAGAATCCAGGCAGGGGAGCCACAGAATCCTCATGAAAAACTTTCACTCTATACTGTGTATAGGATTGTAGCTTTAATGGAGAGCCACATCCAATAGCCCAGTAGGTCAAGGGGGCTGCCAGTCAAAAAAGTTTGGGAATCACTGTTTTAGTGAATAATGCCCCTGGAAATGTCTATGTGATTAGCATGTTTAAGGCTTATTATCCGAAGAAAACCTTTGATGTTGTAGTGTAGTGATAGCAACTGAAAATGGGAGAATGACTGTCAAAGAATTCTGGAAATCTTTTAACATTAGAGGCTCTGTTGTGCTTGTAGGTGAGGCATAAGAGCAGTTTGTCATTAGTGTATGAATGGGGTTTGGAAAAATCTGTGCATAACTAGCATGTGATGTTTGACAGTATCAGCCACCAACATTGTCAATCTTGCTTTCCCACTCCCAGTAGCCTCCCTCTGTAATCATCAGTCAGCAAATTGGTGATAGCCATCCTCTGAATGCTGTCTTATTAGTTTGTCATTTTAATATGTGGGTGGATTATGTCTTCACATATTCATAAGAATAGGCACACATGTATTGGGCAATGTGCTTTTCCAAATAGCATGTATATCTGATGTGTGCTTATTTTTTTTCAGTTTCTTAGAAATAAATATAGTACATTTTCAGAAAGCTTACATGTGCAGGTGACAACATTGTATCAAATATGTGAAGTTGTGGTCCTTACCATTTTTGTCAGGGCTAGCAAAACTGAAATTGCCCATATAGAGTGATACACTGAATTAGTTCATCCCTCTTTAGTTAGCTCTCAGTCTGTATGCTTTGTATTTCTGCTTGATCACTTGTCAGGATGCTGCACTTTCTTTATAAATTAAAATAAACTGCCATGAATCAATGCCTTTCTCTGCTTCACTCACATACCTTCCCTCCCTGTACTGCTATTTTAGAAATTATTGGTTGGTCTTCAGTAAGGTTCATTTGCTGCTCTCATACCAACTGCTTTGGTACCTTTTTTTCACATTGGCTATGTGATCCTAACCAATCAGGGATTGTGTATCCAGCATGATTCTTCATAATGCCACTTATTCATACAGATTTGGCTATGTGGCAACGTGGCTGACTGAAAACAAAACTCTTAAAATTGCTCTGATTCGCAATTGGGGGGCATGTTCCCATGGCAACTGGAACAACATTCCCAGGCTTGCCATGTTGTGTTACTAATTTCATTTCTTGCTGGTGCAGCACAGTAAAATGGGGAGTGTTGACCTGGTTGCCTTGGCAATGAGGGCCTGTTCCGTTTTATCCTACCTCTGCATAATTGTTGTATGCTTTCCACACCTTGTGAAAGACAGCAGAAGGGTGGGTTCTTTTCACAGATGATGAAATTGATGAAGAGATACACCATTCATGAAAAGTGCCCCCAGTGTTCATAGTGTGTGCATTGAACAAGCTTTGCTTTAAAAAAGAGAAAAAACCTCTTGGAATCAATAAAGTTCTTACACAATACACAAGCTAGTGGCTGTTAAACCACAACCTTCACAGAACCTTTTTTTATGTTGACTTGTATGCCATGCTCGTTCTTCAGAAAATTCTGAGGCACCTTGTAGTAAGACTGCCAAATTGGTTGGGAAAACATCTCTGTTTTCATTCTGATTATGAGGAGGAGGACATTTTACTAAAAAAAATTACTAAATTTTTGTGATGTTCTTGTGTCACTATTCTTTACCTTGTTGTATGTTATTACAGGTATGCACCCCATAACAACATTTCGGTTAACGATGGACCGCAAGTACAATGATAGTCCCATAAGATTTGCTTTAATTCACTATTCACTACTGCTTGCTAACTAAAAAGGAAGAGGTGGTGCTTCAATGTGCCACATACGAATCTTTTAGCACATATTTGAAAGATATTTATCTTTTAGCACTATTCCAATCTTGTTAGGGGCACAGTACACATCATAGGTTCTGGCTGCCAGGTAGTGCCCCAGAATGTCTTAAGAACATAAGAAAAGCCCCACTGGATCACGCCAAAGGCCCATTTAGTCCAGCTTCCTGTATCTCCAGTGGCCCATCAGATGCCTCAGGGAGCACACAAGATAACAACAGACCTGCATCCTGTTGCCCTCTCTTGCATCTTGCAAGCGTCACAGCCAGCGCCTGCTTGCAACCCATCAAAAATTGGGTCGTTACCCACTGGTAGGTTGCAACCCACAGTTTGGGAATATTGCGCTATACCATATAAACTTTGTTCTGTTATTTTTTTGCGGCATTTATATCCCACCTTTCTCACCAAGGGGACTCAAGGAGACTTACAAAAGGGTATGTATATAAAAGTAAAAACACAGTTAAAACAGCTGTTAAAATAACTGTACTCTGCCCTGCTTTCTGACTCTGTCTGAAGGCTTTTGACCTGGTCAGCAGGGACGGCCTCTTCAAGATTCTCCCCAAGATCGGATGTTCACCCAGGCTCCTCAGCATCATCAGGTCTTTCCACGAGGACATGAAGGGCACTGTAGTCTTTGATGGCTCCACATCAGACCTCTTTGACATCCGAAGCGGAGTGAAGCAGGGCTGTGTTCTTGCGCCAACCTTGTTTGGGATTTTCTTCGCTGTCCTGCTGAAGCATGCCTTTGGAACTGCAACAGAAGGCATCTATCTCCGGACCAGATCAGACAGAAAGCTATTCAACCTCTCCAGACTGAGAGCAAAGTCCAGCTGAAATGTCTGTGTGCCTTCCTCTTTGACGATACAGCTGTCACCGCCCACTCTGTCAAAGATCTCCAGCAGCTCATGATTTTGGTTTTAGCAAGCCCTGCCTCCAGCAGCTCATGCATCGTTTTAGCAAGGCCTCCCAAGACTTTGGACTGACAATCAGCCTGAGGAAAACACAGGTCATGGTTCAGGATGTGGACTCACCTCCCTGTATTACAATCTCTGCGCATGAGCTGGAGGTTGTCCATGACTTTGTGTACCTTGGGTCAACGATCTCCAACACTTTTTCTCTTGATACCGAGCTAAACAAACGCATCGGTAAAGCAGCTATCACGTTTTCCAGCTTCACAAAGAGAGTATGGTCCAACAAGAAGCTGATGGAACATACCAAGATCCAGGTCTACAGAGCTTGCATCCTGAGTACACTTCTGTACTGCAGCGAGTCATGGACTCTTCGCTCACAACAGGAGAGGAAACTGAACGCTTTCCACATGTGCTGCCTCCGACGCATCCTCGGCAGGACAAAGTTCCAAACAACACAGTCCTGGAACGAGCTGGAATCCCTAGCACTGCTGAAACAGAAATGCCTGCGTTGGCTTGGTCATGTCGTGAGAATGGGCGATGGTTGGATCCCAAAGGATCTCCTCTATGGAGAACTCGTGCAGGGAAAGCGTCCTACAGGTAGAGCACAGCTGCGATACAAGGACATCTGCAAGAGGGATCTGAAGGCCTTAGGACTGGACCTGAATAGATGGGAAACCTTGGCCTCTGAGTGTCCCGCTTGGAGGCAGGCTGTGCAGCATGGTCTGTCACAGTTTGAAGAGACACTTGCCCAACAGACTGAGCAAAGAGGCAAAGAAGGAAGGCCCGTAGCCAGGGAGGCACACTAGGGACAGACTACTCCCGAATTGGCCTCTTTAGCCACACCAGACACTGTTCCAGAACCACTTTTCAGAGCACAATACCATAGTCTTCTGAGACTGAAGGATGCCAATGATGGGCCCTGCTTTGTGTTCGTACAACAATTAAATCATCTAATGACACGTTTCTCAAAACTTATTCCCATCAATAAGTGACACATATCTGTATTTGTTCTTCTGCCTGTTACTGCCTCACTACAGTGTTTTTCCCCTTTGTTTTTTTTCCTATGTTTTTTTCCCTATGTTTCATAACATCACCATCATGAATTAATCTCATGGGTCTAATTCAGTGGTTCCCAAACTGGGGGTCATGACCCAAATGAGGATTTCACTGATGTACCTGAGAGTCACAGGAAGCAGCATTCCCTGTAAGCTACGCAGCTGAGCAACTAGAATTGAAGCCCAGGCAGCTTCTCTCTTGGTGCTCCAGAGCAATTATTATTGTCACTAACACGTATCAACTCCATGTATCCATAACAACATGTATTAACTCCATTGCTAATGATAACATGTTTCAACTCTGAGAAACTCTCAGTCCAGCAACATTTTAGGTCCATTGTGACTTCTAATTGCCCCACATATACCAAAAGTGCATCCTGAAATAAGCTTAAAGTTCTGCTTCAACAGCAGAGGAAGGTCACTAGTGGTGGGCCATCTGCCTTTTGTGTCCATTCTTGATCTATGAATTGATGAATCACAGTAAGATTTCATCATATCTGGGATCATATTGGAACAGGATCATCACCTTAAGGGTGAGACCTTCATTTCAAAAGCACCGTTTCATCTTTCATTCTTCAGGGACAGAAATTGTTATTGGCCTTTTTTTTCCTTTTTTTTTTTTTTTTAAGTAGGGATTCCATTTCATTTCATTTCTCTATTTGTAGAAGTTCACATTTGGATGATCAGTCAAGCTTCAAGTATTTAAATGATTTCTAGTTAATCAGTGGTGAATGAATATGAAAGAGAAGTTGTTCCTAGTCTATGTTTACTCATGAGAGTCCAACAGTTGTGGTTTTCTTCACCTGGTTCTGCATGTCTGACAACTCTGGTTTGTGCTTGTGCAGAAAGAGTCCTTTTTCACAACATTTTCATGCAACCTCTATAGATTTTTTTTTTAAACTTACATTGTAGCAAATCATAGGGATAAAATTGCATGTATCTTTTAAGATTTTTAAAAGAATGCATGGGTAACATTAAGGTAAAGGCATCCATTTAAAGCTTGTGTGTTCTACCTCTGTGGCAAAAATGTGCCACTGATTAAACAGTACTGTTAATAATTAGTACTGCTGATAAAAAGCCACTTATCTTACTGGTATGATAAACTGGCATTTTACAAAGCATGCTCTCCATAGCATGTTGTGCTTTACTTTCGTACTGAATTCAGAGTGGTAAAAACTGCTTTGTAAAGGGTTCCCCCCCCTTCTCATTTTCTATTTTGGTCTTCAGAAGCAAAGCTTCCACAAATGGCTAAAAGCACCATTTCCTTTTTATTCAAAAGCAAATAAGTGCTCTCCTCTATCCTCTTGAACAGAAGGGGCATCAGCAGAATCATGGCATCTGCTGGGTGTCTCTACAAAAACATCAGGGAACATTGCCCTAGTGTCTGTTACTGCTTAAAGCACAATTGAATAGTACCGTTTACCAAGCTGCCAGGTTACTTGGACACAAGATGAGGACAAGGCTTCCATTGATGATACAAGATGAGGACAGGGCACCAACCTAATGCACAAATCCTTTCACATGAAACCCTTTGATGACCATCTGAGCACTGCCAAGCTTGATGTTATATACCTTGGCAGAGTAGAAGCTGAAGAAATGCTAGCGGTGTACAGTACTGACAGTGTCCTTCAGTTGGCATCTGTCTTATCTAAAAATGTTCATGGCAAGTCGTTTTGCAGGGGTAATAGTCTCTCACATTGGAATGGACTTGTAGGTAAGTCATACCCACACCTTGTCCACCAATCCTATGGATTTGAGACATACCACAGTAACTTCTTCACTGGTAATTGCCCTCAGGGATGTTGGTTTCCCATCAGTAGGTACTGTGGGCCAGTACCCAGACAGTTCTTGGGCTGGAGCTTGTCAGCTGGTCCATACAATGAATGTTTTGGCTTCCTACCTCTGCGATCACCCTCCTTGCTGCCACACCTTCAGCGATGAACAAGGTGGGCATTCATGTACTGTCAAGTGGCAAAATTGCTGGAGTTCAGGCAGGGTAAAACTCCCAAATGCTGCTGGAATATATACAGTTACATGGAGAAAAATGGTGTTTGGATCCACTCTCAAGCTGCCATCCTATGCATACTTACCTGGGAGTAAGCCTCGTGGAATATAGTGGGGCTACTGTGGAGTAGACACACATAGGATATTGCTGTTAGTAGGTTAATACATCAGCTTGCAGTCTGGTAGTGCAATTATTCTTATGTGTTATGGCAGTTTTTGGCAAGGTCAAAACTTTCTTATAAGTTTTGCACTTTGCTATCAGATATCCTGTGGCTTAAAATAAGATACAGTTAACAGCTTGAAACAGTGAAAATGTAATAGTTTTTGTCAAAACAGGAGCATATCACACCTGACCAAATTAATTTGGACTTTAAACTTACTTGGATTTTGATTTGTTGCAAGTGATGATTCTACTTCTACTTTTTAAGAAAGAAAAACTCATTGTCTTTATGCTATTATGACCACCAAATGTAAATTTGATTTTTAGTGTACTGTTTTGCACTTACTTCAATAACTGTCGAATCCTATCCCCTGCCATGTTATCGTGTGCAGCGGCGCCAATGGACACTACAGTGCATGATGTGGTGGTGGGGGCAGTTGGGCAACCTGCAGAAGGACAACCTGCAAGTAATTATTTTTTACTTACCTCTTGGTAGGCTGCCTAATCACCCATTGGTCTCCTTGGACCTATGCGAGCTATGTAGCTGACAGTCTGAGGAGAGGCAGTGGTCAGGAAGAGGAGAAAAATGGGAGATAAGATCTGGTCTGTTTAACTGCCACCACCCACCCCTTCCTCTACCAACGAGACTCTAGTTCCTCTCCCCAAATGCCTCCTTGCCCCCCTGCCTACCCATGGCCAGCCCCATCACCAGCTGGTGCCTGCAGAGACTCCAGAAGCTGCTGCTGCACTCACTGCACCTCTGATCATTTACAGTACCAGTCCAGCAAGCAAGCAACAACAGCCCAGCTTTCACTCCTCCATAATGGACCTTGTACTGCCAGAATGCTTGTTCCAGCAGTTGTAAGTCTGGGGGTCTTTGAGTCTTAAAGATTTATATATAAATATGAATTTTTTTTCCATTAAAGAGGTATTTCAGTGATACTGCATTTGTCTCCCCTCCAAAGGGAAGTCCTTATGAAAAGGAAGCTGTTAACATCTGCACTTCTATTCCTGCCAGTTTCAACTTAGTCATCTGCAGTTGTGACATGCCTTCCATTAGCAGCTGTACATAGGAATCTATAAATGGAAAGAGGAATCTTGGCAAAGTTCCCTTTTAAAAGAAAAAAACAGTGTCACTTTTTTACCTGCTTTATATCACATATGTTTTGCCTTGTTGTGTTTTAATTTTGTGTTTTGCCCAAAAAAATAGGCTTCATTGCAATATACTTGGTCTGTTATAATTTCATTGCACTTGGCGTTGTGACTCTTCGTCTGTGCTTTTGGGTCTTCAGAACTGAGGGCCCAATCCAATCCAATTTTTCAGTGTTGGTGTAGTTGTGCCAGTGAGGTGTGCGCTGCATCCTGTGGTGGAGGGGCAGTTACTGGGGCCCTCTTGAAGTATGGAAACATTTGTTCTCTTACCACAGGGCTGCATTGTGACTACAGTGGATCTTGAAAGTTGGATAAAATTGGGCCCTGAGTCACTATTGCTTTGGATGTGTGAACCTTGTTCTGGAATAAAATTACCAGTCTGTGGTAAAGAATGTCACTTAATTAATTATTTAAATTTTTTTATCCCACCTTTCACCTTGTTTCATAGGTTTTCAAGGCCATTTGCCATAATTACATAAAAATAAAACAAAGTGCAGTAAAATCAAAATAACATACAATTAAAGTCAAAACAGCAGCAAGAGAGAAAATAACAAACAAGAACAACTTCAAGTGAGGAGGGCAAGTATTTCACACAGAATACTTGATGTGCTTTAAATGACCAAAACTTGGATAGCACAAAACTGTTCTTTACCTGATGCAGGATATTGTGTTGAATGAAACATCAAATAGCTATCCTGAATATTATGCATTTTATTGCTTTTTTACGCAAGTTGTTTCCTGCAGATAGTATGAGGAAATTTGCCTAATGGCGCCATGTGACAAAGTATATATTTGAGGGCTCAGTTCCAAATGAGTGTATCTACTGAAATGAAGAGTGTTGCATCGTTTCCTGTGACCATACTTATGCAGTTCATTAGCATAGTCTATTAATATGGGTTGTATCTTCACAGATGTGAGTGAAGGAGTCCTTTTGTAAATGAAGCTTTCCTTCTGTTGAGCTGATATTCATAGAAAGTTAAGTTAGAATCCAGTTTCAAACTTCATAGCAGTTTCTAAGGAATGTTGGGCAGTTTCTTTAGACTTCTTTTTCTAGTTGGTCTATTTTAAATAGTTGTGAAGCTTTTGAATATACACATGTGAAAAGATTAGGAATTAGTTAGGATGTTTTGGATAGGCTACCTCTTACTCTCTTTATCATCTAGAATTCTCTAGGACAGCCCTTAATCCTGAATTGGCCAAATCTAGTTTAATTGTAACTCTTATCTATAGTGCACATCAAACAGATCATTCCATGTAGCATTTGAATTTAAAAGGATGCTTGTCTGAATGGACCAAACATGACGATAACGTTTTGGCAATTTATGAAGAGAGACTGATGGATGTACTAAAATCAAAGGGTGATCAACCCAAGTGGGATGGATGATTCAACATTACAGTAGCAGCAGGGGGCTGGATTTGCTGGCCTTTTAATCTCTTGCAGCTCTGTGATGGCAGGATCATGGCTGAATAATTACGATAAAGCTGGGAACTGTTGCTTTATTTGTTTTTCGTAATATATATTCTTTGAAAGTCCAGAATAAGGTCACTGAGTTTGACTGCAGGAAAAGAGATTGAAGAAAGTAAGCCGTACTGCTCTGTCCCAAGCATACAGTATTCTTCTTCTTGACAGATCAAAGCTTGTTGCCAATGTACGGTCTTTCTTTTCCTCCTTATACTGTATTCCAGTGGTTCTCAAACTTTTAGCACCAGGACCCACTTTTCAGAATGAGAAACTGTCAGGACCCAGTGGAAGTGATGTCATGACCAGAAGTGACATCATCAAGCAGGAAAATTTGTAACAGTCCTAGGCTGCAATCCTACCCACACCCAGGAGCAAGTCCCATTTACCATCATTGTTAAAAGCATATACATTGTAGCCTGTTACAGTCTGTACAGATCTATAACATTTCCCCAAATGCAGTCATGGACTAGGGTAGCATCAAGTTTGATATATTAAAAATAAAATATTGAAATGATTGGGGAACTACCTGAAATTGCTCGTGACCCACCTAGTGAATCCTGACCCAGAGTTTGAGAAACACTGCTTGTATTCCATATGCCACATATATGTCTATTTCAGGTTCGAGTTAGTATTATCCTTGACAGAGATACCTGAGGTATTTGATTTGTTTATTGTAACAATGGCTGGGCAGTCCTGAACTGTATTATTATAAAGCTACTCAGGGGTCAAGAAATACTTGTCCTTTGTCTCTTGAATATAGAAAGTCAACCAGCCAATGCTTCTCCGTTATGTTGTTAGCTTTCTTGAATGCCTCCCTAATGGGAGGGGAAAGGCAGGATATAAATACTTTAATATAGTAACATGCTTGTTGGGAATTCTTCACTCAAACAAATGAGATTGTATGTTAACTTGAAAATACTGTAATATGAAACAGTGTCCCTCAATTGCTCTGTTGAACTCTAGCATTTTAATAAAATACACTGTCTCCCTAAAGCAGACAATATTAGCTTTACATGGAATATTACTGGGTCACATAAGCCCAAGGCTCCTTCAGTAACATCTCTACTTGTTTTGTTGAAGAAGGTGGGCAAACTAGGTGAATATTAAATATGGAGTCCATGATGCTTATTGGTATTTGACTATGGTTCCCAGATGCAAGAAGGCTTACATACTAGAGTATGCAGTCTCTCTTTCTTAAGCTGAGGATATCTAGTTAAAATAACCACTGAAGCATAAGGAAAAAGATATTGCTGTGTGTCCTGAGAACTCCTTTCCAGTATTGTGCGTTGTTGACTTAGTTCTGGGAACACTGTCATATTTTAAACTCTTTGGAAGCAGAATCTGCGTTTTTCCACTGGCAAAAGGAGGTTTCCTGGCTCAAAATCAGTTGTTGCTTCCTGATTAATCATACTTTTCTTTTTTCCTTCTTACTCTCCAGCATAGTGCAGCTTGCAGATAATTTCTTATCAAATGGTAAAACAATTAAACATAGGTATTAATATCTCTCTCTCTCTCTCTCTCTCTCTCTCTCTCTCTCTCTCTCTCACACACACACACACACACACACACACACACACACACACACACACACACACACACACACGTAAATTGGGTTAGAGCAGGATTTAAATCAAAATTAAAATAACTGTGAGCTGTCTTGCTGGGCCCTGTGGGACAGAAGGGCAGGACAAAAAATGTCTTAAATATGTAACTGTAAAAAATTATTTCAATAATTTTTAAAATATTGTTAGTGCTTGCTAATAGCAACATTGTATAATCCAGCAAGTGTTTTGTTCTGAAGTGTTGAGGTATGTGGTTGTTTGGAAAAAAGCTTGAGATCAATATGAATATTTGGAATGTATAGCTATATTGTATGCACTTAATATATAACATGTAGGTCTATACTGTATAAATTAAAAGGTGGTGTTTTGCTTTTAAAAAAATAAATACATTGACAGGTACAAAATTTTATGAGTGCTTGTCCAGTCATGCTTGGCAGACACCCAGGGATTTCTGTACATGTGGAACATCATCCTGCTATTGCAGCAAGCAGATCTATGGTAGATTGAGTGTTGGAACTGGTATGGGAAGGCCTCTCTTGGCAAGTATTAGAGAACTGCGTTCTCCTCATATCCTTTGAATTCATTTTGTTGTCAGCTTTGAATGAACGCTGGCGAATAGACTTACCCATTCCAATTTTGTGCTTTCTTGGGTTTTTTTTTTTTTTGGCATTTTACTGTTCAGTATGGCAGCCTCTGTATGCTTATGGTTGATGTGACTGCATTCTGGTTTGTTAATGTTCATGATGCATCTTGAATCCTACTAAAGTTGCAGTTTGAGTTCAACCAAAATGCCACAGAGTTGAGAGCAGCAGCACTTCCCTTCTAGAGAACTCTCTATCAAGCTGGGTGGCAGAGCAAACATGGAAGGCAGCGCAGGGAAACAGCAGCTGAACATGGCTTGAAAAATTGCTTCTCACGATTGTGGGTCATTTTCATTGCTCATAATAAGTATGTCGCCTTCTGTGTTTTCCAGTGTAGCAACACAGGTACTTGCACTTTCTGAACTGTGTAGCTTTTGTTGTGATTTTGTTTCCCTTTCAGATTCTCCTTTGATGCCAGGACATTGTTCATGTGTTTACTCATGCTTAAAACAGGATTCTTGTTCTGAGATATGTAGTTTGTTTGTATGGCAATTACTTAGTTCTTTAAAATAGACCTTGGATATAATCTGTGTTTTCAACCTTGTAATTAATAATACTTGATTATGATCTTTAGACTTTCTGTAAGACTTTCTTAGTATACATAGTGCTTCACAAGTATTACCTTGCTGCAGACTGTACAGCAAACCTATAAGGTGGGTGTTATTTCCCCCCTCTTGCAGCTGGGGAATTGAGGCTGAAAGAGAGTGGCTTACCTCTACACCAACTCTCTTTTGAAACTACAGGAGAACTGCGTACCTGCAGTTAAATGTGTTAACTACCTATCCAGTACAGCTAACCTTAAAGGAGTGCTTTTTAAGATCAGACCCATTTGTAGGATATGCATACTGGTGCATACTTGGTGTATGCATACTTTAAATAATAACATGTAGTGAAATGCAGTAGTATTTTCCCTTATGTGAGAAGCAACTACCTCTGCTAGTGTTCTTGTAGATCTTGGCCAAAGTATCTTATGATAAAGAATACTCATAATTCCATAAGTGTTGATTAAAACAGGTTTTACTATTTGCTACTTTTGGACTTGTTTGCTTTCTAGCTACAGCATTCTTCAAGAACCTGGATTAATGAAAACATGCATTGCTGACTGCATTGGGATGGATGGGTTCTTGAAATCAAATGACAATGCCTACAATATTTTTTTCATTATTCTGATTTCTTTGTCCCTTTAATCCTGTAAGAAGGAAAAAAATGCTAAATTAAAATCACAGTTTTAAAACAATTTACCATGGTGCTTTGGATTGCTTTTTGTCATTCAATGAAAGCCTTCAATGTTGAAATAAACACATTTTATAACTTCATTTTTCAAATTAAAAAGGCATAGGCCTAAATCCAGCCAGACATAAGAACCTCCTGCATACTAAATTTTGAGCATGTGCCCCCCCCACTTCTTCACTTTTATGAAGTGCCCCCCCCCCCGCAAGTTGGAGACCCTTTGGAGTGGCACACCATAAAGCCCAAGGGACTGGTATCAGAATATTTTCTCAGTCCATAAACTATGCAGATCAGGTCTGTGGTGTGAGGATTCTCCTGAATCCATCTTTTGCCAAGCAGGTGGATTTCAAAGTGTTTGAAATCTGTTATATTTGGCAAAGACAGAGCAACTATTCATCTGAACACTGCATCTTGTTCCAGTGGCAAATTGCTATTTGTTCTTTTTTTGTTCCTTTTTAGTGATTGTGAGCTCCTTGGGATAAAATTTCATGGATTTTGCTGTGCAAACTACTTTATAAACTTCTTTGTTGAAAAGCAATATAATGTATATTTCTAAAATAGCATATAACTGCTACACACAGAAATAGCCAAAGTAGCTTATAAATGCTAGTTTTCAAGAAAAAGTTCACAAAACAGTTTACATAATAAAGGCTGCAATCCTAACCACACTTTTCTGAGAGTAAGCCCCATTGAACAAAATAGGACTTACTTCTGAGTAGACCTGGTTAGAGTGTGCCCAAAGTAAATGAAAAGATGGCTGCTTATCCCCGAGGGCCCACAATCTGAAACTGATACAAAAGGACACCAGCAAACAGCCCCTGGAATGTTATGCTGGAAGGAATAAGGCCAGTTGCTTTTCCCCAACTATCTATAAGAGAGCCACCTCTTGGCCCAATTAGCTTGATCTTGTTCTAGGACTGCCTTCTTACCACTTCCTCTTGCTTGGTCTTGTCTGCCGCTTGCCATGGTTCATGAAGCATATTTGGAAGCCCTGGTAGCAGTTGTGGAACTGGAAATGCATGCTGGATTGGATTGGGTAGCTGCTGAGGATAACATGATAAACATATTCATAGCGTATGTGAATCCAGACATTGTGAATCCCCATTCTACAAGTACCCCAACAAATCCTAAACCTGTTTGCAATAATCTATACATACATTATTTTAAAATTAGAATCAGGGAATTAGTGAAATGTTTATGGCAGTGGTTCTCAAAATGGTGGGTTACAACCCACCAGCACAAGAACTACTGCCCCTTTCCCCTTAAGGCAGTGGTTCTTGAACTTTTCTGGTCAGTGGCTCCCCTGATCCTTGTGGCCATTGGCCATGGCTCCCCATTACATCACCTCACCTCTGTTAGCCCCAAAATGGGGATGAAGGTATTATAATTATACACTAGAAACAAAAAAACAAACAAACAAACAAAAAACAACTGCCAGCACTCTGAGGCTGCAATCCTAACCACATTTACCTGAGAGTAAGCCCCATTGAACAATATAGGACTTACTTCTGAGTAGACCTTGTTAGGATTGTGCCCTGAGTTTGTTAGCAGAACAGCTGGAGGGTTCTGGAAAGGGGGGGAGAAGTGATGAATTTGCTGAGGGAGAGGAAGACTTTGTTTTGTGTGTATCTGCTAATTGCTAACTGATGTGCCTTTTGTCTTAAAATTGTAACCAACATGGGATGTACCCCCCCCCCCAAAAGGAGGCAGGAGGTAAAAGGGGGATGGCTGAAAAGGAATGGGTATTTTTATTTTTAATCAGTTTTTGAAGACAAAGCTTGACTAAATCAAGAGTGGCTTTATTTTTCTTTTTTGAAGAGGGAGAAAAAAGAGAAAGGTGAAGATCCTTGGTTAAGCTGACACAGACCCCAAACCTATGTAGGTCTACTCAGAAGTAAGTCCCATTTGAGTCAATGGGGCTTACTCCCAGGAAAGTGCGACTAGGATTACAGCCACACCGAGCAAGATTACAACTCACCCCAAAGTAGATGGGGGCTGCTCACACACATACACCCCACCATTAACATTAACAGTATTTATATACCACTTTTCAACTAAAAGTTCACAAAGCGGTTTACAGAGAAAAATCAAATAACTAAATGGCTCCCTGTCCCAAAAGGGCTCACAATCTAAAAAGATGCAACACCAGCAGACAGCCACTAGAACAGACACTGCTGGGGTGAGGTGGGCCAGTTACTCTCTTCCTGCTAAAAAAAGGAGCACCCACTTGAAAAAGTGGGTCTTACCCAATTAGCACAGGTTTACCCAATTACCCAACATGCAGATGCCACCCCTATTCCCCCCAGGCAAGACAGAGGAATGCAGGCTGTGGCATTTGGACACTCCCCACTAAGAGCTTGGGCTCACTTCTTCCCAAGCAGAGGAAAGCGCTGCGCACCTCTGCCACTGCCCAGCCATCCTTCTCTCCCACCTCCCCCCATGTTTCACATGCCCTCTCCACCTCACACTGCCCCACCTACCTCATTCAAGCCTCAGAAAAGCAGCAAGTTGGGAGGCGGCACGTGCAGCTGGGTTGAGCAACTGTGGCCACCTCTCTCCCCAAGATGCCTCACAACGTCCCTGGGGGCTAGTCACAACTCCCTAGGAAACCCGATGCACAGACTGAATACCTCAGCCTTAAGGAGTGGGGTGAAAGGAGCGACACAATCCTCAGGATTGTGCCACAGCAGGGGATTGAGAGCTTTATGTTAAACTTACCCTTTTGTGCTGGCCTCTTTGGGGCGCAGGGAGCCCCACAGTGGCCTCTGCAGGGCTCCCTGCACCTCAGAACATTTTTAAAAATGTGATTGCGATCCACTTCCAGTTTTGTGATAGCAACCTGTAAGTGAGTCGAAATCTCATTTTTTGGATGTTCTGAGACACTGGGAGCTCTGCAGAGGGCTCTGTGGGGCTCCCTGCACCTGCAGGAGGCCAGTGCAAGGGGGTAAGTCGAACTAAAAGCCCCTCGGTCCGGGCAGCGACTTGGTCCTGAGGATCACGCCACTGCCTTCCCTTTGTCACTGTAAATTTGTAGTGGGTTGCAAACTCTACATGAGAGTTTAAGAACCACTGGTTTAGGACACTTTGAAGCAACTGCAGTTTCTAGAATTTTATCAAATAATTGTGTGTTGTTAGTAGGGATTGCAAATTGAATTTTTTGAGTGGCATTGTCTTTAGAAGCCATACCTGGTGTCCAAGTAGACTCTGGTACCATTTTAGAGGTGTTATTACCTTGGGGAGGATACAAAGCAAACATACATAAATATTTCTGCATATCATATGACAAACATTTCAAAAGGATCATATTCAGAATGATGCTGTCACAGTCATTGGCATTCAACACCATTTTCAAGTTTTCTGTCCCCATTCTTTCTATAATAAATTAGTGAATGTGTTATTAGTCTATAGGTCTTTGAATTCTGCTTTAAATGAATTGTGCAAAATCAACATTCCAAAAGATTTTCTTACATTGCCTTATTTAGTTTATATATTGGACAACATTGTTGAATATAAAACAGTTGCATTTAGACAGAACAAATTCCACTTTTGCCTACCCTTGATTTCCCTTCTCGTTTTATTAGTATAGCCTTCCCCACCTTGGTTTAGTTGAATGAGACAACATATTCTATATTTAATCCCACTGCTGTATGCACACTATACAGCCCAGTTCAGGTAACCTCTGCCAAGTTTTATACAAACTGACAAGTCTGGGAATACAAAATTAGGGATATGAAGTGGTACACCTTGCTTTCATTTGCATGGGGAAAATGTACATTAAATACAAAGTTTATACAATATACAAAGTTTAAGGAATTTATACCTCATAACTGAAATTAACAAAACCAGGATGTTGTGGATGAGGCGGCAGCTGTGGAGAAAAAGAAAAAAAAGTTTGCGTTGCAAATATGCAGTAATTCACCTTCTTCTATCCTTCCCAACCAATCTTCTCGGAGTGGACAGTTGAGACCATTGCAAGACATTGTAGTTTAGACTGTGAACCAGAAGATGCCAAGTTGCACAGTGCATTCTTCTGGAATACATCTAAGGTGCTTTAACTACATTTACTATAAAGTATAGGTGGAGCCTATTTATGCAAGTGAGTTCGTTCCATGACCTGCCGTGATTAAGAAAAAACACATTGTGCTATATTGCATGGAGTTAAGCAAATATGCTGCAGCCTGACACTTCGGGATGGAAGGAAACTAAGACAGAGGTTCTCAATCGCTTCCCCCTCCTCCGCTCCGTGTTCAGCACCCCCCATTGCCAGCTGTCCCACTTCTTTCACAGGTGGGATGCTGAGCTTTTAAGAGTCTAGTCCTATGCATTTCTACTCAGAAGTAAGCCCCATTGTAGTCAATGGGGCTTACTCCCAGGAAAGTGTGGAGAAGATTGTAGCCTGAGAGCCCAGTCCTGTGCCTGCCTACTCAGAAGTAAGTCCCATTCTAGTCAATGGAAAGTGTGGATCAGATTGTAGCCTAAATGTCATGCTTTGCCGGCTGGGCTTGCATGGAGAGCCTACACCATCTCAGTCTGAAGGGGGGGGGGAAATTCGGAAAATACTCCCTTCGTTTTTAAAGCAATCCCCTCTGTTACTACTGCACCTGCTGCTCTGTGTGTGTATGTGTGTGTGTGTGAGAGAGAGAGAGAGTGAGAGAGAGAGAGAGAGAGAGTGTGTGTTCCACCTTGCTGCACCTGTTCTTGCTACAGAGGTTTTCCGAACCCCCCCCCCCTCCGCCTTCAGTCTCTTTGCTGGCTCAGGGGCTCCAGGAGTCTTACTGTTCATTCCCAAGGGGAACCTCTTCCATGGCTCCAGGACTAGTTCCCTGCCTGTGCAAGGCGGAGCCTTTTTGCAGTGATTTGGGCTGCCTGGAAAGGGAGAGAGAAGCTAGCGAAGGGTAAAGGAGGCAAAGGTGTGTGTGACTTTCAGTTCCCCCCACCCCATTCTCTTTGAGACAAATTCACAGATAAAGCATCCCTGGATAAATAGGTTGCATCTGTACACGTTTTTCATATGCAATGGGTAGGAACTCAGGATTGACAATGATGTCCTAAAGGTTTTCACAATTGCATACTTATTTTTTCCATTATTGGTGAATAATAAAACAAGAATGGAATTGCTGAACAAAATAATTGTGTAAAGAAAAGAAATAAAAGGGAAAAAGATCCTCAGTCCATTGGAAAATAGTGGGAGGGCAAGTCTATGTCTGTTTTAGCTGCAGTAAAACCTGGGTTTGCCACTGAATTGTGTGAAAAGAGAGCTAAAATCAGAACTGAAATTGATTTCTGAAGATTCAGAAATCTGAATGCACACCTGCATTGTGTGCACACCTGTGTCTTGAGAAGACATGTAAAATGTCCTACCTGATTTTGACAGTATGTTCATGTTACTAATTTTGAATTTCTAATTATTACTAGTTCATAGGTTGATTAGATTATTATTGGTTCTTTGTACAGTAATCACTGAGCAAGTGTTATAAGAAGATTAAAAAATAAGGTACTCATATTTTTGTAATATGGTGCACACATTAAACCTTAGTTTCTGTTGATGTTCGTGCAAAAACTATTATGTCCCTTGGTGTGAAAGTTTCACTAATTGCTTCAATTCATTTCTTCAAAATTAATGAGTACACTTACTGGAATAGCAAAGGCGGCACTTAAGAGGCATGTAACCAAAGTCCAACCCTTCATCTTTATCATCATGGGTCCTGCAATGTAAAAGGAAGGTTTTTTCACCACTGCATAGGTAAAGTCAAATAATACAAGAGAACATGATCAATATTGGTATATATTAGCTGCTGTTTGTTAAATCAGCTTTCGAAATAGTTCACTCTGTGTCTGTGGAATGTTAATAGCTGTGGGTATGCATCCAGTCAGTGTCCCTTTTTCATCAATTAAAGCGATTTAGGCACATCAGTTCTCTCCCTTGAAACTAGTGAGATTTAAAGTGCTTAACTTTGGCTCAGTTGTTGAGCATAAGCTTTGCTGACAATCATAAATTAAACTCAACTACTGTTTTGCTAACCCTGAAACTTACACCACATTATCTGGATAATTTTGTCTCGTATATTGAACTGACTTGACATCATCAGCTACTGAAATAGTTCACATGCATTGGCTCATGGTTAGGGGACTTAGAAGTTAGAATACTTTTAATTTTTTTTCTAGTACATTGCATAATGTTATACTACATCTGAAAACATCATCATTTAGTAACTCTGACCAGACTTTAACTAGAACTTTAATTGCAGATTAAACATGCCCTTGAGGGCCCAATCCTATCCAGTTTTCCAGTGCCGGTGCAGCCGTGTCAATGCAATGTGTGCTACATCCTGTTGTAGGAAGTCAGTCACAGAGTCCTCCTCAAGGTATGAAAACATTTGTTCCCTTACCTCGAGGCTGCATTGCAGCTGTACCAGTGCTGGAAATTTGGATAGGATTGGGCCCTCAATCAATTGTGACAGTAAAAAGCTAGCCCTCTCTCCTCTGCCCAGTATTTGGTGCAAATGAAATATGATGGCTGTTTCCTCCAGCTTGTTTTCAAAGCTAGCAGGCAGTTTGCAAGCCAGAATGAAACTCCTGTGACTTTCTTCTACACTTGCCACTGGCAAGTAATATTTCCATATTCCACAAATTCGGGGGGGGGGGGAAATTGAGGTAGTCTTTCTTTCAGTGTGAGTGATATGCCAACTAATTATTAGTTTATCTCAGGGGTGCCCATACCCCGGCCCGGGGGCCACTTGCGGCCCTTGGGGACTCACAATCTGGCCCGCAGGGAGCCCCCAGTCTCCAATGACCATCTGGCCCTCCGGAGACTTGCTGGAGCCCATGCTGGCCTGACGCAACTGCTCTCAGTGTGAAGATGACTGTTTGACCTCTTGCATGACCTGTGGGACGAAGGCTCCATCCACTACTTGCTGTTTCATGTCTGTGATGCAGCAATGGCAGTGAAGGAAACGTTAGCCTTGCTTTGTGCAAGGACTTTTATAGGCCTTGAGCTATTGCAAGACCTTCATTCATTTATACGTTCCATCTCTAATATATTCATTTATGTAAATTTTTTCAAATTTGAAATGTAAATTAATCTGGCCGCCGACACAGTGTCAGAGAGACTATGTGGCCCTCTTGCCAAAAAGTTTGGACAACCCTGGTTTATCTGATGCTTAAGAGGGAGGGTCTTAAGTATCAGGGTCTTAAGCATGAGGTTCCACATTTCAAGACTCTCACAAAGGCATCGTTTGGTTTTACAAGATGTAAACATATTGAGTTAATCTGGCTAATACTTAACTCTTAGTTAAAAGAAGACTGACTGTTTTAATAGGAAAAAAGCCTTGGCTGACACTTCTAGTTTAAACTCTACTAGTCATGAAAAAGGCTAAGTATCTAGGCTGAAACAATGCAAATTTAATTGAAAACTAAAGATGAATGTTAATATAGGAGGAAGAATAAAACTATATTAATGGAAGATCTTCAGATAAAGATTTCCATTCAGAACTTCATTTTAAATTTTCTAAGTATTTTCTAAACCTTATGATTGTGAATTAAGATTTAGAACATGCAAATATTATCCAATCCAAATGTCTTTTGTCTGAAATAAATATGAAAATCTCACTGAAATGATGTGCATGTAAGTATACACACACACACACACACACACACACACACACACACACACACACCTTCCTGTATATTTATTCTGTCATCCCTTTAGATCATAACAGGTATTAGAAAAGGATAAATATGCTGCTAAATGAATGAGTTTACCTTTTGGAAGTACTCTGGGATTCTTGATATGCGTTTAGGTCCGGTAGCCTTGGTGGTTTAGGAATCTCTCTCTCTCTCCGGCTCAAATTTAAACAATTTTCACTTCTGCAACAACCAATCAGCATTTAGGATAAAAACTGTTGGGTCATGCAATTTCAGACATTGAATCACACCTGGGACTGAATATTGTGATTAGTGTATTCAGTCTTTCATTACTTATGCCTTGCTGGAAGACCTATTATTTTGCAAATTTTCTGTGATAACTGTGGGAGTGACGGATCCAATTTCTAATCTTGATAATTTGATCCTCCTCTATAAATTTCCACCTACTTCTTGAGGAAAGTTGAGTATTTCCTTCGTCCTCTGGTTTACATAGCATTTCATCATCAAAAATATAAATTACACAGGCCAACACACATTTTGCTTCCTTAAACGTTCACCCCAATATATTTGGGGTGCCGATTCCAAAAATGGCATCTGTTTTGCCCTATCACGTCTAGCTTTGGAGATACAGCATAACCTCTAGTGAATGGTTCAAGCAGCTTCCTCATGAGGAAGCCTACACCATGGCTTCCTCATGAGCACGCTGCTTGAACCATTCACTAATGAGGCTATGCTGTATCTCCAAAGCTAGACATGATAGGGCAAAACGGATGCCATTTTTGGAATCGGCACCCCAAATTCATCAAACCACCATAAATTTTGGGAGAAACTTTTCTGACCCTCAATTTTCAAGGCCTGTGTTATCTAAAACAAGGTACAATAATTAATTTATGCGTGTGGAAAGAAGGAGAATTCCCTGAACCATTAAAATCTTGTTCTGACTAATACTAGATTGTTCCACCTGTTGATCAGTTTAGGTTGATAAAGATGCTTTTTCACAAGCAAGGAAGGAAGTTTTGCACGTGGCTGCGGGTGCCTCAGAAATCTGTGCCAACAAGATCTGCAAATTCCTAAGAGCAGATAAGCTAACGATCACATCAGTGGCCTGGTCTGTTTGCTGTTTTGCCCTGCACATAGCAAATGTTAAGGGAGTGCAATTTGACATCCTAACTTTAATAACATTAGGAGTTTTTTTGTGTTTTTTTTAGTTTATTAATTGTGTTTAGTCATGGTGACATCTAGTACCCTACTCAAAGCCTGTAATTTAATAGTTTTTGAACTTTTCTGACTGTAAATCAAATAAACATGTTTGCTTGTTTACAATGCAATACAGAAATATACATTTTGGTCTCTTCTAGGCTGACATAAGCGCATGTGAAAAACTGTGTTGATGCTTGGTTTCTTCCCTTGTTTTAAGAATGTAGCCAGTGAAGTGAGCAACACTAGTCAAACTCTCTGTTTAGCTTGTAATTTCAAACAGTTGAAAGAATTATGTAATTAGATGTCAGAGAAACGTCCTTGAGTAAGCGAGAAATGATGTTTGTGAATAGCATTTAGAGTGGGAGGTGGTTGGTTCTGGTAAAAACAGGGAGTGAAAATTGCTGGTCTTATTGACCTACTGCACAATCAGCAAAAAGAGGAAAAAAACCAGTATTCACAATGGGTGAGAATCTTGATGTATTCCACATTCATCTATACTACAGATATTTCACTACTACAGCTACGAGCGGGCCGTTCTTAGCTTCATTGGGAGTGTGTTTCAGAGATGTGGCACCATCATGAAGAAGGTTACCCCCTCTTCATTGCAGCCAATCCTACTTCAGGTGGTGGTAACGTATGCAGGAGGGCTCCCTCAATGACTTCAGGGGGTGACCTGTCTCATACAGGAGAAGGCAGTCCTTCAAATATCCTGGCTCTGAGCAATTAAGGTCTTCAAAGGTTGACATCATCAGCACACTGAATTGTGCCCAATGACAAATGGCAGCCAGTACAGCCATAGAACCTCAACATGATGGTGGCAGAGAAGAAAAGCTTTTGTCACTGCTATCACCGCCACAGAGAAGACTTGGGAGTATGCTCTGTGTCCTTTTAGACTCATAAGGAGTTTTTCACCACCATTTACCACCAAGGTGTCGGCCATGCCTTGACCATGCCGTTTCTTAGCATTAAGCTGCCCAGAAAACCAAGGAGCTGCTATGATGTGGCAGAGGCCTGTCAGAAGCAATCTCTTCCACAGCCCTGGACATTTCTTAATTAACTTAGAACTAGATCTGTGTGTTACTTTTGGTTTTAAAATACTTCACAAGAAAATAGATGTAGGTTGGTTATGTACATTATTAAAATATATATATATATATAGCTTATCAACTAAAAGTTCAAAGTAAATTTTATGACATAAAGTAAACTCCCAGACTGTACGTACCTATCATGTTTTGTAACTTGTAATGGAATTTTCCTCCAGAAATCTGTCCAATCCCATTTTAAAGGCATCTATGCTCGATGCCATCACCACATCTTGTGGCAAGAAGTTCCACAGACTAACTACATGCTGGGTAAAGAAATGTTTTCTTTTGTTTGTCTTAACAATGATTGTTAATCATCCATCAGGAGTTAATCATTGATCATTGTCTCTCAAAGTATGCTCCTAGGAGCCCTGGGTCTTTCTGAGTCCCCTTCAGGGTCTCCAGAGGGCAGGTGACTCTGGAGTTAATATTGTGCGGTACACAGGACCTGGTTAGAGATGTCAATGTTACTGAGCCATTGGGGAACAGTGATCATGCTGCGATCCGTTTTGACATGCACGTTGGGGGAAGAATACCAGGGAAATCTCTAACAAAAACCCTTGACTTCCGACGGGTGGACTTCCCTCAAATGAGGAGGCTGGTTAGAAGGAGGTTGAAAGGGAGGGTAAAAGGAGTCCAATCTCTCCAGAGTGCATGGAGGCTGCTTAAAATAACAGTAATAGAGGCCCAGCAGAGGTGTATACCACAAAGAAAGAAGGGTTCCACTAAATCCAGGAGGGTGCCCGCATGGCTAACGAGCCAAGTTAGAGAGGCTGTGAAGGGCAAGGAAGCTTCCTTCCATAAATGGAAGTCTTGCCCTAATGAGGAGAATAAAGAGTAACATAAACTGTGGCAAAAGAAATGTAAGAAGGTGATATGGGAGGCCAAGCGAGACTATGAGGAACACATGGCTAGCAGCATTAAGGGGAATAATAAAAGCTTCTTCAAATATGTTAGAAGCAGGAAACCCGCCAGAGAAGCGGTTGGCCCTCTGGATGGTGAGGGAGGGAAAGAGGAGATAAAAGGAGACTTAGAGATGGCAGAGAAATTAAATGAGTTCTTTGCATCTGTCTTCACGGCAGAAGACCTCGGGCAGATACCCGGCCCCTCCTGACCGAGGAGTTAAGTCAGATAGAGGTTAAAAGAGAAGATGTTTCAGACCTCATTGATAAATTAAAGATCAATAAGTCACCGGGCCCTGATGGCATCCACCCAAGAGTTATTAAGGAATTGAAGAATGAAGTTGCTGATCTCTTGACTAAGATATGCAACTTGTCCCTCAAAACGGCCACGGTGCCAGAAGATTGGAGGATAGCAAATGTCACGCTTATCTTTAAAAAGGGAAAGAAGGGGGACCTGGGAAACTATAGGCCGGTCAGCCTAACATCTATACCAGATAAGATGGTGGAATGCCTCATCAAAGATAGGATCTCAAAACACATAGATGAACAGGCCTTGCTGAGGGAGAGTCAGCATGGCTTCTGTAAGGGTAAGTCTTGCCTCACAAACCTTATAGAATTCTTTGAAAAGGTCAACAGGCATGTGGATTTGGGAGAACCCGTGGACATTATATATCTGGACTTTCAGAAGGCGTTTGACACGGTCCCTCACCAAAGGCTACTGAAAAAACTCCACAGTCAGGGAATTAGAGGACAGGTCCTCTCATGGATTGAGAACTGGTTGGAGGCCAGGAAACAGAGAGTGGGTGTCAATGGGCAATTTTCACAATGGAGAGAGGTGAAAAGCGGTGTGCCCCAAGGATCTGTCCTGGGACCGGTGCTTTTCAACCTCTTCATAAATGACCTGGAGACAGGGGTGAGCAGTGAGGTTGCAAAGTTTGCAGACGACACCAAACTTTTCCGAGTGGTGAAGACCAGAAGTGATTGTGAGGAGCTCCAGAAGGATCTTTCCAGACTAGCAAATGGGCAGCAAAATGGCAGATGCGCTTCAATGTCAGTAAGTGTAAAGTCATGCACATTGGGGCAAAAAATCAAAACTTTAGATATAGGCTGATGGGTTCTGAGCTGTCTGTGACAGATCAGGAGAGAGATCTTGGGGTGGTGGTGGACAGGTCGATGAAAGTGTCGACCCAATGTGCGGCGGCAGTGAAGAAGGCCAATTCTATGCTTGGGATCATTAGGAAGGGTATTGAGAACAAAACGGCTAGTATTATAATGCCGTTGTACAAATCGATGGTAAGGCCACACCTGGAGTATTGTGTCCAGTTCTGGTTGCCGCATCTCAAAAAAGACACAGTGGAAATGGAAAAGGTGCAAAAGAGAGCGACTAAGATGATTACGGGGCTGGGGCACTTTCCTTATGAGGAAAGGCTACGGCATTTGGGCCTCTTCAGCCTAGAAAAGAGACACTTGAGGGGGGACATGATTGAGACATGCAAAATTATGCAGGGGATGGACAGAGTGGATAGGGAGATACTCTTTACTCTCTCACATAACAACAGAACCGGGGACATCCACTAAAATTGAGTGTTGGGAGAGTTAGAACAGACTAGAGAAAATATTTTTACTCAGCATGTGGTTGGTCTGTGGAACTCCTTGCCGCAGGATGTGGTGACGGCATCTAGCCTGGACGCCTTTAAAAGGGGATTGGACAAGTTTCTGGAGGAAAAATCCATTACGGGGTACAAGCCATGATGTGTATGCGCAACCTCCTGATTTTAGAAATGGGCTATGTCAGAATGCCAGATGCAAGGGAGGGCACCAGGATGAGGTCTCTTGTTGTCTGGTGTGCTCCCTGGGGTATTTGGTGGGCCGCTGTGAGATACAGGAAGCTGGACTAGATGGGCCTATGGCCTGATCCAGTGGGGCTGTTCTTATGTTCTTATGATCACACCAAGAGTGGTCGTTCTTGGTAGGTTACGTACATTATTAAAATATTTTTATATAGCTTTTCAACTAAAAGTTATTAAACCGAAAGATTTATATGATCTGAAGAAAAACCAGAGCATGGTTCATAAAGCAGTTTATATAGCAAACCAAATAAAAAACTAGTTCTGTTCCCCATCAGACTTGCAATTTTTTTAAAAAGACACATAAATGATACTAACAAAGAGCAACTGAAACATATGCTATGCTGGAGTGGGTGGGACAGTTACTCTCTGCCTGCTAAATAAGAGTCCCACCACTTTAAAAAGGTTCCCCTTTGCCCAGTTAGTTGCTCATTTGCAAAAATCACTTTGACATACTGAAAATGTTTCTCTGCATGCTGGAATGTAAAGCAGTTTTTTTTTCTGCTGTTACTGTTCTAGAGAAGGAGAGCAGCTGTAACTCTGTACTGGCTGCAAAAGCAGATTACCTTTATGAGCCAACATAGCATGCAGGGAGAATGTCTCCTTTTTTTAGACAGACATTCCACTGAGCTTAGTTTCGGCCTTAAAACAATCTTTTTCAGTTGTTTGTGCATTAGTGATTATTTCAATGGAATAGAATTTTCCTAAGTGGATGGTATCAATAGATAAAAATTTCCAATATATAATATTTGCGCTCACAGTGTCCAATTACAGTTTAATTGAACAGTAAACATATCCTGAGGCTGAACATGTTTGCTCATTGGATGTCAGCAATGCTTATTCATCGTGATTTTTACCTCTGTACTAGGCTGCTGTGCGCCGCTTAGCCATGTGTCAATAGATAAAATGTAAAGGACACAAATGCATGCAGGTGTGCATTGAATTCCATGTATGAAATTGATTTATGTGGACCTAAGCTCATTTCTTTTTAGATTATAGTCTTAAATGTCTGAGGTTTAAAATACAATTATGCAGTGGTTCAGCTGTATGTGAGTATTATCTGACCATTTTGGGGTGTGTGTGTGTGTGTGACAGTACCTCACTACACTTGATTAGTCCAGCAGCTTTGATCTAGTTTAGAAAAATGCCCTGGTGCACAGGGAATGATGCTCAAGAGTGCAGTTGGCAGGGTTTCCAGATGGACCCAACATGTCTTGCAGCTACATATAGTAGCCTTTTTTGTAACATCTGTAACAAACCAAAACAAACTAGTTACCAGTGCAGATCTTTAAGCACTAGTGAATATGGTTGAATCTACAAAATCTAGTTAATAACCAATGTTGGGAAAACCCAGCATTGCTTGACTTGAGTTGCAGAATCACTGCCCCCTGCAACTCAACTCCAAAAAGAGTCCTAATGGGAGCACTTTCTGAGTTGCTGACTCACCCTTTAGTGACTCTAAAGGACCTGAGTTGAGTTACTCCCTCCTGAGTTTTCCTTATATCCTTGAACTCATTTTGTTGTCAGCTTTGAATGAACATTGGCAAATATTTTTCCATCACAATTCTGTACTTTCCTTTTTTTTTTTTTTGGCATTTTACTGTTCCATATGACAGCCTCTCTGTATGTTTATGGTTGATGTGACTGCATTCTGGCTTGTTAATGTTCATGATGCATCTTGAATCCTACTAAAGCTGCAGTTTGAGTTCAACCAAAATGACACAAAGTTGGGAGCAGCAGCACTTCCCTGCTAGAGAACTCTCTATCAAGCTGGGTGGCACAGCAAACATGGAAGGCAGTGCAGGGAAACAGCAGCTGAACATGGCTTGAAAAATTGCTTCTCACGATTGTGGGTCATTTTCATTGCTCATAATAAGTATGCCACCTTCTGTGTTTTCCAGTGTAGCAACACAGGTACTTGCACTTTCTGAACTGTGCAGCTTTTGTTGTGATTTTGTTTCCCTTTCAGATTCTCCTTTGATGCCAGGACATTGTTCATGTGTTTGCTCATGTTTAAATCAGGATTCTTGTTCTGAGATATAGTTTGTTTGTATGGCAATTACTTAGTTCTTTAAAACAGACCTTGGATATAATCTGTGTTTTCAACTTTCTATAAGACTTTCTTAGTATACATAGTGCTTCACAGGTATTACCTTGCTGCAGACTGTACAGCAAACCAATAAGGTGGGTGTTATTGTCCCCCTCTTGCGGCTGGGGAATTGAGGCTGAAAGAGAGTGGCTTACCTCTACACCAACTCTCTTTTGAAACTACAGGTGAACTGCGTACCTGCAGTTAAATGTGTTAACTACCTATCCAGTACAGCTAATCTTAAAGGAGTGCTTTTTAAGATCAGACCCATTTGTAGGTTATAGTAAGTTCTTGGTATATGCATACTTTAAATAACAACATGTAGATATATGCAGTAGTATTTTCGCTTATGTGAGAAGCAACTACCTCTGCTAGTGTTCCTGTAGATCTTAGCCAATGTATCTTATGTTAAAGAATAGTCATAACTCCATAAGTGTTGATTAAAACAGGTTTTATTATTTGCTACTTTTGGACTTGTTTGCTTTCTAGCTACAGCATTCTTCAAGAACCTGGATTAATGAAAACATGCATTGCTGACTGCAGTGGGATGGATGGGTTCTTGAACTCAAATGGCAATGCCTACAATATTTTTTTCATTATTCCGATTTCTTTGTCCCTTTAATCCTGTAAGAGAGAAAAAAAAGCTAAATTAAAATCACAGTTTTAAAACAATTTACCATGGTGCTTTGGATTGCTTTTTGTCATTCAATGAAATCTCTTCAATGTTGAAATAAACACATTTTATAACTTCATTTTTCATATTAAAAAGACAAAGGCCTAAATCCAGCCAGGCATAAGAACCTCCTGCATGCTAACTTTTGAGCATATCCCCCCCCCCACTTTTGAGCATGTGCCCTCCCACTTCTTCACTTTTATGAAGTCCCCCCCTCCCCAAGTTGGAGACCCTTTGGAGCGGCACTCCATAAAGCCCAAGGGACTGGTATCAGAATGTTTTCTCAGTTTATAAACTATGCAGATCAGGTCTGTGGTGTGAGAATTCTCCTGCATCCATCTTTTGCCAAGCAGGTGGATTTCAAAGTGGTAGCTCTGTTATATTTGGCAAAGACAGAGCAACTATTCATCTGAGCACTGCATCTTGTTCCAGTGGCAAATTGCTGTTTGTTCTTTTTTTGTTCCTTTTTAGTGATTGTGAGCTCCTTGAGATAAAATTTCATGGATTTTGCTGTGCAAACTACTTTATAAACTTCTTTGTTGAAAAGCAGTATAATGTATATTTCTAAAATAGCATATAAATGCTACACACAGAAATAGCCAAAGTAGCATATAATGCTAGTTTTCAAGAAAAAGTTCACAAAACAGTTTACATAATAAAGGCTGCAATCCTAACCACACTTTCCTGAGAGTAAGCCCCATTGAACAAAATAGGACTTACTTCTGAGTGGACCTGTTTAGGATGTGCCCAGTGTAAATGAAAAGATGGCTACTTATCCCAGAGGGCCCACAATCTGAAACTGATACAAAAGGACACCAGCAAACAGCCCCTGGAATGTTATGCTGGAAGGAATAAGGCCAGTTGCTTTCCCCCAACTATCTATAATAGAGCCACCATTTGAAAGCTACCTCTTGGCCCAATTAGCAGGAGTATTATTAGCAAGAATATCTTGTTATAGGAATGCCTTCTTACCACTTCTTCTTGCTTGGTCTTGTCTGCTGCTGGCCATGGTTCAAGAGGAATATCTGGCATCAGTGGTGGCAGTTGTGGAATTGGGAATACAGGCTGGATTGGATTGGCTGGTTGATGGGGTTGTACTGGATGGTTTGAATGACCTGGTTGCTGAGGATGCATTGGGTGCTCTGCTGTGTGTGGTGGAAGGGGATGTTGGACTGGATGTCCTGCTTGAACTGGTGGTTGATATTGTGGATTAAGTGAATTTTGCCCAGTCATTTGCACAAATGGGTGATGTGCAGGTTGTTGCACGGATGGGATTAGCGGTGGCTGCGGCTGTGGTGGATTCATTTGATGGAGAGGCGACTGGACTGGATGAAGGCTTTGATAGAAATGTTGCTGAGGCAGCATTGGCCCTGAATGGTGGCGCATCCATCCTCCAAAGGGTTCATAATGTGGATACTGTCAGGAGGAGAAAAAAGCAAACCAGATTAGTTATGAGATTGGCATCCTGCTAGCTGGGCAAAGAAGCATTTTTGAAGCAGCAGCACTCTTATATTTAATGGAATCGTTAATTAGTTCCCATCACATCTCTCCTAGTGGCTATTTTTTAGTGTCTCCCTCGTGTCTTATTTTTTATATTGTAAGCCTCTTTGAGAAAGGGAAACATTTGCTTAATTCTTTTATTTTGTAAACCTCTTCGTGAACTTTTGTTGTTGTTGAAAAGCAGTATATGAATATTCTAAATAATAATACTAAAAGAAGAGGAAATGCAGCTATTGGCAGCTAGTTTAAGACTTTAAGGAAAACCCTGCTGGGTCAGGCCAAGGTCTAGCTAATCCAGTATCCTGTTTCCTACAGTGGCCCATCTATTGCCTCTGGGAAACCTAAAATCTCCCACTTATCTCCCACAATTGCTTTCCTGTTACTGGTGTATCTTAAGCCAGTTCAGATCTCAAATATGAGCCTCTGAATTGGCTTCTGCTGGTACTCAGGAGAAATATGAGACTTGAACTTAACTTCTGTTTTGGCCGCTGCAGCTCTGATTTCTGCAGGCTTAAAACCATAAAACGTTTGTATGGAGAGTGTTTGAAAAATGCTAACCTGAAAAAGATGTATCAGATTTGTTTCATGTGAAATGTTTATGACAGTGGTTCTCAAACTGGTGGGTTGCAACCCACCAACACAAGAACCACTGCCCTTTCCCCTTAAGGAGTGGGGTGAAGGCAGCAACGCAGTCCTCAGGATCGTGACGCAGCAGGGGATTGAGGGGCTTTATGTTAAACTTACTCCCTTGTGCTACCCACCTTGGGATGCAGGGAGCCCCACAGTGCCCTCTGCAGAGCTCCCTGCATCTCAGAACATTAAAAAAATGCAATTGCTATCCACTTCCAGTTTTGTGATAGCAACCTGTAAGCGAGTTGAAATCTCATTTTTTGGATGTTCCGAGACACGGGGAGCCCTGTAGAGGGCTCCGTGGGGCTCCCAGAACCTGCAGGAGGTCAGTGCAAGGGGGTAAGTTGAACAAATAAACTCTCAGTTCCGGCAGCGACATGGTCCTGAGGATCGCGCCACTGCCGGATTCCCTCTGTCACTGTAAAGATGTAGTGGTTTGTAAATTCTACATGAGAGTTTAGTAGGGATTGCAAATTGAATTTTTTGAGTGGCATTGTCTTTAGAAGCCATACCTGGTGTCCAATTAGACTCTGGTACCATTTTAGAGGTGTTATTACCTTGGGGAGGATACAAAACAAACATACATAAATATTTCTGCATATCATATGACAAACATTTCAAAAGGATCATATTCAGAATGATGCTGTCACAGGCATTGGCATTCAACACCATTTTCAAGTTTTCTGTCCCCATTCTTTCTATAATAAATTAGTGAATGTGTTATTAGTCCATAGGTCTTTGAATTCTGCTTTAAATGAATTATGCCAAATCAACATTCCAAAAGATTTTTCCTTATTTAATTTATACATTGGACAACATTGTTGAATATAAAACAGTTGCATTTAGACCAGGGGTGTTCAAACTTTCAACTTTAGGGATGCTGGACCTTTAACAAGTATACAGAAGAGAGAATTGCAGCAGGTGCAACTTGTCATCCCACAGATGACAAGCTACACCTGCTGCAATTCTCTCTTCTATACACTTGTTAAAGGTCCAGCATCCCTAAAGTTGAAAGTTTGAGCACCCCTGATTTAGACAGAACAAATTCCACTTTTGCCTACCCTTGATTTCCCTTCTAGTTTTATTAGTATAGCCTTCCCCACCTTGGTTTAGTTGAATGAGACAACATATTCTATATTTAATCCCACTGCTGTATGCACACTATACAGCCCAGTTCAGGTAACCTCTGCCAAGTTTTATACAAACTGACAGGTCTGGGAATACAAAATTAGGGATATGAAGTGGTACACCTTGCTTTCATTTGCATGGGGAAAATGTACATTAAATACAAAGTTTATACAATATACAAAGTTTAAAGAATTTATACCTCATAACTGAAATTAACAAAACCAGGATGTTGTGGATGAGGCGGCAGCTGTGGAGAAAAAGAAAAAAAAGTTTGCATTGCAAATATGCAGTAATTCATCTTCTTCTATCCTTCCAACCAGTCTTCTCAGAGTGGACAGTTGAGACCATTGCAAGACATTGTAGTTTAGACTGTGTACCAGAAGATGCCAATTCGCACAATGCATTCTTCTGGAATACATCTAAGCTACTTTAACTACTTTTACTATTAAAGTACACGTTTTTCATATGATATTGTTAGGAACTCAGGATTGACAATGATGTCCTATTTAAAAGCTTTTCACAATTGCAAACTAATTTTTCCCTTTTTTGGTGAGTAATAAAACAAGAATGTAATTGTTGAACAAAATAATAGTTGTGAAAGGAAAAGAAATAAAGGGGAAAAAGGTCTTCAGTTTATTGAAAAATAGTGGGAGGGCACATCTGTGTCTCTTTTAGCTGCAGTAAAACCTGGATTTGCCACTGAATTGTGTGAAAACTAAATTTCATTAGAACTAAAATTGATTTCTGAAGATTCAGGTGTGCAGAAAGTGTAGAAAGTAAGAAAATGTAGAAAGTGCTGCCTGATTTTAACACTATGTTCAAGTAACTAATTTTGGGATTCTAATTATTAGTAGTTCATAGGTTGAGTAGATTATTATTTGTTCTTTGTACAATAATCACTGAGCTAGTGTTATAAGAAGATTAAAAAATAAGGTACTCATATTTTTGTAATATGGTGCATACTTTAAACCTTAGTTTTTGTTGATGTTCATGCAAAATTTCATCTGTCATTTAGTGTGAAAGTTTCAGTAATTGCTTGAATTCATTTCTTCAAAATCAGTGAGTGCACTTACTGGAATAGCAAATGCGACACTTAAGAGGCATGTAACCAAAGTCCAACCCTTCATCTTTATCATCACGGGTCCTGCAATGTAAAAGGAAGGTTTTTTCATCACTGCATTGGTAAAGTCAAATAATACAAGAGTACATGATCCATATTGATATATATTAGCTGCTGTTTGTTAAATCAGCTTTCGAAATAGTTCACTCTGTGTCTATGGAATGTTAATAGCTGCGGATATACATCCAGTCAATGTCCCTTTTCCATCAGTTAAAGCGATTTAGGCACATCAGTTCTCTCCCTTGAAACTAGTGAGATTTAAAGTGCTTAACTTTGGCTCAGTCGTTGAGCATAAGCTCTGCTGACAACCATAAATTAAACTCAACTGCTGATTTGCTAACTGTGAAACATACACCACATTATCTGGGTAACTTTGTGTATGTTGAACTGGCTTGACATCATTGTTTGCTGTTCAGCTACTGAAATGGTTCACATGCATTTATTTGGCTCCTGGTTAGAGGACTTGGAAGTTAGACTACTTTTGATTTTTCCCCAGTACATTGCATAATGTTGTACTACATCTGAAAACATCATCATTCAGTAAGTTTGACTAGACTGTGACTAGAACTTTAATTGCAGATTAAAGATGTCCTTGATTCAATCAATTGTGACACCAAAAAACTAGCCTTCTCTGCCCAGTATTTGGTGCAAATGAAATATGATGGCTGTTTCCTCCAGCTTGTTTTCAAAGCTAGCAGGCAGTTTGCAAACCAGAATGAAACTCCTGTGACTTTCTTCTACACTTGCCACTGGCAACTAATATTTCCATATTCCACAAATTGGGGGGTGGGTAGAATTGAGGTAGTCTTTCTTTCAGTGTGAGTGATATGCTAACTAAATTGTTAGTTTATCTGATGCTTAAGAGGGAGGGTCTTAAGCATGAGGGTCCTCATTTCAAGACTCTCATAAAGGCATCTTTTGGTTTTACAAGATGTAAACATATTGAGTCAATCTGGCTAATATTTAACTCTTACTTAAAAGAAGACTGTTTTAATAGGAAAGAAACCTTGGTTGACACTTCTAGTTTAAACTCGACTAATGAAAAAGACTAAGTATCTAGGCTGAAACAATGCAAATTTAATTGAAAACTAAAGATGAATGTTAATATAGGAGAGAGAATAACACTATATTAATGGAAGATCTTCAGATAAAGATTTCCATTCAGAACTTTCATTTTAAATTTTCTAAGTATTTTCTAAACCTTATGATCCTGAATTAAGATTTAGAACGTGCAAATATTATCCAATCCAAATATCTTTTGTCTGAAATAAATATGAAAATCTCACTGAAATGATGTGCATGTAAGTATATATATACCTTCCTGTATATTTATTCTGTCATCCCTTTAGATCATAACAGGTAATAGAAAAGGATAAACATGCTGCTAAATGAATGAATGAGTTTACCTTTTGGAAGTACTCTGGGATTCTTGATATACGTTTAGGTCCTGTAGCCTTGGTGGTTTAGGAACCTCTCTCTCTCTGGCTCAAATTTAAACAATTTTCACTTCTGCAACAACCAATCAGCATGTAGGATAAAAACTGTTGGGTCATGCAATTTCAGACATTGAATCACGCCTGGGAGTGAATATTGTGATTAGTGTATTCAGTCTTTCATTACTTATGCCTTGCTGGAAGACCTATTATTTTGCATCTCTAAATTTCCTGTGAGAGTTAGTGATGGATCCAATTTCTAATCTTGATAATTTGATCCTCCTCTATAAATTTCCACCTACTTCTTGAGGAAAGTCGAGTATTTCCTTCGTCCTCTGGTTTACATAACATTTTATCATCAAAAATATAAATTATCTAAAACAAGGTACAATTATTAATTTATAAGTGTGGAAATAAGGAGAATTCCCTGAACCATTAAAATCTTGTTCTGATTAATACTAGATTGTTCCACCTGTTGATCAATTTAGGTTGATAAAGATGCTTTTTCACAAGCAAGGAAGGAAGTTTTGCACGCAGCTGCAGGTGCCTCAGAAATCTGTGCCAACAAGATCTGCAAATTCCTAAGAGCAAATAAGCTAACGATCACATCATTGGCCTGTCTGTTTGCTGTTTTGCCCGGCACGTAGCAAATGTTAAGGGAGTGCAATTTGACATCATAACTTTAATAACGTCAGGAGTTTTTTTTGTGTTTTTTTTAGTTTATTAATTGTGTTTAGTCATGGTGACATCTAGTACCCTACTCACAGCCTGTAATTTAATAGTTTTTGAACTTTTCTGACTGTAAATCAAATAAACATGTTTGCTTGTTTACAATGAAATATAGAAATATACATTTTGGTCTCTTCTAGGCTGACATATGCGCATGTGGAAAACTGTGTTGATGCTTGGTTTCTTCCCTTGTTTTAAGAATGTAGCCAGTGAAGTGAGCAACACTAGTCAAACCATCTGTTTAGCTTGTAATTTCAAACAGTTGAAAGAATTATGTAATTAGATGTCAGAGAAACTTCCTTGAGTAAGCGAGAAATGATGTTTGTGAATAGCATTTAGAGTGGGAGGTGGTTGGTTCTGGTAAAAACAGGGAGTGAAAATTGCTGGTCTTATTGACTTACTACACAATCAGCAAAAAGAGGAAAAAAACCAGTATTCACAATGGGTGAGAATCTTGATGTATTCCACATTCATCTATACTACAGATACAGTGATGCCTCGCAAGACGAATGCCTCGCACAACGAAAAACTCGCAAGACGAAAGCGTTTTGTGATTTTTTTGGTGACTCGCAAGACGAATTTTTCTATGGCCGTGCTTTGCAAGACGAATTTTTTTCCCTTTTTTTTTGTTTTAAATCGCACTTCGCAAGACGAAAGTTTAGCAAAACGAAACGACTCACGGAACGAATTAATTTCGTCTTGCGAGGCACCACTGTATTTCACTACTACAGCTACGAGGGGGCTGTTCTTAGCTTCATTGGGAGTGTGTTTCAGAGATGTTGGACCATCATGAAGAAAGTTACCCCCTCTTCAGTGCAGCCAATCCTACTTCAGATGGTGTTAACATATGCAGGAGGGCTCCCTCAATGACTTCAGGGGGTGACCTGTCTCATACAGGAGAAGGCAGTCCTTCAAATATCCTGGCTCTGAGCAATTAAGGTCTTCAAAGGTTGACATCATCAGCACACTGAATTGTGCCCAATGACAAATGGCAGCCAGTACAGCCATAGAACCTCAACATGATGGTGAGAGAAGAAAAGCTTTTCTCACTGCCATCACCACCTCAGAGAAGACTTGGGAGTATGCTCTGTGTCCTTTTAGACTCATAAGGAGTTTTTCACCACCATTCACCACCAAGTTGTCAACCACGCCTTGACCATGTATTACCATTTCTTAGCATTAAGCTACTCAGAAAACCAAGGAGCCACTATGATGTGGAAGAGGCCTGTCAGAAGCAATCTCTTCCACAGCCCTGGCCATTTCTTAATTCCATAGGTCACTTAGAGCTGCAGATAAGTTACCAGTCCTAGTGGCAGGAAATTCACCAAGAGCTCTTTGGAGTCTATTTGCGTTTGTAAGCTTCCAGGGTCAGCGACTGTACAGTTCCTCTCCCCTTACCTGCAGAAGTAAAAGGCTGCAACCAACCTAGACCCTTCCAGGAAGTGATCTGGCCATGACAAAGAAGTTATCTTAATCTCCTTCAACCCTAGATCACCATCTGCTACCCAGGAGTTAATACAATTCTCGGCATGTGTCCTGCTACATGTGTCAAGGCTGAAATGGTTGCCATAAATTCCTGAGCTGCTCCCATTCCAGGTAGGCTCAATGTAATCATTAAAATTCCCCCCAAACCAATAATGACAAACCTGCTTTTATTAATAAATTTCTACCTTGCCTTTTCCCCTCACACACCCCCTAGAGTACCTTGCCCTTCCCCCCAATGTGGGTGCCCAAAGCAGCTAACAAAAATATAAAACAAAAATATCATAAAACCATGCAATAAAATTTGGACATGAAAGCAGCATATAGTGAAGCCTGTTTATCTGTGGATTTTTCATCCATAGACCTGGCTCAGTGTGGGTCCCCCGGATACGCGTTGAGCCAGACCCAGCTCCACCAGAGTCCTCCAAAAGGGACCAGAGCACAGCTCTGGCAGAAAATTGTGGATTTTCCGCTCTGGCGGAAAATTGCAGAGGCAGAAAATTGTGGATTTATCCGTGATTTTCAGTATCATTGAGGGGTCCAAGAATGAATCCGTCGCAGATGCCAGGCCTCACCTGTATAACGTAAAATTTTCCTAACACACATAAAACTGTCAATAGCTTTGAAACCAACAACCCTAAAACAGCAGCTAAGATCATCGTAAAAGCACCAGGCAATTTACGTAAAACATAAAGTAGCACAGAAATCACTGGTTTTTTGCTCCTGGGGAGCAATTACACCATGGGAGACTGGTTAGGGAAACTTGTAGTAGCTGTTGACAATAATTTGGGTTGTGCGGAGAAAGCTGCTCAAGCTAGGAATCTCTCAGATCCTGTGTTGTTGATAATGTTGATAAACATTATGGCTTTGCTTCATACCCCACCTCACCTTCCAAAAGAGACAAAACAGTTTGAATTATATGGCCCATGATTTTGTCAGGTCAGTACATTCATAAATGCAAGTATATAGTGCAGCAGGTCCAGTCTCCTATCTAGCTTGGGGTAGGCAGCCAGTTATTGCTTATTTCCCCTTTTGCATGTTCCCACCCTATCCCAGAGCTATAGACAATCTACTGACCAACCCCAGCTTCTCAGTGTCAACCCCCCCCCCACCACACACACATTTGGTTAAGGATGCTAAGGGTGCAGTCCTAACCAACTTTCCAGCACTGACTTAGTTGCAGTGCTTGGTTTCATTTAAAGAGATGTGGGGGTGTGTAACTCTCCCTTGCAAACACCCTCCTTGGGCTTATTCTTAAAGAAGCCAGAAATTTCCTCATCCACACTAGGGTCAGAGGAATTGTTGTTGAATTGAATGTTAGATGCACCGTTTTCTTGCAATGCCTGTCAGCAAGCCAAAAAACCTTATCGAAGTCCACTTGTGGAGGGTCCATTCGAAGTAATTTGTTCAAGGAGATAAGAACCACCCAGAGATTATCCCACCTGTTCCTGTTAATTGAGGTATTTCCATAATAACTTGATAAGGTTGAAAACAGCATGAATTGGAAGTGAAACTGCTAACGTGTGCAATCTTTGGTACCTTTTTGGTCACAGAGGGAGGTCTTGAGGTTCCTAATCCCTGACTGAGTCAGCTTGGGGAAGTGAGGATTTCGTGGAACGATCTGTTACATTAGAACATTGTTCAAGCAAGTCAAGCTGACAAGAGATATAACAAAGCTTTTGGAACACAGCATTGATTAACAAGCTGGAAGCAATGCAGTGTTCCGCCAGCAGTGATAAAAAGGAAGAATTGCTGGTATCAGAGTCAGCATAAGTTCCAGTGAAGGGATGTCTGTGAACTGCTGTTGTTTGAAACATTTTCTCCTGTAATAAGGCCATTCTCGGAGAGCTTGCTTGCGTCACTGGAGAAGCTTCGTTATTTTTAGGAGACTTGTCTATTAAGGTGTTATCTCTAACTCCTTCGGTCATAAGTTCAGAACCCAAAGAGACATATCTGTTAGAAGAGATAAAATCAGAGTTGTTTTTCTCACCCACTGGCTTCTTCCCAGCTAGTACCTCCTCCAGACGGAGTTGTTTAGGAGCCTTTCTGGATGGGCTTGGGGAGCCACCTGTTGTTCGTTGGTCATCTCTTCTTTCTCTTAGACACGTTTCCACAATTAAAGTTGGCTATCTGGCTCGCTGAAGTAAGTTATGGCAGAGCTTATCCAGAGCCAAGTTAGACAAATTGGTGAGCCCAGACATAATCTAAAAGAGGAGCTCAAAAACAAGCTGCTGACTCACTGCCATCTTGTCTCCTCCCCTTTTCCAGTGCGGCCCCAAGGTAAGGTAACAAACATGCCCTTACCTTGAGGAGGCCCCCTTGACTGCTTCTCCACTGCAGGATGCAGTGCATGCCACATTGGCACAGCTATGTCAGTGCTGGAAAGTTGGTTAGGATTGCACCCTTAGGGCGCAATCCTAACCCCTTATGTCATTGCTTTCCAGCACTGGCATAGCATTGCCAATGGGACACGTGCTGCATCCTGCAGTTGGGTGTCACTCACGGAGGCCTCCTCAAAGTCAGGGAATTTGTTCCCTTACTTCAGAGCTGCATTGCCCTTATGTCACTGCTGGAAAGCACTGACATAAGGGGTTAGGATTGCACTTAAGGCAGCCCTTAAGTCAGTCCTGGAGAACACTGACATAAGGGGTTAGGATTGCACCCTTAATTGCACAACCTCCCTCAAGCCAAGCAGATCTTTGAGGCTTCCTTTGCAAAGGGTGCCCAACCTGCAGATCTGAGCTAAACAAGCTCCACAGACTGGTTCTTGACTTGTCAAACCATTTCCTTTGGGTTCACACCAGTTCTTCTTCTGAATCCCAGCCTTACACTACTCTGCCAATCATGGCCACCCTGGCTAACGCCTCCAGCACTACACAGTTCACCAAGCAGTCTGGGCAGTGGGAAGGGATCTCTTCTCAACAAGCCAACCCTGTGAAGAGCTAACTTCCTATCTAACTCCAAACAGCAGCCAGCTAAACTCAGATTATCATCAAGGGAGCGAGGGGTCCAATCAGCGAACCAACTGAAATGGCTGATTTTAAGGAGGAGCTGCTGCAGCTAACAGGCTCCATTCTCAGCATTCCAAGTCATCCAATGGGTTACCTCAGTTCTCCAACCCTCTCATGCCAGGGGATGGGGCAAAGCTGCTCTCACCTGCAAGCCTATTGGCAGTAAGCGATTTTCTCAAGCAGTGAGTTACTGAAGAGACTGATTAAAAAATTGGACCTGTCCTTGGTAAGCTTGAAAGGAATGCAATCCATTTAAATGATTCATTTTACATAGGAGTTAATCACTGATCATTCTTAATCATTGATCAGTTAATCATTTATCATTGTTAAGAATATAAAAAGAGCCCTACAGGATCAGACCCAGAGCACATCTAGTCCAACTTCCTGTATCTCACAGCGGCCCTCCAGATGCCTCAAGGAGCACACACAAGACCACAAGATACTTGCATCTGGTGGACACCTCCTACATCTAGCATTATATTTACCCTCATACCCCCCAGCGAAGACACCAGATTGCAATTGGGTTTAACTTGTGCTACTTTATTAAACACAGTGACCAATTTTTAGTGCATGAGATCTACTGAATATACCTTCCCTCCCTCGCCAGTCTGGGGTAAGTGAAAAAACTGCCATCCACGGCCAATTTGGATGGCAGAAAAAAAATTCCTACTCGGCCCTCATAATGAGCGACCAGCTAACCCCAGACTATACATACCTATCATGGCTTGTAACTTGTAATGGAGTTTTCCTCAAGAAATCTGTCCAATCCCATCTTAAAGGCAAATAGGCTGGATGTCATCACCACATCTTGTGGCAAGAAGTTCCACAGACTAACTACACACTGGGTAAAGAAATGTTTTCTTTTGTTTGTCCTAGCAATGATTGTTAATCATCGATCAGGAGTTAATCATTGATCATTGTCTCTCAAAGTGTTCTCCTAGGAGCCCTGGGGCTCCCTGAGTCCCCTTCAGGGACTCCATGACCACACCAAGAGTGGCTGCTCCCTGCTCGTCGCTGTGCCACTGTACACATATGCAGGATTTCCAAGAAATTGTTTAGAGAGTAAAGGGCTCCCTAGACTGAAATGTTTGAGAACCACTGTTTAAAATGTCATGTCTCGGATCTTACTTGTTGCTGCATGAAATGACTGTTGAGCATGCAATTCAGTCAATTTCATAGTATGAACTATTGCAAAACCTCATAGTTCCAGAACCCATGCCACTTCACAAACTCCCACATTACCTTAGAACTTTATCTGTATGTTACTTTCGGTTTTAAAATACATAACAGGAAAATAAATGTAGGTAGGTTATGTACATTATTAAAATATTTTTATATAGCTTTTGAACTAAAGGTTCATAAAGCGAAAGAAAGATTTATACTATCTGAAGAAAAACCAGAGTATGGTTCATAAAGCAGTTTACATAGCACACCAGATAAAAAGCTGGTTCTCTTCCCCATCAGACTTGCAATTTTTTTAAAAAGACACATAAATGATACTAACAAAGAGCAACTGAAACATATGCTATGCTGGAGTGGGTGGGACAGTTACTCTCTACCTGCTAAATAAGAGTCCCACCATTTTAAAAAGGTTCCCCTTTGCCCAGTTAGTTGCTCATTTGCAAAAATCACTTTGACATACTGAAAATGTTTCTCTGCATGCTGGAATGTAAAGAAGTTTTTTTTCTGCTGTTACTGTTCTAGAGAAGGAGAGCAGCTGTAACTCTGTACTGGTTGCAAAAGCAGATTACCTTTATGAGCCAACGTAGCATGTAGGGAGAATGTCTCCTTTTTTTAGACAGACATTCCACTGAGCTTAGTTTCTGCCTTAAAACAATCTTTTTCAGCTCTTTGTGCATTAGTGATCGTTTCAGTGGAATAGAATTTTCCTAAGTGGATGGTGTCAATAGATACCAATTTCCAATATATAATCATATTTGCGTTCACAGTGTGCAATTACAGTTTAATTGAACAGTAAACATATCCTGAGGCTGAACATGTTTGCTCATTGGATGTCAGCAATGCATATTCATCGTGATTTTTACCTCTGTACTAGGCTGCAGTGCGCCGCTTAGCCATGTGAATAGAGAAAATGTGAAGGCCACAAATGCATGCAGGTGTGCTTAAATGCATTGAATTGATTTATGTGGACCTAAGCTCATTTCTTTTTAGATTATGGTCAATATGTTAAATGTCTGAGGGTTAAAATACAATTATGCAGTGATTCAGCTGTATGTGGGAATTCTTTTGGAATCTATGACGAAAGGTCCTATTTCAACTGACAAATCATCTCCTTAAAGTAGCTACATTCAGCTCTCAAGAGTTTTTTTTTTTCTTTTTAGGTAGAAAAGCATCTAGTTGTGTGTTTCAGGATTAATGCCTAATAAAGGTTGTTTGAATTTTGATTCTTGTAAAAAGTTCCTCCTGGCAAATGATTTCAGTCCTTATTGAGAAACCTGGATATTTGGTAATGTGATAAAGATTGGAGGAACCAGAGCCATTGAACCACAGTGAAATGCTCTAACATGAAGAAGGCTTGAAATGTTTGTTTATCCACAGATAATCTTGTGTATGCTCACTTCCCTTCATCACAAACTATTGTAGATATAGAACAGCAATGTTTTTATCTAGGTCTTTCTTTCAAAACTAAACCTTTGTCGTGAATCCAATTTCTCAGTCATTGTAGCATTTTCCCAAATGGCTTATGTGCAATGGCTGACAACCCAATCCTACCTGGGCTGGCTGTTGTCAGAGTGCCTTTTCCACTGGTGCTGACAGCCATCTAGTAGCACCAGTTGTAAAAGGTGCTCCGACAGTAATGCTGAGCCTTCCCACATGTGTCGTTGGCTCTCCTCTCGCCTTCCAGAGCAGGTAAGTCAGTGGGAAAGGCAGGAGGAGTGAGGGAGGGTGGGAAAAACTGGGCAGGGAGAAGGGTGTAACAGGGTGGGGTAGGCTGTGGGAGGAGTGGATCCAATGACAATGATGCACACCAGAACCTGTCTCCGTTTTCTGTGACCCCCTTTTTCTCCATGTACTTGCACTAGTGAAATTGATAGTGCAGGTCTGAGGAGACCCATTGTGCACCAGGCAGCTTACAGAGGCGTAAGGGAATTTAAATCCTCCTTTTCCTCCTAAGTCTCCCAATCCAACGCCCTCACTGTATACAGTGTGCTTGTTTTTGGCACGACTGCACCAGCGATTGGGGTTAGGATTGGGCTCTCTGAGTCTCATTTCTCATTGGCTGACTTTTGTTAAACAGTTTGAAATAAGAAGTTGTGTCTGTCAGTCAGGTAGCTTGTAGGAACAAGACAAAAAAGTCTGCTTAGCCACCACAAGGATAACCAGCAAAAATGGGCTGCTCGAAGGAAAGGAAGTTAAGTGGAGAGGGTGGCTTTGACCAGGGGACCTGCTAGTAGCCCTGGACATGCATCCCGGAAAAAGGATTAACACATGGTTGATTTTTTGTTCACATACAAATCCCACATCTTGATTTTCACTAAAGACTGCTTTGTTATGTAAATATTCTTTGAGAAGGTTTGCTCGTCGAAATAAACTTAGAACTGTAGAAGTATATTTTTGATATAGACTAGTTGGATATAGACACTGACATTTTTATCATAATACTTAGCATGTAAATAAATTATTTGTTTCTGTCTTATGTGGATATGTCATTCCCATGTATGAAGATTGTGTGGTTTGTTGAATATAGAAAGCAGTTCTGAAGCAAGAATGGACTGTCAGACATAAGACATCTGGCTACCCTTTTCTGTATTTTTAAACACAGAAACAATGATAAGAGCCTTATTTTGGATGGGAGGGTTACCATGTGCTGCACACAGAGATGAACATTCTATATATGGCACCAAGTTTGTTCCTGGAATGCTGTGTTCAGTTTAAAGTTACTACAGATTTATGTAGGTAAACTTGGAAGAAATTCAGGAATGGCAGCAGAAAGTATTGTGCTGCTAAAACATACTTTTCCTTATGATATTAAACAAAATTGAAAATGTATTAGCATGTGATCCTTTGTGAAAGACTGGGTTGACTGGTAGGTAGCTTGTTTGTTGAGAAACCTAACTGGCTTCCATGCTATGCTTGTTCATATAAAATATTTCTTTTTTTCCCCCCTAGCAGTGCTCATTTTCCAAAGCAGTTAATAAAACGAAACTAATCAATCACATGAAATAAGAACCAATGTATAGTTAGAACCAATGGAGCGGACAATTCTCAGATATATAAAATTCTCCTTTCTTATTTCTGAGCAAATAGGAAGGCTTTTACTTGAAACGTAAACTTTTGTAATGTAGATAAATTGCTGAATTTAATACTGATGTTTAAATTTATTTCCTTTTTTTGGAAATTTTCTGTATTGTCTAGCATTTTGCTTTTAGTATTCTATTGGTATTATAAATCATTCTGGAAAAATGTACAGTTTAAAAAGAATATAAAAGATTCCCGATGAATAAAATGAAGAACAACCATTAAAAAAATCTAGATGCTACATTCAGGCCATCATTTGGCTTCAAGCTAGAAAGGTCTGATTGCAGTGCAGATAGACAAGGGGCTAATTCTATGCTTCCCTAGCGCCCAGGGCTACAATGGCACCAAAATGGCTGCCACTGTATCCTTTGAAGCCAGGGAAGCTTCCAGAGATCTCCTCTGGATAAGGGAACAAACACTTCCTTACCCTCTGTCAAACAATGGTGGGACTATATGGGTCCCTCTGGGACTACTCAGACCTATGCCTGCTATTGAGCAGACACAGAACTGAAGAGACCCATGTTGGGTTTTTTGGCTTGGGAGGCAGCATAGGATTTGGGGGCAGTCTGCCACCATCTCTGCTCCTCTTGGGCCTGATTTACCCCAAAGTCTGCCCTCCCCCATTCAAGTTCTACTCCTTCCCCCACCTTCCCTCTGCCCCCAAAAGGCTCATCACCATCCAGTGGTGAAACCTACCACTTGAGGCTCCAGTCCATTGTCTTCCTGTCACTGGGCCAGCACTGAGACCCAGTGCTGACTGGAGCTGGCCTCAGCGCTGGCTCTTACCCTTGGCGCCTGAGTGCCTTACAGACCTTTTCACAGCACTCGAAGCTGGTGGTAAATGTAGAGCATGTGGGGGTTAGCCTGTTAGAATTGGGCTGCCCAAGACAGTGGACTGGAGTCGAGTGTTGGATTGGACTAACAATGATCAGAAGGGTTAGAGGAAGAAAGTGGTGTCAGGACCAGTAAGTACCAAAAGAGACGAGGGGTGGCAAGGCAAAACAAGACTGTCTACATTGATATACGGTATTGATTTATTTTGATATAAAGACAAAGGAGCAATCCAATGGTCAGAAAGGCAGTATTACCAGTATTATTATTATTATTATTATTATTATTATTATTATTATTATTATTATTATTATTATTATTATTATTTGCTTAGACTGAGGAGCATGAGGTTAGATCAAGTGTGCTGGAGAACCAGCCAGGTCTTTATTGGTCCCTAGGGTAGCCTGGGCAGAGAATATTATCTGACCATCGTGGGGGGTGATTTCACTACACTTGATCAGTCCAGCAGCTTCGATCTAGATTAGAAAATGCTCTGGTGCATGATGGGAATGATACACAAGAGTGCAGTTGGCAGGGTTTCCAGATGGACCCAACATGTCTTGCAGCTACATATAGTAGCCTTTTTTTGTAATATCTGTAACAAACCAAAACAAACTGGTTACCAGTGCAGATCTTTAAGCACTAGTGAATATGGTTGAATCTACAAAATCTAGTTAATAACCAGTGTTGGGAAAACCCAGCAGGGCTTGATTTGAGTTGAGTTGCCAAATCACCGCCCCCCCCACGACTCAACTCAAAAAAGAGTCCTAACGGGGGCACTTTCCGAATCGCTGAGTCACCCTTTAGTGACTCTAAAGGACTTGAGTTGAGTTACTCCTTTCTTTAACAGCCTGCCGTGGAAAAAGTGGGGCTGCTTCTGGGCTCTGTGTGTGTGTCGGAGTTCTCTTTGAACACTCCCCTGCTGTCCTCGTCCATCTGTAAACAGGGCAGGAGGGGTGGGAGGGAGTGTGAAAGAGCCAGAAAGGAAGTGTTAAGAGGGAGGAGGGTTACGAGTAGTGGCTGCAAGGTTCACCAGGACGACCCAATCATTGGAGCTCTACTCAGAAGTAGTCCCACTTTAGCCAGTCATTCAGTGAGGCTTCCTCCCCCAAGCAACAACAGAGCCAAGAAGTAGTAAGGTTGGAAAACAGAACTGGGCTTTCTCCCTCCTCTCTGGGCCTTTGCTGCCAATTGTAAGGCAAGAATCCCCTTGGGCTCCTGCTCTCCCTTAGCCAATAAAAATACCTGAATGCCCGTAGTTTGTCCAATGATCACCTGTTCCTTCCTTCCTATCAGAGACAGGAAAAGAGAGCCCAGTTCGCCTCCCCCCCTTCACATTAACCCTTTCCTGACTTGTGGCTGGAACTCCCTGCTGCTTGCTGTTGGAAAGCTGACTCCACAAGGTTTTCCATATGGCTAAAACAGTAAGCAAGCACCCCCAGACACAGACCTGAGTCAGCACATATGGGGATGAGTGCCAAGACAGGGGGGCCCTGACTCAAGTCTTTTTCAGAGTCTTGCACTCGTGTGACTCATGAGTTGCTGAGTCACCCAAAATCACACATTTTCATGACTTGAGTCTCCAACACTGTTAATAACCTAACTATATTCTGTACTAATTGAAGTTTCTGGTCATTCAAAGAAGTATAAACACATTGCAGTAATATAACCTGGTTATGCTTAGTGATTGAGCAATTTTCAAAGGAGGATATGAAAATAGGTTGTACTTTTTATTTACAATATAGTGGTATTTTACAAAATAAATCCATGCAGTCCTTTCTTTAAGCTAAAACCAGCTTTACTGAATAAGTATACAGTCAGGGATGGATCCTGTATCCACAGATTTAACCCTCCGTGGGTACAGAGTGTCCACATGGGCTGCTCTGGAGATTCCCTACGATTACAGTACTCATCTAGAACCTGTGGAGTTACACTAAACTGCCTCAGAATGACCTGCAGAAGTCTCCAGAAGTGGTTTCTGGTTTTCAGAGGCAACTTCCAGTTTGACCGAATGTAGATTCCGGACGTGTCTTTGGGCCATTCTGAGGCCCAGGGAGGCCAAAAGAATGGGTCACCAGCCCGGCATGACCCAGTAAAGGGTTCTGGAGGTAATTGTGTGAGCTTTGGGAGTGGACCCCAGCATCTGCATAATTCCTTATCCATGGTGGGATCTGGAACCAAAATCTCACTGGTAAGGAGGGCCCACTGTAATAAAAGGTGTCGTCTGTCACATTCTCATGCCTGCCATTACAATATCTATTGTGCCTCTCTTGTGCTCTTTGTATATGTATAAATATTGTTGTTTCCATTTATATTCCCTATTAACAAGTTGAATGTATTCTTCTAGCCCATGTAAGGTTCACATTCACATTAGTGATTGAGAAAATACTAAAAGCCATTTTAATTTTCAGCTAAACTCTACCATTGCCAAAGGAAGTGGGGCTTAATTGAGGCAATGTATCTTTCTTGATCACAACTTTTTTAGCCACTCTATAAACTTTAACAGCACTGTAGTTAACTATTATAAGCTTTTTCCCCCCGAAACAACTGCATGTTGTTTTTGATGCATTGACCCTTTTGTATGAAATTATTTTTTCACATCTGCGTGACTTTTGTAAGAATATTGTGGTTGGTGCTGTAACTTCTTGCTTGTTAAGGTTGGAGGAGTCGCAGTGAATGCTAAAAAATAAAGGACTGATTGGCTTGGTTGAGAGAGAACATCAGATGTCTTTACCATACTCAAAGGGATTTTACCAGATGTGTGCAGCATTCTTTGGAGTGTTCCTAATAAGGAAAGTTTGCACAGTTACAGGGTAGTTCTGCATTTGTACAGCCATGTGGAAGAAGATTTTGCTTTGGTGAAAGGAGGGGAACGATGACCACTTCTTTGTGCTGCTTCAAAACAATCTCACTGAAATAAGCAGCCATTACAGATTGCGTATATCTTTTCTCATGGGCGCATTGAAGCAGCATTTGGCAGTATTAATACCTTGTGCTTACTTGGAAGTCGAGTTAAGAGATTCATCATTGTTTCTTTCTGTCCTTTAAGATTTATGATGGTAACAGTCAGTGGCAACTAAGGGGATTGTAGGAGCTGCAGCTTGAGCTTTTTTCAGATACCTGATACACAGGGCTCCAGGAAAATATATTTTCCTCATTTTCATAAGAATTCCACACAGGATTAATCTTCTTCCATTTGGGCTTCATCTGCTTAGGAAAGACGTCGATGGAAAATGAGACTTTGGTTAATGGGTAAGAAACAATTGTGTAAGTCTGAAATACAACTGTAGCAGGGGCTGTTTTTGTAGTAGTAATTGCAAAGGTTATGTTGCTGTGCTTTAATTTTTACTTGCTGTAGGTAACTGGGCAAAAACAAAATCCAAACAAAAGAGAACATTCACAATACAGTTTCTGCCTAAGGGAGACTTTGGTATTCTACCTGCCACTTAGCAGGGGCGAAGTCAACAAGTAGCAAGTTCTCAAAAACCTTTTATTTTGTGTGTTTTCATGACATTGCACATATTGCTAACAAGCCTGAGAAAGGCAAAAGCCCTTAAATCAGTAGTGGTGTTGCATCATTAAAGTCAATTATGTGACTAGACCAAGCCAGTTCAGCTAAAATTCCTTTGAAGTGTCTGATAGGTTTTTAACTCCTTTATAAATGAATGTGCAAGCTCTGTAATCCTAGTTATTGATAGCTGTGAGGTGGGGCATATTATAGGGCATACCTAATGTATATGTAGGTTGTTGTTGGTACACCATCTGCATGTAGTGCTTTACATGGAATGAGAAGGTGATTTCTTATCCCAAAGGGACTGAATATCTGAAAATATACAGAGGAAGGAGAGAAAAGTAAAGGCATAAAACAATGCATATATTCAGGATACATGGGGCAGTGATTCCAAAACTGTATATATCAAACAAACTCAGTGGTGTAGCTAGAGGGGGTGCAATGCACTTAGTTTTGCAGGGAGTCTTCACCATGGCATGCAAACGGCCTCTCCCCCTTCCCTTTGGAGCCATTCTGGGCGGAGGAGCATATGCCTCCATTTTTACTGTGAAGGAAAGGGGGAGGAGCTCTTTGCATGCAGTGGTGAGGCTCCCTGCAAAACTTAGTGTCTTGTATCCCCTCTAGCTACGCCACTGAACGAACCAAGGATGGCCAACTAGTGGCTTGTGGGTCAGATCTAACTCATAAAATGATTTCCTGATCCCAAACAGCCCAGTATAATTGTATCAGTGAATGAAGGTGTAGTAAGAGTTGTTCACAATTTCACTCTTTAAAAAAACAAAAAGAAAAACATGTTATGAAATCATCAGTTGTGGAGCGATTCCAAAACATAACGTTAAATTTATTTTGGGGTTTTGTATATAATGGCCCATGCTGTTCCTGAGTAAATTTGCTCTATAAACATGTGAAGCCCTTACAGCGGGATAACAGCAGCTCCCTACTAACCCTCACCATATTCTGGAGGTGACTTGAGTTGGCACCGCTGAACTCAACTTTCAAATTTACTGCTTGCAGCAAAGTATAGTACCGAATAAAAGCTGGTCATCATCTGGCTCAGGCTTAGAGTATCTCGTAACGCTAGCAATTGTTTCTGTTTTTCACAACAGTGGGAAATTTTATGGGCTTTTTTCCTTCTCCCTATCCAAAATAAATGTGCTGTTTAAAACAAAGAATGAAACTAAAGGGCACCATTTGAACTGCTTGAGCCTTTGGAGTAACAAAGCTTAAAGATGGCAAAGGGTTTCCTATGTTTATCATCTGCAACAATCTGACCCTTTATAATGAGAGCCATGATGCTGTCAGTGAAGCAGCTATCTTGGATGGTTGAATGCCAAGGGGTGTGTCCTGTGTGCTCCTGTCCCCTTACCTTCAGGTGCCTCTGTTGTTGCCACCCCTTCCTGCTACTGTGAAATTCTTAAAAAGCAGAAAGAGGAGGTGCTCCTATTTTGTGAAATACTCTTCTCACCCTCTCTCTCTCCCTCCCCCCCTTATGCAAATATCTCAGAGGAGGCAGCAATAACTGAAGCAAGGGTTCTTACAATTACAGACCCCTAGTGGATTACCCAATATGTCCCCATACCACTTTCTCCAGACTGTCAGAATCATCATCACTAGTCCTATTAGGTACCAGTATAACTTCACAAGATGTCAATAGCTTAGTTTAACTTTAAATATGGATAGCTAAGAACAGAACACCTCAATCCATGTTGATAATTGTGATAGTTATTAATCTAATCTAACAACATTTTTTTGAACAGTTGTTCAGAGATTGAGACCCATACACCCATCATTTGGTACCCATGCCCCCAAGGGTTATGGATACCCCTGGTTAAGAATTCCTGAACTAAAGAGCATGCATGTGCACATGTGTGCCAAAGCAAGGGCAAATAGAAGCAACTATTTGCCTTGTCTCATGTGTGGTGGAAGGCCAGGGAAGGCCCAGGATGACCCAAGACAGTTTTAATGAATATTGCCTTTTATGTTTAATGTGGGTGTAAATTATAACAACTTAAGTCAGCTGTTCTCAAACTGTGGGTCATGACCCAATTTTTGGTGGATCATGGGCCTACTACCCGGAATCCGCAAGGCATTCTGGGGTGCAGCATGGTCGCTGCAACCAACAAAGCTAGTCACAACTATAAGAAGTTTGAGAACCCTGAGCTAATTTGTAACTTATGTTGTAAGGAGTAATCTGGTGCTACTACTACATTTACGTGTAGGTTTACACATGGATTACTTACAAGCAGTTTGCGTATCAGTCTTTTTCTATAAAACATAAGTCTTCGTGTATATTCTTTCCCCTTTTTTAATCATAAAGAGACCAGTAGGAAGTAGGATGGAAGTATTTTGACCACTGAATTCTGTGTTCTATTGATTACATTATACCTGGTTTGTTACCCAAGATTTGCTTCTAAAGCAGTTTACAGCAGTTAAAACCCAACACTAAAATTCAGAGGAAAGTGGGTTTAGCACTCTTTTCTAGCACTTGATGACATATAGTAGTTCATCAAGTTCCTAAGCACTTCTGTCCAGGGTGGGTGGGGATGGCAATATGAAGGTACTGCATGTGGACTGAAGCTAACACTGTTCATTAATATACACACATGTATATCAGTGTGTTGGCAACCTTCAGTCTCGGAAGACTATGGCATCGCGCTCCGGACGGTGGTTCTGGCACAGCGTCCAGTGTGGCTGGAAAGGCCGACCCGGGAGTGACAATCCCTTCCACACTGGGAGCAAGTGTAGTGTGTCCCTGGTCTGTCTCCCTGGCTGTGGGCCTTCCTTCTTTGCCTCAGACTGTTGGCCAAGTGTCTCTTCAAACTGGGAAAGGCCATGCTGCACATAGAAGCAAATGAAATATATGGTTACCAAAACAATATGAATAAAAAGAAAGAAAAAAACCATGAAAGTAAGTAATGTGTGGCTACCAGTCCTAAAGAATGCTACATGGAGAATAAAGAACCAGCTGGCAATAACAGCTGACAACTTAACTGAGTGGGCAACCTATATAAAAACAGGTGAGCACTGAGTTCAAAGGCCTGAAGAAGTTACTGCAGCCTCTGAGGAAGCCCACCAAAGTTGTGGGTGAATCATAAGATTTTAGTTTCTAGCATGCAGTTCTTACTTTTTATTGTTTTAATTTTTAGTTTTTACATATTTTAACCTTCAGTTTTAGTTCTCAATGTCTACTTTTATCAGTTTTTATTTTCAGTTTTTAACTGTACCAGAGTTTTAAGTTTATTTTTAGTTTTAGTTCTGAGCTCTGGATTCTAGTTTTTAGTTTTAGTAAAAACTTTTATAGTCCAGCAGATGGTCAGTTAGTTATTTCTTGCCTTGCAACAAGATTGCAGCTCGGGAGAATTTTGTAGCAAGTAATACCCCATGCACAGCTGTTTCGTTGTGTGGCTGCTGTTCCTATCAACTTGCCTAGGAATTGCTGGATTTTTAGCTGCTTTCACACTTTCTTCATTCGGTTGGAATGTAGCTGGGGTTGTGTGCACCCATCCCTCGGCTATGACGTAAGTTTGTAGGATTCCACTACTCTTGTGGGCCAGCAGATGCATCTAATCCAAACATACACTAAACTTTTGTTGAGGTTTTATGTGATGTATTTCTCTAGTGCAAGTAAATTCAACCCTCCCGTGGATAGATGTCAACATTTCTTTGCTGCCTACATGTTCCAGTGCTATGCAAACTTAGCAAAGTGTATCATGGAATCAGAGAATACTAGGTGAATAGGATGAAGCTCCAAAGAAAGCAATAACTCCTGGAGTCATTCCTGACTTGCTGCTTTGTTATCATGCGATATTGGACTGTAGTGGTATGAATCATGGTTATGGTAGTTATAGATAAAAACACAAGTCATTAGTAGAGTGTTTACATGAGTTGATAACTTGCGCACCCTATCCAAGGAGGGTATTTTTTATTGAACTTCACAACCTACTTGGGTAGTTCTATGGTAAGAGAAGTTATGTTTTAACAAGCCAATTCAAAGCTTCTCAGTACCCAGGGCTTCAGTGGTACAGAAATTGTTACCGATGCATTCTATGGGGCTGGGAAACAGTGCCGGGGCTACTCAGGGTAAGGGAGCTTATGCTTATGCTCCCTTACCCCATGTAAGACCCAGGCAGCCCTGATTGGCCTCCTCAGATCTGAGCCCACTACTGAGCAGGTGCAGCTTCAAGGAGACCGATGTCAGGTCTCCTGGGCTAGGAAGGGGTTCAGGATATGGCAGCAGAGCCTGTCACCATATCCTCCCTGCTCCCTTCCCCACCACATCTTCCCCTGCCCTGGAACGCCTCCCCCCCCAGACTTATCACTCCACTGCCCAGCGCTCACCCAGAGCTCCCAGCAGTGATAATTCATTCTCTGCCCAGTGCTAATTCAGCACGGGCTCACACTGAGCCAACTCCGGCGGTGGACCGGCTCAGACTTTCACAGACATGCCTTGCAGCACATTTGTGACACTGTGTCCGCACTGGGTTGGCATGAGTTTGTTTGGATTGGACTTTAAAAGATCAATTTGCCCAAAGTTGCCAAGATTTCATTCTACTTGAGCAGAGATTTCAGCTTATGGCTCGGTTCAGATCTAATGCTAAACTGAGGAACCCTAGGAGACAGAAGAGCAATCGTTCTCAGTCATTTAAAGCAAACCACATTTCTGTGTTGTATATGAACTCAGAACTGTGGTTGGTTAACTATAATGAGAACAAGTCATGATTTCAAACCAACTACAGTTAAACCACCATTCCTGCAGTTAGTTGTTTTTTTAAAAACTTTATTGCAATATTTATATGCAGTTAAATGTTCAAAGAAACTTGCAAAATAAAATCAGTATAGTGCAGCAAACAAATGTCTACATGGATCCTCAGTAGAGAATAAATACCATATCTTATACCACATAAATGCTGGAAAACTCTTCTCAGCACAACAGATGGCGTTTTAGGGAGAGGGACATCTGAACCTCTGGGAAAAGCGGGTTCAGCAACAGTGCCAACAGTCCCATGCAGCTGCATTGTTATAGGAAGTGGGGCACAGAGTAAGATCCTTAGCAAACTGGAAGGTTCATATGGGAAGAACTGGTCCTGAAGATTCCCTAGGGCCAAGTTACCAAGGCCTACAAAGCAAATATTAGTATTTTGAATTGAGCCCTGAAAGAAATCAGGAGCTACTGCAGATCTCATAACAGTGGAATAATATGATCCCTAGGCCAAGGACTTCTGGACCAGCTGCTGTTTCCAAACACTTTTCAGAGGCTGTTCCATGTAATGCATGTTACAGTAGTCAAGCCTAGATGTAGACTCAAGCCCAGGCATGAGTAGTAGTGCCCAGGTTTGCTTTCTCCAGGAATGGATGCAATTGGTAACGTTGAAGATCTGCAGAGGTTCTTCAGGCCTAAACAGCAACCTGATCTTCTACTGAGCAGTGCTGAATCAAGGTGCCCCAGACCATGAACCTAATCCTTAAGTGGGGCTACAATTCTGTCCAGTGCATGTTGTACTCCTAGACCTGGATGAGGTCTCCTATAACCAATGGCACCTCTGTCTTATCTGAATTTAGCTTCAGTTTGTCAGCCCTTCACTGCCTTCAGAAGATTTCCACTGTTTTTCTGGGTTACCTTTCATTGTTCAAGTGATAAAGAGAAAGTGAACTGGGAGTTATTCATGTATTAGTAACAACTCAGCTCAATCCACTGGAGTACCTTTCTTAGTGGTTTCATGCAGATGTTGAATAGCTTGGGAGATTGAATGGAATTCTGAGATACCCAAGTCAAAGACCATGACACCCTAGCATTACCTTCTGGAACCAACTTTCCATGTATGACCAGAATTGGTGCAGCATTGTATACCACATGGACACATAACCAGGTGCTGGTGTTAGTTTCTAAAGTGGAAGAGTTTGCTGTTCTCTCAAGCATGAGCCTGCAACTTCCTTAGGCTTTTTCAGTACCCATGATTTAGTATATGTCTGAATCAGGCTGATAACTCTTCCCGCCAAACCCCACTCTCCATAATCTTTACATTTCTTTTAACATTTCTGTAATAAAAATGGGATACTCTTCTGTAATCTCTGACACTGTTTTCCAATTTTTAGGCTTTGTATTTTATTCATTGATTGAATAATCAGTGAATTAAATGGTTTTAATATATCTACTAGCTTGTTTTCAGAGAAATGACAAAATGGAGACGCATAATCAGCATTGCAATCCTGTACTTGTCTACTTAGAAGGAAGCCCCATTGAGTTCAGTGAAACTTTCTCCCAGCTAAGTGTGCATCATACTGTAGCCAAAGAGAGATGAAATATGTAGAGGCATGAAAGAAGAGTAGCAAGCAGATAATTATCAAAACATAGAGGCCTTTCCTGTAAGAAGTCTGGAAGTAATTTTAGAACAAGTTGAACTTACAAAGTCACCGCAATACATTTTGTTTCTAAAGTTTATCAAATTGTACGAATACAGAAAGATAAAGTAGTAATGATTTTTGGTCGTGTTTGTCTTTTGTCATAAAGAGCTATTTCATACAATATTTAGTCAAGTATGTATACTGAGAGAAAATATATCAAAGTAATTTTCCCATCAAAATATTCCCTTTGCCTACTTTTTGTCTAATTAACACCCCCTTATCTCTAGAAACAACAGCTGTGGTGTACAGAGAAACAAACAGAACTCCTTATCAGTTGAGCAATTAACAAGAATTTATTGCTACAAACACATTCCCTGCAATCCCTCTTATCCAGAGGCTTTCCCTCCCCAAAACTCCACTTAACTTAGAGAGTAAAGGTCCAGGTCCAAGTCCAATCCAGTCTCCAAAGCACAGTCCAATCCTCTGCAGTCCAATCCTTCCCATAGCAGTCCACTGCAGCAGAGTCCCTTCCTCTGTGTCCTCCACCAGAGTTCTGGTAGTCCTCTGGTCTATCCATGTCCTGTAGGTCTGGTCAGGTCTGCTCCTTCTGAAGCTGCCTTTTATCCTGCAGCCCCTTGTTAAGTCCAAATGCAGCTCAGCTGTGAGCTACCTCGTTAGCTCATTCAAAGTCCCATTAATGAAGCTCAGGTGTCCATCCAGGTCTCCATTGGCCTTGATTGATTGATTGATTAATAATAATAACTAGGTATTTATATACCACCTTTCGGGTCATCGGATTACTCCTCTGACTTTATTCAAGGTAGTTTACATAGGCAGGCATTTCTAAATTCCTAAAGGGGATTTTTACAATCATAGAGGTTTTTTCTTTCAAGAACCAACAACATTTCAGAATGGATCTTCCTGGTTTGGTCTCACTTCTGGCCTCCAGTTCTCCCACACAGGCTGTCAAGCAGCTCTATCTCTCACATGGAGGGCAGCCAAGATGCTTCTTGCTCACACCAAGAGCAGGTGGAATCACTTAGCTTGGCATATCAGCTGCTTCAAGGTCTCGCCATTCTCAGCTGTTCAGGGAGCTGCCGGTGTCCTCGAACTAGCGACCTTCTGATGTTCTCTTCAGGCTAACAGAGGCTCTACCCTCTAGACCAGGGGTGCCAAAACTCCGGCCCTTGAGGCCTTTCAGTGCGGCCCTCAGGGAGCCCCTCCAATGTGGCCTTCCAGTGAGCCTCTGGCTCTCTGGAGATTTGTTGGAGCCCACAATGGCCCAATGCAGCTGCTCTCAGCATGAGGGCGACTGTCTGACCTCTTTCATGAGCTGTGGGATGAGGGCTCCCTCCACTGCTTGTTGTTTCATGTCTGTGATGCAGTAGCAGCAGCAAAGGAAAGGCCAGCCTTGCTTTCTACAAGGCCTTTTATGGGCCTTGAGCTGTTGCAAGACCTTCATTCATTCATATAAGTTCATCTTTAATATATTCATTTATGTAAACTTATGTAAATTTATTCAAATTTTAAATGTAAATAAATTTTAAATGTAAATTAATTCTTTTTTTCCCCTGGCCCCCAACACAGTGTCAGAGGGATGATGTGGCCCTCCTGCCAAAAACTTTGGACACCCCTGCTCTAGACCAGACCTCCTGATTAAAGCTGTGGAGCCAGCCCTGCCCTTCCCAGAGCTGTCAAACAAAACATGGAATCGCTGTCAACACCACATCATCTACCTGATGATCTTCTGATCTTCCATTACAGTAATGCAGTAGCATTGTGGTAGTAGTTTGAACTTCACATGAGAATAATATTAGACAAGAATGCAAAGGAGTATTGTTAATTGCATCAATTACTCTGTCTAGTGATAAGGAATTTTAACTCAATCAAAGTCTGTGTGCAAGTACACAGTAATTGTTCCAGTAGGCATTAAAGTGGACTTCCTTTCCTAGAACTTTCTTTCCTAGATCTTAGATGTTATATATCTGGATTTTTAGAAGAAGTTTGATATAAATTTCTCACCAAAGGCTGCTGAGAAAACTTCACAGGGAATAAGGTCCTCTTATGGGATTAGGAAGTGGTTGGGGACTAGGAAACAGAATGGGTCTGAATGGGCTGTTTTCACAGTGGAGAGAGGTGAAAAGTGGTATGCTCCAGGAATCTGTCCTGGGACCAGTGCATTTCAACTTGTTCATAAATGACCTGGAGCCAGGGAAAAGCAGTGAGGTTTAGCAAATGACGCTAAACTTTTCCGGGTGATGAAGATCAGAGGGGATTGTGAGGAGCTCCAGAGGGATCTCTCCAAACTGGGAGAATGGGCAGCAAAATGGCAGATGCGTTTCAGTGTAAGTAAGTGTATAGTTCATTCCTAGAACTCTGCACTCAAAAATGATTAGAAAATAGGTTATGAAATCTATAATGTTATGGAAAGCAATCCATATTTGGACCATGGTGTGGTGACAATCCTTCAGAGCATGTCCAGTGGCTACAAGCTAGCATCCTGCCCTGGAAGGCTCAACGTCAGGATAAGTTTGAGGCCTTCGCCCTTCAGTGCAGCTGAGGCAGAGCAGGCAGTTGTACTTTTGTGGGGAGGGTAGAGCAGTGGTAAAGCACATGCTTTTCATAGAGAAGATCCTAGGTTTAACCCTTGGTATATCCAGTAGGGCAGAAGAAAATTCCTGTCTGAAACCTTGAGAGTCACTGTGTAGGCACTTTTTCATTAGAAAAGGTATTGAGAACAAAACGGCTAGTATTATAATGCTTTGTACAAATCGATGGTAAGGCCACACCTGGAATGTTGTGTCCAGTTCTGCTCGCCGCATCTCAAAGAAGACATAGTGGAAATAGAAAAGGTGCAAAAGAGAACGACTAATATGATTACTGGGCTGGGGCATCTTCCTTATGAGGAAAGGCTATGGCGTTTGGGCCTTTTTAGCCTAGAAAAGAGGCGCCTGAGGGGGGACATGATTGAGACATACAAAATTATGCAGGGGATGGACAGAGTGGATAGAGAGATGCTCTTTACACTCTCACATAACACCAGAACCAGGGGATATCCACTAAAATTGAGTGTTGGGAGAGTTAGAACAGACAAAAGAAAATATTTCTTTACTCAGCCTGTGGTTGGTCTGTGGAACTCCTTGCCACAGGATGTGGTGATGGTGTCTGGCCTGGATGCCTTTAAAAGGGGATTGGACAAGTTTCTGGAGGAAAAATCCATTATGGGGTACAAGCCATGATGTGCATGTGCAATCTCCTGATTTTAGAAATGGGCTATGTCAGATGCAAGGAAGGGCACCAGGATGCAAGTCTCTTGTTATCTGGTGTGCTCCTTGGGGCATTTGGTGGGCCGCTGTGAGATACAGGAAGCTGGACTAGATGGGCCTATGGCCTGATCCAGTGGGGCTGTTCTTATGTTCTTATGACCAAGATGGCCCAGTGTTCTGATTCAGCATAAGGCAGCCTCCCTGGTCTGGATTGGGTTCTCCATGGCTCAGGAGTTTCCTCCTGGGCAAACTGGGGCTGTTCTGGATGGCAGAGACAGCAGGCTACAGTCCCTTTACCCATGCTGCAATCCTGATTTGGATCAATTCTGGTGGATGTTTTAGGGGGGAAAACAAGCACATCATGTTTAAGTGTACACTTAAGGTATGGTTTGACCCTTAGAGGGTGGGGAAGATTACAAATGACAGTCTTCCTTTTTCTGTTTTCAAGAATCAAACACTGTTTAAAAAAACCACCAAACTGCATCAAAAAGATGTGTAGAATACATAATGAATACAATCACTTTTAACTTATTTTATTGGGTCAATTTATACACCTCTTGTGGACAGTCTTAACATTTCATGTTGTTTTGGTCTGTTTGAATAAATTTGGATCATTGTGTCTAAATAAAGCAGACAGCTGAAAGTAAACATTTCTTGGTCGTCTCAAGTAGATTAGGAGATGTGAGTGTTCATAACATAACATTTTCAAAAAATATTTTGACAGTTATAGTCTCCACTAACATAATCATAATCATGTTGGAATGACCTAGGAGACAATATAAGAACTGCATCAAGGTTAACGCATCAGTCAGGAGGGGGAAAGGTTGAAAAACAAAAAATCATTTTTTCTTTGTGGTTCTTTATACAGAGCTAGTCTTGTCCTTATCAGTGAGCTTGTCAGATGTAATAGATTGGGACTTGGAAATAGTATTGCTGGAGTAGCTCATACTTCAAACAGAAGTTAGTAAGAAGCTATCTTCTTAGAATACAAATTATGTCCTTGACCCTTAAGATGATTAACATTTCTAGAGGACTTTTAAAGGAAAAGAGAAGTAATTCATCTATCCTGCCCAAATGTGCCCTTTCAGTAATCTCTTTCTGAGCTGTTTTCAATCTACATAAAATGGTAATATTATGTAGATTTTTAAAAAGTAATTGAAGGATAGCAGGAGTAATCATTTTGCCACTTACTAAGAACTGCTTCATCATTTCATAAATGCTGGGACATACCATATAAAAACATATTTGAGTAATACCATAGACCAGTGTTTCTAAAACTCTGGGTCGGGACCCACTAGGTGGGTCGTGAGCCAATTTCAGATGAGTCCCCATTCATTTCAATATTTTATTTTTAATCTATTAGACTTGCTGCTACCATAGCGTGTGACTGCAAATGTTACAGACCTGTACTTTTAACAGACTACTGTGTATATGCTTTTAACAATGATAGTAAACAGGACTTACTCCTGGGTAAGTGCAGGTAGGATTACAGCCTAGGATTGTTAAAAATTTCCCGGCTCGATTATGTCACTTTCGGTCACTTCTGGTGGGCCCCGACAAGATTCTTTTTCTAAAATGTGGGTACCGATGCTAAATTTGTGAGAACCACTGCTGTAGACATATTTAAATATTTACAACTTGTGTGCAAGGTAGGTGATTTTTCAGTGACTTGAAACATTCAAAACATGCATGTAAATAATTTAATGCTTTGTGGTATATCCTTGAAGATATTATGTGTATTTTTCATGGATTTATTTATCACATTTTTATACCACCATTCCTCTAAAGCAGTGGTTCTCACACATTTAGCACTGGGACCCACTTTTTTGAATGACAATCTATCTGGGCCCACCAGAAGTGATGTCATGAACGGAAGTGACATCACCAAGCAGGAAAAATTTTTAACTATTCTAGGCTGCAATCCTACCCACACTTATCCAGGAGTAAGTCCCATTGACTATCATTGTTAAAAGAATACACATAGCAACTTGTTAAAAGTACAGGTTGTAACATTTCCCCAAATGCAATCACAGACCATAGTAGCATCAAGTCTAATCTATTAAAAATAAAATATTGAAATGAATGGGGACCCACCTGAAAGTGGCTCACGACCCACCTAGTGGATCCCGGCCCACAGTTTGAGAAGTACTGCTCTAAAGAGCTCAGGGTGGTATACATAGCTCCTACCCTCCTTTTGTCCTCACCAAAACCCTATGAGATAGTTTAGGCTGAGAGCTAGTGACTGGCCCAAGGTCACCCAGGAAGCTTCATGACTGAGCAGGTATTTGAACCTGGATCTTCAAGGTTTAAGATCAACTGCAGAACTATTACACTATCCTGGCAATATAAAGATACAATTGAACCTTGGTATCCATGGGGGATCCATTCTTGGACCTTCCACGGATAATTAAATCCACAAATTGTGCTCCAATAGGAGTTCCAGATGTGACCGGAACCTTGTTCCAGTCGCACCTGGAGCCATTCTGAGGCCTGCAAGAGGCTATATGTAGCCTCTGTGCAGTGGCGTTACTAGGGGGTGTGTGGGCTACACCGAATGACATGCATGGGGGGTGACACTACTGGCCAAAAAATTTTAAATCTTGGTATTTTTTAATAATACCTTCATGGTATACATCATTTGATGTGTATTTTCATGCAGAATGCAATGAAACAAACCATGTTGAAATATCTCTATTCTATTAAAAGGTATCACCAAAAACCAGCAGGGGCTGGGCGATGGTGATGCACCATGCCCACAGCCCAGGATGTTGCCTCACCCATTGCATGGGATGGGTTCCACCATGGGGATGACACACTGGGCTCCTGCACCAGGAGATACAAACCTAGTGACGCCAGTGCCTCTATGGGCCTCGGAAAGCCCCCCCCCCAAGTGTTTAATGGGCACTTCCGGTTTTTTCAAAAACTACAAGTGCCCTTTAAATACTCCCAAGGGCTTTCTGAGGACTGCAGAGGCCACAGTTAGCCTCTGCAGGCTTCAGAAAGGCTCCCGAGAACACCTCTAGTCATGTTTCGGAGCTCTGGTTTGACCGTCCACTGCAGGTTCGTAACCCACAGTGAATTAAGCCGTTTCTGCCCAATGTAGCATATACACAGCTGGGACCAAATGTGTATATCTATGGGCCGGGCAAAAATGGGTTAAATCTGCAGGTCCCGTATCCATAGATAGACAGTTGGTCCTGTATAATCTAAAGTGTGTGTGTGTGTGTGTGTGTTGCATTTAGCACACACAAGCATTTAACATTCATGTATTGCTAGTGTCCTTCATTCAAAGACATTTTGAGGTTAGCCGTGCGTGCTGGATTTCTGGTTAACTATTTTATTGTAATTTATCACATATTCTATATTGTAAATATTTCTGGTTACTGATGTGGTGAAAGATTTTTGGTGTGCTGTTGCAGATTTTCTAAGGCATGACTTGTCTGTCTGCAAATGTTATGTATGGAGATGTGTTTTTGTGCTTAACTCTCCATCATTCTCTCATGAATCCATCATGCTCTCATGAATTTTCTCAGTGAATCAAGCACATCATGGCTTCTTAAACCACAGTTTTCTGTGATGTCCGAACTGTGCTTTTAAGAAATCATGAAGTGTTCAGTTCAGCTTGGTGTACAAGTGATGATGAAGTTTATCAGCTTGTTCATGATTCAATAAACTGTCATTTCTTGCATCATCTGAACAAAGCCAGTGACATTTATATGGAGGTCCTGAAAAGAGTTCCCTGGAAGCATTGCATGTACAGCTGATTAAACATGGAAAGTGTTGCTTTTAATATTGTTTGTTAAGACAAAGTTTCTGTTTTAGACTGCTAACATTGTAGAGGAGGGTTGTATGTGTAACTATATGGACTATAGTTTTGGACTATAGTTTTAATTGTGGTCTGACAGAGTGACATTTTCATTGAACAGTTGATGCCCATATGACATTTTATACTTTACTTTTTCTGCTTGATTTCCTGCAGGGTGACTTCACTTGGAACAGCATGTCAGGACGCAGCGTTCGACTGAAGTCTGTTCCTGTCCAAAGCCTTTCAGAATTAGAGCGTACCCGGCTACAGGAAGTGGCCTTTTATCAGTTGCAGCAGGACTGTGACCTAGGATGTCAAATAACTATTCCTAAAGGTGAGAAGTGAATCAAAGCTTTTTCTGATGACAGTGTTGAAAGTTAGCATCAGCATGGTATATGTGCAAACTGCCAATCTTGGAAGCCTGCAGATCTAGGAGAAGACAGAAATTATTTGTTACATTTAGTTGCCATTTTTTAAGAACATGGTTTCTAAATACCCCAATCAAAGCTGTGTGTATCCCTAAGATTTTCTTTCTAAGAGCTAAAATATTATCTAATATTGAGACAGATAATCATAATGCATTTGACTTGCTAATTATAGGTGCTGAAATTGAAACGTTTTGCTTCTGCATTACAAAGGGAAGCTAGTTTCCTTTGAGTATGATTGGGCCCCCAAAATATATAGTCATATGTCTAGGGGAGGTAAAAGGTAAAGGGAGGTGATAAGATTAAAAAAATTTTAAATGTTCCTTTATCACAGCAAAATCGAGCCACCTGCAGCCTCTTCCTAGTCATTCCAAGTCCCTGAATGCAACATGATGCCTTCTCTTCCTGGTCGTGCTGCATTCTGGGCCTACATTGGTGAAATGGAGGAGCCTCAGAGCAACCAGGAAGAGGCTGCAGGTGGCTCGGAAGGCTGCCTGCAGCCCTGGAAATGCAGCGGTTTCAATAAGGTAAAGCAAGATTCTCCTATCTTTTGAAAAGGAGTCCCTGATATCTGCGGTTTTTGGTATCCACGGGACCGGGGGTTCCAGAACAGAACCCCTGCAGAAACCGGGGCACGCCTGTGCAATATTTGTTAACAAGAGACATTGTTTTAATTGTTTTTGTGGTTTTAATTTTTTTTATATTAAAAGCCATTTCTGGTCAACGTTGCATATGCACAGCAGGGGCCAAATGTGTACACCTGGGCAAAATGGGTTAATGTTTTAGCATTGTTTTATCTATTGAATTGAAGTATAATTTTGTAAGCTGCCTTGAGGGACCTTAAGCAGGTTGGAAAGTTGGGATATCAATTCCTTAAATAAATAATAAATTTACAAGCATTGTCCTTGTGATATTTTCTTAAATGGCTGGAATTTGAAGTCATAGTTTAATTCAAGAGGATGTTGTTCTACCAGGAAAGGGCGGTCCACAACTGCAGTCACTGAAACAAGGAGATGCCTCTCAGTAAACTGGGAGAGAGTCTTCCCAGCCATTTAAGAAAAGATCTCAAAGAAACATCCAGAAACTAAGCCTTTCAGTGATGAATTGTTTGTTTAAATGCTAAATTTTAATAGTGGTTTTTCTTATTAATGGGTAACTGATTCTAGTGAACAGGAATTATGGCTACCTTTTTAATATATGAATTGCTGACAGTGCATCTTGTCAGTCTTTTTAATATTTCTTGTCAATCTAATTGTATGTGGTACAGGAAACTTGGAGCAGCAAAGTATTTAGCAATCTGACCACAGTAGTAGCAAAGCCCCTTTTTCCTGGGGAGAGTGTTGTAGCTTTTGCCTTATTAGGCTGTTTGCCTGCTAAATAGTCTATACAGGGTTTGTCAAACTGTGGGTCATGACCTGATTGTCGGTGGGAAGCTTTAGCTGATGGAGTCCTATGGAAAGTAAACCATATCCTGCTCACGAGTAGGCAAACTTGCCTTAATTCGTTGCAAAGGGCAGACTGAGAGAAATCCAACGCCATGCAATTTGCCACTCGACCTGTGTATGTGAAGCAAACAGAAGGGAAACAGCCAAAGAGAATGTATTACCTACCCAGCTTGGAAGGTGGCTGCTGGCCACAGAGGCAGTCTCAAGATGGAGAAGGGACATTAATAAGAAAGTAGTGGAGTGGAGGGGAGCTGTTGAGCCAATAAAATTACTTGTTAGTTGTGTTTTATAAATAACCCAAACTGTGATCTTTGTTCTGAACATGAATTTAGTCTGCTTGAGTTTGAGTGGGAAAACATCAATCAGTGTCTCCAGAGGATTGTAGTCATTGCCGATGAAAATGAGAGCAGAGAATAATAGTCATTTTAGACAAGAATTTATTTATATTTTTTTCTAAAGTATAGCGAAGTAAATAGTCTTTATTTGATGTTAAATAGTTTCATCTGGTTATGATTTACTTAGAAGCAGAACAGCTTTCACATCCTGCAGAATGAACTTCTTAAACTTTTGTAACCTTCTTATGAATGGATTTTTTTTTCCTGAAGATTTTGTTTGTTTGATAGTTTATTTGGAACAATTGTGAAATATGTAAACCAAAGTTTAAAAAAATTCCAGCGACTAAATTGTGTTCCATCAAGAACAGTGAATGGAAAACATTCTAAAGCTGTGATTGTAGTTTGTGCGCCATGCCTATCATTAAAAATATGTCTCTGAAGTTGTCACCAGTTTAACTCTACCAAGTTTAATAGAACGTTTTATGGTTTCAGGAGTCTGCCTTTTTTAAACATTCTTCACTATTGAAATACAGATTGACCAGACAGAAGGATTCTGCATCAAAGTCTGCCCACCCAATCTTTCCTCCCTGCAAGTCAGACTCTTTTCAATTTATGTACTGACAGCTGGCTGAATGCTATGAATTCTCAGCCATGTCCTACTGTAGGAGGGTCCTTCCTTCCCTTACAGTGTGGATCAAGGAGTTAAATTTAGTGCTAATTTGTTTGCAGGGTGAGAGTGCCCAAATATAGCTGTCTCATTGTCTCAGAACGCACTGAAGAATTAAATGTCTGGTAGAAGGAGTAGAAACAGCGTGTCTGTATGATGTGGAGAATGGAATACTGCCTTGACTCATCATGTGGGAACTGAAAAGAATAGCTGGTGATCAAGTAGTATTCAAGGTTCAACCTAAAGGTATTGATAAGTCAGCCTATTATAAGTTATGTTCTTTTCAGCCTAAAGCAGTGCTTCCCAATCTTCGGCATCCTGCGTTGCCTAAAGCGCACAGCTCATGGAAGTGACTGTTGATGACATAATCACCAGTTACTTCCTGGTTTGGAGACCACATGGGGTGCTGCAAATGGGGGTAAACAGAGCAAACAGGAGGGCCTTTCTCGATGCATGAGAACCGTGCACGGGGGCTCAGCCCACCAGCTGAGCCTCCAACCGCCATTTATAGCATCCTGTGTGGTCTTGCTGCTGGCTAGCTGGCAGCCTGGGACACCCCAAGGAGTGTCTTGTCATGCCCCAGAGCATTGCAGTGCACAGTTTTGGAACCTCTGGCATGTAGGCTAAAGTACAAGTACAATGCAAGTTGCATTGAGCTTATCATTAAGACACTGATTTCACACAGAAGGTAAAATTGTCTGGACAGTTCCTTAATGTCATCAGAGGGCATCTAGCTTCAAGCGCTGCCTCTGACGGAGGTGTCGGGAATGGCAGTCAGGACATTTTCTGTAGTGGCCTTCCTCTCTGGGACTCTATTATGTACTCAGGACAGTTGGGATCTTGGCAGGGGTTAAAGATTTTTTTTTGTTTCAGTTGGCTTTTTAGCTGGATCACTTTGCTGCTTACTAGCATGATACTGTATGAAGTATTTTACTGTACTCTACTGCTTCCATGTTTTATTAATTGTGGTTGTTTTAATAATAGCTTTATTTGATTTTGTATGTGTGTGTAAATTTTTAAAATACATGGAACTATTTTTAAAACAGCATATATGGCAAGTCTGATACAGACTGTAGGAATGATGGTGTGAAGGGGACAGAGCTAATACTTTCTCCTGTCCCATTTTCCCAGCCAAAATTGCTCCCTAAGCTACTACTTACTCTAAAAGCAGTTATTTGTAAGAAATAGCCTCTACAGAAGCAGGTGTGAAAAGGATAAGAAGAGGAAAGTGTTAACTCACTCCATGTTTCCAATCTGTGTTGGGCCCCTGTATCTGGTTTTCTTCAACCCTTATGGCTTACTACTTGTACTGGTTGCGTCTCATTATTTTCCAGGGTTCACTCACATGGATGGTAAAAATAGCACTAAAACAGATCAGTTTAAAAAACAAAGTCCCTTGGCTTGGTGATTTAAAAACAGCATTGCTGACCTTTGTGATGTTAAGACAGAGTCATTAGGCAAATAATCCATCAATCAGTCTCTCTCTAGGGAACCATCGACCCCACCCTTCACCAGAGCAAAGTGATCTTTCTTTCACCTGTTCAGGAGGAAGGGAGGGGTCACTTTGCCTTGGAGTGAAGCCTGGAGAGAGAATGATTAATGGATTGTCAACCAGCTGCCAATTGTTAAATGACTGTTTAATTTAAAGGGCCCTTCTCATCAGGTTGAGATAGAAAATCTGTGAATTTTTCCACAGGTGAAAAATCTGTGGATAATTAGGTTATGCTTGTAATCACTTGCATGACTGTCTTTGTACAGCACTAAGAAAAGCAGTTTTTTAAACTCTGATTTTAAAGGAATCTGCATTTTTCCCTGTTTCCAGGGATCAGCACATTCCTTTTCATTTGCAGGGGCCATTTGTGTTGAGTCAAATCCGTGTATAAAAAACTATGTGTATAACAAGGTTGGACCTGTATTAACCCATCTCTTTAATGATGGTTTTAACACAACGTAATGGTAGTTGGGACCTAAGCCAGCGGTTCCCAAACTGGTGGGTCATGACCCACCAGGGGAACCAGAAGCAGGGCAGTCCCCCTTAAGGGGAGTGGCCCTGCTCTGATGGCAGTGACAGCACTGCAAAGATTGCAGCATTACCACTGCCAAGAGGGGTTTTTTTTTTTTACTTACCTGCAGTGTCTTGGAGGCTCACAGTCCCCTCTGATCTCCTCCACAGCTTGTTTACAAAGCCCTCACCTCCCATTTAAAGCTACTGAGGTTTTCAGGGAAAATAGAAAGTATCTTTAGGTTGGAGATAAGGACTGTTTACAGCAATTGCAGAGGAGTGGGGGGACGGGACTGCCAGCCTCCAGGGCCCTGCAGGAGGCCAACACTGCCCCAAGGTAAGTAAAAAAGCTGCTTGGCAGTGGCAGCACTGTGATCTCTGCAGCACTGTTGCTGCCCCCTCCCTCTCCATGCTAACACTTAGTACCTGGTTTCCAACTCTCCTGTAGAAATGTGGGAATCACTGCCGTAAGCAACATTTTCCCATATTCTGCATGTATTACTGTAGTATTAAATCATATTAGCTTTCAACTTCACTGTTCATAAGCAACACATGCAAGCTCATTAAGGCTGCAATCCTACGCACAATTTTCTGGGACTAAGCACTATTGAACCCAGTGGAATTTAATTAGGATTGCACCATAGGCCTAGCAAGACAGTTTTGTTTCTACTTTTACTCCTATGATAGAAAAAAATAAAATACTACTTCGTGTGTTGTACTTGGGAATAGAAATATTTCTGATCTTCCACGGAAAAAGTAAGCATATGTGATTGTGACCAAATAAAAGTATTTAAAATGTTTCATTAACTTGAATTGTTAGATTACTCACTCACTCACTCACTCACTCACATGTAGGGAATCCATGATTAAATGTCACTTTTTCCGAGTAAGTGTTTCTCATTTCCGCATTTAGACACACACACACCCAAAAAAGGTACCTTGTAGGTGCTTACTGTCTGCTGGAAATTACAGTAAACAATTTTCAAAGAGCTAGTTTTGAAAGTGTAGCACTTCTTAAGTGTATGTAATCCAGGAGGGCTTTGCGTATGCAGTTTTGCAAAATTGTACTTTGTGTGTCATGTTCTGTTAGCAGCTGCTTAACTTTTCAGATGTCAGGATTTACTTAAAGCAAAATCATGTTGTTCCATAGAATGTAATAAACCCAAAATGAATAAGATATGACTTTAACCCAACATAGATTGCTTTGTTCTTTGTGTTGAGTTCAGGCCTAAAAGTAAGAGTTTCTGGCTCCTAGAAAACAGATGAAAGGGACTTAAGGAGAAAAATGTCTCACCTTTGTAGTGACAAAGCAGGAAATTTGTGACTTTCTTGGACAGCTAGTATTCTCAGTAGTTCCGTAAAAAAAACAAAAACCCTTTAAATAGGAAACTCAGTGAAGTTTATTGGCTGAAACTCTTGGAATTTCCTGTTGTCTTTTGTCTGTTTATGTATTCCATATGGGACTGATTCAGTCACTGTTATGTGAAATATTCTGTGAGCACAATATACAGTACAGAGTTCTGTAGCTCCATAAGCTCACTTAAGCAACTCAAAATCCTGAGATGTCTGAGTGTTAATGGAATTATTTTCTCCTCCAGAAGAATAACTTCAAATAATGCAGTTTTTGCCCCTAGGATCAATAAAACTATGCAACATAATGCCTCAAATGTCCCAAAATAGATTGCAACAGTAAACAATTCTACATTAGTTTGTTTTAATCGCAAAATTTTTTGCGTATCTAATTATTTCGGATATTTAAGCAGTTGCCAGTACATGGAAGACTTGCATTGAACTAGAAGTTTGTATGAAGTGGTTACATTTGGCTAAGTTCTTAGGATGCTTAGGAAATGCAGCATGTCCACGTGTTTCACAGTCCTATCTAAACTTCCCTGTGTGCTGTCACGGGCTATGCTGCATCCCAAGGGGAAGTTATCAGACAGAAAGTCTCCTTGTCCCAGGTTACGTCCCAGCCTCACTACAGGTCAACTTGGACTTGTACCAGCTATATGGGTAGTGCAAGTCTGCATTGATCCATACTGGCAGATTGGGCCTGGGAAGGAGGATAGGATACAGTACGAGCTGGCACCACCAATTCTCCGTCTTCTGGGCCTGATCCCCCCTCCCCTTGTTGCTGCCGTCCTCTTGCCCCATTATGCCCTTCCTTGCCCTTACACTGCACAGCGTAGCACTTACTTACTCCAGCAGGTGTCCTCCACTGTGCCAGCACACACAGGAACACTTTGGCCTTCTTGCTGGCAGGCGTGGACACTGCACTGTTGCAACATGATTTATGGCATGTTAGCAATAGCGGATGCCAGTGGAGCAGCTGCTGCATCAGTGCAGCTGGCCCGTAGGATTGGGTCATCAGCCATTATTGTGAAAACCAGATACAGATGATGGTTAGATGTTCACAACTATGCAAGCTAGTAGTGATAACTCAGTTTCTCGCATGTTTGCAGGATAAGCTCTTAATGCCAAATAAGTCATTCTACTTTTGAATTATAAAACTCCTTGATCTTTCTTTTCTTGATTTCAACTCTTGAAGCCATTGGTTTTTAGCTAAGCTTCAGTACACAGCAACCACAGAGTCTTCGGTTTCTGGACAACTTTGATTGTACAAACACTAGCGTGACATTTTCAATTAGGACATTTGGGATGAAATCTTCGCCCTTCTGAAACCAGATAGGGATTTAGTATTGAAACTAATTTAAGCCATGTTTTTCATTTCCTGCTCTCTGTTGTTATCAACATTTTTGGGTAGAGATGTGAGAAAGTAGTTGCAGCAGAACCAAAAAAAGAAAGTTTAAACATTTAGGCCAAGAGTGCATTCTAAAATGAGCAAAGTTCACTGCAGCAAAACTCTAGGGCTCAGATTGGCAATGTTTGGAGTTCAGAAGAAACACTGCTGGGAGATTCTTGGTTCAGACCTAGAGTTTTAAAGAGATTTTCCATCTGTCAAATGCTGAAGTTGTAACCTGTCAGCAGTCTTTATGGCAGAGATAAAAGAGCAAAATTGACAGTAGTTACAATAAAAAAGAACAAAATTGATTAGTTATATAAAACTAGTATAGCCATTTTTTTTGTAATGTTCAGTGTAGATGCAATTCTTTAGTTTAGGGTTTCCAAGAGGGATTTTATCATGAGGTACTATGTTTCTTTTGGGCCCCTTCCTAAAGGGGAAGGGGAGTGGGAGAAACAGAGTAGGGAGAGGGTGGCAACAAGGGCAGCAGAGTGGGGACAGCAAGGGGGCAAAACTGGACGGGGAGGGTGGTGACAACTGAAAAAGACTTTGGAACCCTCTACTGGGCTTCCTGATGCAGAATCCAGGTTTACCTACCTATGAGGCATCAGCAGCTAGATATAGTACTATGGAAAACCAAACTCATTCCTAAGTCTCTCTAAATATATAGAACTCTTTTAAATATAGAAAATCATTACAGGAAATTAGCATAATCATATTTAGGATCACACTAGAATGGAAAGTGTCCTGCGTGTATCAAAACTTACTTTTGCGGCCACTGTAATTCCGCAGCTGTGTGCCTGAATTCCTATACATGATAATCAGATCCACAAGCCAAAGAGCTACTATTGCAGGCCAGTTTCCTCTGAGATTTGACACTTTGTTCAGGAGTGTCCTATATGCATTCCTTGGTCCAGCACATATGGTTTGCTGCAGACAAATACACACCGAAAGTCTCCTGTGTGAGCAGTAAATCCAGGTGAGATTGGAAAAAGATAAGATCCCAAGACATTTCTGGGCCCCCTCCTTTGGCTCCTACACCCGCCCTTTGGACGCTGGGTCTGGGAGCAAATTACCCTCTATACCTCCCCCCATGGGTCCTGGTTTAGATTGTAACCTGCCAGGCTAGGCTCTGTGCATGAATGTTATATATACGCCACACCCATTTTATTCTTCTGTTAGACATTCTTTCCAGATACTTCCTGCTAAAGGAAGTGCCTCCTTCCTTTCTGCTAAAGGAAGTTAGACAACTAACCTTCTTTCTTGTTTGTATAAACTAATACTATCTAAGGACCAAAGTATACATTACATTGATTGTTTCATTAGAGCTAGTTTGTGTGATGGGAGGGGGTTTCTAAATAGGAGCTAAGGTGGCCAGTCTGGATTCACATCATAGTGTGGAAAAGAGTGTCTTTGCCTCCACTATGGTCCCAATCCAGATCAAGCTGTTTTTGTGGCTGCCACTTACCCCATGACCAGTGAGAGCTTTCCTGCCAGGTCAAATAGCTGGTCTGGCTTAAAGTGTGGCATTGTCTCATCTAGAAGCTGTCCCTTCCCCACTACAGTTTAGGGGGGGAAAAAACCCACCAAGTGTATCCATTCTAATACTGCACATGTCATTTTCCCTTTAAGGATTAAGCCCAAATCCAATGGGACTTGCTTCTGAGTAAGCATGTTTAGGATTATACTGAGTTGAGGTACTAGTGTTATGTCTTAATTGTACAAATTGACAGACTTAATTATACAGTGTTGTTGTTTTTTTTTTATTTTGTACAAATCCCTCCAGACCTGGTCTGAATGTGAGAATACCCTGGTCTACCTGAATCAGTCCCTAATCCAGATGCTATTTCTGTGTTTAAAATCAACAAGCCTTTAAAAAAGCATATGCTGTAGACACTCGCTTATAGTATGTGAAATTTCTGCCAAGTAATCAAGCTCCAATTCTCACTTAGCCTGATCTCCGGGTCAGTCAGAGGGCAAAGCCTTTCAACTCAGTTGAACAGTTTTGTTTCTCAAGGGCAGACAGGTGCCAGGTTTCTCAAGCAGGAAGCAGGCACAGCTCCTTAGAAGCAATTTGTTAACCTTTTATTCTCCTTCCTTCTGCTGCAGCCTGGTTCTGCTTTGCAAATGCTTGCAAAGCAGGTCTGTTTTTTGAAACACCAGGATAGGACCCTCCTTCCCGGGCTACAATTCAGTGCACGATTACTTAAGAATAACACCCATGGAAAGCAGTGGGTCTACTTCTGAGTAAAAAGGGTTGAAAATATCTCATCTCTCTGCTGTGAATTGAATTGCACACTGCCAGTTATGTGCTATGTATATGTATATGACTTATCCGAGGGTCATAGAAAAGTCCATGATTGTTGGCTCAAAACCTGCGCTCGACTTATCTGTGGGATCGACTTATAGACGAGTATCTGCGGTGAATTCTGTATTTTAAAGTTAATCAAAGTAGAACATTGTATTGAGAGATAAACATTAAAAAATAATTCAGCATGCACTTGGAGTGTTCATTTTACAGTGAAGGCCCATGTGCTTCTAACACACATATTTTTTTTGCTAGTTTTAGTTGCCAAATATACAGTGCAACCCTGGGAAAGCAATGTGGACTTGTGTAAACAGCATATATTAACATTTGCAAACTAGAGTCTTGCTGCAGTTTCTAACCAATTATGATCATAAACAGTTCAGGATTAAAGTACATTTTACTCTTGAACGCAATCATGAATGTCTTGGGCAACAAGTGAGCCTCTGGACAAGGAAACTGGAATCTGTGCCACCACCATCCGGTTCAGTATACTACCATAAACTCTGCAGAACAATCACACAAGTTTTTCATCAGATAAAAACCAACCCATGGAACATATGGAAGGAATGTGCATGAATTTTATATTTCCCCGCCTAACCCTATACAGGAGTGCTACAGGCAATTCCTTGCCTTAGTTATAAGAACAGTGAGTTGTTACCAGGTATCTGACCTAGGTTGTGATCAGATATAGTCACTGAATGCAAGATAAAGATGTCTCCCCTGCAAGTGCGTTAGGGAACTAATCCAGTATAATTCCAGGAGGCTTAGGCAAACAGCTAAATCTTCTAGAGCAGGGCTTTCAACCTTTTTCAGCTCACGGTACACTGACAAGTTGCTAAAATTGTTTAGGCACAGCACCAATTTTTAAATTACATTGAATTATTGCAAGGTAATAAGTACAATTAAATTATTTAATAAATTAATTTAATTAATACAGTTAAATAATTACACGACAATTTAAAAAAATTCAGAAAAAGCAGAGATCAAACTTCTCTGAACTTGAATGGATCTTTCTCATAAAGTTACCTTGAGGAACTTGATATTTTGAGAGGGAAGAGTATGTGGTTTCTGGAAAGCAGGAAAAAAATGTTTAGAAGTGGTGTGGTCAAATTTTTGTCAGAAGTGCCAGATGAACAAGGTGTGGGATTCAGCCAGGGGTGAGGCGGGGGAGAAGAGAGAGAGCAAATGAGAGGCAATTCCAGACCTTTTGGAAAACGTGGACAAGCGAGGGACGGTCTTAACTATGATTATAAGATGTTAGGATGGTGAGACAGAATGAGTTGTTTGTACGGCAGGGAGTGGGGTGGGGGAGGAAAGAGTTGTGCCGATTGATTACCTGCTCGTGTATGCAAGAAAGAGCACAAATAATGCCCTTACTGTAAAGGCCAAAAAGTGCCCTGTCAGTGGAGACAAATGCATGGAGAGTTGCTTTGGGGCACTAGGCAGAAAGGAAAAGAGACTCTCAGGACCCTCTTCAGCCAGTCCTTTGGTCGCTGGTCCCAGGCAGATTCCTGCTTCATTTGTTTCCTTCTTACCTCCTGCCTGCCTTCTGGCTCACTTGCTGTCAGCCACAACACAGCTCCCGCCTGCAGCTCCTTCAGGCTTCTCCTGCTGCCCAATCAGCTCCCCGGGCAGGCAACTGCTGACTTTCGCTCAACAGCATAAGCTTTAAAGGAGCAGCCTCAAAGCAGCTGCTTTGGCCCCTTCCTTTTCTTTTTCTGCTGTGCGAGACTCCCAGGCAGCTGCTGCCTGTCTCCTCTGGCCCCATGGCACACCTAAGGCCCCTCTGCGGCACACTTCAGAGCCACAGCACAGCAGTTGAAAACTGCTGTTCCAGAAGAAATGCAGACTGTGGTAAAGATCTCTTAGTGAGCAGTACTGCTTTGGGAATAGGATCCTTTTCTATAACCAACACAACAGTAGTTTGCTGTGTTAATATTTTTTTTACAGGGCTATTTCCCTGTATGGGAACTGGTGAATCACTGTCAATATTAGTGTTGAATACTGCTGGAAGAGTTTTTCACATGGAAGAACCTAGACCAGTGTCATGGTGGAAATGACACCCAAGCTAATTTTTGCTCCTGTGTCTTTTCAAATCTTGTACAGTTTTCATCACTTCTGTAGTGTTTTGGTGCACTAAACCCTCTCCTTGACTAAGGCTGCAATCCTATACACACTTAATAGAGAATGAGCCCTATTGGAAACAGTGGGGCTTAATTCTATGTAAATGTGTAGGATTGTGGGGAAAAAAGAGAGGCAGAAGTTGTAGAGGAGAAGTGACCGGCAGAATACCTACTTAAACTGTCCTTTCATCTGCATTTATCTTGGCAATACTGGCTGTTTTTCCTCTAGCTTAACTCAGAGGCTGGGTTTCCTGTTCAACTGGGATAACTCACTGCATGGGAGAGAAACCTGCAGAGGATGGGCAGCTAGTGAAAGAAACCTTTCTTCACCCACCATCTCTGGAGATAAACATGGGTTTGCCACCAGTCTGGTTCCAACCATAGACCAGAAACCATGCTGAGCTACATTTCCCGTTGTAAGGTGCTGGGAGTAACCAAAAGGATGGCTATTACAACCATGCCTTACTTATGAATTTTCTGCATAGCTACTTATTATGTTATTTTAATTTAATTAATTTTTCGGGGTCAAAAAACAAGAAGTAACCAAAGCTTTTTTTTTTAACATAATGACTGTAGACAGTGTCAGAAACCTGCCAGAAATTTCAGACCAGCCAAAAATTGCATCCCCAGCAACAAAATTAATATAAACATTTTCTCTTCAAATTAAAAAAAAAAAAACTAATAATAGGTGTCAGCAAAGTTCTCCAAATATGGGTTTGGAAAGTAACAGCCCAATCCTAACCAACTTTCTAGTGCCAGTGCAGCCCCAAGGTAAGGGAACAAACATTCCTTTACTTTGAGGAGGCCACCATGACTGTCCGTCCACCAAAGAATGCACTGCATGCCCTGTTGACGAGGCTGCATTAGCACTGGAAAGTTGTTTACAATTGGGCTGTAACTTTGGGAGCTCAGCAAGGCCCTGCTTAAAGGTAGGTGAACTACAGAAGTCCCCAAAAGTTCTCTTCTGAACCTGATCTCAGGAATGTTCACCACATTCTCCCCACCGGTTTCCCAGTTCCTCTCAAATGGACAGTAGCAGCAATGTGTGAGAAAGTGGGGTTCCCTCCTTTTTGTCTCTCCCCCCACAAAGCCTGGCAAGCGGCATTCCATGGCTAAAGAGGCAGCCAGATAAGTTCTTTCTCCTCCTTACATTATTCTTTTGCTGGATCCTCATCTATGAAGTCACAGGCAGCAGGAGACAGGCGACCTGATGCTAACTGGTGCTGAAGTAGCAGGGCCACTCAGTCCATGCCATATCCAGAACTGGGAATGAACAGGCTGGAGATCTCCTCAAGGTTAAAAGGGACAGTTGTTTCCTTACCCCAAGCAAAGCCCCAGCCTGCGCAGTGGGGCTACTTGGATTTGTGCAGCAATGATGCAAGTCCAAGAAGCCTTGTGTTGGGTTTTCAAGACCAGGAAGGGGAGTGGAATATGGTGTGTGCTGCTGCTACCTGCCCCTTCCTGGCCTGATCCATCCCTTCCCCACCCCATTACACCCTGCCCCCATTCCGCCCTTCCGTGCCATCACTTTGCCCCTGTGCTGCCCAGCGAGAGCTTACATGCTCTGTTGGACACTTTATTTGGGTCCAGCTCCAATGGGGTGGTACAGGCCTTCCTACTGATGTGCCTTACTCACTGGATATCATGAAGCACTTTCACAGCACCCTAGACCAGCATAGTTATTGCTGCACTGGCATAAGCACCATTAGAATTGCACCATGAAATCAAAGGAAGATGAAATGAATGAAAATTAATAACAGAATGAATTGGAATTTAAAAAACAAATATCTTTTCCTTGCACATATGTCTTCGTTATCTCCAATCAAATATTGGTTTGTCACTTAAGAAGTGGAGACTTCAAATACCTGTTTTTAAAAACATCTTTGTTTCCATGAGAAAGGAGCGTGAAGGAACTTCGTCCAATGTCGGATATGTCACACCTTATACAACTGTTTTCTCTTTCTTTGTAGATGGGCAAAAGAGAAAGAAATCATTACGAAAGAAACTGGATTCCCTTGGGAAGGAGAAAAACAAAGATAAAGGTACAGTAGAACATATGTATATAAAATGAATGCATGATATATCAAAAATGCATACATAGTTTAAATGCATGTAATATGGACTTCTTATTTACTACCTAGATATTTATTACTATAGATAGTCAAAGCTGAGATTTAAAAACAGATTAGAATTTCTCTATTTTAAAGATGCATTTCCTTTTTCAAAATTATGGCATATTTTTCCTTTTTGTTTAAAAAAAATTATATCCTGCTCTGCGGGTTAAAAAAAAAAAAGGTTCCAGAATAGCCAACATACTTAATTTTTTGAGACAATAAATTCATTAACACAACATAAACAGCACAGCAGGAAATTATCAGAAGCCAGATAATAAATAAAATTCTGCATCTTAAAGACCCTTGCAAATAGTATTCTCCTGGCACCCAAAATATATTTGGGTCAGTTCCATGCAGGCCTCCCTGAGGACAGCATTCAAGTCAGGATGCCACAATCGAAGAGGTCATATCTGAAACCACCACCTGACAGGTGAGCCACAAAGAAAAGCCTCTGAAGAAGGTAGCCATAGAGGCAGGAATGGGAAAAGCTGGTCCTTGAGGTACACAGGTCAGAGCTATTTGGAAGCACTGCCTGGTCCTGGAAATGTAGAGGAAACAAATGCTGCTATTCTAAGACTAATGTGTTGTGTTGCATACCATGATACCGGTTAGTAATCTAGATGGTACATTTTTTATTAATTGTACAAGTGGTGCCTCTTTATCCAGATTTGTCTCAGTGTAGGTTCCGGACTCTTGTGGGAAGACATGACTGGAAGCACCTCCGCTCTTTTTGAGACCTGGTGAGGACTGCTTACCTGGAAGTAACTGGTGGTGACATCATCATGTCACTGACAGTTACTTCCATATCTGCGCAGTAGGGTGACACAAGGAATCACCACAGGGCTGCAAATGAGGCAACTGCTCTACTATCTGCATCTCTCATCTGCAGAAAAGTCAGAGAATGTTGTAGAAATTAATCATTTCTGTTATCATACATCCAGGATCATAGAGTAGAAGGGCACAATCCTGAGCTAGTGAGGCAGACATCCTGTTATGATTTATGAATTATTTCCTGTTATGATTTATTTTCTGACTGGTTCTAGTATTAACCCACAATATCTGACTTTATATCACCAAACCGTCTGTCTGACTTCTCACCTGCACTACTTCTACGGTTTCCTATAAAGTTAGAGAGATTATCTTTTTTTCTGTTGTAAGGCTGGACTATCCAAATAGGGAAATGTTCTTGATGTCAAGTGCTTCTCTGCTAGGATATTTAAAAAATGCTCTAAAAGTGTTAATGCAATGGTGCTGATTATGGAGCCACACTTTTGGGGTGAATTTGAAGACCTTTGGACAGAACTTTTAGTTCAGCTGAGTTTTGAGGTATGAACTATCTTCTATACCAGGGGTGTCCAAACTTTTTGGCAGGAGGGCCACATCATCTCTCTGACACTGTGTTGGGGGCCAGGGAAAAAAGAATTAATTTACATTTCAAATTTGAATAAATTTACATACATTAATATATTAGAGATGGAACTTCTATGACTGAATGAAGGTCTTGCAATAGCTGAAGGTCTACAAAAGGCCTTGCACAAAGCAAGGTCAGTCTTTCCTTTGCTGCCACTGCTGCATCACAAATGTGAAACAGCAAGTAGTGGAGGGAGCCCTCATCCCACAGCTCATGTGAAAGGTTGAACAGTCACCCTCATGCTGAGAGCACTTGCGTCGGGCAAGCATGGGCTCCAGCAAGTCTCCAGAGGGCCAGAGTCTCATTGGAGACTGGGGGCTCCCTGCGGGCCACATTGGGAGTCCATGAGGGCCGCAAGCGGCCCCCGGGCTGGGGTTTGGGCACCCCTATTCTATACCCTTGATAACACTGCTTTCCTTTATGGTTTCTCCAAGAGAGAGAGAGAATACTAGAATAACATAAGTACTGCACTTAACTGTTTTCCCAAACTGTGGTTTCCTACCTTAAAGAGGAATGGGAAGTTGTTGGGAAATGTATCAACATTCCTTTTCACAAGTGGTTTAGTTTGTGTGATCCAGAATGTAGAGCCTTGCTCCTTTTTTTGGTTTTGCAGGGTGCAAATTTTCACATATTTGACATATTTGTTTTAATTAGGACTATGCCTCGATTGCCATGCAAAATGGGTCAGTGTTTGTAAGGAATATAGACAGAATGCTTCCTGGTTGGTAATGTCAATGTTTTGGCTAATCTAGGTTATTTATGTACAGTATTTATTCAGGTGTTTGTTGGAATTTATACAAATAAGGCCCAGATCCTAACCAACTTTCCAGCACTGGCATAGCAGTGCCAATGGGATGTCTGCAGCATCCTGCAGTTGGGTGTCACTCACAGAGGCCTCCTCAAAGTAAGGGAATGTTTGTTTGTCATGCATGAATGTGTAAAGTCATGCACATTGGGGCAAAAAATCAAAACTTTAGATATAGGCTGATGGGTTCTGAGCTGTCTGTGACAGATCAGGAGAGAGATCTTGGGGTGGTGGTGGACAGGTCGATGAAAGTGTCGACCCAATGTGCGGTGGCAGTGAAGAAGGCCAATTCTATGCTTGGGATCATTAGGAAGGGTATTGAGAACAAAACGGTTAGTATTATAATGCCGTTGTACAAATCGATGGTAAGGCCACACCTGGAGTATTGTGTCCAGTTCTGGTCGCCGCATCTCAAAAAAGACATAGTGGAAATGGAAAAGGTGCAAAAGAGAGCGACTAAGATGATTACGGGGCTGGGGCACCTTCCTTATGAGGAAAGGCTACGGCGTTTGGGCCTCTTCAGCCTAGAAAAGAGACGCTTGAGGGGGGACATGATTGAGACATACAAAATTATGCAGGGGATGGACAGAGTGGATAGGGAGATGCTCTTTACACTCTCACATAATACCAGAACCAGGGGACATCCACTAAAATTGAGTGTTGGGTGGGTTAGGACAGACAAAAGAAAATATTTCTTTACTCAGCGCGTGGTCGGTCTGTGGAACTCCTTGCCACAGGATGTGGTGCTGGCGTCTAGCCTAGACGCCTTTAAAAGGGGATTGGACGAGTTTCTGGAGGAAAAATCCATTATGGGGTACAAGCCATGATGTGTATGCGCAACCTCCTGATTTTAGGAATGGGTTAAGTCAGAATGCCAGATGTAGGGGAGGGCACCAGGATGAGGTCTCTTGTTATCTGGTGTACTCCCTGGGGCATTTGGTGGGCCGCTGTGAGATACAGGAAGCTGGACTAGATGGGCCTATGGCCTGATCCAGTGGGGCTGTTCTTATGTTCTTACCTCAGAGCTGCATTGCCCGTATGTCAGTGCTGGAAAGTGGGTTAGGGTTGCGCCCTAAATCAGATCTCTGATTTAGGATATAACAGAGTCAATAATAACATTTTCCAGCTTCCTAGTAAAGAACACTAGCAGGGAGATAATGCAGTTGGTCAGAATGAGTGACTTTATGTGCCCCCTGGGTCAGCTTTGACTAACTGCCTGTTGTCATCCTATTGTGCTCTCCTTTGAAATTGGGTGCATGTCACAGAAAATTATTTTGCTGATGTACTTCTCTGGCATTGTATCTTGAGACCATTAAACGGTATCTGTGGCCTATACATCCTCAGAACACACTCTTTTGCTGCACAGTGAAATGACCAAGTAGATTACTAACCGGCTGCTGGAGTAAGTGTGCGCTCAGTGAACCTGCTGGTATGTGTCGTATGCGTTATAACTTGAAGGATTGGTTGCCTTCCAAAGCATAATATGCCTTCATTTTTCTTTTGTGGCATTTCTTTTTTTGTGTAGTGCATGTTATGCCCAGTCTCTTCAATAATCCTCTCAGTATTTGTGTGCAGATACGAGAACAATGTGGTGACTTGATTCATGGTTAGCCCACACAGTCCTAAACAACACTCATTGCCAGCCTCCGACCCCCGCCCTTTCCCTTTATGCTTGATGGTGAGCTGAAAAATGTTCTCTTCACTGCTCGCACAATTGTGTGTTTTAACGAGCATTTGAGAAGTTTATTTAATAAAGCGAATGCTTTCCATTGCCAAGCAACTTGTCCAAAACAAACATTCTGCTCCGTACGGCACAGCACATGTAGGCGTCCTCTCACAGATGCGTCTTGAGTGTTCTCATTCACAGTGGCTTAGTCCTAATTTTGCCTGCCTGCAAGCACTGATTTGCAGCTGTCTTGCTTTATATGCTAAGCCTCTAGTTTAATTTTTCAGGGACTAGTAAGGAGGCAATAACAGACAAGAAAGAGAAGACTGCAGAATTTCTGGAACACGTTGCATAAGCTTTGATAAGCACATAAACAATCAGAAGCATATAAACCATGGAAAGGGTTTCTTTACATCATTGTTTAAAAGGTTGATAGCTTAACATTGTTCTCCTACAACTGGATCTTGGAGTCCCAAGGCAATTGAACCACACACCTTGCGCTGACCATCTTCAGCAATGCATAGGTTGTTGAATTTTCTTGAGAATGTAAAACTTGACCCACTCTGTGTGGAAGGGAAATATTCATTTGGCTGCTGTTTGCATGATCACTTTTCTCAGGATGAAAGAAAGGTGAGCCAAAAAAATCCTTGTTCTGCCAGTATTTCTTAATAATTCCTTCCTCTGATTCAATCTTTGACCATGTAAACAAATTGGTAGTTAAAGTGAGTTATGTCCCAACATGACTGTATGAGTAGCCCTCTTTTCGTTCTCTTAGTCTAGTCCTCTTTTAGCTTTCAGAAGTTCAACTGTTGTTTTGTCTTCAGGGTGGGTGGTCATAGGTTGAGTGGTTATACCTTTGAATGTCATCCTGTCTCAGCCTCACAACTAAAGCTGCAATCCTATATGGGGGGGGGGACCATTTCTGCAGAAGCTGTATTCACAGATTCACTTATCTGCGGATCAGGTTCATGGGGCCCCCTGCCCGATTCCCAGTGTGCGCTCCCTTTGGAGATGAAGGGAGCTCTGCTCCTCTCCCCTCTGGAGGGTCCTCTGAGCCCAGCAGAGGCTACATACCTAAAGGACTTCCCTGGGTCTTCTAATGCGTTGAAAACATCACTTCTGGGTTTTTTTTTGTAAAACTGGGCTTTTTTCATTATAAGGCTCAGTCTGAGCCTGGCAGAGCCATCCTGAGCCTGTGGATGGATGCGTGCAGCCTCTATTGTTCTCAGAGGACCCTCTGGAGTAAGGGGAGCCAAGCTAATGGTGGGGGGCATTCCCTGGTATCTGCATTTTCAATTAACTACAGAGGGTTCCAAAACAGAACGTTTTATTTGTAAGCAGTCTTGAGTGACCTTTGTGGAATAGAAAGGTGGGATATAAATTCTATAAATAAATAAGTTCCAATGAACTCAGCAAAGTTTACTTCTGCATAGGCATACATAAATGTGTGTTTATAAGGCATTAAAAACGTCACTTCTGGAGTTTTTGAAAAATCGGAAGTTTTTTTTTTTACCTCTAAAAGTCAGTCTGAGCCTGGCAGAGGCCGCAGATGGACTTGTCTACGGAGCTCCCTTCGCCTCTGGGGGGGGGGGGCGTTCCCTGGTATTCATGGTTTCACTTAACCATGGTGGGTTACAGAATGGAGCCCCCAGGGATTCTGGGGCATGCATGTACTTTTCCCGGTTAGATTATACCACCCTTCTATAACACGTCCCTCGTAAGCAAGTGTATGGAGTTTTCTGCCTTTTTCCTCAGAACGACTTTGTCAGTGCAGGCAGGAGAAACCGTTCTCAAGCTTAGATGGAGGGAACACTAATGGGCTATGTTTGGGGAATCTGTGATTTCATCTGCTTCAAAGTCCAGGATGTCTGTGGGCAAAGAAAAACAAAGTGAGGCAACTGGAGCACAGAGGAGAAGTTGAGATTGTCCCTTTCCTACCTAGGAGGCTGTTGCCCGTGGTTATAGCCAAGTATGTATGCCTACCATTTAATGGGTATATTGCCAGGTGCTCATCAATATTTCTACACTTTATTCAATCTATACAGTAGTTTTTCCATTTTCCTAAAATCAAATGACGTACTTTTTTGTTCCTGTTTGTTGCTGCAGTACTTTAGTAGATAAATAAATGCTGACATTTGTAAAGGTCACTGCAAACAGTATAAGAAAATTGCTGCTAAAGGCATTACTACTAACCCAATTTTGACATTGTTGACATCTCTGTGTGTTGCTTAATTAGAAGAGGGAAGAGCTCTAATGTCTAAATAACCTTTTCATTTGTTGCTTTGAGTGACTCAAAGACAACATAACAAATCTCATGAAATGTGGAAGAACTAAAAAATTAAATCTAACAATTGGCTAACTGGTCCAACACCTTCTATTATGACCTTCCCACAATCTCTACATTTCACACAAATTTACGTGCCACATATAGAGCCTTTTGTATATCCCCCAAACTATCCCTCTATTGCAGACTGTAGAATTAGCAGTTTGGACATTAGGAAGATTTTGATATGATTAGATGTTTTTGGAATTTCGGGAAGGTGGCAACTCTGTTCCATATCTTGCCTACATACCCCAAGAAGTCAGGAAACAAGGATTTTTGAATTATAAATGGGCCAAAACTTTCTAGACACGAAACAAACTATAGCATGTCCTTACTAACATAACACTTCCCCCTTTTAATAATAGCTCTCAGTGGCATAGCTAAGGGGGTGCAGGGGGTAGCGGTTGCAGTGGGCAACAAACTTTAGGGGGACAACAAGTTGAGCTTGATACTAGTGGCCAAAATTGTGAAAATCTTGGTATGTATGAATAATAACATCATGTTATAGACCAGTGGAAAGGTAATTTAATGCAGAATGCAGTGAAACAAACCACATTGGAATATCTGTATTCTATCAAAAGTTCTGGCCAATTAACCAGAAAACAGAAACAAAACTGCATTAAGAAACAAAAAGTGGATGTCTAATTCAAAACTGACCTTGAGACTGATTGTTCTGGGAGCCAAGAAGATGGTGTTATGATTCAGCATGGAACCAATAAGGTGTTAATATGGGTCAGCTTTCATTTCCATGTATTATAGTACAGTTACTCCTGCTAATTGCGTAGAGGCACTTTTTCAAGTGGTGCTCCTCTTATATTTAGCAGGGGGAGAATAACCACCCCTCTTCACCCCAGCACAGTGTCTCTAACCAATATGGGACAAACTTTTTATTTATTTGCAAGTCTGGGCATGATGTCACTTCTGGTTGTGACATTACTTCCGGAGCATCATTTTGAGCTCTGCACCGGACTACACAAGCATTAGCTACGCCACTGATAGCTCTAATCCGTTCTCCTTTTGTCTGAGTGACCTTCTACCTTCTCCTTTTTTCTGGGTGACTCCACTACAGTCTGCAGATCATATGCTTGACAGTACTAGTTTCTCAACACCAACCCTTATAAAGAGTCAAGGCAGCCCTCTCAAGCCAATCAGTCTTTGGGTTTCACTTTGCATTCATTGTTCAGTGGGTTCCATTCAATATTCCTAAACCAAAAGAGCCTCTGGAGCCTGGTCTTGTGACCCCCTTTGACTGATCTACTTGCCTTGGGGAACTCCCCAAATTTCCTGTTCTAAATCCCCCCTGCACAGAACCTGCCATGGGTGGGGGGATGATAACTGCCCCCCATCCACCTGCGACAAATACAGTCATACAGACCCTGCCATAGCTCACCTAGAAAGAGAATCTTAGCACATAAAAGATGAACATCTCCCCTATATAAACTCAGTTGCAAGTTAAAACCAGTGGAATGGGCAGTCAAGGCCCTGCTGCTGCCACCACTGTCCTTCTCAAGTCCTAGTTAGCTTTCCTCTAAAACCTTTCTACTTACTAGAGACCTGAACCCCTGTCCCTGCCACAGTCTTTGTTGGAGAGGGTCAGATCAAAGCACGACCACTCCAGGCACGCAAAACCTCTACAGGCCTGATGGCTCAAGGACAGTCCTATTTTCAGTCCCAGGTCATTGTCATCTAGGTAACTTAGCCAGGAGTCTACTTGCTAAACACTCCTGCAAACCTGGCATCAGCTGGTCCCATAACCTATTTTCTGTTCAGCTGATGCTGGCCATTTTCCCCATGCCAAGCTTGTGACTGATGTTGCTGTTACTTATTCTTTCTTGGGCACAAAATAGTAGAATGCACCCAACCAATGTCACCATCTGCCGCTGCCAGGCAAAACAAGAATCAGTGCAACAAACCATGTAAATTCTGGACAGACCTTCATACCTCATACTTGTATGCCCTGGACTTCCACTGCCAAGTTCACTAAGTTCAAACCTTTCCCAAGCCCATTCCCACCACTGTAATTGCTGCACCAGTTCTAAAGAATCCATGTTGAACATCTGACCACAAACCAGAGATACTGGGCCAAAGGACTCCACTTTGGTGCTGAAAAAGGAGCCCTTTCACCTTCCCTCTCTTGCTCAAATACTCCAAAGAGATGTGACAGGGCACAGTCCAGACCTCCCAGTTTTTCCCAAATGTACCATGTTCCCTTTTTCTTTTTTGTAATTTGATGATTTCTATAATGAGGCCCTTGTGTTTCAAAACCCACTCTCACAAATTGCTCTTGTCCCTAGCCAGGAGATCATTCGACCCGTCACGCTAGAAAAAGGCCATGAGAAGCATAACTGTAAACAGAAGCACTTTGTGCTACAGTGAGCAAGTCCAGTGGTAATTGCTAATATTTTGAGGTGAATAGAGTGCCTATTACAAGTTGTTGTGGTTGCTCCTTTGTTCACCCCTCTAACGTATGCTGTACTTAGTATCCTGGAGCCATTTCCACAACTATAGTGTGGCCTGGTGCAACTAACACATACTCAGACTGCTCAGGGGATGTGCTGCTTTGATCAATTCCTCAAGATGCACCAAAACATTGCATTAATCATGGGAGATGTCATGCCAGCTATCACCCACTCTGTACCCCAATCTTGCAGTAATCTCCAAATTTTGCTCCCAAGAATTACGTATATGGCTGCTGCTGCCGGACCAGGGCCCACATGCCATAATTCTCAGGCCCAGCTTACGTTATGCGTTAAAGGGCGTTAAACCAAGCCTGCAAAATCCTAGCATGTCTTCAGTAGTGGTCATTTGAGCCTTGCCACATTTTCTCTGACCTCATTCAGGCATCCTGGCTGAACAGACCTCTTCCATCATTTGCAGGACACAAGAACCCCTGGGGGAAGCGGGGTCTGCAGCGAGGGAGGGGATATATCTGCCCAATTGTGACCTAAGGGCACCCTCTGCACAAAGCACTTCCACTGCAGTAAGCCCAGTAACACCGTACTGTCCTCATTTTTGTTTGCTTGCTTGTTAGGTAAATGCTGGGGAGGATAGACCAGTTGATCAATACCTCTACCTTCTCTTTGTTTGCTTGTCTTACCACTGTCCCTATATCATCAACAGAGCAGATCACCGCCCTGCTCCCTAGCCTCACTGCTCTGCTGACTGGCCACACTGAGCGACAACTGAGGCACTGACTGACCCTCTCTGAACTCAGCCAGTGAGGGTGGAGAGAGTCCTGCAAGGTGTACTCCCACACCCAAAAGTACTGCAACAGAACAGTAATTGGCTCCTTGCTTGAATGCTGCTGCTTTGATCTTAGTGACACACACTAAGATGGCTCAAGAGGGAGCAGCATCTCTAACAGCTGACTAGACTCCTCCCTTCAGAGTCTCCACCAGTGAAAGGGAATAATCTCTCAACCTTGCCACAAGGACATTCTCCACCCATGATTCTCTTGGGAAACAAGCAGAATTCTCAAATTAATTTCCTGACAGAATTAGTTGAATCATATTTTATGTACTGTGGACAAATGGATGGATTTTTAATGGTAACACTTTCTCTCTGACTATGTGTTTTCCTATGGGAGATAGTAATAGTTCATTGAAAGGATTGTTCTTCAAATATTTTATCTTTCAATTGGTTCTAAGTGCCACCTACACTCCCAGAAAAATGATACAGTGGAGTACTCTCCTTGAACTCTGTCAGAATATAATAAAAAAGAGAAGAAGCTTACGTGATAAGGCAGCATTGCAATGTTTAAAGTTAATTGAAGGCAGAGGAGTCCTATTCCCGTATAATTAGTTTTCTTTGCTTTGAAAAGACAATTTTGATAGATCCCTTGATTGTCATTTCTGCAACTGAGAATGGCACAATTTAGCTGTGTAATCTGCATGAATCCTAGCGTGCTTGCTATTTTACAGTACCTGGTGGGATGGTAGATGGTTCGCCTCGTTCCATTGCTTATGTTATATAGTGGGTCCATGCAAATAAAGGAAGGCATAGAGATAACAGCTGAATACATTTATTCCATATTCAGAACAGGACCTGGCAATGAATCTGACTCAAGGCACATACCCCTGGCTTTTTATAGCCGTTAGCTCCTCCCAGACTCCCCATGATCGGTGCAATTGAACCGTTCACTAGAGGACCAATCGGATGGTAGGATTTCGATCCATCACCCGATTGGCCAGCCATAATTCTGGGCCAATCAGTTATGCAGGATTTCGATCCTGCATAACTTGCATACATAACAGCTTATTGCCATTGGTTTTTTTTTCACTATTGTGAATAAATGTTTAGCTTTTTTCATTTTTTTGTAGCTAGAAGTTTTTGTTTCCAGTGAGTAAGATAGGATTATAGCCCAAAACTTACTAAACAAAATGGGCTTCCCTCTGAGTAAACAACACAATTTTCAAACACCTCTAGTTGTCACACATTCTGCTTACATTCTTACTTTCTGTTCACTCTATGTTAACATAAATACCATTTATGTTTGAATTGTTCCAACAGTAATTTTCACTAGTGACGTTAGCATGCCATAGTCTGTCTGAAAGAGAGAAAGGAGTCCCAATGAGAACATAAAATAGCATGCTTGTTGTTTCTCAGAAATAATTTTGTTGCAAATGTTCTTTGTTTCATATTTTGCTTTCCCCCCTCCATTTATGCATCTCTCTGAGACTCAGTAAGACAATGTACGCCTCTGACGACATGTGTGTGTTCCTTTTAGTTTTTGCCATAAAGCAAGAGTCTAACAACAGGTGTTTGGAATTGCATTGAACAGAAAACTGGTTGGTTTTTAAGCAGGGGGTTAAAATTTGGTGAGCAGTGTCTAGAAAAAATTTTGTGTTTTTGTTTCTTGCTGTAAACTCTAAACTGAAAACCTTGTCCCATTAAAGATTGCAGTAGCTTTCCTCTTCATTTTAAATCATTTAGTCATTTTACAGGACTGCCATTTCACCACGTGCACACCTGAAACTTAAACAGCCATACTTTTTACATGCTTTTCTTCAACACATAACAAAGGTCTTGGGGGTGACTGAAAGTAAGCCTCCCATCTTCAGATTTGTGTTTTTACTAAGTATTTTTGTTTTCTTCTATTCCTTCAGCTACTTGTTCTTGTTCACTATATATGTTGACACTTCCCCAAGAACTGCTCCCAAGTCCTTGGGGAAGCTCACCCGACTTGAAAAAATGCAATCCATTTTTTCAAAAATGCGCTTAGGCTGTGATCCAGTGTGCACTTACTTGAGAGTAAGCCCCATAGAACTTGGTGGGGCTTTTTTTGAATAGACACACGTAGGATTGCACTATTAATGCAACACAAACTGTACCCATGGGATCCTTTTTAGTGTGTTTATTATCTAAACGTTCTGCAAGGCAAGAAGAACCTTTAGAAATTTGTTCAGACAAATGAAATATGGAAGCAAATTCTTCTTTTCCCTCCAGAATTCGTACCCCAGGCTTTTGGAATGCCGTTATCGCAAGTAATAGCTAATGACCGCGCCTACAAACTGAAGCAGGATACACAAAGAGAAGAGCAGAGGGATGTTTCGGAATTTGTAGCCTCTCTTTTGCCTTTTGGGAGTAAAAGACAGAACAAAGAACTCTCAAGCAGTAACTCATCTCTTAGCTCTACTTCGGAAACACCAAATGAATCTACTTCGCCAAACACGCCAGAGCCAGCTCCACGGGCCAGGAGGAGAGTAAGTTTCCCTTTAATTGCTTTGTGCATTCTGTTGGTTTAGTGGGGCTTTCTCAGGCACTGCCCCGCTTTCATAAATTGGAATCTGAGGTCTGTTTTGCGATAGTTAAATTAAAGTCAGCCCTGATTGAAATGATAGAAGTTGCCATTTTAACAGTCATCTCTCTTTCCCAGCTGCTCGTGGGAGAGAACGAGATGGACACAAGTCTCTTGCCAACACCTCAGGGGACACAAGGATTCTTTGGAAACTTTCCTTTTCCCCAGTCAGATTCTGGTTGGTCTTTCAAATTATTAAGGAGCAAACTCAATCTTTTTTTAAGCCACTTATTGTAAACGGATTACACTTCTGAAACTACTGCCCACCCAATTATTTATTTCGTCTCCCAAACTGTATAAAAAGCTTTGCATGATTCATGATTCATTTTCAGGTTGTTTTCTATTTTTTAAATTATAATCTAAAGTAAGTACTTATGTAAGTTTAAAAAATAAGAAATTATTGTATTAAGGTTTGTGAGAGTCACTAGTGTAAAACTTGTGTACATTACGTACAAGAGTCTAACCACAGGTGGTTTAAGAAAGGAAGCTGATGTATATCTAGACTAGAGACCGTCAAACCTCTTTGTGCTCTACCAAGAACTCCCTCCCCCAACTTCCTTTTTCTATGCATTTTTGCTGAAGGATTCATGACTCATGAATCAAAATGACTCAGGGCGCAATCCTATCCTGCACTGGAACAGGTAAGCCAAGAGGCTTGCACTATCTCCAGCACAGGATTGTGGCCACAAGCGGCTCAAACAGAGGCAATGGGAAACATTTCCCCTTACCTCCGGGTGAAGGCTGCTTGCGCTTAAGGGTCTCCTCGGACTTGCACTTATGGGTCTCCTTGGACTTGCGCCACCTCTGGAGGTGGCACAAGTCTGAGGAGAGCGGAGCAGTTTGAAGCCGCTCCATTCTCCTCAGGAACGGGGGTTGGGATCCTGCATAACTGCTGGATCCCAGCCCTGCCTCGCAGGAGCAGTTTGAAGCCGCTCCATTCTCCTCAGGAACAGGGGTTGGGATCCTGCATAACTGCTGGATCCCAGCCCTGCCTCGCACTCAGCGCCACCGAGTGTCCCGGATGCGATGGCGGGCCAATCGGGAAGCTCCGGGGCTCTTTCCCGCCCCTTTCAACATGGCGGGCCAATCAGGAAGCTCCGGGGCTCTTTCCCGCCCCTTTCAACATGGCGGACGGGAGGCTCGGTGCACGATCGACCGGATTTTGCTTTGCAATCGACAGGTCGATCGCGATCAACGTTTTGAGCACGCCTGTTCCACAGCATCTATTACTTAGTAAAATCTCCAATATATATTCATCTGCCCTCCTGAAGTGTGCTAGTTCACTTGTATTTGCACTTAAATTGCTCTCAGTATCAGAACTCCAAATTTTTGAGATCTTAAGTTCTACTCCACATAAAGTTGTAATGTATTCACTTATTGCATTTTTTATGGAGGCAATTTCGTCTTATTGCAATTGTTCTGTCTCCTGGCACTTATGTTAGCAGAAATGTTAAGAACCACATTAAGCATCTGAACCTGCTATGCAGTAGTTTAGTTGAAAAATACATGCATAATTCTTTTTAGTTTTGTGAACCAAAAGTGACCCTTATGGAACGTAATAACTAATGTTTAGCTATGTAATGTTAGGGGCTTTGGGGACTTTTGGAGCCTTGTGCCTTTGCTACAGATAGATTTGTTTCCAAGCGTTCAGCAACTGTTTCATGAACATTTGACATTTAGATAGTCAAATATTACACAATAGAAATCAGAATAACTAACTGTGATTTAAAATCTCACAACAATTTGTGAATAAAAATTTGAACCTGAAATTCTGGTGTTTTGATTGGTTCCCATAACTGAAATCAGTACAACATTTACAAAAATCATTTTTGAGTTTGAATGTCAACAAAAGTGAATTGTAAAATTTGAAAAATTGTTGGATTTCAAAACTTTTATTTCAGTTAGTACACAGTTGGTTGGCAACCTTCAGTCTCGAAAGACTATGGTACACAGACATGTCTGCACACAGACATGTCTGTACACAGACATGCACACAGACATGTCTTTACACAGACATGTCTGCAATGGCTGTTCTCCCAAAACGCTTTTCCCTTACTAATTTAATCTGAGTTTTTAATCTGAGTTTCTATCATTCACCTTTCTCCATAGAAGTGACTGTGTATTTTCTTCATTGGCTTGAATGGAAAACAGGAGCAGGCTTGCCACTGAAGGAATAATGGATGAATTGGGTCTCTCCTGTAACTATCATGTCTATAAAGGCCAGTTTGAACACCAGAGTTCTAAAAACAATTGGTTTATTTAAAATATTCAGGTTGAATACTGATGTGATGATAAAAATTTTTATTACCTATATTTTTGCATTACACAAATGAATTGTGAGCAAGGTGTTTTATTTACCACCTACATCCTTTTACAGATGCTGTAACTCCTCTAGGTGGGATGAGCTATGGTTCAAGATAATAAGCAATAGTGTGTACGTGCTTTACTTCCCAATAAAATAGCAACAGAATTCTTCAGATATGACAATCAATGTATATTTGAATATGAAAAATGTAACCCCAAGCGTTTTGAAAAGAAAATTTTGTGAGGCCTCTGTTGGAAATCTTCCCACCTTATACCAGTTCTTCTGTTATTATCTACTCTGGTGATTCAGAGTGTTTTATTTTTAATCTTTATTTATGTTAAGGGGAAAAATTCCCACTTTGACTACAGGAGGTTATAACTAAAGCAGTAGTTTAAAATATTAATTTTGAAAATTAATCCTTTGAATTTAATTCACTTAACTTTTAAAATGGAGAAGAGCCATTAATTCAATTACAGGTTTAGGGAGAACACCCATGGATATTTGTTTATATTTTTAGCTGCGAGAATATAGTGGTGAGAATATTTTCAGCGCATATTTCATAAGTGGGAATTTATACTACACTCTCTCTGATTACTTTTCTATTACTTTATGTTTTTAAATTCAAATCTGGTTCTTGTGCTTTGAAAGAAGAAGTTGGATTTATGAGCAACTTCACTTCAGAACTCAGACTCCATGCATTCGTATCAGTCATACATATGTGTATTTATGTTGCAGGGTGCAATGTCTGTGGACTCTATTACTGATCTTGATGACAGTCAGTCTCGACTGCTGGAAGCTCTACAGCTGTCATTGCCTGCTGAAACTCAGAGCAAGAAAGAAAAGGCGAGGGACAAGAAGCTAAGTCTAAATCCTATTTACAGGCAGGTTCCCCGCGTTGTAGACAGCTGCTGCCAGCACTTAGAAAAACATGGTAAGTGTGTTTCAATATACACTAGCAATGAAAGATAGATGATGTAGTCTTTGAAACATCTTATGTGGATTTGTGCACAGCCTGTGGGTATTCCCCTTGAACCGATTAGATAATTTAGCTCCCAATGCAAGTTTAATATATTTACAGGTATAATTGGTTCTTAACTATGCTGCTAATCAGTTCTTGTATAACTTGCAGATGTGTTACAGGGAATTGGCTACTTCTCAGTTAGGACCCTATGCCGGCTTTTCTCAATGTTTGTCCCCTACTGAACCACTTAGCATGGTCCGCCTATTGGAAGTACCACCAGAAGTAAAAGGTGATGATGTCTTCACCTGTTATTTCTGGATTGGGAGGCCAGCTGCAAAGTGACAAACACTGGTAAGAGGCTCAGGATGGATGGGTGGGCTTTTTTGAGCACATGAAAAGTGCATGCTGGAGCTCTGCCTGCTGAGCTGCCTACCACTGCTTGTCACTTTGTGTTGCTGGTCCCGCTATCAGAGGGACTCAGCACTCCCGTGAGTACCACCAGACACCACCACAAGTACCACTAGTGGTACTAGTGCAATTGATTGAGAAACACATGTTAGCTCTGAGCCAAACTACACAAAACACTAGGGAGTCACTAGCCCCCCCCATCCCAAATAGTGATGAGAAATGAGTGCTTAATTCTTTCCATTGGACCATGAATGAATGAATATCAATGAATATCAATCCTGTCCCAGGTGCTTTCCCACCCATAGGTTTCTCTGTCTTTCTTCATACCCTCACTCAGTCAGATTTGCAGTCCCCCTTCACTTCATTTCAGTGTTTTGTTAGGCTTTTCTAAACAAAAAGTAGCCATCAGGGATCTCACATGTGGTAGTCTTTACTAGTTTGGCCCTTAATCATTAGAAATTTTGCTGCTGCAACCTTTACTAAATGTCCCTGTTAATTAGTCTAAGAAGCACCTTTTAAGTAATGATTGTCTTAGCAAGGGGAGAACAACTGTCCCTATTCATCCTAGCATAGCTTTTTTTCAGTGGTTGTTTACTGGAATCACTTGTATATCTCCTCCTTTGGGGAGATAAACTTGTATAGATTATACTCCCCCTTTTGGGCAGTGAACACATTTTAAAATTTATTTTGCTATGTAAACCACTTTGTGAACTTTTTGCAATTAAAAGTGGTATATACATTGTTGTTAGTTACTGTTATTGTTATTAGAGTTGCATGTCTGACACCATGGAGGGACAAGCCATCTTCATATAAATATTTGAGAACTCTGGGATATGATCAGTGCTTCAGTTCCTGCACTTATTCATCCTTCTCTCTCTCTCCTGTTTTTCCCAGTGGGATAGTAATTCATGAGCCATTAAGATAATAATCTATATCCAGGATCTCTTTCTGGACTTTTATTTAAGGAAGCACGCAGAATGAGCACATTTTTTTCCCACATCAGTGGTTTTGTGAAGCTCCAGAATCTTTCTATGCACAGTATGACTGAGTTTGATCTTAGACTCCCCCCTAGTGTTGCCCTTGAACAGCTACTGCAGTGTAGCTGAAAAACAGTCTTGGAAGCTTCACCAAAAGAACTACAAGCAATCTCTGCCTTTTTCCCCTGAAGTGTCGATAAGTTTTGGTGTTAATGCTATTGGGGGAGAAAAGGTAGCAACTTCAATATGTATACGTCAAAGTTTTATACCAGATATCTTGCTGCAGAGCTTAAATTTCATTTTAAAATATCATAACAGAAAAAAAATATTTGAATGCTCGATGCATGTATGTTTAAAGCTTTGAATAATGAAATAAAATGAATACTATTTTTAGGTCTTCAGACCGTGGGGATATTCAGAGTTGGGAGCTCAAAAAAGAGAGTAAGACAGGTAAAGCCAATATCTCATGAACTGTTTGAGTTTGATATATTGTATGCTGATAATGTCTAGTAAAATAGCTGAGATTATAAAAATAATAGTATTCTCCCAGACTCTTATCAGCTGGTCAAATAATGTATTTTATATTTGAACCAAAAGGACCCCACAAATATAGTCCATGTCAGCAACTGGTATTTGTTTGTACTCGCCCCAGTGAACACTTGGGACAATGTATATGGGAGAACGGGCCATTTTATTAACTTATTTAATGCAGATAGGTAGAAGGTGAAAACGTGAGACCTGCAACAGTAGTGCAAAGGATAGATCATTTGAGATGCACCAGAATACCACGACTCCAAACCACACCCCTTTTAAGGTCCTGCTAGCTTATCCCCACCAATCCCACAAGGGGGCAGAGGAAGCTGAACTGCACAGGGCCATTCCATGTTGTTGAGCCTTTGGGGCAGCCCCTGCAATTTTGACCAGGGACAACCTAACCAATCCCTTGCATCTTTGGGCCACTGAGGAATGGAAGTGGGTTCAGCTTTGCCTTTGCTAACATCAAGGTGCACACCAAAGGGCCATGCTGATGCCGTCAAACCTGCACTGCTTGCAAGAGTAAAGTGACAAGAGGTTATTCAAGCAAAGAAAAAGAACCCAACCCACCAACAGTCAGGGGTAGGTGAAAAAACTATTCACCAATGGCCAGTCTGATAAACAGAAAAATTCCTACCCAGCTCCAAAACACAACTAGCTACACCCACACTGTTTAAAGGGCAGATAGGTGTCAATAACTTGCATGTGGACTAGCATGCAAAGAGGAAGGGAGCCAGGGGGCAGTCTGCTTAAATGTGTCCAAGCCCTGACCCCTTTCCAAATTGCCACCAATCCTCTCCCAAGAAGAGGATCTGGTGCATCTGGGCCAGCCAAACAACCCCTGATCCCTGGCTTAGCAGTACAGGATCAGCAATAATTGCAGAATCCTTTTTGTTTAAATATAAATTTACAGACTTGCATCCTCTCCCGGTCGTGCATACCATCCCCTCCCCACTAAAGTTGAGTTTTGGGAGAGTTAGGACAGACAAAAGAAAATATTTCTTTACCCAGCGTGTAATTAGTCTGTGGCACTCCTTGCCACAGGACGTAGTGATGGCATCTTGCCTCAATGCCTTTAAGAGGGGTTTGGACAGATTTCTGGACAAAGAGTTCATCTGGGGTTACAAGTCATGGTAGGAATGTGCAAGCTCTTGGTTTTAGAGGCAGGCTGCCTCTGCAGATGCCAGATGCAGGGGAAGGTACCGGGACACAGATTATGTCTGTTGTCTTGTGTGCTCCCTGAAGCATTTGGTAGGCCACTGTGAGATATAGAAAGCTGAACTAAATGGGACTTTGGCCTGATCTAGCAGAGCTATTCTTATGTTCTTATGAGAGTTGTGTAGGAACACCATAGCTTATGAAAATCCATTCCTGAGGTTTAGGAAGGCCTCTGGAATAATATGGTATGCAGCTGGAGAAGGGGGAATAGGCAGAAAGTGACACCTTTTGGTCAGTTTTGATCATGGATGTTAAAGAGAAAATAAAAGTAAGATCCAATTTCTGTCCTAAGCAAGATATAGTGAGATTGAGAAGAATGTTGTTCCATAGGTCTGGGAGCAAGACTTAGGAAACTTTTGTTTTCTTACCTTGAGGCTGCATTGCAGTTGCATTGGGTTTGGAAAGTTGGATAGGATTCGGCCCTGAGAGTGGTGCAAATGCAGCTTAGTGTAAGTGGGTGTAGAACATTATTACAGGCTGTTCTGGAACCCCCCACAGATACGTGAATCCATGAATATAGGAGACTTCCCCCCCCCCCCGAGGCGAAGGCAGCTCTGCTCCCCTTGCTTCTGGAGGGTCTTCTGATCCCAGCAGAGGCCACGAGCATGTCCACCTATGGCCTCTGCCGGGGTCAGAATGACTATCAGAGGCAAAAAATGTCACTTCTTTTTTCAGAAAAAACTGGAAGTAACATTTTTATGCCTTTAAAAATATGTGAGGCCTCTGCTGGGCTCAGAAGACCCTCTGGAGGCAAGGGGAGCAGAGCTGTTAACTGAAACCATGAATATGGGATCTGTGGATATGGGCCCCCCCATACTTATTTGTAAGCTACTAAATATCTGCTGCAAAGTGCTCTTAAAGTGGCATGTGAAATGTAAAATAATAATTGTAATTTAACAGTAAAATCTGAACTGCTGTTAATGGTGCATAAGAACAGCCCCACTGGATCAGGCCATAGGCCCATCTAGTTCACCTTCCTGTATCTCACAGCAGCCCCACCAAATGCCCCAGGGAGCACACCAGATAACAAGAGACCTGCATCCTGGGGCCCTCCCTTGCATCTGGCATTCTGATAGCCCACTTCTAAAATCAGGAGGTTGCACATACATATCATAGCTTGTAACCCGTAATCGAAAGGTAATTGAAAGGACAGATCTCCTGTGGGCAAAGTGATCTAACATAATGTTCCTAAATGCTTTAGCTTTTATATTGTCTTGGGGGGGGAGGTTTCTTAGCAAATATAGGAATTGACATAATACCAAGCTGTTATCCATTCATCAGCTATATTTAACATCATATTGCTGGGACATTTTCTCTTGCATTTATTTTTCTAGTTACGTGAAGAATTTGATCGCGGTGTAGATGTGGTATTGGATGAAGAACACAGCATTCACGATGTGGCTGCATTATTAAAAGAATTTCTTCGAGACATGCCTGACCCACTTCTGACCAGAGAGCTTTACACTCCTTTCATCAACACTCTCTGTGAGCAAGGACAGCGTTTTGTTTTCATGGTTCTTTAAAAATGGGCACACACTCTAACCCAGGGGTACCCAAACCCCAGTCCTGGGGCCACTTGAGGCCCTCGAGGCCTATCAAAGCGGCCCTTAGGGAGTCCACAGTCTCCATTGAGTTTCTGGCCCTCCGGAGATTTGTTGGAGCCCGCACTGGCCCAACGCAACTGCTCTCAGCGTGAGGGCAACTGTTTGACCTCTCCTGTGAGCTATGGGATGAGAACTCCCTCCACTGCTTGTTGTTTCACGTCTGTGATGCAGTAGCGGCAGCAAAGGAAAGGCCAGCGTTGCTTTATGCAAGGCCTTTTATAGGCCTTGAGCTATTGCAAGACCTTCATTCATTCATATAAATTCATCTTTAATATATTCATTTATGTAAACGTATGTAAATTTATTCAAATATAAAATGTAAATTAATTCTTTTTTTCCCCTGGCCCCCTGACACGGTGTCAGAGAGATGATGTGGCCCTCCTGCTAAAAACGTTAGACACCCCTGCTCTAACTTATAGAGGTGTTTGAAAACCATGTTATTTATTTTATTCAGATGTAAACCCATTGTGTTCAGTAAAATAAAGGTTGTAAACCTATCTTACTCACCAGAAACAAACACCTCTACTAATCTGTTTTTTGGGTGCAAAGCTTAGGAGACGTTCATATGATATTACAGGGTGTTTCACTGATTTCTTTAAATCAGTTCGTGCAAAGGTTCCCCAGTCCCTTTAAGGGGTGGGGGAAGGGGAGAAGCAGTGACCCAGTCCCCAGGATTGCGTTGCTCAGAGTGCAGGGGATGCTTTCACTTTCACTAATGTAGGGCTGCTAGACACTCCAGGTTGTGTGGGGAGTCCTGCACAGCCCCTCTGCATGGCTGCCCGATGCTTGGAACATTGAGAAATAAGCGAGCACAAAGCACTTCCTGGTTGCGGCACGAAGAGGTAGTGCTTTGCGCTCACTTATTTCTCAGTGTTCCAAGCATCGGGGAACCATGCAGAGGGCTATGCGGGGCTCTCTACAACACCTGGAAGCTCCAGCAGCCCTACATTAGTGAAAGTACCCCTCCTCGCCCTTAGGAACATGATCCTGGGGATGCAATACTCACCCCTCCCTTAAAAAGACTTACTTAGGGAGTAAATCTCCCAAAAAGTTTGAGAACCACTGCTTTAAATGAAGAAGAAATCTGTGATAGCTCTCTACTAAAGCACCAGTCTGGTTCAGAGAATGGACCTTGAACCAGTGATTTGTCATCATAGTCTTCTAAAAGCCCAATCCTAACCAACTTTCCAGTACCCATGCAGCCAGTGTCGACCCAAGATAAGGCAACAAATGTTCCTTTATCTTGAGGAGGCCCCTGTGACTGCCCCCCCACACTGCAGTGCACACCCCACTGACATGGCTGCATCAGTGCTGGAAAGGTGGGATAGGATTGGTCCCTAATAGTAAATTCTTCAGTTGTGAAAATGAGGCCTGTATGAAGCAAGGTTAGTTAAAATATTTTTTCTAAATGTTCCAAGGATGCAGTGGTATTTCATCTCTATAGCAAAGTTGGTGAAGAGATACTGGGTCTGCCATTATTTCCTGATGAGCTCCAGGCCAGATTTTGGACAGAATATATGGCAAAAGTTTTTCTCAAGAATGTAATATCCTACTAGTCACCATTACGTGTACACCGGATTTTTTCTGAGCGCCTCTGCCAGAGCATTTTTTTTCACAGTGAAATGCTCTAGGATCTGAAGGACTCTTACAGCCCAATCCTAAACAGCCTCAGACCTGGCAGTTCAGCTCCGGAGAAAGCAGTGGGTGTCACAAATGGATAACAAGGCTGATGTCCAGGTTTCAGACTTTCCTTGTTCATATACAGCTTTCCTTATGCATCAAAATCCAAACCTTTGAGTAAAATCAAAGTCCCACGGATATTGAGGGTCCCTCCTGTCCTGAGAAAATATGGATGATTCATACTCTGATTTGGAAGTATGTTGTCATACTCTGTTGACAACATAAGTGTCAGGGAAAAGTGCATATCTTATTCATACTCTGATTTGGAAGTATGCGTCATAGAGTAAAATTGATTCTATACATTGATGTACTTCTCTCTCTCCGTCTCTGTGAGAGAAAGATTAAACTTACACAATGAAACCTGGCAACACCATATGCATTCTCTGATGATTCCAAAGCAGCAGCAGCAAAAAAAACAACAACCTATGATCTGTAAAATTTTCTCAGAAGCTTCAGTATTAGTGCAAATGCTTATCTCATGTTAACAGGAGATGAATCCAGATGGAATTCTAAAATACCCATTGCTTCAACATGTGAACTCTCTCCTTCCAGCCCAGTTTGGACAAGTCATGTGTACCTATATATTTGCAGTTTCATGAAATGGCAGGCCTTAAAAGAGGAAAATGTAGTATTCGTATTAGTAGAGAATAGTGTAACGTGTACCGTAGTGACATTCCTTAGAATACTTCTATTTCACTCTTTTAGTATTAGAATCACATGAGCAACTAAGCAGTCTGCAACTTCTTATTTATCTTCTACCTCCCTGCAACTGTGACACCTTGCATCGTCTCCTCCAGTTCCTTGCCACTGTAGCTAGCCATGCAGAAGACAGGATAGATCAAGATAACCGGGAGGTAAATTCAGATCAATGATTTTTCTGTGGCTGTTTCTTGAACTGTGTGTTTTGTTGAAACAGGGAAAACTGACTCCTGCTTGATAATTTGCTTGCTTTGCAATTAGGCATTGTGTAATGTATACATTTCATGTTACAGAATAAAACAGTAGATATGATAGAAAAGAGGTCAAATATCTAAAGAAACACTGAGATTTGTTAATAACAAATTTATATTTGTTATAAATATAAATATAAATTTGTTGTACTTTATATTGCATCATTGTATAAGTAAATACCACTTAGAAGCCGTGGTGTCACTAGGATTTCTGTCATCCGGTGCCAGAGACCAGTGCATCACCCCCATGATGGACTTTCCCCCATGCAGTCGGCAGGGCAGTGCCCCTGGTGGTGGGCATGGTGATGTATTATCACCTGCCCTGCTGGTTTTTTGGCTGTAACTTTTGCTAGAATAGAGATTTCAACACGATTTGTTTCACTTGTGTATTTTGTATTTTGCTTGCAATTTCGCATAAAATGATATATAAAATGAAGGTTTCTTTAAAAAAAAAACACCAAAATTTTAAATATTTTGGCCAGTAGTGGTGTCACCCCCCCTTCATGTCATTTGGTGTGGCCCGCATCCCCCCCTAGTGATGCCACTCCTTAGAAATAGAGGACTCTTTATGTTAATTCTTTTCTTCCTTTTCCTAAATCTCACTCTGAATCATGTTCATTGTATATCATACATATTTTAAGTAGGCATCGTTGTACAGATACTTCCTGAGTCTTCTATTTATAGGCCACTTTACAAGTGCAGTAATTGGAACAGGCTGCCGGTTCTTGTTGCGTTGTGTCCAATATATATATTTGGAAGCTTTGTCAAGTTTTTCATTTTAAATTACAGGCAATAAAAAAATCTACTGGTCAATGTTTTTAAATAACAAATAAAGAGGACAGTTGGGTTATTCATCTACAGTCATCCTTGCTTAATACGACTGGCTATACTGAAAGCAATAAATAAATATGTTTTGACGTCTTGTGAGCTAACACTGAATAAGACAATTCATTTCAGATAAGTGAGACCTGCAAGGCCAGTTCAACCACGAGGTCAACCAAAGCTTTCCCTTCCAGAAGCAGATTGGTGAAGGGCCCATCTCTATCTTCCTACTTGCCTCTAGTACTCCTTTTTCTCCATCCAGTCCCTGGATTGGAAAGGAAGAGGGAGACAGAGAGGAAGAGGGAATGTAGAGGAGTGGAGAATGTGAAGCTAGAATACAAGAGTGAGAGGAGCAGAAGCTGGCTCATAAATTGGGCAAGGAGGGGGCAGCATTTGATACACTGCCTGAAGCGGTAAGGAGATATTTTGAACCAGCCCTGGAGAGCTGTAAGAAATTATTGTAGTGTATCCTCAGGAGTTTCTGTTCAAGTCTCCAGTCAGTGTTGTAGTTCTGCTCAGGCTTCATAGAGTGGAGAGTAAGTTTCAGGAGATGGGAAAGGAAAATGGGACACTGTACAGGCGTCCCCCAATATCTACAGCTCCAGTACCTGCAAATCCACTTATCCACACCCCCACCCTCACACACCCATTACCTTTGTTTATGTTTTACTGTTGCGCAAAGGATTTTGTATCTTGCTTTGCCAAGGCTCTTTAAGCAGAAAGCTTGTAGCAAAGATAAGCAGATAGGGAGTCTGCAGGTAGAGAGGATAACTCCGGGAATGTAAGCAGGAAGCTAAAAGTAAAGCTAATAATTGTTTCACTGATCTAATAAAATTATGCTTCAGAGGCCTGACAAAAAATTACATTTACAAACTTGGTATATTTTGGTGTAACTAGGAAGTATGTAGAAACCGCAGCCTTATTTTGGGGTAGTTGCATTTCAAAGTGATAGAACTCAGCCACATAAGTTTGCAATTTTTATGTGTTTAAGGGCCAATCCTGTCCAACTTTCCAGTGCCGATGCAGCCGCAATGCAGCCCTGAGGTAAGGAAACAAACGTTCCCATACCTTGAGGAGGCCTCCGTGACTGCTCCCCCCACAGCAGGATGCAGTGCGTGCCCCGATGTAGTCGTTGGCATGGCTGCATCAGCGTTGGATGGTTGGATGGTATTGGGCCCTAAGACAGAGAGAATGGGCCTGCTTTTTCAGGTCTTAATCTGGTAAAGCAAATTTATTCCTCTTATGCAAAGTATCAGAAAGCCATTTGCAAATAAGTGCCCACTTTTATTCCGTTTCTAGATTCCTGGTAACAAAATGACATCGCTTAACCTAGCCACTATATTTGGACCGAATCTGTTACACAAGCAGAAGACAACAGATAAAGAATTCACAGTTCAAAGTACTGCTCGTGCGGAGGAGAGTACTGCAATCATTGCTGTTGTACAAAAGATGATAGAAAACTATGAGATGCTTTTCATGGTAGGTGAAGACTTTCTTGTGTTGCTTAATACAGGCTTCCAGTGCATTCTGTGTGTAATTGTTTTTACTTGTCTTTATTTGAAAATACATTAACGCTGCATATTTATTTATTTGGCTGTTTTATAGCTATAGCTGTTTTATTGAGAATAACTCTTCAACAGTTGTTCTCAAAAGAAAACCATAATACTGATTAAAATTACAAAAAAAAATACAAAACAGTAAAACATTATAACGAATCAAAATGAAAGAACAGAACTAGGAAGCCAGCAGTAAAATAACATTTTAGTTATAAAAGGCATGCCTGAAATGAATGATCTTGATAGCTCATTTAAAAGGGCCTCATCCTGAATCTGTCACAAGCAACTTGGTGATACCAAGGGTTCAAGATCCCCCTCCCGCCCCAAGGATTATTCAGAGGACGCCCCCGGGCTGAAAGATTGTGGGCCTGCCAAGAGACTTTTATTCCCACCTCTCAACAATTGGGAAGACCCTTGTATCCTATGACAATAGACTGTGTTTACATAGTACATTATTGAATTATTGCAAAAGTGTTTTGCAAAAGAGAGGAAAGTTAATATAGGGTAAGTATATGCAGAAAAATCACAGTTGGAAATAAAAGAGCTTTCACTTTGCACTGTGCAACATATAGAGAGTATTGTGGATTTTCACAGAAGCTGTGCTTCTTTTCCAGGGATAACTACTCTCCCCATCCTCAAATTCTCCAGTATTTTGTACCGAGCAATAATGTGACACTCCACTGATAACTCATTCATTGCTAGGTACAATCCTAACCCCTTATGTCAGAACTTTCCAGCACTGGCACAGCAGTACCAATGGGACATGTGCAGCATCCTACAGCTGGGTGTCACTCATGGAGGCCTCTTCAAAGTCAGGGAATGTTTGTTCCCTTACCCCTGAGCTGCATTGCCCTTATGTCACTGCTGGAAAGCACTGACATAAGGGGTTAGGATTGCACCCTCAATGTGATATCCTTTGCCTGGCACTCCAGGCAAGCCAGGCTAAAGTGGAAAAGTGAGGGTGCTTCATTGGCTGCTGCACAAGATGGGGCTGGGCAGGCTGATGTCCTGAAGACTGAGTACCTTCTCGAGTCAGTATGCTGGAGTTTTCTAGCCCCTCTTGCCCATGAATGGTTTGAGATTAGCTGGCTGCTCTGTTAGGGAGCCGGGTAGGAAAGTTTGTCGTCAACCTAATAGACCTTGTCTGTTAATTTTTTTGCCAAATCCAGACTGATGTGGTAGGGCATTGGTTTTCAGACTGGGGCGTCATGACACGCCAGCCTGAGAGCCCTGGGTAGTTCTCCCTTAAGGGGAGGGGCGGGGGAAGTCAGAGACGTGATGCTCAGCATTGCCCCTCTGATTTGGGCGCTGCCACTCACTTCAGAGAACAATAGTGGGTGTGGGCTCTGGGGTATATGCTCATCCAGCTGCCTCAACCTCTAGGGGTTGGCTCTGATAAGCTGTCTTGTGTGATGACCGAGGGCGTTTGGAGCCAGGATATGATGCCTGTATAACCCAAGGGAGGTAGGCGGCTAGCACCGTTTCTCCCAAATTAGTAGCCTACACTGGGGGATGTTCTAGATTGTTTATTCCCTTCTGCAGATTTTCTGATTGTATTTATAAAAGTGACTCTTTATCCCAAGCCTTTGTCTGACTTGCTCATTTTGGAGGTGCAAGAATACAGTAGCTGAAAGTATACCTAGAACAATCAAAAGTGAGAAAAGAAATGTGATTAATTATCTCTGAGGTATATAGAAGGTATTGGGCTCCTTTTACACAGGAAACCACGGAGTGGTTTTGTGTTGTGCTCTTTTTACCCATCTGTCTTTTTACGCTGTTTTTCCTTGTAGGGGAAAAGCAACTCACTTCCTGTGAGTTCTCCTGATCATTTTTTCACTTGCTGGCAACAAAGATTTTGCTGCAGTAAGTTTAAAGAAACGGAAATAGCAGCTTCAAGGGGTGTTTATATCAAGAAAATTGTTTTGGGGGCAAGCATTAACAAGGCAGTGCCACTATCTTAAACCTATTTGCATCTGTTGCTCTCCATACCCTCCATTTGAACTTTTAAAAAACCTATAGGAGATCCTGGATGAATTTCTCATGATTTGTCTATGGCTCTAATTCAGTGCATGCATTCCTGGGAGTAAGCCTCCTTGACTTCCAAGTAAACATGCAAAGGTGAACTGTAAATCTGCCAGGCATATTATTCTCCTGCATGGGATGCCAAGGACTTGTCTCCTCTTGTGTTGCTTCTTGCTTGCCTCAATTCCTTCCGTCTTCTGCATCTTGCAAAATAAAGTGATGTATGTTTGGAAATATAGACACCTAGTCAGCGAATAAGAAGGTGCAACACAAAGGAATTAAGAAGATGGTCTTAATTCATGCAGATTTTCCATTTCTGAAGTTCATGGGCTTGAAAGTGAAAGTTCAAAATCAGAAGCTGTGGATCTCTTTCGCTCTGATTGTGACAGTCTCTAGGAAATGCAATGCTAGTGTTTTGAATTCTGCTAATATTTTTCATGGATATATTATTTGGAAAGAGTGGGATTTCATGATTTCTGAATCATGGGAAGAGTGAGAAAGAGTGGGATTTCAATATCACCAATACAAATAGTTGATTTGATCCATACCCTCAAAATAATGTGGAGAAATTATGTAGCATACAGCTGAGACGCTAACTTTCTAGCTTGTATGTGGACCATTTTAGTTACAATAACAGTATTCCATTATCTTGCTTCCGTTTAGAACTGAAGCTTAATGTCAGTGTTATGGAATTCTTTTTGTCGTCTTTGGAGCAGTTGTGCTGCAAGCAGATAAATATCTTGTAGCTCTGGAGGCCAAGCTAAGTGGCTTGCTGGATGCAAGGGAACAATATACCATTTCAAATGACGTGTTTATAATGAGAGAGTGCTGTGGATGTGTGTCAGTTTGACATCAGATATGTACGGTGGAAAAGCATCTCTGGAGAGAATCTCTGTATTTGTGCCAATGTTTAGCCAACTGGATTGCTTCAGTGGATGAAGCTCCAACCTTTGTCCCAAGTTCTTGTATTTTTGGATATATTCATATCAAGCTGTTTTGCTTATTGATTTATCTGCAAACAAAAAAAGAACTCTCCACAAGGTGTTGTTTTCATTTTGTTTTAATGTTCTGTCTGGGAGCAGTGTGAGACCTGTAACTCTCCAAATTGGCACAGCAGATTCCTTGCCAGGGTGGTAAATTGATAGAAACAGAGTTGTTGATTTCTTCATAACAAACTTTGATAATTCCCCATCAGGCAGTGGCAAATAGTTTTTCAAACCCTGGAGAGTGAGAAGGGGCCAGGGCTGCTGTTTATACTTAAGAGTTTGACATTTGTACTACTTTCAAATACAGAAACATTTGGAAGAGACTGTGAAGCTGCAATGTACAACTAAATGTGACATTGCCAAATTTTCTATTTCTCCAGCTGTAACCGGCTTCAGAACTGAAATTGTAGCAAGATCTGTGAAATAAAACCCAGTAGAACAGAATGTGATATTTGGCCTACTGCATGGGTTTATTGTCAGGTCAGAATCATTCTGCTTGTCAGGAGGAATACATCCTATCACTGGAGATTGTGTTTCTTAAATGAACTAGCACCGACAATCTGCTAGTAAGGTTAGCATGATAGTAAATATTCAGACATTAATTTAACTGACATTTAAAAACCTCAGCAAAGCCATTTGGAGAATAGGTGTGCTCCTCATGGAGACCCTAAGGTTTAGGAAGATGGAGCCAGATTAGAAAGCTTTCACTAGATCTCTGTGTTTAAAATGTGGATAAGCTGTTCTCATGACTTAAATTGGTACAGGAAATGGAGCTGAGTTTGAAAGACATTTGGGTGCTGTTTTGCAAGTTCATGCCATGTTCATTCTTCTGTATCAACTTGCCCATCCCCTGATATCTATATTACAGACTGTATTTTCTTAGCCACTCTTCACAGATCTGGTTGGTGCACAAGGGATGGGGCCTTCAGTCGGGGATCCATAATGTGAACTCCCTTCCCAGAGAGTTCCCATAGATGTGGTTTTTAGGAAGAAGCTAAAAACATTTTTGTTTGGCAGGTCCTCACTGATTCTGTAATTATTTATTGGTTTTAAGAAATTATTTATTTCCGTTTCCAGATATTACATTGATAGTTTATAATTATTGTTCTCATCAATTTTTAATATACTCCTTTGATCTCTTTTAAAAATTTAGTAAACAAATAATGTGCACAAGGTCACTGATAAGTGGTGCAGAACTTAGGTGTCTGCAAGTCTCTGTATAAAGAGAGATTGGATGTAGGAGGCTGGAACAGAAGATTACAAGTTGATGAAATTGGAACCTGGACATTTGTTTGCTGTCAGAAAGAAGTTTGTGATTTGTTGTTGCATGTAATGTGGTGGTGCTTGTATTTTGGGGCAATGAGTGCATATTTCTCACCCACTCTTAAGCAATTATGCTGCGTTATTCTAGTAAACACTCAACGAGATTGGTCTTTTTATTTCTAGAGCCCCATCTCATGTTGTAGTCATGCCATTTTCTCCCTTTTTTATGTTTCATGAGTTATGCACATATAGGCCATTCCTTTGTTATACATTGTTCTTTTCTGCAACCCTGGATTTGTAGAGCATATTGTGGTGACACTAGGAGGGATCAAATTGGTACTTGTGTGTGCTAGGTCAGGGGTGCCCAAATGCCGGCCCTGGGGCCACGTGGCCCTTGAGGCCTCTCAGTGTGGCCCTCAAAGAGTCCCCAGTGTCCAGTGAACCTCTGGCCCTCCGGAGATTTGTTGGTGCCCGCACTGGCCCAATGCAACTTCTCTCAGTGTGAGGGCAACTGTTTGACCTCTCGCGTGAGCTGTGGAATGAGGGCTTCCTCCATTGCTTGCTGTTTCATGTCTGTGATGCAGTAGCGGCAGCAAAGGAAAGGCCAGTCTTGCTTTGTGCAAGGCCTTTTATAGGCCTTGAGCTATTGCAAGACATTCATTCATTCATATAAGTTCATCTTTAATATATTCATTTATGTAAACTTATGTAAATTTATTCAAGTTTTAAATGTAAATCAAATCCTTCCCCCCCCCCCGGCCCCTGACACAGTGTCAGAGGGATGATGTGGCCCTCCTGCCAAAAACTTTGGACACCCCTGTGCTAGGTCATACACATGCTTGTAATGGACTTTGGCAATCTTCAACCTTTTTCCTGCCAAGGGAATGAATGGATGAGAGAGACTGGGAACCCCACTGTCAATCCTCTCCCCCTCCCAGGACCCTATCTTCCACTGCCACCACTCACTGCCCCTTTATGCCCTTCTAGCACTGTTCACTGTAGCTGAATATTCTTATTAGAGAGAGCAGAAAAAGTTACCATGAAGCCTGGCACTAGTGAAAACTATTTTAGCACAATGGCTAAGAACCTGAGCAGGACTGGGACACAATCTCCTGGTACCTGAAGGGGTACACCAGATGCTTCCTCCTTTACCTGGTGGTGCTCTAGTCCAGTGGTCTTCAATCTTTTTCATTCCCATAAGTTGCTGCAACCCTGCAACCGAAGCTTCACAACCGCATTGAGGTCCCAACCCCATGGTTGAAGAACTCTGAACTATGGTAAGTTAGCAGGGAAACATTCAGTAAGAAATCTGCCTTCTTAGAAATATCCAAGGCAAGTCTATACGGAAATATCTAGCATCATTGAAGCGCTTACTGGTTATTCTACTTTTCCTCTGGAAACTGGAGAAATATGATATGCCTATCACTGTAGAGAAAATGTGGAGAATAGTTGATTATGTTTAGAGACATCTGGCACAGATAACTACCCAGATGTACACTTGGTGAATATATGTGTTATGAACTAATTCTTACCATTTTTATTTTTCATTCAGATAATGCAGGTATCTTGCGTACACAAACTATCCGTGTAATTGAAAGTATTTATTACAGGATTAACTAGCATAAATGTTCGACTTAAGATCTTGGAAATGCCAGAATTGCAAGAAGGTTGATGTTTGAGGTTCATAATTCTGCACTTCTGAATCTTCATTTTTTCCATCTTCATGCCTAGGTTCCTGCTGATCTTCAAAATGAAGTACTGATTAGTCTGCTTGAGACTGACCCAGATGTTGTAGACTATTTGCTGAGAAGGAAAGCTTCCCAATCATCGTGAGTAATTTTCTTCATCTGTCTCCATTAGGGATTTGTTCTCTTCTGGACATTCAGATGCTTCTAGCTGCAAAATCCCACTCTGTTAACAATAGTGATGCCATCCTTTTTATGTTAGGTGAGTGGCTTCAGGTCTTTGGAATCACAGTCAGCATTCTGTGGGTTGGTTTTTTTGTAGTAGAGCCTATTCGCTGTGCTTAAAGAAAGAACGTTAAATTAGCAGTGGTTGTTGAACATCTTTAACAATATTATTAAAAACAGGAAGTAGCGTGGTTAGTTTCATCTGCATCTATGTTAACTGGAGTTCTAGCTTTCTAGATCACATATCCATGATCCAGCTGTTCCCTTTGGGCATGAGGTCCACTGTTCACATAGAGCTTTCCTGTTCATATCAGTGCAAAAGACAGATCTGTACTCACACAGAAGGATTCCTTATGTAGAATTGGGTTCCTTGTTACAGGGAAACCTACCTACCAAGCTTGCCTGTTGGATCACATATGAAGTTTTGGTTCAAATCCAATAAGCTTCACTATTGTTATATTTTACCATAAAGCAGATGTTAAGATCTCAATATTATGACAACAAATCATGTGAAGTTTTCCTACCTAGCCAAAGCTCAGTTTACTATTCTACATATACATTACATCACTTGGTGTATTGTCACTTAGTAACATTCAGCTGGCTGAGTTTTATCAGTCTTGTTTGGAAAAACCGTTAGGAGATGTTGGGACTTCTTGAGCTTGCTTAATCATTCAGTGTCATGCATGCCTCAAGGTCACTGGGCACCTTTTCTGTGAAATGGTTCGCAAACAATTTTACTCATGGTAGTTGCAAACTCAATATGTAACTCAAGTGAGTGCTGCATAATCATGGTCAATGTAAATGTCACTGAGAATTGTGAAGAAAATTGTTACTTTTGTTTTCAAACCAGTAAAAGTTTCAGCTTCACCTTCATTTATGATAAGGTACTCCAGGAATCATTTCTGTATGTTCTGATGTTAGCATGTTTCCGGTTGTAACCACGAAGTCATGGGAAAGAATTTGGCTAGAAGATTAGAGGGACCGTTGTTCAGCACGAAAGGAACTCATGTTCTTAAGACATGACGTGTTTTTATTCCAATTTGGAGCGAGGCTACAAATGATAACTGGGTTATTGCTTTTGAAAAGAAGTTGGAAGCAGAGAAGATAACGCGGGTGCTTATCATCAATCAGGATGAACCATCAATCTGTAATGCACTGCTTCTGGAACTATACTCGATTGTGCATTTTAAATCTAGACCAATGGTGTGGAACACTTTAAAACTCTGCAGTGCAAATCGAATGTGTGGAAATCATTGGTTCCAAAGGAACTGTATGAGAACCACTTCAAACACTTCTCTCTCCTACTAGTTTGTCCGCAGGCAACGTAACTCTAAAGTGTGCATAGTGCTGATCTGTGTGGCCTTTTCTCTTGATGCCATTGCAAATGCTTTCTTGCCTCTACTCTGGGTGTTCTTTTTTCCTCTTCACTGGAGTACAAAACAAGTGCTTTTCTTATTTACTGCTCCTCTGTCAGAATGAACTACTACAGCAGTATTGGGTGTTATATAACATCACTTGCTGCTAATGCTACAGTGATGACCATCTGTTTCTTTTTTCCTTCTTACATGCTTGGATTTGCAAGGATGAAATTTTGAAGCTTCAACAGTATATTAATGTAAAATTAAGCTGCCACTTAAATCTGAATTCTTGTGGTGAATGCTTTCTTGTTAAATGCTGTATAAAGCAGGCAGTTGCCATTTAAATTTTATCAGGGATTCTCTTTTGAGAAGAGATAGGATTTCACAAATCTGATTCAAGGTAAGCTACTGTTTCAGTTATACATTTCCTTGTTGTGTTGTGAATTTTTGTGGTTCAAACGTATACCCATTTTTTAAAACTTGGATATATGGTGTCAGTGGGATTGCTCATATCGTGTAGAAAACAATCTCATTGTTCTTTGTTATAATAGCACTTCCATTCCAGCATTCATTGCCTTGTGTTGTCAGTGTGGTCCAAATGTACTCTTATTTGCTGCACTGAAGTATATTAATTCATATTTGTCTGTCACATTTTATCAAAAGCACTGAAATGCTCGAGTCAGAAGGTTCGTTCTCCATGGGAGGCAGGCATTCATCCATAGACTCAAACAGAGCGTCGAGTGGTGACATCTCCCCTTATGACAACAACTCCCCAGTGCTCTCTGAACGGTCTCTTTTGACAATGCAAGAAGATATGGCCCTTGGTTCTGATAAGTTGTTCAGAGTACCAGAACAACACCTGTTGGTCAGCAACTTGCAGCCAAAATCAAGAGAAAATTCCCCAGGATCATGGTTTGGGAAAGGTATGTTCAGAACCAATCTAGATCAAAGTTCTATGGTTGGGATATCCCAGCACCCACAAGCAGCAGGAAGTTTGTGTAAGCTGCCCCTCTTTTGAAACCACTCCTGGGGTTCAGAGAGACCTTCAGTAACAGGTTATGATGTCGCATGAGAAACCACAAGGGGGGGGGATTTCCCCAAACCAGGCACAAGCGCCACCCGCACTATCATATTATATTCCCAGGGGTCTCCTGCTCCCATAGCACCACTTCATTAGGCCACTGAAAGAGGAAAATGGGGAATGCTTGTGCAAACTTCCTTTAAATGATAGGAGTTGGAATACTACCCCCTGTGACCCTTTAACTGGGATCCTTATCTGCTCTGTAGTGTCTTCTGCTATTACTTTCCTCATATTATTTCCATTGAGCCTTCCTGTTCCTGGCTAATAGTGATTGTGATGGAGAGTGTGTTCGCTTCCATTTGGTTGATAAAAGGCTTCATTATAACATTTTCGCATACCATTTCTGCAAATGGAACCTGTCCTGACTGTCTTCCTTCAGAGAGTGGGTTGCTCAGTTATCTGAGAGCCTAAGAAACTAAACAGAGCTGGAAGGACAGTTGGGTGTAATTGGAGACAGCGGAGACAGGAAGCCACAAATAAAACACAAAAAGTAATTTCTCTGAGTTAGCAACAATAGCTAGAGGCTGTGGTTGTTAAGATGAAAATACTAAGATCCCTGTGGCTACAGACAACCTCACAGAAAATTTATATTTCTCCATGACAAGGCAATTTATCAAAAAGATATTTCATACTTTTCTGTTGATGGTTATTTGGCCTGGATCCAAAGAACTTTTAAATAGTTCTGTGAGCCTAAGGTTTTTTGTTTTTTTTCAAGTATTTTCCTTAGGTAGGAATCTTCTCCATTCTTGTAACATTGTCTACTGCTTTTGAAAGGAAGAAAAAAAATTTAAAACATTTTATGACATAAGATCATCTGTTCAAGATAAGTTTTAAAATTCTACTGGAATAGCAAAAGCTCATTGTATATAATGCTAAGTTTTTTCAGATCTTGGCCATTATCTACATTTGTCTTGTATCTTATGATACAAGACATTTTACATTCCTTTTTATCATTCTTCGTAGATGATTCAGAGGACTATTTCAACATCTGGGGAACTTGGCATTCAACGCTGAAAAGTGGTTCCAAAGATCCAGGAATGGCAGGTATGAATTTTGTTACATTTTATATACTTTTACAGAATGATTTGACTTTAGAGAAGTTTGCTGTTTTGATGCCTTCACTAGAGATGTTCGTTTCCAACACCTCTAGTCATCACCTTCAAAGACAACCCTGTGCCCTATTCATGGGATCATCAGTACTGGTAATCACTATGGGATTTGACCTCCCAAAGAATCATTACTCTCAGGGTGCTCTTAGCAGACAGTCTGGTATTTCCTCCAGGGGGCAGCATTTTTCAACATTTGTCCTTCACCATACAACTTCACATGGTCTGCTTATTGGAAGTACCACCTGAAGTAACTGGCAATGATGTCATTACCAGTTGGTTCTGGATTGGGAGACCAGAACAAACACCAGTAAGAGGCTCAAGAGGTATGGGAGAACTTTTTTGAGCGTGTGAAAAACCTATGCTAGAGCTCTGCCTGCTGAGCCAAGCCTCCTACTACTGCTTATTGCATTGAGTTGCTGGTCTTGCTAGGCAGTGGAGGTCTGGGGTTCCCACATGTACCACCGGGCATCACCTCAAGTACCACTGGTGGTAAGAGTAACACTAGTCAAGAAACCGTGTCCTAGGGGATTTGGGGCCCCAAACTATCCAACCTTTCAGTGCTGATGCAACTGTGGCAACGGGGCTTGTGTTGCAGCCTGCAGTTACTGAGCAGTCACTGAGTCCTCCTCAAAGTAAGGGAACATTTGTTCCTTTACCTCAGCCTGATGCATTGAGGCTGCATCAGCACTGGAAAGTTAGTTAGGTATTAGTTCAAGAAATAGTTCCATGGATGCCCCTCCCCTCAGAGCTTCAATAGGATAGCCAATCAGTCTGTCAATCCAGTCCTACCTAACTTTCCAGTGCCTGTGCAGCCATGCCAAAAGGGCACTTGCTGCACCCTACAGTGGGGGAAGGGCAGTCACAGAGGCATCCTCAAGGCAGCGTTTGTTCCCTTACCTCAGGGCTGCATTGTTGCTGCATCGGTGTTGGAAAGTTGGTTAGTGGGCTGTGTGTCTCTTTGGTATGGGATGTTTATCATTGTACTAGAAGAGTTTAAGAATTTGTGAATATAGTCAAACTGTTTTATCCTTATCCCCCAGTCTGTAACATAGAGAATTGCCAGTATTGCCCAACTTACAAGGTTATTGTAAGAATTGCCAAGATAATATACAGCTAGACTCAAAGTCAAACTACATTTGGCTCTACACGACCACATTGCATGACTCTTTAGCTACCTCTCTCTCCCCCAGCATATTGCATTTGAATGCTTTGCCTCATTTTCAACTTTCGACTTGGTAGCAAATCATAGTTTGCCTAGTTCAGTAACAGTAACCTATCTGCACAAATTGCAATTTGCTCAGAAACTGGGTTTCAAACTCAGTTAAAATTATGGCTTGCAATCCTGATGTGCAATCCTGATGTGTGAGATGATTGTGCAAATCATGATTTCCCAGGATCAAATTAATGCCAAGCTATGACATCATCATCATAACCAGTATTTACTTACTTACTTTACTTTGGTAAACCTTTATTGGCATATTGGAAGGCCACAAACAATAATAAATATAACATAACAAATAGATACACTTGACCAGGTATTAGAGTCTGACCTTTGCCATACTGCCATAACCAGTATTTATATACCACCTTCCTAGTCATTGGATTACTCCTTTGACTCTGTTCAAGGTGGTTCACATAGGCAGGTTTCTCTAAACACCCAAGGGGTTTTTTACAATGACAGGGAGGTTCTGTCTTTCAAGAACCAAACAATATTCCAGTTGGATCTTTCAAACAGTCTGGTATCACTTGTGGCCCCCAGTTGCCTCCCACACTGGCTGACAAGCAGCCCCTTCATCTGTCACTTGAAGGGCAACCAAGATGCTTCTTCGCTCACGCCGAAGAGCAGCTCAGCTTGTCAGCTGCTTCTCGGGGTTTTGCTGCACACAGAAGCTTCAGGCAACCTTCAGATGTTATCTTTGGGCTAATGGTGGCTCTAGACCAGACCTCCTGCCCATGCTTCTGGAAACAGGAGCACAAGAGGAGAGGAGGAAAATAGCTCAAAATCATGGTTTGACATTGTGTCTGAACCTATGCTACATGAGGACATGCAGCCACATTAAGAAAATATCAATGTAAAATAGCACTGGGAGAAATGTTTTCTTTAACTGGCAATCAGAGGATTATTGCCGTTGACCATGGAGACTATATTTAGCAATTATGTCCGATAGTTATGCATTGTGTGAAAAAGTGTTGTCCATCTTGAACCTTTTGCCTGTAAATTTTGTCAGGTGCCCCTGAATTCTGGATTTATGAATAAATTCCTTCTCCTTTTTCTTAAAAAAAAAAAAATGGTCTGCCATTCTTCAGTATGTTCAGCAGTCTATATTCTGGTGTATTGGATTGAAACCAAAATTTGTCTTGAAATGAGAGACAGTCAAAATATTAACCTTCTGATCTAATTCAAGGCAAACCTTTGTGTGTATGTATTCTAACGTAATGTACATACAAAAGCAGTGGTGACTGTATCAAAGTCATCCATCTATTGTAAAAGACAATAGTCTTAAGACCATATCCTGGCACCTGTAACTATTGCTTTTTCATGTGTCAAAAATGAAGTGCTTATACTGTTGATCCCTCTTCATGGGCCTGCAGGGTCATATGGAGACATCTATGAGAGCAGCTCACTGCGGCCAGGGCAGTGCTCTCTTTCTCAAGGGAATCTATCGCTGCCTTCACCTCAGTGGCAGGGGAGTGCCACAGAATTAGACAATGTAAAACAGTTCATCCGGAGGAGCCAAACTACTGCTGCCCTTCCTGAATGTCGTCCTCATCCACCCCTCTCTCGGGTTTGCAGCACTCCACAAATAGAAGTTGGCAGAAGGCATTCCAGCCAGTCAAATTCAGAGCAACACTCGTCAGTGAGTAGCACAGACCACCCTGCAAAGCGAGACTTGGACGTTTCTTGTTTGCACAGTGCATCGAAACTGTTACACTTGAGGCCGAGCGAAGGAATTCGAAAAGACAGGCCACCTCCACCCCCTTATCCTGACACAGCAAAGTTGAGTTCCACCTTATCCTACCGGCCAGCTGTACCTTCAACAGAACATCCGCTGTGGAGACTTCAGAGGCCAGAAACCCGGTCAGGGACTATAGGAGGAAGTAGAGTCATGGCCCAGGTGCCTGAACATTCTCCCTTATGCGAGGACCAACAGAACAAGATTGGGAGGAAATGCTCTACTCCAGATAAGGAACAGAACAATAAAAATTTGTCAGAGCCAGACTGGCATGACTGGCAAAGGGATCGCTGGCAAATCTGGGAGATTTTATCACCTGATAATCCTGATGCCCTCCCTGAAACGTTGGTATGAGTGGAGTCAGCACTTTTCCCGGCTAGGAAAGGGTTGGTAATGGTGGACTGGATTCCAACTTTGTTTTATACCAAGCAAATGCCATTTAAATTTTTTTAAAACTATGTTCACTTTATAAAGAATATAATAGCACTATAAAGCATTCCTTTTTTTGAATACATTGTGTACCTGGTTTTGTAGTCATCCTAAGAAGGAAAAATGAGATGACAATTCCAGCCCTAACCACTCTGTAACATGTAAGCTGTGTGACCGATACAAAACTACAGCTTTGGTGTTGCTAAGATGTATTTATGTATCTGCAGTTCAGATGATTGTATATTCTGTAAAAGGTTTTTGTACGATAATATTGTGTTCATATGCAGAAAACAAACAACCTTGACTGCTTGGGGGAGGGGGAATAAATATTATAATCACTGCACTTAGTTACATTACCACAATATGCATTGAGGCTCTCCAGGATGTGCACAAGCTGGTTTCTGTGCTTTTATCTAATCTGTTTGTGGGAGACATATATTTTCACTGCCTATGGAAAACACTAATGTGGAATGAAACCATGAAAAGCCATATTTTATAGTGAACAAGTTAGAGAAGAAGAGTATCTACCAAGTTGTTTTACTTTGGAGCAAAATTTTAATTTTTATACAATACTATAAAATATACATTTTTAGAATCTATTAGGTAGCAATTTGGTTACCCTTCAGCATCAAGGCCGTGCCTATACCAAATACCAAGAAAGCTGCAATGTCCTCACCTCCATTCCAAAACAACCACCATATATATAAAACCTATATATATAAAACCTATATAGGTTTTAAAGACCTATATAAATATAGGTCTTTAAAACAAACTGGAATCCAAATTGATAGACAACATTAAAGAAAAACCCTTATATATGTTAAATGGCAAGTATTTACAGGATCCTATATTGATTCCAGAGTGAATATGACCACTACATGAAAATTATACCCAAAGTTTGAGTAAAAGAACGTCCGTTACTACTGTGTCATATTTGTTAAATGTTGATGTTAATAAAAACTGCAGCTAAACCGCAAAAATATATAGGGCCAACAGGTGGCAGTATGCTGCCATTTAAAAGGGTTTTTTCTCAATTTGACAAGGGAAAGTTGTACCTGCCATCTTTATAAATACACTAGTGATGTAGTGCCATAAAGATGGAATAAAAGCCTGCCAAAAAATCTCACATTTGTTCAATTTACATTTTTTCCGTTTGTTAATATTTTTGCAATTGTAATGTCAGACTGAGCTACAAATCAAGAAGTCACCATACAAATCTTGGGCCCGGCATTAATCCTTCTGAACCTCAGCCCTCTCCCCATCTGCAAAATACATGCAGTAATAGTATTGACCTTACTGGATTGCTGTAAGGATTACAGTGAAATAGGGTAAACACATGTGAAGCTCTTTAAACACTCAAGTGCTCTATAGCAGGGGTGCTCAATAGGTGGATCGCGATCTACCGGTAGATCGCGAGGCAAAATGAGTAGATCGCGGAGTGCCGACCCCCCCTTCAGGTGCCTCTGGGAGGAAACGCCGGGAGTAAGGCCCATTGTACTCAATGGGGCTTACTCCCAGGTAAGTGTGGCTAGGATTGCAGCCTCACAGCCTAATCCTAGGCATGTCTACTCAGGAGTAAGTCCTGTTATACTCCGTGGAGCTCAAGGTACACCAACATACATTGTACACATAAATGTTATATGTTATGATGGCGCGAACATTGTAAAAAAAACTCTGGTAGATCTCCGGGCCTTGCTGGGTTTCAAAGTAGCTCTCGAGCCAAAAAAGTGTGAGCACCCCTGCTCTATAGTATACAAATGTTTTTATTACTCACTGCAGAAAATTAGTCTTGATGAGATCTTATGCATGAGGGCATCAAGATTCTTTTTTGGTGCAGTGTTTTGCCAAAGTCCGTATGCATTGTGTGCATGGATTATATTTCTTTTTAAAAGGTTAAAATCACAATTCACGTGTATACATAAGTAAAACATGGCAAATCAAAAGCAACTTGGTGCAGTCATCTGTATGCTCACACTATTAATTTTTCTGCAAAAACTCAATGCACATATTGCATACGTGTGCATGAAGAAGAGGGGGAAAAGTGAATAAACTGAAAGAGATGGTAAACTGTGCAAGTTCTAATTCTGAAATTAATATTAGAAACTCTCCTGTTTAAGCCACAACTAAGGATTTAAATTCTGTGTATTTTGTTTTGTTTGTCTGTGTTTAGCTGGTCGGATGACCGTAAATAAAGTATCTATCACAACTAAGGAGCAGCGGAGCATAGGGCAAAGCAAATTGGAGGGAAGGATAAAGCAGTGCGTTGAAGGAAAGCATCTTATCCCTACCTGTACAGCTGGTTTTTTAAGGACAGCTAGCTGATTTTTTAAGGACAGTCTTTAAAAAGGTTCCAAAATCCTTATTTTTCCCTGCTCCTTTTAGGGAACCCTCAGGAACATACATTCCAAAGTCAGAAGGGGAGATCAGAAGAGAATCATTCTTTTTTCTCTCTTATACCAACTGGGGTTCTTTCATGAAGAAACAGAGTCCAATCCTATTCAACTTTCCAACACCAATGCTGTTGCAATGCAGCCCTGAAATAAAGGGACAAATGTTCCCTTATCTCAGAGCCTATGACTGCCCACGACCACCACAGAATGCAGCACATACCCGCAATAAGCCTAAAAAATTGAACAGGATTGGGCCCTTAATCTGATTTTTCCTTAGGCCATACTTTTGAATCATAGTATTTTATAAGTTGTTAATTTGATGTTTTGCAATCAAGTAAATGTGTTCCTTATTTAAGACACTTTAAGTTAAGAGCTCAAGTTAACAAAGTCCCTGAACGTCTGAAATGAAGCATAGTTACTCTCCCATCTCAAAACAATTTGTTTTTCCCTTTAAAGACACACTATATATTGGGTTTGCTTTGCTTATTTGCAGAAACAGCTAAATGGATCAACAGAGTTAAAATATATACACCTGAATACCATACATTTAAACATCTTTGGGGTGTGTGTGTGTGTGTGTGTGTGTGTGTGTGTGTGTGTGTGTGTGTGTGTGTTTTCTCCTCCATGGAACTTTGGGTTAGGTTGTTCATTTTACCAGTGTGGTGTAAGTACAGAATAGTGCTGCTTTCAAGTTGCTGAGATATGGCAGGAATAAATCCCCCCAAACAGTCACCAGGGGGAAACCTTCTTTCTGCCTTGAGATCTCTTAGTTGTCTAATGGAACAAATGATCAAGTCAGGCCCTAGATTAGTATTTTTATTTGGTAATTGTGAGTAGTCAGTTTCCTTACTTGAAAGAAACCATTAGACCTGAAAGCATTTTGTCATGCAAAAACTGAGGTGTGCAGTGGCCTGGCAGATGACATGAATGAATGAAGAACACAATGTTTACTTCGTTTGAGACAGTGAGGAAAATGTAGGTGTCTCTGGGAAATCAAGCTACCAAAATGAAAATCATTTATTTAGGCATTTCTACAATTAGTACTCTGTTCTGATTTCCCAGAAGAAAATTTAAAAGCCCCAGCAATTCAAACTCAATAGTACAAGTACAGTCCTTCTTATTGGTTAGATTGCATGTAAATGTCTGCTTCCAATGAACTTATTAAATATTGAAGTAAGGCCTCTAATGGTTCAAGGTAATTACAGAAAAATATTCAGTAGTTTCTCATTGTTGCCTTTCTTTGGAGGAACTCAGAGCAGGGTATGTGGATATGTCAAAGTGCATTACATTCATGTAACGATCCAGTCCAGGGCTGCTTCAGAGATGAACTTTTCAGGACATTGTCAAAGGTGAATATCTGACCAGATAGTTCAGAAAAACATGACTTAGTTGTGATGGGTTTTTTAAAAATCTGACTGCTGTGTCCATGAGTAAGTAATATGGAACAGCACTGAACTGCAAATTCCCAAAATAGAGGGCAGCTGCATGAGCCCCAGGGTCTTCCAATGAACCTCTTTTCTGCTATGCTTTGCTATTGGTACCCTGAACATCTGTTCAAATATGCTTCATGGTTGAAAACACCATGTTGTATTTGTAATGCATGAGAAGCCAGTATTTTCTCTCTTCCTCCCCTCTCATTCCTGTAAGATAGAGAGATCTATGAGTCATGAGCCACTTTTGACAGTCCTGAAAATAGTCTTGAACTGGTAAAATTTGCCATTAGAGCTGTTTTATGGTTTCAGTGAGACCTAATCTTTGTGCTATTTGGGTCTGTCTTCTATAGTCCATAAGTTTAGTTATTGAAGGCAGTAACTCTGAAATGTTTGTTCATTGACAAAGGCACCTTTTGTTTTATGGAAAAGAGCACTTGAAATAAATGTGCTTTTCACATAAGCTGTATATTCTTAGCTCGTGTTTATATGGGAAGTAAAATGTGCTGCTATACAAGATTGTACTCGTATTTTCAGAACTAAAGAGTAAGTATTGGCTGCCACACCAATAATGTCCGCAACTTGTCCTTTCATCTTGTCAGGGAGTCTCAACTGTGTCTAAGCTTGAGATTTATATTCTTCTTGCTATGGATGAAGGTTCTTGCCTGCTCTTTGTAAAGGTATTTTTTAAGTCTTGTAACGATGTCATTCAGGCTGCTCTGCATACATATGCAGTATATGTATAGATACATATGTGGAACTATGTGGAAGATTGCACACCAGTCAAAGGAAGCTTTGTGGCTTTCCACAAGCATAGTCTTTAGATCAAATGTCTTCATCAAGTTGGAGAAATATTTACCATTTACACATTTAATGCTCTGCTCGGTGCTACCATTTAATGTAGACCAGTTATGTGACCATATCGTCAGGCTTTTGCATCTCAGTTCTTAGTTCTAGTGCCAGCTCATGAAATATTAGGAGTTTGCATTCAGGCTGCCTGACCTTTCAAAGAATTCAGCATTCGTTTATTTTGAACCCTGATGGCTGCAAGACTGTTCTCTATTCCTCTGCTCTAAAATGCTGTTAGTACGTGGGAAACTATTGAGCTTACCACTTGTCATGTAGCCAAGATATCTCATCTTCCAAATACCTCGTGGTTTGCCATAATTCAAAATAACAGTTGGAGAAGCAAGTTTCATTGGAACGAAAATGCCACATATGATATATGTGATGCTAAAAAGATTTTCCTTTATAGCCACTAGGAGGCTGTCTTAGCTCACCACACTTAAAGCATGTACTTCTTTGACAGTCAAGTTCTGGAGTGATTCTATGTTTCCAAGGCCAGGGATAAGATTTATAACACATTTGGGTAAAATATGATACTCCAGTAAGAAATAAGTAGGTAAAGAGAGGTTTAAAAATGAAATTATCATGATGTTTGTTATCCTTCATCAAAGGCAATTTGTTTCCTTAAAGTTTAACTTTTGTTACTGGTTATATAGATAAGAATATTGTTGTCTTCAGAAACACATAAATAAGATTGGTTGAGTTTCCATGGTCTCATAATCAAAATACCCTAACAAATGATTATTTGTTATAGGCAATTTGTCTCTTTGAGCAATTTGGGGTGGGGGGTGTTGAACTGCACTAGTAACTTTGTGCACAGGTGGTAAATATTCTTAAATTATTAATTCAAAGTAACTTCTTCTTCTTTAGCATTTGTTCTGTGTGGTGGCGGAGTCAGCTATTTTGAATCAGAGTACCATTTCTTGATCGCGGGCTTGATCCGGGTGTAGGTGGGTGATTTTCATGTTGCCTTGCAGTGCTTCAAGCCAGTGCTACTTTTGTCAGCGCAACAAGGGTGGTATTGTATATTTTGCATCAGATGAGATTTCCTAAGCTTGCAGTATGGGTCACCATGTGAGCACATATGGAAATAAAGAACCAAGGGCCCAATACTTTCCAACTTTCCAGCACCAGTACAGCTGTAGTGCAGGCCTGAGGTAAGGGAGCAAACATTCCCATACCTTGAGGAGGTCTCTATGACTGCTTCCCCACCACAGGATGCAGCGCATGCCCCATTGGCACAGCTGTACTGGCACTGGAAAACTGGATCGGATTTGGCCCCAAGTGAGTAAATGTATAGTAGCGGTTGTAGCATGTATGAATGTGGGCAGAGAGGAACTACAAGAGGCAATGGTGGTGATTCTGTAATGGCTCATCAAAATGAGACCCTGCTCTCTGGCTTACAAGTTAGGACAAGAAATGCGGGAAAAGGGGGAGCTAAACATAGGGCTGGTGATAGTGCAGCTGCTTCTTAAGTTTTCCGATCTCAGTTCTTTTGGCACTGCTGAAACTTGGATCCAAATGGACACTTCCCTCACCAGATGCCTCCCCTTTTACCTGGTGGTGGTCTAACCCAGTAGTCTTCATCCTGTTTCATTCCCCTAAGTTGCTGTGACCCCGCAACTGAGGTTTTCCTATCTCATTAGAGTTCCAACCCCCAAAGTGAAGAACACTGGCTTAGACAACATGTAGCTAAAAAGTCATCCATAAGTGTCTGAAATGTAAGTGCAGGGGGGAGGGTAGAGTTCTCTCTGAATGATGCCACTGATTTCAAGCGAAGTTGTGAGCGACTTTACAATAATTCATACTTGATTTACAATATTCTTTTTTTGTTTTTTCCTAAAAGAGATCACTCCTGTTTTGTGGAGTTGTTTTGTTTGGATGTCCCTATATCACCAGAAAAGAAAGAAACCATGTATTGCTCTTTGAAGTCACTTGGAAAGCAATAGCATGCAGTTCTCTTGTTTATCTCCAGAATAGCATCACAAACTTGATGCTTTGAGCCACAATAGCTAAGCGGATCCTTAATTTAGCCATGCAGAGAAATTGATTATGGAAATAGGGAACAGAAATAGTGAACAGAATTTGGTGTGACAATAACATGTTGTGATCCAGTGGGCCTTTGGAATGCTTCCTCCAAGAAGGGCAGTTCTGTAGGGAGCTTGTCTGTCAGTCACCTTGCCACTCAAGAGCTGTTCATGCCCAGAGGCAAAAGAAGATTCTTTGAATGGAGCTGCTCCTCCGCCAGAGGCTTATATGGCATGTTTGGTCTGCAGAGAGGTTCAAAAAGACCTTTGTGGTGTGATTCCCTTTCCACAGCACAGGGATGTTTCATATTCATATATAATTTGCAAATGAACGTCCTGTCCATGACTTTTTCTAGACTCGTACATATTAGGCAATAGGCTGAAAATAAAACACACAACCTTTACTTTTAGAAATGTTTTGACTGACTATTGCGTCAAGTGTAACTTAATTTTTTTCTACTATTCTGTATTATTTCTATTAAATTGGTACCTGAGACACACTCACCTACTCACAAGGAAACATGCATGAGTGACCGTTTCAGTTTTCATAGGGCTCAATACATTTTTTTTTTTTTTGTAAGCTTAGAGGAAGGGGAACTTCCTTCTCAAGAGTTTGTTGGGCCCTGCATTCTTTGGATTGGGAGCATTTTGGTGATGTTGCATTCCCCTCGACCTGTCGTTCAAAGTGGACTGAGGCATGTTTGCCTAGTCAGAAGTATACACATGCTGCTCCATTTCCTTTTCCATAGGGTACAATACAGTTTCCTTGGCTATCGGCCTCTCAGTTGTGGTTCACCTCAGAACGCCAGATACAAGGGATGGCACCAGGATGCATGCCTCTTGTCGTCTTGTGTGCTCCCTGAGGCGTAGGTGGGCCACTGTGAGATACAGGAAGATGAACTCGATGGGCCTCATGTTCATTTTCATGATCCACCAAAAATTGTGTCACAACCCACTGCTAGGTCCCAAACCACAGATTGGGAATGACTGGTATGATGTATTCTGCTAGAAAGTATATTTTATGCTTTCAATTTTCAAATTAATATTTTGTTGAGATAAAAAAGCTTAAAGTCACAAATTCTGTGTTCTTGTTTTTTTTTTTTTAATGTACATCTGCTTCCAGTTTTTTCTCCAATGACTTTAATGTTGCCTACCTGGATTCCCCCCCATGTGATCATTGCAAGCGTTTGAGGTAAATCAGTTAACTTCCTGGAGCCAACCAGAGAATGCCATAACTGGGCAGGGATCTGAACAGATATCTCCTGCTAAAATCTTATGCTGTGTGCGCTGCACCAGCTAGACTGCCTCTAGCTGAAGGTGCATTGAACACAGAAAGCTACCACATGCTAATTCAGACCATTGAAGAACCAGGGCTCATAGGATGGAGAGCTAACAACTGTTTTCTTGCCAGAAGTCATTCCCACCCCAAACTGATTATGTGCAGCAAAACTGCCTTGTGGGTGAGATTTTGGACCGCATTAACTGTGGAACATATTAACCCCTGATCCCCTGTAAACCAGACTGGAATATCTGAAGTTGCTTTATTCACCAAAAAAGGACATTTCTGCTACTTTCAGTCTACTTCTGCTTACGACTACCATCCTATATACATTTCCTGGGAATAAGTTCCACTGAGCTCAGTGAGACTCAGTTCAGAATAAACAGGCATAGGGTTGTGCTGGATGTCCACCTTTAATCTGTTGGCAAACTTCAGTCTCGAGAGACTATGGTATCGTGCTCTGAATGGTGGTTCTGGCACAGCGTCTAGTGTGGCTGAAAAGGCCGATTCGGAAGTGACAGTCCCTTCCACACTGGGAGCAAGTGCAGTCTGTCCCTGGTCTGTCTCCCTGGCTGTAGGCCTTCTTTGCCTCAGTCTGTTGGCCAAGTGTCTCTTCAAACTGGGAAAGGCCATGCTGCACAGCCTGCCTCCAAGCGGGCTGCTAAGAGGCCAGGGTTTCCCATCTGTTGAGGTCCACTCCTAAGGCCTTCAGATCCCCCTTGCAGATGCCCTTGTATCGCAGCTGTGGTCTACCTGTAGGGCGCTTTCCTTGCACAAGTTCTCCATAGAGGAGATCCTTTGGGATCCGGCCATCATCCATTCTCACGACATGACCGAGCCAACGCAGGCATCTCTGTTTCAGCAATGCATACATGCTAGGGATTCCAGCTTGTTCCAGGACTGTGTTATTTGGAACTTTGTCCTGCCAGGTGATGCCAAGGATGCGTCGGAGGCAGCGCATGTGAAAAGCATTCAGTTTCCTCTCCTGCTGTGAGCGAAGAGTCCATGACTCGCTGCAGTACAGAAGTGTACTCAGGACGCAAGCTCTGTAGACCTGGATCTTGTCTGGAAAACGTGGTAGCTGCTTTACCGATGCATTTGTTTAGCTCTGTATTGAGAGAAAGAGTGTCGGAGATCGTTGAGCCAAGGTACACAAAGTCACGGACAACCTCCAGTTCATGCACAGAGATTGTAATGTAGGGAGGTGAGTCCACATCCTGAACCATGACCTGTGTTTTCCTCAGGCTGATTGTCAATCCAAAATCTTGGCAGGCCTTGCTAAAACGATCCATGAGCTGCTGGAGATCTTTGGCAGAGTGGGTAGTGATAGCTGCATCGTCGGCAAAGAGGAAGTCACGCAGACATATCAGCTGGACTTTGGACTTTGCTCTCAGTCTGGAGAGGCTGAAGAGCTTTCTGTCTGATCTGGTCCGGAGATAGATGCCTTCTGTTGCAGTTCCAAAGGCCTGCTTCAGCAGGACAGCGAAGAAAATCCCAAACAAGGTTGGCGCAAGAACACAGCCCTGCTTCACTCCGCTTCGGATGTCAAAGGGGTCTGATGTGGAGCCATTGAAGACTACAGTGCCCTTCATGTCCTCCTGGAAAGACCTGATGATGCTGAGGAGCCTGGGTGGACATCCGATCTTGGGGAGAATCTTGAAGAGGCCGTCCCTGCTGACCAGGTCAAAAGCCTTCGTGAGATTTATGAAGGCTATAAAGAGTGGCTGTCGTTGTTCCCTGCATTTCTCCTGCAGTTGTCTAAGGGAGAACACCATATCAGTGGTGGACCTGTTGGCTCGGAAACCGCACTGTGATTCTGGATAGACGCTCTCTGCAAGTACCTGGAGCCTCTTTAGTGCAACTCGGGCAAACAGCTTTCCTACAACGCTAAGGAGAGAGATGCCGCGGTAGTTGTTGCAGTCACCCCTGTCACCTTTGTTCTTGTAGCGTGATGATGTTTGCATCCCTCATGTCTTGAGGTACTCCACCTTCTCTCCAGCAGGCCCTAGGTCCAACACAGAAGAACATTGCTCCTGTGAAGTCTGCCGCAGGCGAGGTCATCCAGGATCAGGCGTAGCAGATGGAACACTGGGTGCAGCACTGGATATCTCATAATGTATTAACAGTTAGTGAGGATATTTTTTTCATCTTTCTCTGAGTTCAGAAAGTAATTCCTGGGTCCAAGGATGGAATGCAGCATAAAAATCTCTTTGAAACAGAACTGGAACACTGGCACCATGTAACACCAGTGCTTATGTGCCAGCACACACATGTCAACAGACACATCTCCATGGACCTTCTAATGTTTTACTTGTGGTCTGCAGCATGAATCACAAGGGTGTGAAGAGTTTCCTTGCATGGTCAACTCTGTAGAATGATCCCAAACCATGTTTATGAGAATCCCCATAAAGAAGGCTACTTATGCCCTATAAATCCATCACATTTCAGATTTCTCTCCCCCTCTGAAGCAATTGTTCCAGGACTCTTTATACTAGCCTCTACCATACAGTGGAAATCTTAGATGCCAGGGGATATTCATCAGGACTGGAGAGGTGGGCACCATTTGAGGTTCTGCTGACAGTGACATAGGGAGACAGCCTTTTCTGTGGTGGCACCTTGCCATGGTTGAATCAGAATCAGATCAATTTCTTCTCTGTCTGTGCTCAGCATTGGCTGAGCACCCATGTATTCTCTTGAACATCTGGAGGCTTACTTTCATCTTGCTGTATCTTTTCAATTAAGTGTTTATTCTGTGCTATATTGGGTTTATTGCTTCTGTTGTTGGTTTTATTGCACAGTATTGGACTTCTTATGTTTGATTGGTCTTGTGGTTTTGTTGCCTTTTTATTTTTAAATTACTGTAAGCTGTAATTATCTTTGGACATTTTTCTACTAAAGTGGAAAGGAAGAGGTGTAATTATTTTTAATAACGAACATCACAGCCTATCTAGTAGGAGCAGTAGTACCCCCCAAGTCATGCTTTCTTTCAAAGTAGACAAGCATGAAGTGCTGGTTTGCATTACCTTACCAACATAACATAAACTGCTGTCTTTGACACCTGTTCTACGATACGTGAAGGGCACTTAGACCTAACCACAAATATCTCAGATAATAAAAAATGTGAGTCTTTTGAGGTTAATAATTTTGAGGCGTATAATTAATAATTATAAAGTATAACACCAACTGGGGAAATTGCCATGGAATGGAAAAATCATGCTTTATGAATGGTGAAGCCGGAGAGAAAAATGAATGGCAAAATCTCTGCATGAATGTTAGCCCAGTTCTACACTTACCACATGATGTTGGTGCTCCTCTTCCACTAGTCGTAAAAGGTGCTCCGACAGCGCACTACTCGGCACAGTGCCAGGAGTGTTCCACCTTCCTGCCCGCGTCATCTGTTCTCCAGCCACCTGCTGGAGCAAGTAAGTCAGCAAGAGATATGGGAGGCGTGGGGGAGGTTGGGATGGGGAGGGGACAAAACCGACGGCGGAGATGGGTGGATTGGGTCAGGGTAGGAGGTAGGTTTGGTGACAGCAATGACACCAAATCCCAGCCCCCTTCCCAGACCTGGTCCTATGACACGGGTTCATGTGGACTTGCATCAGCTGTTTAGCTAGTGCTGAATCGAGTAGACCTCCTTCCCTCTTACCCCTGGATAGAGAAAAAATTGTTTCCTTACCCAGAGGACACTGCCACAATTGCCTCACACTGCAGGATGCCACGCCAGCCATTTTGGTGCTGCTGCATCGGCAGGGGTGGGGATTGGCAAGATGGATAGAATTGGATTGTGAATGTAGTCATAATGGTAGAGAAATGTGACTTCATACACTTTAAATTATTCTTCAATTTTGAACGAAAGTGACAACTAGAAACTGATAGCCCCAACTATTCTTAACTGTTTGTGCATTCACCAGCTTGCAACAATTGTAACCTTGGAAGAGATGGCAAAGACTCTGTGCCTTAAACAGCTGCACAAGAGACAAAAATCAACTGGTAGAACTTTTCCTGTTATTGGGTATCAATTCTAGGACAAGCTTGCATTTGACCTGTTAGGGAAAGCCATTCAAATAAAGTTAATAATCCCATTTTGTGCACTGCCCTAGCAGCCTTCAGCCCTACGTTGCTCAACATCAGCCAGATGTTGGAGTCTCAAAAGCCAGTCATTTGGAGGTCATTGTGTCCTGTTTTCTTCCTGACATCTAGTACTCAGAAGTATACCACTTCTGGTTTCTCCTAGCAGCTATGGCTAATAGGAAAAAAATCTACTGACCACACATTCTTAAATCTTTTTAGAGCTAACTAAGCCAGTGGCCATCGCTCCAACTTGTGGAAAGTTGTTCCCTGAGTTGATTATCTGTTGTGTGGGAAAAAAATTACTTTGCTTGCTTGTGCTGCCAATAACTTTCACTGGATGACTCCAGGTCAGCGTGGTGGCACAGAATAACTTCTCCTTCCACACTTATTAATTACTTTACAAACTTGAATCATTTTCTTTTTGTTGTTTTCCATAATGTTGCATAACAGACATTAAACGGAATGTTTATTGGACCAAAAAACACTTTGTGAAAGTTATGGACCTGAGCAGGACAGCTGCCCTGTGACATGTGCTTGACAACAAAGCCATCAAGTGACAACATGCTGATTCCATCAGGGAAGCAGCACTTGCTCTAACTTGCTCTCTGCAGACGCGTGTGGCCTCTGGGAACCAAGTGCCTCGGGAACTAAGTGCCAGGTAAGGCACAAGAGTTTAGCATCTGGGCGAGGAGAAGGCAAGGAGACCTCTGAGTTTTGGAGAAGGAGAGGAGGAGGAGCAGGAGGAGGAGGTAAGTGTACTCATTCTAACACTTTGTCTTTCTAACTCCCTGTCTTCTAACCTTAACCTTACCTTTAAAGCAACCTTAAATCAAAATTGAAAGTTAGCACCTAAGGGAGGTACATAGGTCTACTCTGAGCAGGAGCAGAGTCCTACTCGTGAGTAAGAGCAGAGTCCTACTCGTGAGTAAGAGCCCAAGGGTCAGGCATTTAAATCAAAGTTGAAAGTTAGCTGCACCTAAGGTAGCACCTAATCGAAGGAAGGGAGGAGGATAAAGTGGAAAGCAGGTTTTTCTACTTGTTTAAATTAAACCTATACTTAACCCAGGTTAAACTTAATCTAAGTTAGAACATAACCTAAACAGGTCAGTAAATTGGGACACAGGATCTAGAGAGCAATAAATAATTAAACAAACCCAAATAAAAACTAGCTTGAGGTTACAAAAACAGTCCAGCCTAAGAGAACAGAACTAGGAGGGAAAGAACCTAGGAAGGGCCAATTCCCAACCCATTAAGAGCCCCATTAGGCTAATCCAAGCAGTCCATTCAGGAGCCTGCAGAGTAGGTCACGCCCATCAGCAGCCATTTGCCTTCCTGAGCTTTTGTAAACTCACCTGGGAAGGCCAGCCCCCTTTCAATCAGGAAGGAAGGAGGGAAGAGGAGCCAGCCAGGAGTATAAAGCTAGGCAGGCCATCGCGTGAGGCTCTCTGCAGACACGTGTGGCCTCTGGGAACCCAGTGCCTCGGGAACTAAGTGCCAGGTAAGGCACGAGAGTTTAGCATCTGGGCGAGTTCAGCAGCAGGGCGAGGAGGCCAGGGCCCCATACACTGCCCTTCCTCTTCCCTTGAGAAAAGGGCTGCTATCCAGTGTACGGTTTTTAAAAGGACCCCTAAATAAAACAACAACAACAAAAAAGCTATGCAGTCAGACAGCCAGCAGCAGGGTGGGGGCTATCCAGTGTTCTGCATCGAGTGCCACATGTATGATTATATGCCTCTGGGGCATAAGTCATGGGTGTGTCCTCGGTGCAAGGAGCTCCAGGCTCTCAGGGAACGCGTCCGCTCCCTTGAAGCCTTGGTGGCCAACCTGGAGAAGCGCAGGCAGCCAGAGGAGGACCGTGGGGAGACTTCCGGGGACGATCAGGCTTCGTCCCAACCTCAGGCGTGCAGCTCCTCGGCTGCCCGGGTGGGAAATCTCGGGACTGGAGGACGTCATCCTGGAGAGGAGGGAAACAATCCCCTAGGGGGGATCCCGTCTCCAGGGGATGGGCCCGTATCCGAGCGCACTCGGGATACTCCTCGGCGGGAGGGGGGTCGGGGGCTTCTTGTAGTGGGGGATTCGATTATTAGAAACAGAGAGAGGGGGGTTTGCAACGGATGTGAGGACCGCATGGTGACTTGCCTGCCTGGTGCGAAGGTTGCGGACATCACTTCTCGTCTAGACAGGCTAGTAGACAGTGCTGGGGGAGAGGTAGCGGCTGTGGTGCATGTCGGCACCAACGACGTGGGCAAGTGTAGCTGGGAGGTCCTGGAGGCCAAATTTAGGCTTTTAGGCAGGAAGCTGAAAGCCAGGACCTCAAAGGTAGCGTTCTCTGAAGTGCTACCTGTTCCACGCGCAGGGCCAGCTAGGCAGGCGGAGATCAGGGGTCTCAATGCGTGGATGAGACGGTGGTGTAGGGAGGAGGGGTTTAGATTCGTTAGGCACTGGGGAACATTTTGGGACAAGCGGGGCCTGTACAAGAGGGACGGGCTCCATTTGAACCAGAATGGAACCAGACTGCTGGCGCATAACATTAAAAAGGTGGCAGAGCAGCTTTTAAACTGATCCCTGGGGGAAGGCCGACAGGAGCCGAGGGGCATCCCATAAGCCCAACCCATAGGGATGAGGATGGGGAGGTTAGAGAACAACAAGACAAAGGCAGGGTAGGAGAAGAAATTGGGAAAGGTAGGGTGATGGGATGTGATAGACGGTTTGGCACAATGAGAGGATGCGGGGACAAAGGAGCAAATAAGCAGCCCATCCTGGGGCATTCCGTGTATAAATGCTTTTATGCGAATGCCCGAAGTCTACGAGCAAAGGTGGGAGAACTGGAATGTCTGGTGACAAGAGAAAATATTGACATAGTGGGCATAACGGAAACCTGGTGGAATGCGGAGAATCAGTGGGATACCGCAATCCCGGGCTATAAACTCTACAGGAGGGACAGGCAGGGGCGTGTTGGAGGTGGGGTGGCCCTTTATGTTAAGGAAGGGATAGAATCCAGCAAAGTAGAGATTGAAGGTGGGTCTGACTCCACCGTAGAATCTCTGTGGGTTAAATTACCAGGCTTGTGCAGCGATGTAGTACTGGGGGCGTGCTATCGTCCTCCAGACCAGAAATCTGATGGGGACCTTGAAATGAGGAAACAGATCAGGGAGGTGACAAGGAGGGACAGGGTTGTAATCATGGGGGACTTCAATTATCCTCATATTGACTGGGTCAATTTGTGTTCTGGTCACGATAAGGAAACCGGATTTCTTGACGTGCTAAATGACTGTGGCTTAGAGCAGCTAGTCACGGAGCCCACCAGAGGACAGGTGACTCTGGATTTAATATTGTGCGGTATGCAGGACCTGGTTAGAGATGTCAATGTTACTGAGCCATTGGGGAACAGAGATCATGCTGCGATCCGTTTTGACGTGCACGTTGGGGGAAGAATACCAGGCAAATCTCTAACAAAAACCCTTGACTTCCGATGGGCGGACTTCCCTCAAATGAGGAGGCTGGTTAGAAGGAGGTTGAAAGGGAGGGTAAAAAGAGTCCAATCTCTCCAGAGTGCATGGAGGCTGCTTAAAACAACAGTAATAGAGGCCCAGCAGAGGGGTATACCGCAAAGAAAGAAGGGTTCCACTAAATCCAGGAGGGTGCCCGCATGGCTAACCAGCCAAGTTAGAGAGGCTGTGAAGGGCAAGGAAGCTTCCTTCCGTAAATGGAAGTCTTGCCCTTATGAGGAGAATAAAAAGGAACATAAACTGTGGCAAAAGAAATGTAAGAAGGTGATATGGGAGGCCAAGAGAGACTATGAGGAACACATGGCCAGCAACATTAAGGGGAATAATAAAAGCTTCTTCAAATATGTTAGAAGCAGGAAACCCGCCAGAGAAGTGGTTGGCCCTCTGGATGGTGAGGGAGGGAAAGGGGAGATAAAAGGAGACTTAGAGATGGCAGAGAAATTAAATGAGTTCTTTGCATCTGTCTTCACGGCAGAAGACCTCGGGCAGATACCGCTGCCCGAACGGCCCCTCCTGACCGAGGAGTTAAGTCAGATAGAGGTTAAAAGAGAAGATGTTTCAGACCTCATTGATAAATTAAAGATCAATAAGTCACCGGACCCTGATGGCATCTACCCAAGGGTTATTAAGGAATTGAAGAATGAAGTTGCAGATCTCTTGACTAAGGTATGCAACTTGTCCCTCAAAACGGCCACGGTGCCAGAAGATTGGAGGATAGCAAATGTCACGCCTATTTTTAAAAAGGGAAAGAGGGGGGACCCGGGAAACTATAGGCCGGTCAGCCTAACATCCATACCGGGTAAGATGGTGGAATGCCTCATCAAAGATAGGATCTCAAAACACATAGACGAACAGGCCTTGCTGAGGGAGAGTCAGCATGGCTTCTGTAAGGGTAAGTCTTGCCTCACGAACCTTATAGAATTCTTTGAAAAGATCAACAGGCATGTGGATGTGGGAGAACCCGTGGACATTATATATCTGGACTTTCAGAAGGCGTTTGACACGGTCCCTCACCAAAGGCTACTGAAAAAACTCCACAATCAGGGAATTAGAAGACAGGTCCTCTCGTGGATTGAGAACTGGTTGGAGGCCAGGAAGCAGAGAGTGGGTGTCAATGGGCAATTTTCACAATGGAGAGAGGTGAAAAGCAGTGTGCCCCAAGGATCTGTCCTGGGACCGGTGCTTTTCAACCTCTTCATAAATGACCTGGAGACAGGGTTGAGCAGTGAAGTGGCTAAGTTTGCAGACGACACCAAACTTTTCCGAGTGGTAAAGACCAGAAGTGATTGTGAGGAGCTCCAGAAGGATCTCTCCAGACTGGCAGAATGGGCAGCAAAATGGCAACTTCAATGTCAGTAAGTGTAAAGTCATGCACACTGGGGCAAAAAATCAAAACTTTAGATATAGGCTGATGGGTTCTGAGCTGTCTGTGACAGATCAGGAGAGAGATCTTGGGGTGGTGGTGGACAGGTCGATGAAAGTGTCGACCCAATGTGCGGCGGCAGTGAAGAAGGCCAATTCTATGCTTGGGATCATTAGGAAGGGTATTGACAACAAAACGGCTAGTATTATAATGCCGTTGTACAAATCTATGGTAAGGCCACACCTGGAGTATTGTGTCCAGTTCTGGTCGCCGCATCTCAAAAAAGACATATTGGAAATGGAAAAGGTGCAAAAGAGAGCGACTAAGATGATTACGGGGCTGGGGCACCTTCCTTATGAGGAAAGGCTACGGCGTTTGGGCCTCTTCAGCCTAGGAAAGAGACGCTTGAGGGGGGACATGATTGAGACATACAAAATTATGCAGGGAATGGACAGAGTGGATAGGGAGCTGCTCTTTACACTCTCACATAATACCAGAACCAGGGGACATCCACTAAAATTGAGTGTTGGGCGGGTTAGGACAGACAAAAGAAAATATTTCTTTACTCAGCGTGTGGTCGGTCTGTGGAACTCCTTGCCACAGGATGTGGTGCTGGCGTCTAGCCTAGACGCCTTTAAAAGGGGATTGGACGAGTTTCTGGAGGAAAAATCCATTATGGGGTACAAGCCATGATGTGTATGCGTAACCTCCTGATTTTAGGAATGGGTTAAGTCAGAATGCCAGATGTAGGGGAGGGCACCAGGATGAGGTCTCTTGTTATCTGGTGTACTCCCTGGGGCATTTGGTGGGCCGCTGTGAGATACAGGAAGCTGGACTAGATGGGCCTACGGCCTGATCCAGTGGGGCTGTTCTTATGTTCTTATGCCCAGTTTCTATGCCACACAGACCGCCTTTCTGTCTAATATTATGTGATTAGAAAGGACTTAGGGTAGGACAAGAGCCATTTCCTGTGAAATGTATTGGATCACTACAGGTCACACGGGGTAATGTAGTTCTCTGAAAGAAGAATCCCGTTTTTAACTTAGGATTTGTACTTTAACAGGAACTTCCCCATTAAAGTAATTATTTAGGGTGTGGTTCGAGAAATGTATACTTGTAAAAAGCTGAATGTTAGCATGATGGGATACGATTCCTGAATAAGTAAGCAAGGACTTAGTTTTGTAACCAATGGTAACTTCTCCCATGTAATTTTTTGCAAATAAAGAAATACCTTGGTTATAGGTCTAAACAAAAAATGTGACACAACTCCAGCACTCCTTGCTTGCAAGACAGTGTTGATAAAACCATCCTATAGTTCTGAATTTCAAGTTTAAAGGAACTACTAAACACTAATTAGTTCCCTGCATATGGGTGTGGAGGTCTTGGCTCCCTTTGTCTCTTGTTTAGATCCAAATTCTGGACTGTCTCCTTCTTGTCTGTTTTTAATTTTTGTGGGACTTGTTATAGAGTAGTTTTTAATCTGTTGCTTTATTGTATTCTTGCAGAATGGATGTATTCTAATTTTTGGAGGAATGTCCTAGTTTCCCATATAAATGGTAAAATATTAGGATTACATTCCCAGACATAAACATATCAGTTTCCTGCTAATTTACGAAAAAAAAAAAACCTGTTATATCCTGCCTGTGATTCTTTTTTCATATATTGGACCTGTGAGCTTCCATTTACAAAATCTGATCATTTTATAAAAATGAATGTATAGAAAATTTACATCTACTGAGGCTCAGTTCACAAAGGAAACCTAAAAAGCCTCAGTCAGAAGCCTCTAGTTGTGCGTAGCAACTGTTTGTTCAGACAGGTGCTAAAGTTAGCCAGAGTAATCCATTCCAGCTCTCTCTACTCTCTGCTGACTTTGTGCCCTTTTGCATCCTCTCCTGCAAACCAGATACGCTTCTGGTAGTTGCTGTGACTTCCTTGTTTCTGACTAGGATTCTGAGGAGGAGAACCTTTGTGTTATTACCTGTGGTTGAGCAGCTGGAGGATTCACACAGTAGAGGCCCCCATTCAGACCTTCAGTGAAATCTGGGGGATATTATCTTTTCTTTGGCGGTTCAGTCTTCTACTGTTGAACAACTCATGAGGCTGCTCAAGCAAATTGCTTTTTAGCTTGTTGAAATAAATCTTTGCTGCTGTTTTGTCATGTTTTTACTACATTTTTGATGTAATTGTCATGTACAGTGATGAAAAGAAGACTAATAAGCTCTGAAGGGACTGTGTGTCTTATGAAGTGCTGTGTATGTTGGCCATAATTATTTTTTTTTATGAAACTCACTGAATAATGTAACGCTTTAAAAAAATTAAGCAAAGGTGGGTATTTTGGGGCAGGGAGAGGGGATTCAGGTCTGGGACAGGGTTGGGTACGGTGGAACAGACTTCCACTGCATCCTACCCCCTGTCCTGGGCCTCAGTGTTATATGGGGCTACTCTGTTCTGCGCTGTTTAGATAGCTGGTGCAGAACAGAGTAGCTCCATGTAGTGCTGGCAAGCCTAGGATGGGTGATAGGATGCAGTGAAGGTCTGTTCTGCCGTCCCCAGCCCCGTCCCAGGCCTGAACAGCTAAACAGCTGGCACAAATTTGAGTATCTCCATTGAGCAGGCTGGGGCACTGCACAGGGTAAGGAAACAAATGTTCCCTTACCCCAAGGAGACCTCCCGCCTGCTTTAATCCAACACTGGATACAGTGTGGCCCCACAGCGCCACCGTTGGATAGGATTGGGTTCCAATCTGCTTATCTTCACATTGAATAGTTTGGTGTCATTTGCAAACTCCGTCAACTCGCTGTTTACCTCTCACTCCCAATCACTGATGAACATTATCCTAAAAAGCACCCGTTCCAGTACAGATTCTTATAGAAGTGTCTTGTTCTTTCCCAGCCTTAAACTTACAGTTTTTATAACCCTCAATAGAGGATATTTGAAATGAAATGATGCTTTTTGCACTCTCGTCCTTTTGAAACATGGCTGTTGCTTTTGGCAGCAAATCAACCGTATCTCAGGGAGGTTTCTTCTTCCCGGTGCACATTTTGAATTTCATCATGACCTCCTTCTGCTTCAGGAGGTTTCCATTCGCCCCTCTTTTCTCTGGAATGACCATACCAGTGTGGGCTTTTAAGAAACTCACAAGATTTCATATTGATGGAGCCATTTGCCTCTGGTGAGTAAGATAGGATTGAAGCCTAATAAGCTGTACTTATTGAACACAATGGGCTTACTTCTGAGTAAGGTAACACCTTTTTCAAATACTTCTATGTATTGATGAGAGACCAAACACTAGAGTGGAGTTAACCACTCTTTGGCAGGCAGGAACAAAAGGGAAGATAGGTCTTGTTTGAAGCTGGCATCTTTCCCGGTCCATCCTGTGAAGCTATTCCATCATGAAAATGGGCCACCGTCTTCAACTGCCTTGGCACTGAAATTAAGGGTACATGATGCCTTTTCCATCTAATATCACCATTCCGTGGTCTGTGTGTGGTTCTGCTGTCATCCAAATGAGATGCTACAATATCAGTCTCACTGAAACAGATCCCAGTTGTATTTGCATCTGCTGTTTCCTTCCCTCTTTTTTCAGCAGTGTACTTTCCTTGGCACCTGAATAAACATTTGCAAATATTTATAGTTCACTACCTCACCATCGTGTATTTGAGATCTTCCCACAACTCCCCTACATAAAATAGCAAATTCCTGCCTCCTTTTAATATAAACATACAACTAATGTGCCCCTTGTCACTGTGGACATCTGTTAGATGTATAGTAGGCATTATGCTGTTCATGGACGAGTCATTTTGCATCTGAATATATTTGCATGGTCATCTGAAATTTGCAAAGGCTCCTTCACAAGAGAGAAAATCAGGCTCTACGTAGCATTGCTTACAGTAAACCAACACCATACTTGTAACAGAATGTCTAAGACTGGTTCTATGGATCAAGCTTGCAAAATGAATTAGACTGGAGGGACAAATACAGCACCCACCAACTGCTGACGTCCACACCCATAAGTCACTGCAAAACGTGTGAATTTAACCTTGGACCATCAATTTCTACTTCAGTTGAGATATCAAAATAGAAATCATTACTGAAGCACTGCCAAGAACACTGTCTGTTCTGAAAGAGTTAAAGGATAAATGTGGCTATCCAGTAGCAGTGTGCATGCATTTGTGATGTCCTAAAACGAACATGAGGGAACAAGCATGTCAATGTCCACCTTCTTCCCTTTATCAAAACAGGAAGGAAAAGTTCACCAGTGGCTGCTGGTATTAGATCACTGTAGCAGCCACTGGCAAGTCTGTCCTTTTGCCCTATGGACTGCCTAACCCTGAAGGCATGGCAAAGATTTGTGTGGTAGTGGTACTGGAAACAACACTAAGGAGGGCTCACCTAATAAACAAAAGTGAAAGCTGGCAATAGTGCACAGCTGATTTGACAAATCTGACCATACCAGCAATCGTGTTTTGTGAACATTACTTAAGAGTATGATCCACAGCGCTTATTGGGCTGATCCCTGGGAGTGACACAAACATGCCAGAAGGAACGTTCACGCCTCCTTAGCAGTGTTGGAGGCTGACGCGAGGATGTGTGCCAGCCTTCTCATGCCAGATCCGAGACAGTGGAAGGTCAGTTCACATCAGCCTATGTATGCCAGAGCGGGGGTTGGGGTGGGTGGTGGGAGGGTAGAATGGGGACATTTTTGGGTGGGGGAGGATAGGGGGAGGGCAGACCAATGGGCAGATCAGGCTGGGTAGGGGGAGGAACTGGACTCCAACACACAGACCAGATCCTAACTCCCCTCCTGAGTAGCCTGGTGTTACACCAGGCTTCTTGGGTCTGTTTAGTAGCTCCATTGAGATGACTGGGGCATTACTCAGGGTAAGGGGAAATAAATCCCCTTGCTCAATAGCCACCTCCAACTCTGCACTGGATACAGCACTGGCCAGCTTGTTCCAATGCAGAATAGGATTGGGTTGTCAGTTACTTAATTTCTATCTCAGCCAGCATATACCGAAAGGCACGTATATTTACATATTTTCCTTTAATTGTCTTATCTCAGTTACTCCAACATAGTAGCAAAGGACTTAACTGGAATAAATGCACTCTATGCAGAAAGATGACATCTTTGTGTCATCCTAGAGATTGTAAATTAGTTTAAATGCACATTTGTGAGGTACGTTCATGAGCCCTTACCGCAGGCCCCGCACTGGGCTAGTTCTGGTGCTGGGCCCATGTTCCGCCACCTGGTGGTCACCTGGACCGCTTGTCAGCAGAGAAGTGAGTGGGGGTGTGAGGGGGAGGCGGTGTTCCAAGGGGGGGTAGGTAGCGTGGCAGGAGGAAGGTGGGGTAGGAGGGAACAGGGTGGGAGGAGCTCAGCTCCACCAGATCCAGAGCCTCGTTTTGTACCATGCCGCCCAACATGGGACTCTTTGATTCTGCTGTGGCTCTCAGAAGGGGACAAAAGTCCCTGTCTCCCAAGAAGGCAAGGGTGGGAGCCCAAGGGAAGTTGGATGTTGCAGCCACCATTTTGGTGCCGTGGCAGCCCTGCACTCTGGGCAGCTCAGGATTGGGCTGTTAATGCAAAAAGGATATAGTGGAGATGGAAAAGGTGCAAAAGAGAGCAACCAAATGATTACTGGGCTGGGGCACCTTCCCTACGAGGAAAGACTACAACGTCTGGGCCTCTTCAGTCTAGAAAAGAGGCGCCTGAGGGGGGACATGATTGAGACATACAAAATCATGCAGGGGATGGACAGAATGGATGGAGAGAGACGCTCTTTTCCCTCTCACATAACACCAGAACCAGGTGGCATCCACAAAAGTTGAGTGTTGGGAGAGTTAGGACAGGCAGAAGAAAATATTTCTTTACCCCGCATGTAATTAGTTTGTGGAACTCCTTGCCACAGGATGTAGTGATGTCATCTTGCCTTCATGCCCTTAAGAGGGGATTGGACAAATTTCTGGAGGAAAAGTTCATTACGGGTTACAAGTCACAGTAGGTATGTGAAAGCTTTTGGTTTTAGAGGCAAGCTGCCTCTGATTGCCAGAGGCAGGGAAGGGCACCAGGATGCAGGTTGTGTCTGTTGTCTTGTGTGCTTCCTGGGGCATTTGGTGGGCCTCTGTGAGATACAGGAAGATGGACTAGATGGCCCCTTAGCCTGATCCAGAGTGGCTCTTCTTATGTTCTTATGTTAATGTGGATCTCCTAATTTCTAGGGACATCCCTCTGTTTTGTAATGAATGAAATTTTTAAAAAATGAATGAAATGGGATTCAATCTGTTCATTTTTTCATTCATTATGAAATGAATGCCTGGATGTCCCAAGTAAATGGAGCCACCAAAAATGAACTCTCTCCAGCAAGCTGGTTTTGCCACTATTGGCTATGCTATAGGTAAGCTTTTAAACCTTCCACAGCTATGGAACCGAATGAACGACTGAATATACACACAAAAAATTATTAAGAAATCAAAGTCTTAATACCCAAAAATAAAGTTTAAAAGAATTCTGCACAGCGCCCATCAGTTATTATAATGTTATGATTGCTGCCAAAAGATGCCTGATCAGGCCAATGTGTGTCACAAGCACATGGCCTATTTGGGTTTTGCGAGTTGTTGCAGTGTCAGCTAGTTAAGGTGGTGTGGCACAGATCTAGGAATAAACCATGTTATCTGTCCGGTCATCACATTTGACATGCATTTACTGAACTGTGTGGATGTGTACTGTACTGAATAGCACAGCTGTGCTATGGAGTCCGGATCATGCCGAAATGATTTTATCAGTGGTGACCTACAGCACTCTGGGAATGTGCAAATTGGCCTCAGCCTCACTAGTTTGTGGGTTACATGGAAGCAATGTGTCAACACCACAGATGGTTGTCTGAGATTTCCTAACCTCCATAGATCGGGAGCCGCCTGGGAGTGGCAGTTTGAGAGACTTAAGTTCAGTTGCCAGTCCCCATGTATTCCAAGAATGTTCTCCAGTGATCACACTTGGCTATAGTTAATTCTTGAACTGAGATTTATTGTGCTAACAAAAAACACACCAAGAGCTGCAATACTGAGTATTTCATAATCTTCAACATCATAAAAGTTTTGGCTTAAAGAATTCTGTGCTAACAAAGACTTCTGTTTGTATATTGTTGGGTTCTTAAATCACAAAGGCTGCAATCCTCTTAATACTTACAGTGGGACTTAATTGGGACAATGGGACTTCCTTGTGAGTAAGCATGTTTCGCATTGTGCTAAAATGCCAGACTTGAGAAATGATGGGCGCAATCCTAGCCCACTTTCCAGTACATAAGGGCAATGCAGCTCCAAGGTAAGGGAACAAACATTCCCTTACTTTGAGGAGGCCTCAGTGAGTGACACCCAACTGCAGGATGCAGCACATGTCCCATTGGTACTGCTATGCCAGTGCTGGAAATGGGTTAGAATTTGGGCCGATGTGGCATGAAGGTTTCTAACTGGTGTGTGGTTTGTGTTTGTGACAAGGAGAACAATTCAAGCAATTGTTTGCCCAAGGTTCTGATTAGCTGCATTGTGATGATGTTCTTCAGTGCTCCTTCCTCCAAATTTTTTTTCCCAACACTGAAACCATCCTTTCAGAAAGAGAGACCTGGCATTATGACGTCCATTCCCACATGAGCTGGTATATTTAACTTGAGAGAAGTGTGTGTGTGTGTGTGTGTGTGTGTGTGTGTGTGTGTGTGTGTTTAATTAGTTATGGAAAGTGGTTCTACCTTGACACTTACAAACAGAATGTTTTCTTTTTTGAAAATATCCTATCCTCACAATATGCCACTCCATGGGCAGCATGAAATGCAGCAAAAGTTCAGTGGTGGAATTTAACAATGTATCACTCCGATAAATTCTGTTCTAAAACCTGCCAGTCCCATTTTGTTATCTATAAAAATGCAATTTGCTACTTTTGATAAATGTATCTATGTAATCCAGTTTTCTCAGCTTCACACAGAGATCCCTCTGAAAAATATTTGAAAATTAAGCTAAATTATGCAGTGTGTTACATTTCCCCCACCCTCTGATCATGTTACGCAGCCAACATGCCTTAGACTATCTTGATGATGAATAAATGCATGGAATGTGCCCAGATAGAAGTTTGCAGAAAGTGGTGAAAGAATAAATTGGGCAACCACCCAAGAAATCAAGTGTAAGAGATTGAGACTTTTTAAATATTTCACCATGTCGCTTTAAAAATGCTATGTTATCTTCTCAGGTATTTCTAAGGATGGCAGAACTGGTTTGGCTTTAAGAAGCTGTCAAGAGACAATGACGTAGGAGGACTACAAATATACATTGAGGTGTGAACTGAACTAGGATCCCGATATGTGCATATTCTTTTCATGCACTAGATTTTGGATTCCTCCCACCACCACAGCATTTGAAGGTTTCTGTTGGGAAGTTCCTGGGGGGAGGGGGGAACCATCCCGGGTATGTGTGTATAGGATTGCGGCCTTAAGGACATGTACCAGGTTATACTGTTAGGTATGTTGTTGAAATTGATGGTTTTTATTAATATTATCACTATTGAACATGTATCACTGAATGTTGGATAAAAATATTTTTAAATATAGCTAATGCCTTTACTGTGCACTCCTATACGTGTCTACTCAGAAGTAAATCCTACTGAGTTCAATGAGACTTACACCCAGGTAAGTAAGTATAGGATTTCACCCTTGCTTCTAAAAAACAAAATTTCCATTGATCCCAATTAAGCATCAATTTAGTATTGTATCCTAAAATTAAGACTGACAGACTGCTCTTGGTATCACCTAGGGCACCTATGCCCATGAGTTGGATGTGTCTCCTGGACCTCTTTATCAGGCCCCTGTGATAACTGGGCTCCCCCAACACTACCCTTTCAGCAGCCCCACATCTGTTGAGGGTCTATAGGCGGAGACAGAAGGAGGCCTCAGAAGGTAGGGAACACTCTGGAGCAGTGGTTCCTAAACATTTTAGCACTGGGACCCACTTTTTAAAATGTCAATTAATCGAGATCCACCTAGGTTTACCAGACTTTTTTAAAAAGGAGATCTAGAAAGAAATTATTTCTTTACAAGTAATAACTCCCAAAAAGATGCTCAAACATTTATTTCCTTATATTTACACATACTTGCAAAATGCAGGAGCTCCGTTTGCAAGAAGCTGAGCTCTGTGCAGTGCAATTAGCAGCTTTATGATTTTTGGATAGCCTCAGGGCTTGAGGAAATTAGTTATCTGATCTTTCCATCACCATGTTTTCATTGGAGACTCTGCTCAGCTGCTATGGGACGTGCCAAAAATAGGGTCACGACCCACGATTTGGGAACCACTGCTCAGGAGGAAGGGAGAAGACCATGAAAGAGGGGATGCTGCTGAGGTGTTGGGAGAGCCCAGTTATGATGCGGGCCACCCTTTCAGCTGAGCTGTGAAGTGGCGCTGCAGCAGATGGAGTGCTTGTTGAAGAGGCAGCCCGCGTGATAATTGGGCTGCCCCACATCTTGAAAATGTGTTCAACATTTGCACATTCTATCCTTTGCAGCTAATGAGTTTTTGTGAAAACAAAGTGCTTATTTGTGCTCATCATCTGCTTAATGACATCATTTCTTGCCCTCACAGCAGGCACGATCAAAGCTGTTTGGCCCACCTTATGAAATGGGTTTGACACCCCTGACCTGGCGTGCAAAGTAATGGGAGTTCACATTCAAACATGAATGTACTATATGCTAAAGAAATAAAATAACGTTCTGCATTCAGGTGATCCAAATGCTGCACAGGAGGAACATTGGATTCTGTGAAGATTATGCAAATTCTATAGTTCTATAGTGTAGTTCCTTCTGATTTTCTTGGCTCAGGGCAAGGAGCTACCCAGAGTATTAGAGCACCACTGCGAAATGCTTTCAGACATGGCTACTTCATTTAAACAAAGCACACCAGCCTATCTTTGGAGACCTAAGGTCTGGCAAGCAAGCAAGGAGATGTTTTGGAAACTGAATTCAGTGCTCGGCTCACGTTCTATGCTGCTGGAGAACACACACACTTCAAGCTACTTATGCAGTTATGTTCTGGGTTGCCGTTAAACCATTGTTTTTGTGTGATTGTACTACTGTACAACAAATCCTCATTATCCATTGACACGCATCCTGTAGATCTGCTTATCCACCTCTAGAAAAGTGTAACCCATTTTGCACGTGGCTGCTTCACATCCATTCACAGCCATGTGCCTTTGCCCTCATGCTTCAAATCCCCAGTGAAAATCTCACAAAAAATCACTAAAAGATCTCACTAAAGACCACAAAGAGGAAGACTTTTATCTTTCCTGGTAGAAGATAACCTGGTAGAAGTCTTTGCTAGGAGTAGGTGTCTGTCCTTGCAATTCTAATAAAGGTTCTGGGAGGAGGGATGCCATTTTAGGATGCCAGAACCCATGGCAACCAGGAAGGGGTAGCCATATGGAGATGTCACTGGAAACCAAGCCCACCCTCTGTCAACCTGCTCTTAAAGCTTGAAGTCTCCATTAGTGCAGCAGCAGTGAAGAGGGCTAATTCCATGCTTGGGATCATTAGGAAAGGCATTGAGAATAAGACAGCTAATATTGTAATGACATTGTACAAATCGATAGTAAGGCCACTCCTGGAGTGTTGTGTCCAATTCTGATGGCTGCATCTCAAAAAGGATTTAGTGGAGATGGAAAAGGTGCAAAAGAGAGCAACCAAAATGATTACTGGGCTGGGGCACCTTCCCTACGAGGAAAGACTACAACGTTTGGGCCTCTTCAGTCTAGAAAAGAGGCGCCTGAGGGGGGACATGATTGAGACATACAAAATCATGCAGGGGATGGACAGAGTGGATAGAGAGATGCTCTTTTCCCTCTCACATAACACCAGAACCAGGGGACATCCACAAAAGCTGAGTGTTGGGAGAGTTAGGACAGACAGAAGAAAATATTTCTTTACTCAGCATGTAATTAGTTTGTGGAACTCCTTGCCACAGGATGTAGTGATGGCATCTTGCCTGCATGCCCTTAAGAGGGGATTGGACAAATTTCTGGAGGAAAAGTTCATTATGGGTTACAAATCATTGTAGGTATGTGCAAGCTCTTGGTTTTAGAGGCAGGCTGCCTCTGATTGCCAGGTGCAGGAGACGGCACCAGGACACAGGTTGTGTCTGTTGTCTTGTGTGGTCCCTGGGGCATTTGGTGGGCCACTGTGAGATACAGGAAGCTGGACTAGATGGTCCTTTGACCTGATCCAGTGGGGCTCTTCTTAAATTCTTAAGAACCTCTCCCATGGTTCTTTTGGGGGCAGCCAGGGTTGAGAGGTTCACAACAATGCAACACCTCCCTAGCACCATTCAAGGTAAGATTCAGGTTCATTTAGTGAAGAGAGTTCCCTAGACCTAGTTTCATTTTCCCATAGGATCAATTATTCTGTAACCAAGGTTTCTGTTACAGTGGGGTTTTCCAGGAACCTCACTCCCCGTAGGTAACAAGGATTGACTGTATCTGTGGTGGTTTGTATAACAATATTTCATTTGACTGAAAATTGCTAAATTTCAATTATTTTCTAAGTTAAGAGACAGTTAAAATGCTGCTGATTTCTCTTCCTAACTATTTATCATCATTATCCTCAGGCTTTTTCTAAAACAACAGTGGTGGTGTTTAAGGAAACCTTAATATGTTGCAGCATCCACTGCACACCTGAAAATTTCAATCAACATTAGGGAGACAGCTTGTTTTCTGAGCTGAATTTTTGCCAGGTAAAACATAATTACGGTCCTTGCAATAGAGTTACAACAGATATAAACTGATTCCATGCTTGAATAGCACATTTATCATGGATGGTACATTGGTAATCAGCTCTATTAGGTAATGTGATGAGTGCTTTGAAAGTACAGCTGTTGTACAGAGAGAACTGATCTAATTTGTTTAGTGTGCGGGCATTTTTCTGTCAATGTATGATGGGTGACAGGGAGTAATTTGCCTGTAAACAAGCCAGTATTAACCAGGATTGCAGCCGCTTTAGCAGACAGGATTTTTTTTTTTAATGATCTCAATTAAGTGGAATGAAATTCAGGGGAGATGATGAAAGGTGTTGCATATCACAAGTGCTACTTTCCATGTGACTTTTTCATACTGAGACTAGTCTGTGTCAGAAAATGCATGTGTTTAACCTCTCTGGATGGTGGAAGGTTTTTGTGGCAAAAATCCTTCAGTAAAAATCCTTTATTTTTGCCTAATTTTTCTGCTATTTTTAATCCTCTTTAATCTCCCAGGGGCATTGTCACATCTAAGCATCATCAAAGTCTTGCAAGATTTGCATTCTACGCCATTATAGAAGGGCAACATGGTATCCCAGATAAACACTCTATGTCTGCTGTTCCCAAACTGTGGGACCCACCAATGGATCACGACCCAATTTTTGGTGGTTTGTAAAACCAGCAGGACAGATTAAGCTATGGATTAAGGATTAAAGAAGCTGCTACTTGGAGGGGGCGGAGCACTGCTGCCCAATCACCATTATAGCCACACCTCTTAGCATCTTCAAATCAGGCAGCAGCCTCGAGGGCCTCTAAAAATTTGGAAACCACTGCTATATATATTTGCTGTCTTCATGGTTGGAGTGTCCCCAGAGATAACGAATGCTTCCCTGTTCTCCTGCTGAGACTGGCAAGTGCCCATCAGTGGGGCAGTTATGCCCACTGGCTAGGGAAAAGGTGGGATGGAAGCCCTACTGGTGGAGTGGTGAAAAATGCTGTTTTTTCAGGTGCCTGAATGCTTGTGTAAAGCGGCTTCTTCCTCTTGCCTTCACGGCCATTTGCAGCTGCAAAAGCAAAGTGGGGGAGACTCTTCCACTTGTTACTGTTTGGTTTTAAGTGGGATCCCCCTCAAATTAGGAGCCCATTTTCTAATAAGGCAAGAAGTTTTCTTAAAGCTCTTTTTCCCTGCCTGGCAGGAGAAGCTGTGGTTTTCCCTGTAACTCACAGCTTGATGAGTAGAAACAGTGGGGAGAGAGTGAGTCAGAAAGGATCATTGCTAACTGCTGGGTGCACTGCCTGTTTGACGCCCTTCACCCCTTTCTTCAACACCCCTTCTTTTAATGGCTATATTGGGAAGGTGCTACATAAGACAGTTTCATGACCTCTGGAGCGTAAAGAGATGCTTGGACCATTTCATGCTGCAAACTACATTTTGCAAAGTATTCTGACATGTCAGTCTTAATGTCAGGAGAAGCATTGATGCTTCCTTCTTAAATGTCGATGGATGTTTCAATGGAGAGCTGTTGGCCTGGCAGTAAAGAGGAAGCTGCCTTACATCAAGTCAGACCATTGGTCCATCTAACTTAGGATTGTCCACACTGACTAGCAGTGACACTCCAAGGACACAGGCAGAAATATTTCTCTGCCCTCCCTGGTGATGCCAGGGATTGAACCTGGAACCTGCTGCATATACTCTTCCACTGAGCAATGACCCTCTTATTATTGCAAATAAGTTTGATTGTTGGAATAAATGATGGCCCAAACCATGTTTGAACAACATGATCCTTAGGCTCAGGATTGTCATTTTGAATTGCCTTCATATAAGATTTTTGTTTAACATTTGAGCAGCAGAGACTATCAGTCTTCTGACTGCTTATGAAACTTTCATTGGAAGTAGTGTGCTGAGTTTTGGCCATCATACTACAGAAAGCAGGCAGAGTCCAAGCCTGTTAACTTGTAAAAGTGCTACATTCAACTCTGACAGAATTTAGGGGAAAGAGACTGAGGTGGGGCTTGTGACTCTTTTATTAGAAAGCATGGCATAAACAAGAGAGAGATCGGTTCTTTCCCCAACACGCATTGAAAACAAGACTCATAGCTCCATATTTCCAGAAGATGAGCCCAGCAACTCATACAAACTCTAACTATTTTCTGGGGAATACTATATATAAGCAGATATATGTGGGTGAATCTTATTTTTATTATAGGAATATTATTAGAATGAAGTGTTAACAACTTCCCATTCTTGGCTATATTTCAGCTAGACTTGGACTTAATGCATCTTTCCCTTCTGTTTTTGTTTCCTTGTTTTTAAAATACCTCTCCAGCTGGATCAGAACCACAACACCAATGGGGAGAGCTTTGATCCTTACTCCCTGCCACAGTTCCAATTAAAAAAGCATGCACACATGCTCCTTTTTGACCTGGAATGAAAATTGCCATTGGCTGGCCAATAGCTCCTAGGTGAAAATAACTTTGGGTTCAATTTTCAATGAGGTAGAAGCATGAGAAAATCTCCTCCTCCCATGACATAGCCCCAGTTGGCGTCTCCATAGTCATTATTAAAAACACACACAAGATGGGGAGGGCAGGTCTTGTCTTCATAAAGCTGTGATTAACAACTAGTGTTAGGGGAATGCCACTTTAAGAAGCAGATAGAAGCAGGAAGCCAAGCTAAAGCTGAAATCCTATACACACAGTGGCGTCGCTAGGAGGGTGCGGAGGGTGTGGGCTGCACTGGGTGACACACACAGGGGTATGATGCACACAGGGGGGTGACGTGCTAAAATCGCAGTGGTTCAGAGTAACCCCACCATATTATATACCGTTGGATGTGGAATTTCGAGCAGAAGGCAATGCAAAAAAACCAGAGTGAAATATTTCCTTTCTCTCAAAAGTTATGGCCAAAAAACTAGAGAACAAAAATGCATGGATCCCTATGGAAAGTGAAAGTGAGCCGTATCGCGCATTTATTCGCGAGTAGGTGAACTTGCATTAGTCTGTTGGAAAGGGCAGGCTGAGTGGAATCCAATGACACCAGAATGGTCCTGATCCAATGGATGCAGCCCCCCAAAAACACCTGAGAAGTGAGTCCCTCCCTTCAAGCAGATGAATGTATGGAAAGTGAAACTAAGCCTCACAGTCAAGTTTACTCGTGAGTAAGCAAACGTGCCTTGGCTGGTGTGGAAGATCAGGTGAAGGAGAGTGTAAGGCTACCAGAATGGTCCTGATCCTATGCACCTGCAGCTAAACAAGTGCTCCAGAAGGCAGCCTCCCCCCCTCTCCACTAAAAAGGATCAAAACAGAGGCTTCAGCTGATAAGGGGAACCTTTTTGAGACTTGCAAAGCCAGGTGGATCCTGATAGTGATCTGGTTTAAACAGAAGTTCTTAAATTGAACTGGGCACTGGGTAGGGCTGAAAATCTTATGATTTTTGTAGCAGGCAGGCTCCAGAGCAAATTCACTTGGTGGAACAGGGCTGGCTTCTGCTTATTTAATTTTTGGTTTTACTTGAATTATTTATACTTATTTATTTTGATTTGCCTGATGATGTCACTTCCACCATGACATCACTTCTGGTGGGTCTTGGACAGATTGTCATTCTAAAAAGTGGGTCCCAGTGCTTAAAGTTTGAGAACTGCTGCAATAAGGTGTTAGTAAGTTGACACCCTGGGGTGTGTGTGACACCACTAGTGACCAAAATCACTAAAATCATAATTTGGAAGAATAATACCATCATGTTATACATCAATCAATGCGCAATTTCATGCAGAATATGTTCTGTCTTTGTTCTATCAAATGGTACAGCCAAAAAAACAGTGGGGGCGGAGTGATGGTACATTACCACGCCCACCACCTGGGGTGTTGCCCCACCTACTGTATGGTGACACGAACCCTAGTGACACCAGTGTATACACACTTTCCTGGAGTAGACAGCATAGAATTCAATGGAACTTAGTGGAATGGAACATAACGAGTAGACTAGCATAGAGTTGGGCCAACTATCAGCAGATCCAATGCTCTCCACTCACTTTGCTTGCCTCTGGACTGGCAGTCAGGACGGGGACAGTAGGAACTGTCACAGCTAGATTTTGAACTGTTTCTCATCTTACACCATCTTGGTTTAGCTAACTCAGGGCCATTTTAATACCATTTGCAGAAATGTACAGAGAGGTGCTTAAAGGTTTGGGTGAAGGCTTTTATTTGACTCTCCCTTGTGGAACTTGATAAAATGTCTAACTTTTTTTTTTTTTTTACTTAAGATTGTTTTTCCTTTCAAAACGCCCTGTTTCTGTTCTCAGGAGGAGCTGCTTGTTGTAGCTATTGGACAGAGGGCTAGTGCATAGGTCATCATAACCAGCTTCTGCATAAAATGAGTTCAGCCTCAATGGTGGACTCATTCATTTGCACAAACTCTTCAAGCTGCTCATGAAATGCTGCCTATTAATTTGTTTATACAGATCTCAAGGACACTGTGGTGCAAACAATTAAAGGGTTGACTCTCTGTTCAAACGGAATCGCTTCAATATGGGAAGACATGATGGCAGCCAGCTTTTCTTTCTTGACTTTTCTAGTCCAAATATTGCCTTTCTTTTAGCATACATTTGCTACTTATAATGCTTTTAATAGCCTCGGGCTGACCTGGAAGCCATTGAAACCAACATAGTGCTTGCGTGCGCTTCTGCTTGGCCACGCATTTACATACAGTTAACTGGAATAGAACACACATTTTCAGTAGGATCTACATCTGTGAGACACATCAGGGCAAACTTGTAGCCGAAGTTGTGATGTTAAAAGCATCCCAGAATGGAGAGGTTAAATGAAAATTGTATTGTGATAATTTGCAATGCGAAGAAGTGTGCACAGATCAAATCTCTTCATCAACCCCAGGACTACTACAGTTGCCTGAAGTGAGCAAACCCAACTTTGGTTTTGTTTCCACCCTTTCCTGTGCTCCTATATTTGCCCATCTCCCCAATGCCGAATTAAATGTTACCTACACAGGTGAGCACATTTGCTATCTGGGGCATGATTGTGGTGACATGCTGGTTTTGGTTTCTGACCTTGATGACCCAATGACCCAAAGGTTACACAACTTGGCAGGCCAATAATAGTGGAAAACACACAATGTTAAGGTCAAACTCGAAACAGCAGAAGACCTGTCTCCATGTGGTACTGCCCTAATCATGGGTAAATCAGGGAATGTAGAGATCTGTACTCCCACCAACACCTGGAACATGCTTCTCCACAACTGATTTTCTCTCATTCAACATCCTTTTGGTATTGAAGGCCAGCTACTGGTAAAATCAACTTGGAGACCAGACAGACCATAACTGAAATTCAGGGAGGTGATGGAGTGTTCCTGATGATGGAATAAAGTCAGGTATCCTTAGTTTCCAAATATACGTGATCATGTTTGTCACTCAGGCAGTCTTTCCTTGTGGAAATAAGCCTTAATGTGCTGCTGGTCTGGGCTGATTGGCTGCATGACATTTGTAAAGCTGGGAGTATAAGAATATGCAGCTCATTAGCTTATGGACAAATCATCCCATATAATTATGCAGAAGCCTGCCTCCCACCAGCTTGCACTGGGTGCCCCTGATATAAATGGCAGCCTGGCTTGGGGCCAGTTTCAACTGTGTGTGAATGAATCCTCGAAAACATCTGCCTCTGGTCATGTTTGAACATGGAGGCTTTGTATCTTCTAATAAGTTGCTTTGAAGTAGCTTGCCTTTCCCAGGGCTAGTTTCCAATGCCCAGGGCTGAGGTCATGCTGTCCTCCATAAATCATATTACTGAGAGTCGTAGCATGGCTGTACAGTATGCTGCATTAGTAGGGAACTGGTCCTGCTATCAAATGGTTTGATGCTCTAGTTTAGCATATCTTGTGGTTTTTATTGCACAACATTTTCATTCTCTCTTTGAAGTTTCTAATGTGCCATGTCATTCTCCCACAGGAATAAATCTATATGCCCTCCATCAGATTGTCCATCAGATTCTTGCAACCTAATAGATTATTTGCTTGAAATAAAATTAAAATCATCCCGCAGGAACCCATTGGAAAAGGCAGTTCAAAAAGTTGTCTGAATCTTTGCAACTTTTTGCATACACCTTCTGCATTCAAACACCTTTCCCATCACTTCTGATCATATCAAACTCTCTTTGTCATTGTTAGACTATTATGAGAATTCCAGTCAGATCACAGCATATAAAGTTCCCAGTTTCCAAAGAGCTCGCTAATTTCCCATCAACATCAAAGGAATGATGATTGATTTGTTTCCCTTAAACGTAGGAATGGAAAGCATTAGTCTATTAAAAATGGTTGCCAATATGAATCCCCATTAGACCATTCTTCAACAAAAACATTTACATTTGGCAAATATATTTGCATCTTTGAACTATATTAGATTTGCTCCAGTGCCTCTTCCAATAAATAAATTGGGTCATGGAGAAGTCACTTTAAAAAATGAGCTATGGCTTGGAGGCTTCTTGGGGGAAATTTGATGTCAAAGAGTTGCTAAAGGAACCTGTCTCAGAAAAGGTGGTAACAATAGCTGGGACCAGTGAGAAGGTTCAACCAACTGGCATCAGTTCAGTTGGCAAGGAAGAGTTAATGAAAAAACATGTGTGCGAACTCACAAAGGCAAGCAGGCTCACACAAACACACCATTGTCTTAACAGTATAATTGTACTGAAGCTAATATATAGCCCTGATTAGTGATGGCCTGATCCAAGGAGCTTCACTTTTTCATTCTGTAGCTTGATGACAAGATCTCCACTAGGGTTGCTCACATTCAGGATTGAAAATTAAAGGGAAGATTGGGCTTGATCTAGGCAGCTACAGATGGAATGCCAGCTGCAGGGAGCAACAGCAGGAGAGGGATATGTCTTTCTCTTTTGTGAGCTCCCCAGAGCTGGCTGATTGGCCACTGTAGGAAACCCGATATGGATTACAGGGACCTATGCTCTGATCTAGCAGGATGGTGCTTGTGTCTCTAGCAATGGGATATACTTCTGCCTCACTAGATTCTAGATTTGATACATGGCTTCTTGTGGGCAAATGAAATGTTTCATTTTAGGAGCAAATCCAGGACCTGTTGATTTCTAGCAGGTTTCAACCCAATCTAGAAATACAGGTCTCTTCAAGAATGGAGTGTTTTGCTTCTTCCTCTCTGCCTTGGTACATGTGAGGTTTTTCTTTTAAAATCTAATTCTGAGATCACCTCTCCACAGAATGTGCCCTGCTTAAATGATCCCTATTTAATAAAAGATTAAATAAGGTTCGCTAAATAGATAAGTGAAATTGAAGGGATTATTCCCTTTCCTAGAGGAGTCTAGTAAAATTTACCAGGGCTTGTCAGTTCCATGAATTTTCTCAGGACTGGATGAAGAGACTGAAAGGGAATGGCTGTCAGTCTTGCAATACAAGTATGTGCCACCTACCAATGTTCCTGCAAATGACTGATTGCATAAACGACAGTGGTCCTGCTAAATCCACCAGGCTAACTTCCTTCCTGGCTCAACTAGCTAACCATTGCTTTGTGTGCTTTCCATGCATGCTTTCACTGGCTAGCTACCTACCTGGTTTCCTGGTCACACAAGGCATTCTGAGGTGTTACCTGGCTGCCACAAGGCATTCTGGGGTGCAACCTGGCTGCCATTAGCAGTTGTCCTGGCAATGACAGATGCACCTAATGACAGGGTTTATAAAACATATCCCTGTTGTTAATTGACACATACGTGCACAGTACTTCTAAAAGTATTGATGTGCTTGGTCTTCTCATAACCCTTTCACTTTGCTTCCCCCAACCCACAAAAACATTCCACTTGGCAACTGTACTGAGACTGGAACCCAGCTTCCTACCTGTACCTGAGACTGTGTGTCGGGGAGGGGATCGATTTCTGGCACAGTTTCCTTTGTTGTGCTTTTCATAAGCATGTATATAGATGCACAACTTTTGCATCTGATTGTCTCCACTGCCAGCAGGATAATGATTGTAGAGGGAATTTCAGAAGCTGTGCCAGATTTTGTGAACCAGTCCAGAGGTTTGAAAGAGATTTGACAGAATGAATTCATTCTGCTCTCTGCCAAAACTTGCTGGAGTGGAACAGGGTGGTTCTGGACATCCCTTCCTTTTTCACCACATGCTCCTTAGCATGCCGGCCAAGGATCTTAGACCCAGTTTGGAATTCCAACTAAATCAGATGTCTGTCGGATGTGAAACATTAAGAGTTGGTACGGCCTGCTAAAATCTGTCTCCTGTGTTTCAGTCCCACTGCACAACTCCTTAATTTCCCATTAGGCAATGCAGCCACAAAAACCGGTTTCCTCTTTTTAACATATTCTCTCTCCATTAGCAAAGCAAATCAGTGTCAATTATTTTTGTATTAGGTTACTTTATGAAAAGTATATCTCTCAACAGCAGGAAAGTCTGAGGGCTTCTAAGACTCACACGGACATAATGAAAGCTGCCAACAAAAATGTAAAATAATACAGATTCATATGAACCATGAAAATATTAGATTGGAACTCAAACAGTAACCTTTAAACTTTAGCATGAGAATAACAAAAACACCAATAGGGAATTTAGAATGTGTGCATATATACATATTTTTTTAGGCATCTGTCATCTCAGATCTGTATTTTTTTAAAAACTGAGTGAAAAAACCAATTTTAAGAACCCAGTCCTATGCCAGCTTCTGCCGGTGAGATGGGCACACATGCAGTCATGGAGCTGCACCTATCAACTGGGGTAAATACAATGCAGGGGGATAGGGTGGAATGGAAATGGGAAGGAGGCATTTTGGGGCAGGGGGAGGATAAAACAGGAGGCAGTTCAAGCTTGGGAGGGGGGCAGGGACAACGGAGAAGGCCTCCGCTGCATCCTACCTGGGCCTGAAAGCCCTGCACGGATTACTTGATTCTGAGCCAATGATTTAGCTGGTGTGGATGTGTAGACCCATAGAAGCTAGTGGGGCTTGACATGGGGTAAGGGAACAAATATTCTCTAGCTGCCTCTGCCTGTGCAGGTTACTGGGGTGGTCATTTCAGTGCACTGTATTGTGGCACAGGTAGGCTATATAGCAGTGTGTTACCCTGCACATGCCTGATCTCATCTGATCTTGGAAGCTAAGCAGGGTCAGGCCTGGTTAGTACTTGGATGGGAGACCGCTTGGGAATACCGGGTGTTGTAGGCTTATACCATAGTCTTTCGAGACTGAAGGTTGCCAACCAAACTGTCTGTCACACATTTAGCAACAGGACCCACTTTTTAGAATGGGACCCACTGTCAGGACCCACCGGAAGTGATGTCATGACCAGAAGTGGCATCATCGAGCAGGAAAACTTTTAACAATCCTAGGCTGCAATCCTACCCACACTTACCCAGGAGTAAGTCCCATTGACTATCATTGTTAAAAGAATATACATAGTAGCTTGTTGAAAGTACAGGTCTGTAACATTTCACCAAATGCAGTCAAATCCCATGGCAGCATCAAGTCTAATATATTAAAAATAATTATTGAAACGAATGGGGACCCACCTGAAATTGGCTTGCGACCCACTTAGTAGGTTCCGACCCATAGTTTGAGAAACGCTGCTATATAGAATTCAGCTGTTGATGTTAAGTCAAAAACCCACAAACAAAAGTAAACCTTTAAAATTTTATATATTTAAATTCTTCTCTTTTGGTTCTCCTTTGCTTTTACTATGATCTATCTGGCTGTGATTTCATCAATAAATCTGACTTCTGTTTATGTTCAAGGTGTCACTTTTTCTTAGTCCCACGTCTACCCTTCTAACGTTATCCATCCTGCTTCTTGCTCTGTTCCTTTTTCAATAATTTTGTGGAAACATTCCACTGGGATAAAGGTCAATGACATTTGGGATCTCATTATTAGTTATTAGATTACAGGTCTGATACCAACAGTGCAAACCTGTGCATGTTTACTTGGAAGTAAGTCCTGCTGCGTTCAATGTATTTTTCCTAGGATTCCTAAGACTGAAAAATATTTGTTCTGAAACTGTTGAATTTTGGGCCCCTTGTGCATCCTTTGACTTTTCAACAGTTGATGACCCTATTAAATACTTGATGGCCTGATTTTTTTTTAATACTACTTTCTGGTGATAATGTGAAATTATGTAAAAATCCTGTCTATGCTGTTTTAATTAGTGATGAGTTAGTTTGTTTTGGGATGGAAATTAGCATCATGCACCCCTAACGGTGCCTCAGAAGAAACAGGTATATAAGTGCCAAATCTTTCAATTCAGATTAAAATCTACGCTAAAGAAGAATTCCAGTTTTGTCTCCCTCTCTCCCTTTCTCTAACACAGGGGTGCCTGAACCCCAGCCTGGGGGCTATTTGCGGCCCTCAGGGACCCCCAATCTGGCCTGCTGGGAACCCCCAGTCTCCAATGAGAGATTGCTGGAGCCCGTGCTGGCCTGATGTGACTGCTCTTACCATGAGGGCAACTTTTCCACCTTTTGTATGAGCTGTGGGTTGAGGGCTCCCTCCACTGCTTGCTGTTTCATGTCTGTAAAGCAGCAGTGGCAGTGAAGGAAAGGCCAGTCTTGAGCTATTGCAAGACCTTCATTCATTCATATAAGTTCCATCTCTAATATATTCATTTATGTAAATTTATTCAAATTTTAAATGTAAATTAATTCTTTTTTTCCTGGCCACCCAATACAGTGTCAGAGAGATGGTTTGGCCCTCCTGCCAAAAAGTTTAGACACCCCTGCTCTAACATATACTGGGGTTTATCCACTGGGCTTTACCAGAATGTTGTCCACTGTTGTCTGATGTTTGTTTACAGGGCTTGTCCACAATGCCAAATGAGTCAGTCTTCTCAAATGGCAGAGGTCACCTGTTTTGGCAAACTGGGTTCTGAGCAGCAGAAGCAATACTCTTGCCATAGGAAAAAGGCAAGACAGAGACCCGAGCTCTCCTTTCCTTCCCTCTTTGGTGTGCAGCTATTGCATCAGAGGGAGAAAGAGCCTGGCTTTGGGGGAATGTAGCGTTTCTGCAAATTACTGCAATGGCAGCAAACTGAACTATGTCCAGGTGTTTGGGAAGTCTTTTCTGTGTATTTCAAAGCAAATTCAAAATGAGCAGGGTGTGTGGGTAAGCTCATTAAAACTATGATGGCAAACTTTCATCAGGTGATGGCACAATTGGTGGCTCCTGAGCATCTGTGTTTGAACTGGTAGTGGCTATATGGGTTAAGCCATTTCTGCCCAATGTTGCATATATGCAACAGGGACCAAACATGTATACCTGTGGGCTGGGAAGAAATGGGTTAAAGATGGATCTGTAGAAGTGCAACACACTGCATTTTTATAAATACAGGTCATTTTTATGACCATAAAGAAAGTGGTGAAGACTTCTTGAGTGTGAGACTAGATCAAGAAACACAAAGTCCCAAGCCTGCATAATCCTGTTGATGCTGGCGGAAAAGGTAAGTGAGCTGTTGCCCCAAATCTTTTCCTGCTTGCTTTCAGCAAATGAGAAGAAGGTCAGAAAGCTGACTGCAGAGGACAGAGGGATAGCAGGCTAGTGAGGGGACCCAAGGGGGGCAGGACACCCTTCATCGGTATGCTGCTCCCCCTTAACCTACCTGGCCTTGCAACTATGCATGCTGCTGTGAGCTCCTTGGAGAACGGGCAGAAAAGAAATGTAATAAATCACAAAATTCTAATTGAGTAGATATGGATTTTCTCTACCTTTCAGTACAACCTTCAGTACTGAAGATTGAAATAGCCTAGGGTTGAAGTTGCACAAAAAAGAGGAAATAAGTCCACAAATATGGGGGTGGGGGCCCCAAAGTTTTTTGAGCTTTAAGAAATCCAGAGTATATAAGTTTCTAGTCCTCAGGAATATTTTGTACTTATAAATCAGGTACACTATTTAAACAACCAGAATTAAACTAATATTTATTTATTGCTATGAGACAGGAAGTGGTACCCCCACATGCAAAGAAAATCAACTGGGGAGAGTTGGGAAGAGTACAGTGTTCTCCTTCTGCCTGCTGCATTGTGCTTCCAATCTCTTCCCCACCTTCCACTTGACCTAATCCTTGCAACTCCTGAACTAACACACAGGTTATGTCACCATTGCATCTGCTTAAGCCCTTTGGAGTCCACTGAAAGGATCTGATGACAAACGTGAGGGGAAAGTAGTTGTTCCTTCTTTTCAGCAGAACACCAGTAAATGCCTTAAATTACATGCATGCTTATTTATATTATAGCATGAATAGCTTCAAAACCACCACACCACCAGTTCTCCTGCTGCTGCTCTGTGCCCTCAACCTCATCTCCTGCTGCTCTGGATGGGTTCGTTCTTCTCCCATTTCAAAAATCAAATAAGGAAACTATTTTCCATCCATCATTCAGAATGCCCTTGCTTTGAACTAGTTGTGTTTAGAAAGGTGGGTTAGTGACTCCAGACAGACTTGGAAAAAGGTGCACAGGCTGAAAAAAGGTGCCTCGTGTCTCCCCCCAGCTATATTTTTAATTTTTTTTCTTTTTTTTGCTAAAGTAGTAAAATAATCACGGTACTACCAAACACCACTCTGGAAATAAGAAGGTTTTGAATAGGCAATATCTACTTTATGAGAGAATGCTGAAAAATATTTTGTATGGAAGAAACTTTTCTTCCTTTTAACATCAGAGACAGATTTTGGATTGTTAAAAAAATAAATAAATCTTAGAGCCTTCTCCTTTAAGGAACTTGGGCTTTGGTAAGAAGCAAGTTAATGGACTTGTGTGGGGAGGGGGGGGGTGAAGCAGAGATTCTGCATCCCTGCCACAATACCATTAGGTCATTTAAGGTATTATCCAAGTCAAAAAGTTTTTTAAAGCAGAAGATCCTAGCAATCTTCTGCTTTAAAGGGACCTATTAGCTGGGGTAAGACCTTAAACAGCCTAGCAGTCTGACCCTTAAAAAAACTAGATGGAGTTTAACAGGAAGCAGTTACGGTCTGTTTCCTGTTAACATCTAGTCATTTGCAAGCAGCCAGGCTGCCAGGAGGCAGGCTAGAGGTTGCTATGTGTGCCTAAGCTTGTAGTGACCTAGTTTAAGCAAGAATTTTGCCTCTCACCCTGGTAAATTTAAACTGAGTGGGTGGGTTGGGGGACAGGTATCCATGGTATTTGCAGTTTTAAGTATCTGTTGTTGTTGTTGTTTTTTGGGGGGGGGGGTCCGGAATGGAACTCCTGTGGATACCGGGGCATAGCTGTAATCCTATGCATGTTTGTTCACAGGAAAGGTCCATTGTGTTATAATCCATATATATGTTGCCACGGAAGCACGTTCCAAGTCAAATTTCTTTGTTTCTTTAAAAAATGCAGAGAGAGAATGAGAAAACTCTTGGAACTTCATTCCCATTTTATAAATTCATATGGAAGACTTGCACATATCTCCATTTGATTCAGTTTACCTTTACTGCCTGAAAAGGACTGTAACTTCAGATTATTGCTTGGCCCATGGGCTTATTGGTTGGCCCATTTCACATCAAGTTATTCAACTGATAAAAGAAAGCAGCATCATAAGCTTTCTCCTGCACACCCAAGTATATTTTCAGAAACTGTAATGTTATTTCTTGATTTCCATTCTTGCTATAAACTCAGCTGCTGGTAAGGACCCAGATCACAACTGAACCTAATGACACTGTCCAAATGGACATATTGATTTCTTTACTAGACTGCATTTAGATGAAGGAAATCAATCACCCTTGCCTTGAGCAACAGAAATAATGTGGCATCTTAGCACCCTTTTCCATCCTATGTTTACATAATGTTTACTAATTGTTAGAATATGATTTTGGTAGTATATGTATTGGCAACCTTCAGTCTCGAAAGACTATGGTATCGCGCTCTGAAAGGTGGTTCTGGCACAGCGTCTAGTGTGGCTGAAAAGGCCAATCCGGGAGTGACAATCCCTTCCACACCGGGAGCAAGTGCAGTCTGTCCCTGGTCTGTCTCCCTGGCTATGGGCCTTCCTTCTTTGCCTCTTAGCCTCAGACTGTTGGCAAAGTGTCTCTTCAAACTGGGAAAGGCCATGCTGCACAGCCTGCCTCCAAGCGGGCCGCTCAGAGGCCAGGGTTTCCCACTTGTTGAGGTCCATCCCTAAGGCCTTCAGATCCCTCTTGCAGATGTCCTTGTATCGCAGCTGTGGTCTACCTGTAGGGCGCTTTCCTTGCACGAGTTCTCCATAGAGGAGATCCTTTGGGATCCGGCCATCATCCATTCTCACGACATGACCGAGCCAACGCAGGCGTCTCTGTTTCAGCAGTGAATACATGCTAGGGATTCCAGCACGTTCCAGGACTGTGTTGTTTGGAACTTTGTCCTGCCAGGTGATGCCAAGGATGCGTCGGAGGCAGCGCATGTGGAAAGCGCTCAGTTTCCTCTCCTGTTGTGGGCGAAGAGTCCATGACTCGCTGCAGTACAGAAGTGTACTCAGGACGCAAGCTCTGTAGACCTGGATCTTGGTATGTTCCGTCAGCTTCTTGTTGGACCAGACTCTCTTTGTGAGTCTGGAAAACGTGGTAGCTGCTTTACCAATGCGCCTGTTTAGCTCGGCATCGAGAGAATGAGTGTCGGAGATCTTTGAGCCAAGGTACACAAAGTCATGGACAACCTCCAGTTCATGCTCAGAGATTGTAATGCAGGGAGGTGAGTCCACATCCTGAACCATGACCTGTGTTTTCTTCAGGCTGATTGTCAGTCCAAAATCTTGGCAGGCCTTGCTAAAACGATCCATGAGCTGCTGGAGATCTTTGGCAGAGTGGGTAGTGACAGCTGCATCGTCGGCAAAGAGGAAGTCACGCAGACATTTCAGCTGGACTTTGGATTTTGCTCTCAGTCTGGAGAGGTTGAAGAGCTTTCCGTCTGATCTGGTACGGAGATAGATGCCTTCTGTTGCAGTTCCAAAGGCCTGCTTCAGCAGGACAGCGAAGAAAATCCCAAACAAGGTTGGTGCAAGAACACAGCCCTGCTTCACTCCGCTTCGGATGTCAAAAGGGTCTGATGTGGAGCCATCGAAGACAACAGTGCCCTTCATGTCCTTGTGGAAGGATCTGATGATGCTGAGGAGCCTGGGTGGACATCCGATCTTGGGGAGAATCTTGAAGAGGCCGTCTCTGCTGACCAGGTCGAAAGCCTTTGTGAGATCTATGAAGGCTATAAAGAGTGGCTGTCGTTGTTCCCTGCATTTCTCCTGCAGTTGTCTAAGGGAGAATACCATATCAGTGGTGGACCTGTTGGCTCGGAATCCACACTGCGATTCTGGATAGACGCTCTCTGCAAGTACCTGGAGCCTCTTTAGTACAACTCGGGCAAACAGCTTTCCTACAACGCTAAGGAGAGAGATGCCGCGGTAGTTGTTGCAGTCACCCCTGTCACCTTTGTTCTTGTACAGCGTGATGATGTTTGCATCCCTCATGTCTTGAGGTACTCCACCTTCTCTCCAGCAGAGACAGAGGATTTCATGCAGCTCAGTGACAATGATCTCTTTGCAGCATTTTAGGACTTCAGCAGGGATGCTGTCTTTTCCAGGTGCCTTGCCAAAGGCAAGGGAGTCCAGGGCCACGTGAAGTTCTTCTAGGGTTGGTTCGCTGTCAAGCTCTTCCAGTACAGGCAGGCACTCAATGTTGTTCAGTGCTTCTTCGGTGACTACATTTTCTCTGGAATATAGCTCAGAGTAGTGCTGCACCCAGCGTTCCATCTGCTGCGCCCGATCCTGGATGACCTCGCCTGTGGCAGACTTCAGAGGGGCAATTTTCCTCTGTGTTGGACCTAGGGCCTGCTTGATACCATCATACATCCCCTTGATGTTGCCCGTGTCAGCTGCTATCTGTATCTCGGAACAGAGCTGGAGCCAGTAGTCGTTAGCACATCTCCTGGCAGTCTGTTGGACTTTGCTGCGAGCAGTTCGGAGGACCTGCAGGTTGCGCTCACTGGGACAGACCTTGTATGCTGCTTGAGCTCTCCTCTTTTCCTCAATGACTGGTGTCAACTCCTCAGAGTGGGCTTCAAACCAGTCTGTCGCCTTGTTGGTCTTCTTGCCGAATATGGACAAGGCGGTGTTGTAAACGGTATTCTTGAAATGTTCCCATCTGTTGGATGCGTTTGCGTCGGCCGGGCCTGGAAGAGATTCCTCAAGCGCTTGTGCAAATTCCTCCACTTTTCTCTGATCCCTGGTCTTGCTGGTATCAATGCGAGGTCTTCCTTCCTTTTTCGTGTGATACAGTCGCTTTGTTTGCAGTTTCACTCTGCTGCACACCAGGGAGTGGTCAGTGTCGCAGGCAGCACCATGATAACTGCGTGTGATCTTGATGCTGGGAAGGCTGGAGCGTCTGGTGAGGATCAGGTCGAGCTGGTGCCAGTGCTTTGATCTTGGATGTCTCCAAGAGACTCTATGTTGGGGCTTTGTGTTGAAGAACGTGTTGCTGACACAGAGACCGTGATGACAGCAAAACTCTAGCAGGCGTTGGCCATTTTCGTTCATCCTCCCAGTGCCAAACTGACCTAAGCAAGTGGGCCATGAACTGTTATCAGCACCAACTCTAGCATTGAAATCGCCGAGGATGAACAATGGCTCTTTTACAGGGATTTTCTTGACAGTGGTGGCCAGGTCATCATAGAATTTGTCTTTGGCTTCTGCTGGAGATGACAGAGTCAGTGCATAAGCACTGATGAGAGTGATAGGTCCTGCTGATGACTGGAGCTGCAGGGACAAAATTCTTTCACTTCCCACAGTAGGTGGGATGATGGATTTCAGCAGGGTATTTCTGACCGCAAAGCCAACGCCATGTTCCCTGGTTTCGTTTGGTGGTTTTCCCTGCCAGAAAAATGAGAAATTTCTCTCCTTGACAGATCCGGAATCTGGCAGCCTAGTCTCTTGAAGGGCGACGATGTCCATCTGCAGTCTGCTCAGCTCCATGTCGATGACAGCTGTTTTGCGTGCGTCGTCTATTTCTTGCAGGTCATCAGAGAAGCCAGGTGTCATTGTCCTAACGTTCCAGGTGCCCAGCTTTAGGGCAGTAGTTTTCTGTTTTCGGTTGCATGGTGCAGAGTTGTCGATCCGCTTGTCGGTTTTCACCCTAAACCCCACGCACCCCATGAGGTTAACGGACCGTGGCGAGGCAACACCTTACTGGCTGGGGACTGCCCAGCTTAAGGCGGGCGGTAGCTGCCCAATGAGATGCAATGATCTCTCCCACCGTCGGAAGCAGCCCCTGGCGTCATGCTCTACGCCAATCGAGCAAAGACTTATAACCGGTAAACTGCTGCTTCCCGTGTTGTGCCGACGCCGTATGGCGAAGTTGGAGTGTCCTCTCCAGTGCGCGAAGCCTGGGTAAAGAAGGTATGGAGGATAGGCTGTTACCCATGCAGCAAATCCCCCCTCTCCACGTCGCTGGAATGGTCCAATGGAAAGGCAGAAGCCAATACGGTTGGTTCCAGCGGCGACGCAGGAGTTGCCAGAACGTGACTGTGTTCAGCCATGAACTGCCTAAGGGACTCCGGCTCCTGATTTTGCCTCGAGGTTGACTCCTGAAGCCTTTTCCAGAACTGGATGTAGCCACAAGGCAGTGGAGGTTTGAGGTCAGAGTTTCCTTCTCTTAGATGAGCTGCCTTCCTAGGCTGACGAGTCCCATCTACCCGGTGGCTGTTTAGTCGCCTCTTACGACAAGTACAGCCAAACTGAGGGCCTATTCTTAGCCCCAGCCCCCAGGGGACGATTTTGGTAGTACACATTTGAATATTCATTTTGAATTGAGTAGAATGGAACAACAAAGCAGTACTTTCCATTTCCCTCAAAACGGCCATGGTGCCAGAAGATTGGATGATAGCAAATGTCACGCCTATTTTTAAAAAGGGAAAGAGGGGGGACCCGGGAAACTATAGGCCGGTTAGCCTAACATCCATACCGGGTAAGATGGTGGAATGCCTCATCAAAGATAGGATCTCAAAACACATAGACGAACAGGCCTTGCTGAGGGAGAGTCAGCATGGCTTCTGTAAGGGTAAGTCTTGCCTCACGAACCTTATAGAATTCTTTGAAAAGGTCAACAGGCATGTGGATGCGGGAGAACCCGTGGACATTATATATCTGGACTTTCAGAAGGCGTTTGACACGGTCCCTCACCAAAGACTACTGAAAAAACTCCACAGTCAGGGAATTAGAGGACAGGTCCTCTCGTGGATTGAGAACTGGTTGGAGGCCAGGAAGCAGAGAGTGGGTGTCAATGGGCAATTTTCACAATGGAGAGAGGTGAAAAGCAGTGTGCCCCAAGGATCTGTCCTGGGACCGGTGCTTTTCAACCTCTTCATAAATGACCTGGAGACAGGGTTGAGCAGTGAAGTGGCTAAGTTTGCAGACGACACCAATCTTTTCCGAGTGGTGAAGAGCAGAAGTGATTGTGAGGAGCTCCAGAAGGATCTCTCCAGACTGGCAGAATGGGCAGCAAAGTGGCAGATGCGCTTCAATGTCAGTAAGTGTAAAGTCATGCACATTGGGGCAAAAAATCAAAACTTTAGATATAGGCTGATGGGTTCTGAGCTGTCTGTGACAGATCAGGAGAGAGATCTTGGGGTGGTGGTGGACAGGTCGATGAAAGTGTCGACCCAATGTGCAGCGGCAGTGAAGAAGGCCAATTCTATGCTTGGGATCATTAGGAAGGGTATTGAGAACAAAACGGCTAGTATTATAATGCCATTGTACAAATCTATGGTAAGGCCACACCTGGAGTATTGTGTCCAGTTCTGGTTGCCGCATCTCAAAAAAGACATAGTGGAAATGGAAAAGGTGCAAAAGAGAGCGACTAAGATGATTACAGGGCTGAGGCACCTTCCTTATGAGGAAAGGCTGCGGTGTTTGGGCCTCTTCAGCCTAGAAAAGAGACGCCTGAGGGGGGACATGATTGAGACATACAAAATTATGCAGGGGATGGACAGAGTGGATAGGGAGATGCTCTTTACACTCTCACATAATACCAGAACCAGGGGACATCCACTAAAATTGAGTGTTGGGCGGGTTAGGACAGACAAAAGAAAATATTTCTTTACTCAGCGTGTGGTCGGTCTGTGGAACTCCTTGCCACAGGATGTGGTGATGGCGTCTAGCCTAGACACCTTTAAAAGGGAATTGGACAAGTTTCTGGAGGAAAAATCCATTATGGGGTACAAGCCATGATGTGTATGCGCAACCTCCTGATTTTAGAAATGGGTTATGTCAGAATGCTAGATGCAAGGGAAGGCACCAGGATGAGGTCTCTTGTTATCTGGTGTGCTCCCTGGGGCATTTGGTGGGCCACTGTGAGATACAGGAAGCTGGACTAGATGGGCCTATGGCCTGATCCAGTGGGGCTGTTCTTATGTTCTTATTTCTGGTTTAAAGCTAGAAAGTATCTGGAAAAAAAAATCACTGGTCATTGGGATAAGTTAGTGGTGGTATTAACATAATTTTCTGTTCAGAAAGAATATTTTGCAGGAAGTGTTGTAGATCTTCCTGACTTTTCAGGAAGTCTGATACACTTAACTTTTTCTCTATTTGTGTCTGACTTACATTCCTCTCTTATTACTATTCTGCTTTTTTTCTTTGTCTCCATAGAGAAAGGATATCCACAAGAAAGTGATTTCTTACCGCTAAATACATGGGTTATAATTAGGTTCTGTGCTACACAGTTTACTGTATCTTGATACTTCAGTTGCTATGCTCAAAATTATAACTGGTAAGTCTTCCTAGGCCACTTTGTTATAGCTGAAAGTTTCCTTAATTGCTTGACCCTCTTCTATTGCCATCTCTGAATTGGGAGTGCACTAGATTTTTTAAAACTGCAATACATTATTAAAAGGACAAGATGATGCCCTATGTGTATTTATAAAATGAATGATCTACTTCATTGTCGGGTAGTCTGTTTGTGGTGTTCATATAGCTCTCACTTGAATATCTGCAGAATTTTTAATTTAAGATGTCACTTCTAGTGGTCTTCTAAGCATATTTATCAGTCCCTTCTGATTTTCAACTTGTGTGATGCATGAAATGTCATCAAATTAAATCTGTGTATATGCAGTTCTGTGCACAAATTCAAGCACTGAAATTGTGGAGTGCTCCTCTGAGGTTGGTCAGTCTAACTTCATTGCTTCTTTTTTCAGTGTGAAGATATGGCCAATTAACTATGCATTTGGGTTGTATGTTAATTGATTTGGGATTCAACTCCTTTATGGTTTGCATATTTCATGTGGGTTTTGTTTGTTGCTTTTTTATGATTGTTTTATTTTATGAAATAGTTTTGCAGAGGGTATAGCTCCCTTGAAAGTACTGTCTTTCAGTCTCATCCCTGGTAAAAGGTCATCTATCTCAAAATGTGTTAACATTGCAGTTGATTCTTTGCTTGTTAAATTGTCTCCTTCCCCTGTATATTCAATTAAAATTGTGTTGTTGACTGCTTTCAGTTTTTTTATTAATAAATATGCAGAATAAAAATATGAATAAAAATTTAGATCTTATTTAAATGTATATACATTTAAATATATACATATAAAAATGTATATACATTTTTTCATTGGGGATAACTAGATGGGTTTTTAAAATGTTTCAGGTCTGAAATATCTGTTTTTAATAAGATATAAGAATCAAGCTATTTATTCATGATCCTCAACATCGATCTTCCTAAATTTCAGATCACCCATCATGCATGGAATTCTTTCAGATTTAACATTCTGCTGGAGATAAAATGACTTGCTTGCTTCAGGGTGCTTATTTTTAGGAGGCAGGACCTCACATTACTGTGTCATTAAAATAAAGGATGTGCACACTTGACAGTAGCTTTCAGGTAATTGCTGTATATAATCCACATGGTCATTCTCTCTATGTCATTACTTTGACTGCACCCTATAATTCTGATAAGAATGCTAGAAATGTAAAGAATTTCTGTGAGACATGGTTTGGATTTTCCAAAGCATTTGCACTCTGACCCTTTTAATAAGACAATTGAGAGGACTTGTTCACAGTAAACTCTCTTTTCAGGGTTGAACATTCACAAGTCTTGACTGCACAGTGCACTAAATGCTGGAACACGATACCAATGAACTTTGTAATTTACCTGTTGGAATCAAATTTTTTAAAAATACATTTATTGGGAGCAAAACACAGGAGGCAGATAACAGTGCATGTTTATTTAGTTAAGAAATTTATATCCTACCTTTCCAGCCTGCTTAGGGGACTTCAAGATGGCTTACAAAATATTTCAATATAATAGATAAAACAATGCTAAAACATTATTAAAACCATTAAACAGTCAGGCACAACTGGATTATTAAAAGATGTTTCATAAAAAGTACCAGCCCCCCAGAGACAGCTTTTAAAAGCTTCCCTAAATAAAAAGGACTCTAAAGAGGACTCTAAAGGAGAAGGACTCTAAAGGACTTTAAAGAGGGAGCTGTTCTCAATTCCGTGGTAGGGAATTCTCTAAACAGGGTGCTACCACCGAGAAGGCCCAATTTCTTGCTGCCATCCCTCTCACCTCTACTGGTGGCAGCACAGTAAGAAGGGCCCCCTCTGATGACCTGAGAGAATGGGTAGGATTATATGGAAGGAGGCAGTCCCTCAAATATCTTGGACCCAAGCCATAAAGGGCTTTAAAAGTCAAAACTAGCACTTTGAATTCAGCCTGGAAATGAATCGGCAGCCAAGGTAGTAGCTGAAGCAGTGGCCCAACTGAGTCAAACCAGTGAGACCCAGCAACTACGGGCAGCTGTGTTCTACACGAGTTACAGTTTCCAAACAGTCTTCAGAGGCAGCCCCACGTAGAGCGCAATGCAGTAATATAATCTCGACGACACTAGGGCAGTGGTTCTCAAACTGGCAGGGAGTTTGAGGACCGCAGTAAGTCCTTGCAGGGGAAGGCAGTAGGCCCAGGCGGAAGGCAGCAACACAATCCCCAGGATCGTGCTGCTAAGGGGCGGTGCAGGGACTGGCATGCACTTACCAGTCCCTGCTGCAGCCTCCCAGGGGTGCGGGGAGCTATGTACAACCCTCCACAGGGCTCCCCAACCCTTAGAAAGTGAGAGCGATTGCGCCACACCTCCGCAAAACCGGAGATGGAGACTGATTGCTCTGCTTTCACTTTCTAAAGCTCAGGGAGCCCTGCGGAGTGTTGTGCAGGGCTCTCAGCATCCCCGGGAGGCTTGTTGCCCCACCCATGGCATGAGAAGAGGTCCATCATGGGGGTGACATGCTGACCTCCTGCACTGGGTGACTGTCGCAAACCTAGGGAGGTTTGGGGTGCTCAGAGTTCTTGGTTCTCGAACCCTAAAGCCCTCAAGGCCCCCCTCCCCCGTCCAGTAGTACTGCCACCACCCTGTATGTGCCAGTGCCTCAGTCCAGGGACACTGAGACCCTCTAGGCTTAACTCTATCCCTTGCAGGCGCTGAGCTCTTTCTCCCATTAAAGCTTCAGTCCTCAAGTTACTAGACCTCAATGAGCACTTGGTAGCTTGCTAAACGGTTAGGCAGGATTCTGAAACTTTGTCCCCAACAGACAATGAAACAACTTGGTAAAAGAGATTTTAGTTTATTAAGTACATAAGGCAGCAAATGCTAGAGGCATAAACATCTAGGAAACATATCAGCAATAAAATAATAAAGCTAGCTGGCTATCTCTATTCATCCCTATCTCTCACCTGGGTCAATTAATCTTGTAGATCTCTTAGCTCCAGGCTACCTGTGAGGCCAGATGCCCATGGTGGACAATGGAGCTCACAGCATGCAGGATGTTGCACCCAAAACTCTGCCCAAGAAGAACCGGACACATCCCTTGGGGCACTCATTAGTATACTTCTTATGCTAATAGTACTGAGGTGACTTCATACTTCTTTAGACTGCCCAATCAGAAACGTTTGAGGACAGAACCTTCTCGGAGTGGGTCTGGTTGCTAGCCCTCCTAGTTCTTACCCCTCCCCACTGGAGATCCATAGCTGCATTCCATTCCGCTTGATCAGGTGCCCCTCAGTCTACTGAGGAGTTAAACATTCCAATGGGTTGTAATTCTTGTTGTCTGTCCTTTCTGGCCAGCAAAGGAGAGACAACAATCTTTTTGTTTGTTTACTCACATTCTTGCAGCTAGGAGAAGTCTCCATTACTGACTTAGTTTGGTTTAGGCTTCACATGCTAACCAAGGCCTAGCATGTACATATCCATGACAGTGACAAACCCTAGTGTGCCACTGGGTGGTACACCACCACCCACTTGATGTTACTTATGGTTGTTTATATGGTAAAATGGGTGCCAAGTTGGGAATATGGGATACGTTCACAGAGTACACCTATGGTTTTCAAATTCTCAGGGAGTTTGAAGACCGCCGTAAGTGCTTGCAGGGGAGGGGGGGAGGCAGCTGGGGCGGAGGAAAGGCAGCGATGGGATCCCCAGGATTGCGTTGTTCAGGGGGCTGCAGGGACTGGCATGTACTCACCAGTCCCTGCAGCAACCTCCCAGGGGTGCGGGGATCCCTGCGTGAGCATCTGCAGGGCTCCCCAGCTTGCTAAAATTAAAGCGGAGCGATTGCGCTCCACTTCCGGTTTTGTGGAGGTGGAGTGCGATCGTTGTGCTTTCACTTTCTGGTGGTTGGGGAGCCCTGCAGACGCTCGCAAAGGGCTCCCACACCCCCAGGACGCTGCTGCAGGGACCAGTGAATACATGCCAGTCCCTGCAACTCCCTGAATGACGCAATCCTTGGGATTGCGTCGCTACCTTCCCTCTGCTCCCACGCCTTGGGGAAAAAGGCCAAGGCTGACTGGCTGGGGTGTCGGAACGCCCCAGTTTGAATAGCTCTGGTGTACACTATAGCAGTGTTTCTCAACGTTTGGGGCATTTGGTGGGCCGCTGTGGGGCATTTGGTGGACCGCTGTGAGATACAGGAAGCTGGACTAGATGGGCCTATGGCCTGATCCAGTGGGGCTGTTCTTATGTTCTTAACGTTTGCCCCACTGTACCACTTCAAAAGGTCTACCTATTTGAAGTACCACCGAAACGACATCATTGCCAGTTACTTCTGGGTTGGAAGGCCAGATGTAATGAAATCAACACCAGTAAGAGGTTCAGGGTGAACAGGAGGGCTTTTTCGAGCTCAGAAAAGCATGTATTGGAGCTTTGCCTGCTGAGCTTCCTGCTGCTGTTTTTTGTGTCACATTCCTGGTCTTGCTGCCGGGCAGCAGGTGTCCCGTGGGTACCACTTCACACTAACTCAGTTACCACTGGTGGTACCCATATAATCAGTTCAGAAACACTGCACCACACATTCAGATTACACATTTCTTGAAAACATTCCTTTAAAAAAAGAAAAGACTTTGTAGTAATGGGTATTGCTGGTGGCTCTCCTTGGTCTTTTTTAGATTATGAAGATCCAATCCTAAACAGGGCCAGCACCAGTGCTGGGTGTCACAAACATGCTGTGAGGAGTCAGTGCCAGCCAGCGCTGAGCCCAGTGCCAGCCGGACACTGCCCAGAGCTAGGTAAGAGCTCCAGGCAGCGGTGAGGGCCTTGTGGTCCGGGCAAGGCATCTGGGGTGGGAGAAGGCAAGGCAAGAGGAGGAACTGGTTTGGGAAGGGGACACCAGCAGAGCTCTGTTCCACTGGATTCTAAACTCCATGGCAGGCTGGAAGGCCTAATGTAGGGTCTCTCAAATCTGCACTGCCAAAAGAGCTGGCACAGCCTTGAGAAACCCCAAGGGGTTGGGGCTTGGGGCTCTCCCCAGGTGAAGGAGATGAAAGTCCCCTTCCCCTGAGGAGATCTCAAGTGGCCTCAGTAGTACCGTTGGATACAGAGGTAGCCATTTTGGTGCCATCACACCTGGCAGAACCACCAACTTTAGAATCTTTTATTATTATTCAATTTTCGCACAGTCATGTTGTTTTGGACTCGATTTTGTACATAGCCACTTATTGGGTTCTTCCTGAGGGCCTAGGTCAGGCAGCTATTTTTTGTTTTTATACTATTATGTTACAATTATCGCTGTAGTATATGTGCTGTTCCTAGTCAGGTGGTCTTTTGCAGTCGCGTCACTAGGATTCGCGTCACCCAGTGTGGGAGGCCTGCGCATCGCCCCATGCAGTGGGCGGGGCAATGCCCCAGGTGGTGGGCGTAGTGATGTACCATTGCCCTGCCCCCACTGGTTTTTGGGCTGTACCTTTTGTTTGAACACAGATATTTCAATGTGGTTTGTTTCATTGCATTCTGCATGAAATTATGCATTGATTGATATATAACATGATGATATTATTCCTCCAAACTCTGATTTTAGTGATTTTGAAAACTTGTAGTCACACACAAACAGATCCTGTGTCAACTTACTAACACCTTATTGCAGCAGTTCTCAAACTTTTAGCACTGGGACCCACTTTTTAGAATGACAATCTGTCCAGGACCCATTGGAAGTGAAGTCATGGCCAGAAGTGACATCATCAAGCAAATTAAAATAAATAATTATAAATAATTAAATTAACATAAAACAAATAATTAAATAAGGGGGAGCCAGTCCTGTTCCACCAAGTGAATCTACTCTGAAGTAAGTCCTATTGTGGTCAATGGGGCTTAATTTCAGGAAAGTGTGGGTAGAATTGCAGCCTGTGAGCCCAGTCCTATGCATGTCTACTCAGAAGTAAGTCCCATAGTGGTCAATGGAGCTTACTCTGTAGTCTATCTGCAATAACACCCCCCCCCCCCCGCAAAAGAATCAGTGAGATTCGCAGCCCTCTCCAGTGCCCAGTTTAAAGTTCTTCTATTTCAGGCATATCCAGATAAAGATCCTCCTGGCTTCACAAGTGCAAAATAGAAAACATTCCCCTTACCAGTTCAAGCCACTTTTTTGTCCTTCTTAGTGGGGGGGGGGGAGGCTGCCTTCTGAAGCATTTGTTGCACTTCAGCTCCATTGAATCAGGACCGTTCTGGTGTCCTCACATTCCCCTTTGCCTGGCTTGACCAAGGCACATCTGTCTACTCGCGAGTAAACACGACCATAAGGCTGCTTTGCTTTCCATAGGGCTGGGAGGGAGGGAGCTCCTTCTCCCTTTTGAGTTTTTGGGGACTGCACTCATTGGATGAGGACCATTGGAGTCCTCTCAGCCTACCCTCTCCAACTAAGGCAAGTCTGCCTACTCGCGAGTAAACACAGCCATGTGGCTTCGTTTCGAACTCCGTAGACTGGGATGGGACCTCCTTCTCAGGTGTTTTTGGGGGGCTGCATTCATTGGACTGGGACCATTTTGGTGTCATTGGATTCCTCTCAGCCTGCCCTTTCCGACCTATTATGGCACATATGCCTACCCACGAGTAAACATGTGATATGGCTCACTTTCCATAGGACTCCATGCATTTTTCTTTCCGGTTTTTTGGCCATAACTTTTGAACAAAAGGAGCGATTTCACTCAGGTTTTTTACATTGCACTCTGCTGGGAATTCCACATCCAACGGAGTATGGCATGACAGGGTAGTTCCTAATGCCGCGATGTTAGTGCGTCACCCCCCCGGGCGCATCACCCCCCCGGCTCTTCATCTGGTGCGGCCTGCACCCCCCTAGCAACACCACTGGTCTTTTGTAATTGACTTCTAGTGCTTGTGCTCATCCCAATGATGTCCAAATGCTTTTCCATGTGTTTCGGGATAACACCCAAGGCCCCTATGACTATTGGCATTACTCTTGCTTTCTTGTGCCACAGTCTATCAATTTCTATTTGTAGATATTTATGCTTGGTGATTTTCTCCAGTTCTTTGTCTTCTACTATCACCAGGTACTGCAATGTTTACTGTCTTTCTTATCCTTCTTGTCGATGATGATTATGTCTGGTATGTTGTGTGGCAGATGTTTGTCGGTTTGTATTCTAAAATCCCAGAGCACTTTGACATCTTCATTCTCTACCATTTGTTCAGTTTTGTGGTTCCACAAGTTGTTACTTGCAGGCAGTTTATTCTTTTTGCACAAGTTCCAGTGAATGATTGTTGCAACTTTATCCTGTCTTTTCAGTCTGCACGATCTTCTTGCAGCAGCTGACTAGATGGTCCAAATTGTTGTTTCTTCTTCTTCTTCTTCTTCTTCTTCTTCTTCTTCTTCTTCTTCTTCTTCTTATTCTTATTCTTATTATTATTATTATTATTATTATTATTATTATTATTATTATTATTATTATTATTATTATTATTATATTTATTTATTTATTTATTTATTTGTTTATTTTAAGGATACATGCTTCACACAAATGTCACTGGACTAGTGTGCCTCAGCTAGAAATTTAAAAGCTTCATATAATTAAAATTAAAATGTTTTTACTGTGAAGCAGGACTCCTCACCAGTGCTGAAGGGTTATATGTTTCATATGTACTCATAAAATTAAACAAACACTTAGGTTTGTGGAGTAATGCCACAGACTAGTAAAATAGCCATATTTTTGCATATTTTCAGAAATGTTTTATGGATTTTCCACTGATTCACATTTTCTCACACTATCATTTTGTGGCTTTAAGCTTGTACAATGTTTGGTAGCATACTAACATGTTTTTTTCAGAAACAATTGAATTCAGAAACTAACTATTCTGTTTTTTTCAGAAACAATTTTTCTCAAAATGTCTTTGAGATTTTTAAGATTTGAGCAGAAAAAAGAAAAGCAGGGCAGCAGATGGCAAGGATCAGAAATACGTTAACATTCATGCATTCTGAAAAACGGAATATTGGTTTGCATCTTAATATACCTTGATAAAATGGCCTGTACTATCTGACTTCTAAACAATCCCAAGGCAAATATCTTGTCGGCAGGGATGGGCCCAGACTTGGATGACTTGACTTCAAGGCACACATTTTTCATGACTCATACTGACTGGAGTTACAGGTGTTTTTGTCCTCAGAAGTTACTTGCAACTTGGGAAGTTACAGAACAGTTACAGTTACAGAAGTTACTTGCATTTCCTAAAAATGAAAAGACTCAAAGACTTGTGTGTTCTTGTGACTCTTTTTTTGTATGCTTGCTTGCTTTTCTCGCCACTTCAGGGGCTTGACTTGCTTTTCAAAAAGAATTTGAGTCAAAATGACTTGAAAAAGAGCTCTGGATAATGGTCGCTATTATGACTCGTGGACAACTTCAGTCAAGGGGGTTGGAGACTCAGGACTCGATTTGAATCTTGGTGCTGTGGCTCTGGCACATTCTTTTTTATCTGGCAAATTAGGGTGGGCAAGTTTAAATGAAAACAGGTGACCATATTGTCACCCAAGAAATGCTACCAGCAGAAGAGGTTTACTCGAATGGCACTTTCACTTGACAAAGCACCTTTTCCATGATCAGCATATCCTAGAAGCCGTGCCCCAATAACTGTGACTCCATGGCATTTTCAGTTGTGTATTTTGCTGATGAGGCCTCCTATTATTACAGCCCAATTCTACCCCCCCCCCCAGTGCAGCGGCACCAAAAAGGACACACTGTACAAGTACACATTACCATGTATGTATGTGTGTTTAAGTGGATGACTGTAAATGCATACATCTGAAAAGTGAATCTAGGGACTGGACCCCTCAAAAGTACCACTGTAGAACATAAGCCTCTTCAGGGGCTTTCTTTCCTCATATTCATTGAATGTGGGGGGGGGGCACTATCTCTGCCAGAACATTCCTTTACCATGTTTCATGATCATCCTCTTGAATTCAGTGTTTGACTGCAGGAAAGCAATTACAGTACATGCTTCATGAAAAATTAACATATTTGCAGGCGCGGTTTCAAGTCTGCTCCTAGAGCACACTGTATTTATGAGAAAGCTCGGATGCATACTCTAGTAAGAAGTCGGTATAACCTAACTAGCCAAGCTACTTAGGTTGGCTAGTGGTTGAAAGTCACAATGAGGGTTCAAAGACACAGTTGTAATGAGGTTGGTGTTTCAAGGAGAGACAGAAACAGTTTTTGATCGGAGTGTTGGCCTCCTTGAAATTAAAGGGGTTAATGTCTTTTAACGTGTTGGTGCTTTGATTTAAGTGTTTTGTGGAATGGAGCCATAGTGTGAAAAATGTAAAACACTCTCCTTTCTGCGGCTTTTAAAATTTTGATAGTCTTTCTATTTTGAGGATAATATGCTGTGTTGGCAGAGGACTGCTACAGTAACTGAAGTCTGACTTAATACCCATAATCACAGGCTTATGCAGCACCCGCCATATGTAACTGATATCATGAAAATAATCAATTTTAAGTTTTTCCTATATTATATGGACATATAATGATTTTTTTAAAACTGGAAATAGAAACCAATATTGAGTCTACACATTCCAGTGTGCCAAGTTACTTATTATTATGAGTAATGTAATTACTGGAAGTAAAAAATATGTCTATTTTCTGTATTTGTATGACATGATAAATGTCGTGGTCTTTAGCACCTCGTTTCATCTGTCAAGGTGAATGCAAGTACTTATAAATTTTATCATTGTGGCTGATATTGTTTTAAATCTCTGCAGTTTTCCAGGCCTGTACAAACCATGATTCCCATAGCATCATAGCACAATGAAAGATAATGTCTTGCTTAAAACTGCATACATAAGTGTAGATAAGGAAAAATGAAATATGAATCTGGCTTTTCTCACTGAAATATTATGTGCTTAACCTTTTGGCGCTAGACGATGAAAGAGCTAAGCAAATAGGAATGAGCTACTCCTAAGTAGCAAGGGCTAAACACATTGGATTGTATCCTAAGTTCAATCAGACATTACTAACTAGATGCAGAACACAACATGATAGTTTACTGCTTTACTATAGACCAGTGGTTCCCAAAGTGTGGGTCCGGGACCCCCCAGTGAGTCATGACCCAGTGTTTGGTGGTTCACAAAACTGACAGGATGGATTTAGGCTATGTGCATCAAGGGTTAAACAAGCTGCTTCTGGGGGTGATTGGGTTAAACGATGCCCAATCACCATTATAGCCACACCCCTTATTTTATTTAATTTATGTAAAGGATTTGTATACCACTTTTTCTAAAAATCCAGAGGTGTACAACAAAGCATAAATACATCAACATCTATAGACAGTACTTATCTTGAAAGAAACATTCTAGCTACTACTACTCTGGTGATTAGCTTTGACAATAACTTTAAAACAGAAATTGTTTGCTGTGAAACCAGGAGCTAAGCCCTCCACTGTACCTCCCATTGTGTCCCCCACTTACTCCACAAATGGCACAATGAACACTGAGAGTGTTCAGGGACTGAGGGTTCTCAGGTTGGCCCTGAGAGATAGGCCCTTTGACAGGAGTGGGTCCTCGTAGTGTACATCCTCTGGTTTTATTGTTTCTAAAGCACTTTTCTAAAGCACACTTTGCCTTTTTGCACACACCAACAGCCCTTCATCCTGGCTCCACCGCCACAGGGAGAGAGTGCAGAGTCTGGACTTTTTTCTGAGAGCCCATGAAATACAGTTCAGGATCCAGTGCTCTGAAACAAGGAAAGGTTATTGAGAAGGTATAGGAAAATAGAGAAGCCGACGAAACAGTGGCCGGAGTGATGAAGCTGCTAACATTCCTACACAACTGTTTCCCATGCCTAGGCTATACTTAGCAGACCAAGCCACATAATTGTTTTGATTAATTTAGCCAATGCATAGTGCTCGTTCTCGCTCCCACCACTCAAGCCATGAGGTTTAACTGGCTTTGTTGCTCAGGCAAAATGTTTGCTACCACAGTTAAATTCACACAAAGGTTATATTTCTCTTCTGAGAGAGTTTATTACTACTAGTTAGAGAACATCAGGGCTGCCTTTAGGCCTGGTTAGAAATTTAAAAAGAAATAGAATTATTCCGGGATATCAATAAAGAAATACTATGTCTTATTCCTTTGTGGCTTGTGGTAGGGTTCAGCGAACCAGTCACATTAGATGTAAATATTCTGACTTGACCACATCCGTTTCGATAATACCACACTAAAGCTCAACATGACTTAAATGATGTGCAAATTATTGTATTAGTATGTTTGGAATTCTGATCCCTTGCCGCCATTTGTGCGAGGATTGTGTTGTTTGGTGTGCACCCTGAGGTCAGCAAAGGCAGGGCATGAACTCATTCTCAACTCCTCAGTTGCTTACTGAGTTGCTTACAAGAGGCTGGCATGGTTGTCCTTGTCTGGATTGCTGTGAGCGCCACAAATGCTTCCAGTTTGGGAAGGGCTTGTGCTGTCCAACTGTCTCTCCCCCTAACAAGGGTTGGCTGTGATAAGCTCACTTGTCCCCAGCAGGGGGTGTGGCTTGAAATAGGGGTGGGAATGCCCAGCCAGTGGATCAGGCCATTGGCTGATGCCCCATAGTGAAGCAGCCACAGTATGGTCTATCATTCCTTTAACTGCTGCAGGTTTTCCTCTTTGTAACCAACTGTTAATAAAAGTGGCCAATTCACCCATATCTTCATCCTGCATGCTTACTGGGAAAGAGTGCATGGGCAAATAACGTATTCTCCCCGCTACCCCATTTGTTGGCATCTTCATGCTGTGATTCCTACAGTTATTTAAAATAATAATCAATACGTACTCCCATTTCACAGAATATTCTATGAGATAATATTATTTGTATCTGAAAAAGTCAACATCCCAGTCATTTTTCAGGTTTTATTTTTAAAGTTTCTATTTTCCACAACAGTCTTTCATTGAAGAGCAGTGTGTATTTTATTTTCTGAATTGCTGTAGCATGGAAATGTAAGGATCACACAACTCTTAATCTGTACTTTAAAATCTTTTCAAATAACGTTTATTTTACTACATGATAGATTTTTCATAGGTGAATAATATATGCACCTATGAATTTAAAGAATACATTCAAAATTAATACTGGATAGACTACAGAGAGAAAATAAATAATATTTTTTACCAACATCATTGAGCCAATGCTTTAAAAGAATTTAAATAGAAAGAATATTTAGAGAGAATGTTCTGAACAGATGTAATTGAACAAAATGGGTATAAATTTGACCTTGGTTTAAATGGACTCTTCCTGTTTCTACTTCTCATACTTTAGAAAAAGAACAAAACTTTCCAAAGAAGAGTTTGAATTTATATGATTTGCTAGAAATTCTAGAAATAGTGTCAAAGTACAGAAATCCATCCTGATACTTGAAGATTTATTTTAAACATGCAGTAGAATAAGAGTCCAATCCTATGGTCCGCGCCTCACCACAGCTCCGTGCTGCGGACCACAGTCGCAAATGTGCCATAAGGCGCATTTGCAGGGCTTACTGGGCTCCCGCCGGAGCTACCTCAGCGCCGGCTGGTGCTGGGCTAGCGCCTGGCGGGCGCCCAGGTTCCGCAGCTCGGTGGTCTCCTGGATTGCTGGGCTGTGGAACAGGAGGTAGGGCGTGGCCAGGGGTGTGTGGGAGGCGTACCGGGGATGAGGGAGGTGTGGCTGGGGGTGTGGGGGAGGCATATTGGGGGGCCTCCTCCTGTATTGGAGTCACAATAGACCAGTGGCCCTGGTACCAAACAGGAATCTAACAGCGCCATCTTCTATGATCTGCCATCCATGAGATATTGGAACCACTGCAAAATGTTGCTCCCCAATGCCCATCTTGGTCAGACAATCCAGAAGGATGCCATGGTCAATGGTATCAAAATGCAAGAGAGATGGTTTCTTGCAATGGTTTTATGCAAGAGAGATGTACACTCTTTGTCGAGCTCCCACTGCATGTCATCTGCCAAGGCAACCAAAGCTGTGTCAGTCTCAAACTTCAGTCTAATGCCAGTTTTAGAGGTCAGTGACACACTTGGAAGAAAATAAATTCATATAATACAAATTGTTCTGATTCAAAAGATGGAAGGCATCCTCATTGGGCTGTATTATGTTTAAAAATTTAGTCTGGTCTAAATAATCCAATTTCATTCATAGGGAGGGGAATCACACATATTAGCATTCAGCAGATATTTTAGTTTTGAGGGTCTTTGTTTAATGGGTGAAATAGCCCTAAATACTTGATGGGATGGCTCATTTTCTTTGTTGCTTATCTAGAACAGAATTCTGACTTTGGGATGACTGTATCGCTTTGGCATTTTGTGTGATAGAGGAAAAGAAAGAGCCCTCTGTATGGCACTGTTCTTAGAAATAAACATTTTATGTTTGCAAACATCTGAAAAGACAATGGCAGCCTGTGTTTCAGACTGGTGTTCATGGTGCTTGCTTAATTATGGTGCATCAAGTTAAAAATGAACTGTGTACCCTGGTAATAGGCCTCTGGGGATAACCAGATGAACTACTTCTCAACACATTCTTCGGGGCCCAGTTAAAACTATTCCAATTACGCTAAATAAAGCTAATTCTGAATTCCCAAGGTATGCACACAGGGGTCCGAAACTGGAATCAAGCAACCAGGCTCAATAGTCTTAGATAAGTTATCCTAATTTAGATCCGTATTTGTTTGTTCCAATTGCTCAGTGTCAGCCACTTAATGAAATGTTGCTTGGCTGACTCTGTTTCCTTTTGAAAGAAGATAGGGCATGACCTGAATTGAAAAGTCCCACCTCTCTTCTCCCTCCCTTTATGTGTGTGTAATTTCTGATTTCTTACAGAGTCGCTCTAGCTGCTGCATCTTACGCATTATCTCTCTGCCAGCCCCGATGATCCTGCCACAGCCCTTATGTGAGCCATGGTCAAGGGCCCTCAAGGCTCCATATGCATTGCCACTCCTCAGAGCTTGTTTTATGCATATCTCACCAAGCATTGCAAAAAAGGGTGAGACAGTTGACCAGTTATTCTCTGCATCACCACATTTACGAGATTAGGGCAACTGTGTGCAGTTCAGAAATTTCATTTGAATACGAAAATATCAGTGTATCATTTCAAACCGACAGTTTTTTATTTCTAGTGGTATACAAGGAGTGGGTGAAACCTCATTTACATGATTTAACACAGACTTAAGAAAAGAGGGTTGTGACATAACTTTATAGTGTCTCCAGGCATGACTCATGTAGTAGCCTATGAGCTGCTGTGATAAAGCAGGGAGCCTTTGGGAGCAGTGATAAGGGAAGAAGTGCCTGTGCAAATCTTGGATGAGCACTTCTGTCTTCCTCTGGCCAATTGGCCACACTTTCTGCTTTGTTGCCAGGGCATGGAGGTAGCAGTTCTTTGTTTTCCACATTGCGGAGGTGGGAGAGAGAGAGAAAAACAGCCCTAGCCCATCTGCCTGCTAGCCAACAAGGCTGGCAAGCCAGGGCTGGGGACGAAAAGAGGGAGAAAGGTGGACAGACTGCCGCACGGCGGGAAGGTGGAGATCAAGAAAGAAGGGAGATGCTCATGCTGTGACACGGGGGAGCACTTTAAGCACACTACCCAGGGACCCAAAACAATGAATTGCCCCAGGTACCAGTCCTGCCAGCTTGTGTAAATTAATCATATTGGTTTTAAGGACAACAGGGTTTTGCAGTGAAGAGTCTTTGAATTCTATCAATGTTGAATGCCATGTCAAGGTCAGTCTCTTGGTCAAGTAGTCTAATGTCTCAAGAATGTCATAGCTTGGTGATTCTTTTTTAATACCATAATCACTATGATGTGATGAAAAAAAGTGGTCATCGTAGCCCACCCTCAGGAGGTGGTGTGCAGTTACCTGCTGAGTAAGCAATTAGGTTTGAGCCAATAAATGTGCTATGTCAAGTCTTATGAATGTAGATTGCAAGGAAAATGACAGCATATTCCCCTGTTGTACTGCTAAAAATATGTGAACTGTAGCATGAAATATTACATGTTGCTAAGCAGGGCGTCAAGCCACGTTGGAAGTTTTCAACTGTCAGCGGGGTAATCAGATGAAGATTATGGCTAGGAAAACCTGATGTCTGGATGATTGGATCTCATTGCCAAATCTGCTGGCCTGTCATCCAAAGACATATACCACGATACGCTAGGAATTCTATTTCGCTGTTCTTTTTTTGGTTGCTTTCTGAAAGTGATAGGATGACAGCCTTTACTCTGTACAGACATCGTTTCAAACATAGTTGGCAACATTCTTCTGATGCCCGAGCAGAGTTTTGTAACGACTACGGCTGAGAGATCAGAGAACAAGAGGCTAAATGATCCTGGCACAAGCTGTATTAGCACCTGTTCAAGAAGTAGGAAAGAGGCGGCTTCAGACTTCCAACAATTTGTCACTTCAAATTAGACTCTTGACCTCACTTTTAATTAGTAGGTGCTTACACCTATTAAAAAGATCACTTGGATCTGGGAACAGGAATGAATCACGTTATTAACATTCAAGTAACAGGACTCTTATGAACAACTGTACAAGCTTGTTTTGGGATGGCCAATGGAAAATGAGGTCTTTCCCAGATACAGCACTATGCAGCTGGGCACAGAACTACAAATAACTCAAGTTATAAGTAGGATTGCCTACAAACGCATTGATCAGAAAAATTGCACAGTGGAAGATTCAACACCAATCTTGTTGTTTCAAGAAATTAAACACTGAATGCATTAAAAAAATAAAAATATTTGTAAAAATCTAAAAGGATCTATCTATCTATCTATCTATCTATCTATCTATCTATCTATCTATCTATCTATCTATCTATCTAGCCTTTTTTTTCTCTAAAATATCACTTGACCTCCTGGGTAAATCACCTAAAAATTATGACACGCTCGCATGAATCTGCTCAGCATAATCTCTGCCCTGCTTTTCTCTTTCCTCATTCTTCCTTCATAGAAACCAGGCACTTACCTCTTTTCTCCCGTTCCTTCTTCCTTCTCACTCTTCTCAAAGTAGCGTGCTTCCTTTAGAGAGTTAGTTGAACTAACACACACACATGCAGCTCATTCTAATATGCTTGCTTGTCTGGACCTCATATTTCGTTATTATTTTGCATCTTGCACCACATTTATTTTGATTTTTTCTATTATTTAAGAATAAACCTTAATAGAATGATTGCATTTCCTTCTATCATTGTAAAATAATCCTTAGTAATAATGAGACTTACTCCTAATTAGGCATGCATTGTGATTTGACCCCCTTCTCTCTCTCCTTTCTTGCCACTAAAATACGAACACAAGGTAAAAAATCCTTTAACTTGCTTGTTTATGTACACATGTAAATCCATTCCTATGCAGAATATAGTATCCAAACTAGGCTTCTGCAACATAGTGGAGAAAGGGGAAAAACAAGAAGTGATGCAAGGGCTAAGTCAATGTCCCAATGCTGAGGACAGATTAAAAAAAAAAAAACTGCAGGGAGAAAATTCAGACATTCAAAAGATACCCAAGTTATCTGATACACCCAACCAAATTATGCGCCTGAAGCCTGATTGCTTCTAATTTTCTTCCCCCTCCCAGCCTAGAGTGTCCAAGCCAGGCCCAGTCCAAACATGCAGTTATGCCATGAGAAAACACATCACCTGTGGGTTTCAGCTCAGGTGGGATTTGCAACCACACATTCAGTGTAGTCCAAGGCTTTCTTCAAGGCAAATACTGTCCTAGTCCCTCCTCTGGTGCTGCCAATCATCCATCAGGAGACTTCCTATGTTTGTATCCTAGAAGCACTTGTGAGCTAAAAGGGGTGGCAGTTTCCCCCCAAGAGTTTCTGAGCCCTTCTGAGGGCAGTAAACATCCTGCTCATGCCAGTGACAGCAGGATTCATGTGCTGTTTGATTTCTGTGCCAGCATGCACAGAGCTGACCTGCTGACACTGCACAAGTTGCCAGCCTACTCTTTGGGGCTTCTGAGCAAGTGGGCATTGAACACAATGGGACTTACTTCTCATTAGATCAGTATCTCTCAACATTTGCCCCCTGCTGTACCACTTCGCATGGTCCACCTATTGGAAGTATCACCATAAATAACTGCCAATGCCATCCAGGTTGGGAAGCCAGGCACAGCACAACAAACACTGGTAAGCAGCTCAGGGCAGATGGAAGGGCTTTTTCAAGCACGTGGAAAGCTCATTCTGGAGCTCTGAGCTGAGCCTCCTACTACTGCTTATCATGTTGCTTTGTTGTTCTTGCTGGCACGGAGTGGGGGTCCCACAAGTACCACCAGGCACCACCTCAAGTACCACTGGTTGAGAAACTCTGCATTAGACAATAGGATCATCTCACTAATGACAGCTTTTCCCTCCTTGCTGGGGGGGGGGAGAGGAGGGGGGTGATGGTTGAGCAAATGGAGTAGAAGGATGGGAAAGGTGCCATTGCCTACTTCTCTTTCTCTCTGCTTGGGCTGCCATCATATACACGCTTTCCCAGAAATAAGCTCCATTGAACATAATGGGACTTACTTCTGAGTACACATGCATAAGGCAATATAAACAGTGGCACCTCCCCTTTTTCTCTCCAGTGGGAAGAGAATCAAAGTTCCATTGGCTTCCCTCTCTTTCTATGCCCCCCCCCATCAAGCAGAAGCTGCCTTCCCTGCTGTCTCTCCTACTTACCACAAGCCAGGGAGAGAGATGGCTGCCCTTTGAAGCTGAGAACAAGGGGTGAGCTGTAGCAAAGGAGGGTTCTGCCAGCAGCCATTTTGGGGGACATTCCTTCCTCCTCCAAAGTCTCAAAACTCACAGATTGAAGAACTTTGTGCAACCATATGTTCAAATACCCACATGCAAAATCTTTAGTTTCATTGACTAAGAGGGGAACCAGTGGGAAAGAAGAAGTACCTGGCTATTTGGTATCAAAAGGCCCGCAGGAGTCCCACAGGATAAGGAAACTCATGTGGGTTTTGCATCCAAACAAAATGCTCATTTCCATGCAGGTTTCAGACCGTTTGGTATGGACCTCAGATTGTTGCTGTTCCTTGACATGCGTTCATCCCACACAAACCTGCTTTGACTTATTCTGTGCCCTTCGAGCTCAACAGGAACCAGAGTGAAAAGAAGAAGTCTGTCAATCTTGTTGTTATTTCATTTGGGGGGGAAAAGCAAAACAGCCATTCAACTGAAAAAATAATCAGAAAGATGAAAGGTGACTGAGTGGCATCTCTGTGTGCATACCTCATGGTCTGGCTCTCTTTGAGGAAAGTTGTGGTGATGCTGAATGGTATGTCCTAATGGTTGAGTGGAATCTTTTTATTTATTTACTTCAGCCAGCCGGAGAGGGATTTAGTTGCAGAGATTTCAAATTCACTGCCACTTTTCACTTGGAAGTTAAGCCCTAGAATTCAATAATACAGTTTCAATATTAGGTTGTATATAGTATTTTCATTGTGGTTTTACTAGACCTGTAAAATGCCCTCTATGGGATAGTATCACAAGGAACGACTTCATGTAGCTAGTTTAAAATGCAGTATATTCTTAAGCACTTGTGGAGATGGAGACTTTAGAGTAGTGAGAGTCCCATAGCAGCTTTAGTATTTAAAAGCATGCTTTTCTTTAAATGAGGTAGCAAGAAAGGGGTAGCAAGAAACCAAAGTGTAATAAGTATTTGTAAGATTTGAAGCTTTACATCCCCCTTGCATTGCTAAAGGAAGCAAGATTAAGAAGTACTTGTTCTATCATCCTAGCTTCTCAGCCTTTACTTAGACACTCTGATCTTTACACTTGCTAGAAAATATTAGATTTATAGCAAAGTAGGATTTCTATCTTGTGCATTTATTTCAGTGATTACAAAAGATTCAGTAACATGTTATTGTGGCTGATTAGACACATTGGGCCAAATTCTGACACTGGTGCTCCTGTTGGAAAGGAGTCAATCCTATGCATGTCTGTTCAGAGCTCAATGGCACTTACTCCCAGTTAACGCCTGTAGAATTGCATCAAGCTTTTTTCATTTTTTTTTCTTCATAGTTTGTCTTATTATTTTGGGTTCCCCATGAAAAGAACATACGAATAACTTTGATGGATTTGTCTGAGAGTCCAGATAGTTTGGCGCCCACTCTCAACAAGAAATTGTAGTAAGTAGTAGTAGTATTTAAAAGATGTAACATGATGTGATCTAACATGAGAGAGATACAGAATGAAAAGGAAGAAATTATGTCATGTCTGAGACTTTTAACACAGTATAAGATTTGTGTAATGTGTAGAGAGCCCAGTAAAAGCACTAAAGAAAGACTGCAAATGTTTGCAAATAGTCTGTGCTATCACTACATCTCAATTATGTGCCTCAACTTCTGGCCTTCATCATGTCTTATGCCACAGGTACCTATCCAGTTCATGCTCAGTTTTTGTTTACTAAATTTTGTTTTCCTTTGTAAACCTGAAGGGAAGAAACATAATTGGGACCATTATATGTGGTTGTCTTTTCATTTAAACACAATAGGTTGCCCTATCCTGAAGAAACATTTGTTTGTTTAGCAATTTCTACCCTGCCTTTGTCTCTAGAATGGCATGCCCAAGGTGGCTTATAACGTAATAATTACAATACAAAAATACAATACAGCATTGGTGCTCAAACCTTTTAGCAATGGGACCCACTTTTTACAATGATAATCTGTCGGAACCCACTGGAAGTGATATACTGCCTCTTGCTGTATGTGACTTGATGTTAAATGCAAGTTGACTGGCGAATGACTTCTGAAAGGGGAGCTAAATTAGCACCTCATACCTAACAAGAAAAGCAAAGTTTTCCATTTCCCGTCTTTACCAATGAAAAACCTTTATGACAAGGTACTATAGTACTGACATCAAAGCAGTCTGTGTTTGCACTGGTTTTCCTTAGTTCTTATTGGCCAAAAGGATTACTCATACTGAACTTGTTCTATGATCTAAGAAATTAAATGAAACCAAAATTCAGTAGAGGCAAGTTTTAAGCAGATTCTTTCCTCTTTATGGTCCTATCGTTGAATCTATATGTGATAAAACGTAGATGTCTATCATGTACATTTCACAATAGCTTGTTCATGTTCTGTTCATATCTCTGTATGGCCTGTGCCAGCTGCTCTTGAAACCAATGAAGGTTGCCAAATGACTTACCACACCGTTGAAATAGCCTCAAAAAAGCGATTACTGTCTATCTAGCATCTGGTCCAAAGACAGAAGACATCTGTTGTCAAAGATTAGGGCTGTTTTTGCAAGAGCTGCTATAATGAACCAAATAACCTTCCTCCTGACTTCACTGTTGTGAAAGCAAGAACCTCTTCTGTTGTCCTGTTTTATTTTTTCTCTTTGTAGTCTCAATGTATTTGTGCCATGTGGGATAGATATGCATTTGTTTGATCTCCCCAGCAAATACATATTTTGAGAGCATAGACTCAATGAGAATGAAAGCATCATTCCCCCGCCCCCAGTTATTAGCAAGAGAACCATCAGCTGCTGTAATCTGGCAAAAACCTTAAAGTACTTTGTTGACACAGATATGTAGAATCAGCCTTCAAAGACCAGCATTTCAAGTACTTAGCATTTGCCCAGAGGTGTCAGAATCTTTGGCTGTGTTGAGGGATTTGCTCTAACACTGTGGTTCCCAAACTGTGGGTTGGGTCCCACTGGTGAGCCGCGACCAATTTTCTAGTGGGTCGCAAAGGGCTGGGCAGAGCCTTCAATGTAAACACATGTAATGGCAAGATCAGATAACTACGTCAAGCCCTGAAGGTGCTTCTTATCCTGCAAACGGCTCAGCTCCTGGAGTTTTCAAGATAGCTGCCCTGCAAAGAGCTCAACTCCTGAGGTTTGCAAGAGCTATGCTCCTGCAGTCTGCAAGCATGTGTAAATAAAGGGAGATAAATGTGTCTGAGTTGATGCCCCCTAAGAAAGAATTCAAAAAAACCCAGATTTTTTATGTTTTTTAATTTTTCTGGGGGAAATGCGGGAAGGAAGGAGAGCATTCATTAAAGTTGAGGGCTGCTTCATTATGAGAAATGGATCGAGTTTTTTTGTAAATAAATAAACAAAAATATTATTACCTGTAAGTAAATAAAAATATTTTTATTTCTCAATCTTTTTTTTTTAAGTCTTGTAAACCTAAAGAAGAAAAAGTAAATTACATTCTTTAAGTAAATATTACAAAAAATGTCCTCTTTCACTCCATTTCCCTGTTCCTTTTTGAATCTGAACAGGCAAGTGGCCCCACCAACTTAATGCATGGATACAGCCTTGGTTGGCTTCATGGACAGGATGATCTTGTATCCTTCCCAAACAGGATGGGTTATCCTTTTCTCCCTTTCTTCAGGCTGTGCTGCAAAGCAGTTCAAGGACCCACACTGTTATGCCACGTCCAGTTCTTTCTGAACCGTTTCTTTCTGTGTTCAGCAAGATTGCTAACTTTCTCAGCCTTTGAAAGAGAGAGAGAGAGAGAGAGAGAGGAGATCCAAATGTTAAAATTACCTGGCATTCTTGATGAACAATATTTTGCATATGCCACCTCTCCCACCTTTTACTTGAAAAAGAAAGGTCAGGGAAATGAATTTATATTGCAGTTTCAGTTTAAAAGCTTGAATGGGCAATATGAGACACCTGCAAAATTGAAACCACAGATGCTGGTTTTATGATGGGAAGGGGAGGGGGGAGTATTAATAACCTCATATTAATACAGAGCCTTGGTTTGGAAAGCTTAAACTGTGCTTTACCTATTATATTAAAGCCAGGTTTAAGACATACTCAGGAGAATGACTTAATTATCTTCTTTATTAGTTATTTATCTCATTTTATATCCTGACTTTCTGCCATGCTGGAACTCAAGTTCCGCAGGAATTTATATAGCACCTAGCCAGGAACTAGCCAGACAAGTGTCCTGTCTAGGTTTCTGAGGGTCCAGGGGCAAACTGTGCACTCTCCAGTGATGGTGCATTGTGTGCTACCACTGCTACCCATACTGAAGTCTCAAGGGTGAGCAGATTCAGTGGGCCTTCTGAAGGGCATGGGCCCTCAGCCAATATTGTACCCAGATGAACTGATTCCACTCCTGAGCCAGATCCACACCTGCTTAGCTTCAGTAAGGTGGATACCTCATCTGCTTTCAGACCATGCTTTTCTGATACGTTTAAAGCACAACTTAAGAGTCATTCATTGAAGTAATAATTTATGACCAGTGTGGCCTCCTATTTATTTGTTATTTACCATAGATGCTCGCCTAGGTTGATCTCACAGATAAGCCGAAGGCAGATTTTTGAGCAGAAATCATGGAATTTTCTATAACCTTCAGATAAGTCGGGGGTTAAACTTAGGGGGGTGTCTAAATATTGTCTTATTTTACCTGAGGCCAGATCCAGAAAAATAACCTACCAGTAATTGTAACCTAAGAACTATACAGTCTCTAATTTATTACAAATATAGCAAAAGATCATACAATATATTTTTATTAACTTTTTAAATTATGATCTTCACCACCTGTTTGTAAACACTATCAGAGTCAGTGCACTGTAAACAGCATACCAGTAGAACAGTGGTTCCCAACCTGGCTTATGTGTACCCTTGGGACACTCAACACGACCTTTAGGGATACTTGAAAAATAATTCAATAATGGCGGAAAATGGCAGGTAGTGCTTCAGAATGCCCTGCAGGGCCAGCAAGGCAGGAAAGGAGGTAGCTAGCTGGCTGTGAAAGCCCCACCAATAGTTAGTTATTGGTCATCAATTCATGTATGAACCAGTGATTGAAAACCAGCACTGTAAAAAAGCTGAAACATAAAAGGGAAAGTGATCAAACAGCAAGAATTTCTCAGAACACTGCTGATGCAAAACAGTACAAAGCCATACTCTTTTGTACTTCAAACAGATCAAAAGTGAGAGTACTGTGATGAATACATGAAGTATGGGTTTTCATATGGAGGAGGGCCTATATTGTTGATATTAATTACAAATATTTACCTAATATCCAGGGTACAGTTTATGGAAATGGGCTGCTAAGGGATATGCAAGTGAGAAAGGGTTGGAAATCACTGCAGGAGAACCATGAATCAAATCCTTTTTAAGGTGCCTGGTGTGTTAAGCCAGAAGCTCTCCATATAACATACAACTTATAACACATAACTGGGAGTGTGCAATTCAATTCACAGTGGAGAGACAAGCAACAAGGCCTGAGCAAGGGTAGCTGCAGGTCGTTGCAACCCTGTTTACTCAGAAGTAGACCCATTGCTTTCCATGGGTGTTATTCTTAAGTAATGGTGCACCCTGTGTTCAGTGGGGCTTCCTCCCAGAAATGTTTCTATAGCAGTGCTTCTCAAACGCCTACAAGGGTGTTGGGAGCCCTGTAAGTGTGTGAGGAGGAGGGGTTATGGCAGAAATGCATTTCACAGGATTGTGCTGCTGCTGGGGGTGGGAGGGGCTTTTTTACTTACTGGCAGCCAGCACTGGAGTACTGGGGGTCCTGGGATTCTGGGGAGCCCTCTGCAGGTCTTCCCATGACTCCACACATGTAAATAAGAAAAAAATGGGCACTTCTGATTTTTGTTGTGAAACCAGAAGTACTCATTTTTCCATGTATGGAAGTGCTGGGAGCCTTGTGGGGGGCTCCCCAGACCCCCTTGGAGGACTCTGGTCATGGCTACCAGTGAGTGAAAACCCCCCCCCATCCCTTGCAACAGTGTGATGTTGGGAATCGCATGCTGCCTTCCCCCCTCCCCACTCTTTAAAGAGGCAGGGACAAGTGCTTCCCAGGCTGGTGGGTTGCGGCCCACCAGTTTGGAACTACTGCTCGATAGGACTGTAGCCTGGATTGCACTTGAGGCATTTGGCTTGCAGTTAGCAGGAGTCTAGAAATCTGTTAATTCTTGGGGAGAAAAATCTGCCCTATGTCTTTTGTGGATTTACTACTGATCATTTGTGTTCACTTCATAAATCTTGGACAGCTTGAATAAAAAATAACAGGAAGATGCATACAGCTGCATTACTCTATTCACGGTGCCCATTAAGGTCTTTGCCAGATTGTGGATTCCCTGTGCACCCAGACTTTTTCCCAAGCACGTTCAAGTCTCCATGGGAAAACCAGTCTTTGGGATGTCAGTCAAGCCCATTAGCCTTACATCACCCAGACATTCTCAGGTTGGACTTCATTTGTCCAGGGATGTTGGTCAAGTTAGCTAAATGATTTGGTCCACTTCCATTGCAGTGCAATCGGAATGTTGCTACAAATGTGGAATGAAAACAAAAGTGGTTTGAATGTGGATATGACTCAGTCCAGATATTCCCTTCGCTCCCAGCTTCATGCAGCAGGATGTGGAAGAGGTCTTGTGATACTTCTGAAAACAAGTCAGGCTGAGTCAGAATGCAGACAGCTGTGAGCTATTCCAGACACTGAAACTTCAGTATTGGTCTGGGATCTAAAGCCCAAGTGCACCACTAGTTTGGGAAATAGATCTTTTTTTTTTTTTTGCATTAGTAAATTTTGCATTAGTACATAACCAAAGCACAGCTCACTTGCCCTTGGTGTTTCTTACGGGTGTGGACTGAACTTGCACCTAATTGCACAGCCAGTATTCAACAGACTTACCATTTATTTATTTGTTTTTGTTTGTTTGTTTCCCTGTTTCACATGCTGAAGCAAATGCCCAAGGTGGCTTACAAATACAGGAGGGACCCTCATATCCACAGATCCTGAATCTGCAGATGTGGGTTAGCCTCCCCGTGCCCCACCCTCCAAGGACAAGGGGAGCAGTGTTCCCCTTGCCTCCAGAGGGTCTTCTGAGCCCGGCAGAGGCCGCACATGTCCACCTGTGGCCTCTGCCAGGCTCAGAATGACTGAAAGTAGCAGAAAACACTACTTCCGGTATTTCTTGTTTTTAGGCATAGTGATGTTTTTAGGCATAGAGAAGCCTGGGGATGTGCCGGAGGGAAGCCTTTCCCTGGCCCTCCTAATGCCTTTTAAAGGCATAAAAATTTCACTTCTAATTCTGAAGAAAAACTGAAAGTCACTTTTTTTTCTTTAAATGGTCATTCTGAGGCCTGCAGAGGCCACGGGCAGACACACACGGCCTCTGTGGGGCTCAGAATACCCTCTGGAGGTACCCTCAGAGGGCAGGGGTAGGTTGTTCCCAGTATTTGTAGTTTCACATAAGTGCAAGGGGTTCCAAAACAGAACCCCCATGGATACCAGGGCATGCCTGTACCTGAATCTATCTAAAATACGGAGAAGAATATGCAAGCTTAGTTCCAACTGAACATTTGAAAAGGAATAACTAATTTGATATTTGACACAGTGTATTTTAAGCATAACAGTCAAATGGGTGGGGTTTAAGAATTCCTCCACTGTTTCTGTGGAAGTAAGATGGAACCTTTAATAGGTCCTAAACAAGGGAATCAATCTGATTCCCTTTCAATCTTTTCCCACTTGGATGGCTAAAGGTTATGAGTGAAACCAATCTATTCTGGGTTTTGACTATTACAGAGCTGATGGATGCTCCAGAATCCATTTGGAGTGTAAATACAGACAGCAAGGGTAAGTAAATGAAACTCAAGTAAGTGCCTAGGAGATGTAGGGGCAAGATTGATCTGAACCAAGGAGGCTCAGAACGTAAACCGGAATTTATTATGCTGGAGGGTTAAGCTGTACGGTCGCTCCATTTTGATAAAATCAGCATAACGGAGAAGATTGAAAAACTGAATTTTTAATGTAAACTCAGCCAAGAAATTTTCAGGGCACAGCTCATGAAAGATAACTGAAAGGATATCTTTGGTCATACACAGAGCAGGCTACAGCGATCAGCCCGGTTCTACTGGTGCAAACAAACAGAAAAAGTAAAGCCACTTTCTCCACTTGGGAATTAGAGAACAGGCATCCCTGAAATTTGATTAAGCAAACAAAGAAAAATAAAGGAATAATATATTATCTGATCTCTAAAAATTATTTTTTTGCCATAATGGTTCCAAATGGCACTTTTATGCACTTGTTGACATTCTGCAATATTTGTTTCTAACATGGATTGTCCTTTCCAAGTGTCCTTCCCACACTGGATTATCCAGAGCCTGATGAAGCTCTTGTCCACACTTAGGCCTGTCGTCCCTTTAAGAGGCAAGCTCAGAATGCTTCAGGATGACTGTGAGTGAGTTAGATGGTACAGATTGTGAGTGAGTTAGATGGTAATTTTGTGGCAGATGCCTGTGTGCCTGGTCTGCACGATGTCCTCAGAGGGCTGAACAGTCCAAGACATACCAGTAACCAGAAATAGTTTTCAGTTAAGTTGTTGTTTGTCCAATTGGAACAGTGGTGTATCTAGGGAAAATGGAGCCAATGGCAAGCACTGAAATTGCACCCCTGTCCAAACAGAGAAGGAAGATCATGGAGTGGGAAGCTGGCCTTGTTCATTCTACCAAGTGAATTTATTCAGCAGGCTACACAGAGAAGGGGAGGTAATGGAGTAGGCAGTAAGCCCTGTTCTGCAGATAATGATTCCCTGACCTACTACCATTTCACTCTTCCAATGCTGCTGTTTCAAGTACGGGGGGGGGGGGCTGTATCTGTGGATCCCGTATCCATGGATTCACTTATCTGTGAATGCAGGACCCCCCCCCCCCCCCACAACCCACAGCTGACCTCCTAAATTTGGAGGAGAAATCTGATGACTAAAGAAAGACGGTACATAACTGCTGGTGGTGTTCTGGTTATTTTTAATAATTTGGATACCTTTTTCCTTTTGTTACAGACATGCCATGAGTTCATTTCAAATAGTGCTTGTAGCTATGTAATAGTTAAGTATTGTCGCTCTTGTTTTAAAATCTGCAAGGCAGTCATTCTGTGGAGCTTAATATCCCATGTCTATGAGAAATTTAATTTGTGCTTTATGCATGAGATTGATAGATCAAGTCTTTTCATGGATTAAAATAGCGTTTATAATCTCCTTTGGATGACAATCCTAGCTGTTTTCTTTTTATGTATTTGCAGCTTTTGACAATACAGTAAATCATGTAGAAGGGACATTAATTTTGAAAAGACACTGCTGGGTAACTGTGAACTCTCTTTTGGCACCTCTTTTGATATATTCTCATATTCTAATTTTATTCCACTTGATTTTCCTTTGTCTGTGCCTCTTCAGGGTTCTGCATTCAGACTATTAACAGTTCATTTCTAAGTGCTGGCACTTTGAGTGCACTGCATTTTGTTTATCTTAGACTGACCACATAGATGTCAAGGCATTTTTTACCCTGATGTTTCATCTCTAAGAATGATTTGTTCTTTGAATGTCAGAAACCCCCTAGAAAATGGGAACCAAACTAGACAGTGTTGGCAGCCACATCTCAGTGCCTAATGGCATCTGGGGCAGGGTGACATGGTGACACAGAGACATGACCTCCCCCCAGCATCATCATGTCACCCCTGCACCTGTGTCCTACACCTCCCTGCCAAAATGGCTCTATTTCAGATCATTAGGGGGACAGGTGGGCCCAACTTGGACAACAAGTGCCCCCACACACACATACACACACAGAGGCCGGGAAACACCCAGAGTGCCATAGATAGGAGGCTGTGCCGCTGTGAATACTTGCCACCACCATGATACATCCATGTCTAGTGCCCCCAAATGGCACACAGGGCAAATGACCTGTCTTGCAACACCCTAGATGTACCCCTGAGTGTTGGCAATTGTGTTAGACTGCTGCTTGCCTAGTTCATCTAGAAATGGGAAAGGTGGGGAGAGGGTTTATTTTTTTCATATCCAAAGCAGTGCACAAGGGATAGGAGCAAAACCTGCTGACACACTTTCTCTTGCCATGCTCCACTTCTGTAAGCACTTTTCCCTAGTTCATGATGTCTACTTCACATCTGGTAACAGGGCTGGGATGGGAACAGAGTGCTTCAAGGTGGTGGAGAATAGCAGCTTTTGCTTCCCTTCTCTATGCACTTCTTTCAGTAGAAAAACCACACTTTTGAACTGCCCCTGCTTTGTGAGGGAACAGGGTAGCCTGGGTTAGGTCCTGAGCAAGAGACTAAACTGAATCTTGCTTCAGCAGACTTTTGGCAAATGTACCAAAGAAGTCACCAAGGAACAGACAGTTTCCTTCCAATCTGTGCAAAAATGATTCCTCCCCCCTTCCAACCCCATTTCCTGTCATTACATAGAGCATTATTTTCTTGGAAGCAATTTGGAAGCTGTGAGGTCTTTTAAAATTATTTGTTTTTATCTTGGCTAGAGACATCCATAGAGTGACAGTGATGGCCTCCCCAGCCTTTGAAATGTGTTAGCTCACGGCAAGTTTCTCAGTTAGCCTTTTCCCCTGGTTTGTTGGGTTGTCGTGTGTTTCCATTAGCTTGTTGGAATCCTGTGCCGGCCATATCAAATAAAGTGGTTCAAAACTTTAAAAGGCTGATAATAAATTTTACATTTTTTATTTTCACCCCCATCTCAAAACTTCTTTTTACCTCAGTGCTTTCTCTCTGCCTCATTACTTTCATTTTCACATAACCCAGTGGCATTCCTCACATGCAAGGCACATAATCCAAACAGCTTCTTCAGGCATTCCCTGAAGAAGATATTTTACATAATGTTATGGTGTCAGGGGGGCAAGGGGCAAAAATACAGACTTTTTTTTCCAACTATACCATGCACTGGCTGTTTTGCCTTCTAGCAAGCAGTTCAGGTCATGGCGAGAGATCAGGGCCCTACGTGTCCAGTGATGTACAGCAGTGGTAAATTTTGAAGTGTAAGAGCTAGTCATGTGCATGGCACTGCCTCCTCAGTCATGCCCCACTAAGACGATGCAGCTACAACAAATTCAACTATAAATTTCTCTATCTTCAGTCATTTGCAAGCCGCTGCCACCACAAAGCTGTGGTGGCATTGGAGGCTTACTACCATGGCCAGCAGCCTATACTGAAGCAAGTAAGAGCCCAATCCTGGGCTCTGTGTCGTGGCTTCTTGCCGCCGTGCACTGTCACAAATGTACCATAAGGCACATTTGCGAGCCTCACTGCTGGGCTACCGCCTGTGCTAGCCCAGCACCGGCTGGTGCTGGTCTAGCACCGGGCTAGTTCTGGGCAGGTGCCCAGCCTCCACGGCTCGGCAGTCTCATGGACTGCCAAGCCGTGGCATGGTAAGCGGGAGTGGGGAGGAGGTGTTCCAGGAAGGGGGGAGGCCTGCAGGGGGTGGAGAGAGGGCAGGGGGAGGAGTGACGGAGAGGGGGCGGGCAGGAGGCATGCCGGGGGGAGGGAGGGAAGTGGGTCTGTGGAAGTGGGTCTGGATCCAAGGCGTTTGTGGAGGGCTCGGTGCCCTTCACAAATGCCTTTACTGCCAACCTTTAGGTTGGTGGTAAAGTGATTAGCCCCACTGTGGGGCTTTTTCCCTTACCTAGAAGAAAGGGACAAAAGTCCCCTTTTCTCGAGGTGCTGTCTGTGGTAGCCCAAGGTGCGCAGGATCCGATGCAGCTGTTCTCGGTGCCTCCGAGGCTGGGCACCCTGGGCAGCTCAGGAATGGGCTATAAGTTGGCACAGGGGGCAGTTTGTGGACAGGGAGGGGGAGTGACAGGGAGTGTTGGGGGAGGAACCAGGGATGTGTCGGGGAAGGGAAGGGAGTGGATCTGGAAGCAGTTGCACTTACTGGATCTTAACCCTCTTTTCAAAACCTCCCCACCCCTTTTCTCTCCTTGGACACACACCACCAAAATGACTGGCAAATGTCTAGGGAGAATCATAAGCAGTCAGGCAGCCTGTCAGGAGGTAAGCGTAGCATGCAGCACATCCTCCATAGTTGTGGCTGCATGCTATACCCTGGTGGGGATAGGAATGGGGCAAACAAACAAACAAAAAACAGATACTAGAAAAGTGAAAGTTTTTGATGGGTTCAGATTTCCATTTAAATCTCCATCAAAGCATTTATTTATTAATTTGACTGAACGTTTGCCAAGTATTGTTTCAACTGCCTTTCAGTTTGGTCGTATGTGGAACAGGGATGTGCAGTGTGGGGGTGGCAGGTGAGGCAGAACTGCCCGTCATTGTCCTTGGAAAAACACTGCAGCTGCCCAACCTGCTTACACCCAAGGAGGCTCTCCTTACACCAGCTTTCTCAAGTGTAATGAGAGCCTTCTCAGGTGTAAGCGGGCAAGGCAGCTGTAGTGCTTTTGCATGGATGGGGTGCTTCTGACTCACCTGCCACCCCGACACTGCCCATCCCTGATATGGAAGGGGGAAGGAAAGCATTTCATTGAGGACATTGGAATACATTAAACAGGATTTCATTATTTTTCTTACTATTCTTTTCAATTAACACGGCAAGTTAACACAAGAAGCAATCTTATGTGCAACCCTATTTCTTTTGGAAAGGATTGCAGCCTAAGGCAGTGTTATTCAAACTGTGAGGCACGGCTCTTTAGGGAGGCACCAGGAACTCAAAGGGGAGGCGCAGGATGTCCTCTCCCAGCGATACAGTCACACCCCTCGGCAGAATGCAAGCCCATCTTCTGCCCATCATCTTCGCTTTTTTTTAAAGCAGAAGAAACAGGAGTTGCTCTGAGAGGGACTTCAAGAGTGGCTGCTGCCACCCTGCCCTCTTCTCCCTCCACTCTGTGTTTGCTCAGCTTGCAGTCCTTAACCCTGGCTGATCCTTGTCTGGTTGATTCCTAGTTCCCAGCCTAGGATCGCTTCTCATGAAAGTGAAATCTCTCTTTTCAACCCCTCCCTCTTCCACTCCCCCCTTTCCATCTCCAAACCTTCCCGCTTTCCTCCCCCTCCCCAAATAAAACGCTTCCTATTTTACCAGTCATCAGGGGTCTTAAAGTTGCTTCCATGCAGTTGGCAACTGGGGGGAGGGGGAGAGACAAGCACACACTTTACTTGGCCAGGAGCAGAAAAAGGGCACTGTTTTTAAAGTGATATATTAATCTTAAGAACATAAGAACAGCCCCACTGGATCAGGCCATAGGCCCATCTAGTCCAGCTTCCTGCATCTCACAGCGGCCCACCAAATGCCCCAGGGAGCACACCAGATAACTAGAGACCTCATCCTGGTGCCCTCCCTTGCACCAGGATGCAACAAATCTTGTTGTTTGACTGAAGAGGAGAGGCTGTATTTTTAAAGTGATGAATCTTGCTGTTTGAAGGGAATACTTATCAGCCATTGATGAAGTGATTGCCAGCCCAATCCTATCCACACTTTCCTGGGAGTAAGCCCCATTGACTCTAATGGGACTTACTTCTGAGTAGACATGCATAGGCTTGAGCTGTGCATCTCCTAGTATAGGAGACAAACCAGCTTCCTAACCAAACCCTTATCAGCTCTGATATATTTTCATGGTCTATTTTTGTTTTCCCCACCAGCTGCTGGAAAAATTTAATTTCATTAAATTAATAAAGGGTTCAATCCTATCCAAGGAGAATGGGAGAAATGACTACTTGGATTGGGTCCACAGGGGTGTGTGTGTGTAACGTTGGTCAGACTGGTTGTTCACAAAGTTCATTTGATAAAACAATTCTATTGGTATGCTTACAAAGTTTAAAAAATGAGTCCTCCTGGACCAGACAAAATCTACCTACTCCAGAATCCAGTCTCCAACAGTGATCAGCAGCTGATAATTTATAAAGCATGTATATTTATACATGAATATAGATTCAGAATATACACAGAATATACATTCTGTGTATTAATAATATATTTTTAAGATCTGCATTTAATTAATGATATGATTAATATAATTAATATTAATATAGTTAATATATATTTAATATTTAATATTATATTATAATGTTGTTGGCAACCTTCAGTCTCGAAAGACTCTGGTATCGCGCTCTGAAAGGTGGTTCTGGAACAGCGTCTAGTGTGGCTGAAAAGGCCGATTCGGGAGTGACAATCCCTTCCACACTGGGAGCAAGTGCAGTCTGTCCCTGGTCTGTCTCCCTGGCTATGGGCCTTCCTTCTTTGCCTCTTAGCCTCAGACTGTTGGCCAAGTGTCTCTTCAAACTGGGAAAGGCCATGTTGCACAGCCTGCCTCCAAGCGGGCCGCTCAGAGGCCAGGGTTTCCCACTTGTTGAGGTCCACTCCTAAGGCCTTCAGATCCCTCTTGCAGATGTCCTTGTATCGCAGCTGTGGTCTACCTGTAGGGCGCTTTCCTTGCACAAGTTCTCCATAGAGGAGATCCTTTGGGATCCGGCCATCATCCATTCTCACGACATGACCGAGCCAACGCAGGCGTCTCTGTTTCAGTAGTGCATACATGCTAGGGATTCCAGCACGTTCCAGGACTGTGTTGTTTGGAACTTTGTCCTGCCAGGTGATGCCGAGGATGCGTCGGAGGCAGCGCATGTGGAAAGCGCTCAGTTTCCTCTCCTGTTGTGAGCGAAGAGTCCATGACTCGCTGCAGTACAGAAGTGTACTCAGGACGCAAGCTCTGTAGACCTGGATCTTGGTATAAATATTATATTATAATATTATATTTAATATAGTTAATATTTCTGGCCACTTCCTGTTTAATGATGTCACTTCCAACCCTCTGGAACATCATGGGGAGTCATGGCCAACAGCCACGGGGCGGTGAAGGGAGCCACTGGCCTGAAAAGTTTGTGTACCACTGGCCTAAGGAATGTAGTATGATTGTCTCATTTTAATGACATAGCTGTACTTACAGGTGTCAAGATGCATGCATAAATCCATAGGGATCCATAGTTTCACCAGAATGCAGATTTTCTGTTTACCTTAGCAATTTTGCAATAAGCTGTAATGGTCAAGGCTTAACACTTTAGCATTCACCTGGAAAGCTGGTTTTTTTCCTCCACTCTGCATACCTACCTCCATTGAAATTAGCAACCCCCATGCTGATATTCTTTGTCAAGGGTCTGGTTCAGAGTGTTTGAGTTTTCTGCAGTGATCATCAACAATGTGATTTTCCTAATTAAACACATTCATTCATTCCTTAGGTGATTAATCTCACGTTCAAAACAAAAGCCAAAACCTGAGTCTTTCTTTTGCCTCATGTATTATAAAGCTGCCTTTCTTTTCTTACTGCTTTCCTTCCCTCTATGGCTTTTGTTTAATTCTACATACATTGTTCTGAGATGAAGAAAGTAACTAGAATTAAATAGAGACGGAGGAAGGAAAGGTATTCAGTTTATTTTTGAGAGAGAGAAAAGGAAGGAAATTGGAACACACATTTTCAATAACAGAATAATGTACTAAAAAAATTCACATACAGCACTGGATCTAGTTATGTTGGCTGCATAAAGTTTGGACATCTCTTTCATTCCACTTTGGTGATAGCTGTCACTTTTTCTTTTAGGCAGATTTTTTTTTCTGCAAAGCTATATGTGGAATGTTGCATAGGCTGTAATTTTCTAGGCTTGTCGTTATATAATCACTACACATTTATGCACACTGAACACAAAGTACAGGAGAATTAAAGGAGGGCAAATAAAATGTGCAAATTTCTCCAGAAATCCTGACTGATGAAGAAGAAAAGGAAATGGTTTCAAAATTGCTGGCTTTGTTTTTTCACACAGAAGTATAACAGGTCAATTTATGTTATGTGAACCCAAATTGGAAAAATCTGGAAAAATTCTGGAAAATCACATATGTGTGCTTTAGTTCAGATGGGACTGTGTGTTAGAACATAAGAACATAAGAAGAGCCCCACTGGATCAGGCCAGAGGCCCATCTAGTCCAGCTTCCTGTATCTCACAGCGGCCCACCAAATGCCCCAAGGAGCACACCAGATAACAAGAGACCTGCATCCTGGTGCCCTCCCTTGCATCTGGCATTCTGACATAACCCATTTCTAAAATCAGGAGGTTGCGCATACACATCGTGGCTTGTACCCCGTAATGGATTTTTCCTCCAGAAACATGTCCAATCCCCTTTTAAAGGCGTCCAGGCCAGTTGCCATCACCACATCCTGTGGCAAAGAGTTCCACAGACCAACCACACGCTGAGTAAAGAAATATTTTTGGCATTCGGGACTTAAAACTTTTGCAGTAAGAGAGTTGGGGGATCAAGAGAACCAGTCTGATGCCACCGTCTATAGTTCCATGACATGTTAAATATCCTGGACCTTATTTAAGTAAATTGCCTCTGAGTAAAGACTATCTAGGCTGTTCCTGCTACCTTTGCTCCAATTTACTTGGTTCCGGGTCAGTTTCCAGACCTGTCTCACCCCACTGCATCCTGCTGCATTCTTTAGCTACAGGAATGAGAGAGATTTTGCTTTCTGACTGGGATACAACTGCTGCCGTCCCAGCTTCTGATTATGTGAAGCTTTTCCAACTCTTTGAATCTGACCTGCATGCCTGAAACTTAAGGGATCTTCATGTGATTCCCCCCACATGTTCATGAAATACATGGCAAGGAAATGAGGACTGCACACTTTAGTCTTGTCTCTAACCTCAGTACATCTGCTGGCCATGTCCCTCCCTACATCCACACATTTGGAATTAGTGTGAACAAATAGGCTGTTAAGAATCTCAGGCAACCTTTCATCTGCTGAGCCTTGGTTGTTCATTATACATTGCGTAGTTCTGCTGAATGACTGAAAGGCATCCAACTCAAGTAGATGATATCAGTATTCTAGAACCAGAGCAGTGAGTGTGCATACATTTCTGTCATGGTGGTACAATGACCAATGAAAAGTGCTTGTATGGGCCTAGCATTTAAACTTTTACTTGATGTGGTAATAGTCATTAATTTAGGTGTGGCCATAACTGTTCTTAATCGCCTTGATTATGAACATATGCAAACTTGCAAGTTCTGTTCAAACATAACATTTTAACTTTTCTCAGAGACTACTTTATTAAAATGTTGTCTTCCAGTGACACCCCCTCCTTTGTCCCTTCTGTCATTGTGTACATATTTGATTGAGTGTGGCTCAGTAGACTGGAGTGGATGAGAGACATTTGGGACATGTGATAAGACAGGGCTTGGAGCTGGCTTATGAATTACGATAAATTGAAAGGTTGCCTGAGTAAGGCTAACGCTCCCTCCTGGTTTTGTTTTTCAAGGCCTTTTCTGCCTTTCTCCCTACCTTTGTACCAGAAGATTTCTGCGTCTTGGCACATAGCCCCATGATATCTGTGACACTACAAGTTAATCTCAGCTGATATGAATAAAGTAACCTATGGTAACCTTAGCCCTAGGTGACCCTGCCCATAGATCCACAAACCCCGTCTATCTTCTATGTGTTATATGTAGTCCAATCTCACATACAACTCCACCAGCCCATAGCATACACACTGCTGATGGAGTGTGTGCTATATGCTATGGTGGAGGGAGGCGTGATCAGATGGCCTGGGAGAGGTAAGTACTCTCTTTTCTACTTTTCTCTTTTCTACTTACCTTCCCATAGTCCATCTGGCCTCCAACAGGTCTCCTTGCCAGATACTGTGATCTGTGGAACTCCTTGCCACAGGATGTGGTGATGGCATCAGGCCTAGATGCCTTTAAACGTGGATTGGACAAATTTCTGGAGGAAAAATCCACCACGGGTTACAAGTCATGATGTGTACGTGCAACCTCCTGATTTTAGAAATGGATTATGGCAGAATGCCAGATGCAAGGGCGGGCACCAGGATGCAGGTCTCTTGCTCTTATGTGCTTCCTGGGGCATTTGGTGGGCCTTTGTGAGATACAGGAAGCTGGACTAGATGGGCCTCTGGCCTGATCCAGCAGGGCTGTTCTTATGTTCTTACTTAGCTGGTATAAGTCCAAGAAGAGTCAAGCGGCATGTCAGGCCAGCAAGAGGGGAATAGAATCTCAGCATGCACCTCTGCCTCTGAGATCATCGCCCCCCCCCCCCGAACTGGCCAGAAATACAAAGCTGGAGGTACAGACCCATCTGAAGAGTCCAACAACAAGATTTTTTGTCTTAAAAAAGTTATTCGCCAATGGGGATATGGGCTATTACAAATTAGGCCTATGGTGCTAGAGATGTATGAGTAACAGGCAAGTGAAGATGAGAGAGAAGATCACTAAAATAAATTTTAAAGATACTTAACTAAGAATACCTGGGAATTAATATAGCCTGGTGAAGTACGCCTGTGCATGGAAAGTAAGTTTTGGATGTAGATACTCTGTTCATTGCCCTGTGAACCCCTGCTGATGTACTGACACATGGCAAAAAGCACAAAGCTGGAGCTTTGAGCATTCAAGCAGAAATATAAAATGATGTATTGGGAACCATTCCAAGCCAAAAACTGAAATATATCCTTGGGCTAATTGCAGACAACATCCACTCCACCCAGAAGTGGTTTCTGAAATCAATTTGTTCCTTCAGAGAAGATGTTCAGCTCTGTGTCTGCAGAAAGATACGGTGGGTAAACTCTTGCTTTATAATTACGAAATACAAAAATATAAACTCTCCTGGTTAATCACTGGAAATCATCTTTTTTCTGTTGATGCATTTTTTTGAAGCAGTCTTGAGAGGTCTTTGCATTTGTGACTTTGCTTTATGAGTTTGTTCTGCTTTGGGCAGCTACTCCCAGAAACATTCACAGTTGCAAGTGCGCTGTTCTTCAAGGACTTTATTAAAACACTAAGAGCACAATCCTATCCTTCCCCCCCCCCCCACTGGTACAGTCATGCTAAAAATAGATGCACTGTATTCAGTGAGGGGTGGCTTCAAAAAAGAAAGGGGATTTAAATCCCCTTACCCCTCTGTAAGCCTCCCACTCCACAAGTTTGCTAGTGCAAATTTGAGCAGGGAACGGGGACAAGGGCTGCAAGGAAGGGGGATAGATCTGGTGTGCACCATCCGCTGGTGGCGCGCACCAGATCCTATCTCCTGCAGCCTCCCCACCCCGTTACACCCTCTGCCTGCCCAATTTTGCCCCCTCTCTTTACCCTTCTGCCCTCCCCCACTCCAGCTCCTGCTCCAGCAGGCAGAAAAGCCCTTCCAGCCAGCATTCTGGCAGTGTGCCCATTCCACACCACTAATGCCCAATAGGGTTGGGCTGTAAGTCAATGTTTTTAAAGATAGTCTCTACGTGTTAAGCATTTAAATATTTCTTTACATGCTAAGCATTACTACTTATTCTTTGTCAGGATTCAGGTTCAATTGGTTCAGGCACCAAATTTCTGAGGGTCCTGAGGCAGAAGCCTACACTGAGCCATTCATGCCCTCTGATGGTACATAGGGCACCGCCACCCATACTAATTATGGGGTGGTCCTCTGATAGGCATGGGCCATTGTCCAACCTGGTCAACCCTTGATGTCACCCTTGAGTATGTTGGAAGAGACTGCAACCGAAGTCTGCGACTGGCCTTTAGTAGATTGAAAAGGAGGCTGGGTATCTTGTATGTACCAATAGCTCCAAATAATGAACCAGAAGCCCTCTATACATAAGGGACAATGAAAATACATGACACAAGTGTATCATTAAATGTGGGTCTTGGACTTGTTGCAGGCCTCTGTCCTGCTGCTTTCTCATCCTTTAGGAGAGCAGAGTACTGAAGCTTTGACAAACCCCAAGTCTGTTTAGAATACCCATCTCAAATATTTGTTTCATGTGCGCATGACTCATTCTTCAGGCCATGGAGTTGACCACACATGTTTTAAAATTATGTTTTTTGTAGTTGACTTCTTGTTGCAAATTGGTAATATGAGGATTTTGTTGTTCAGGAAAGCTTGGCATGCTTTTTGATTCAGCTTCAGTTTGACTCCCTGACTACAAACCAGAACTTGCCATGTCAGAGAACAAGGAATACGTTCATAAAAGTACAATATTCTGGATAAGTTCAAGAAGAAAAACACATTTTAAGATACATAGCCAATCTGACTATGGTGAAAATCAAACCTCAAATGTACCCATTAGGTTCAAGACTGCAATCAAATGCTGTTGTCAAGCCCTTTCACAAAATACAACTCCATCCCATTCTGTTTGCTGTATTTTTTTTCCTGAATAATCAATAATTATTTCTCATTTTCTTTAACAAATTTGTCTGCCTTTCCTTCAGACGAAAAAATATGATTGCTGTGCTTGAAAAGTTGCAATTACATTCTCATTTTCTGGAAGTAAACTGAAGCCTCAAGTCGACATACATCTTGACTAGGATTCTTCAGGATTTGCAATGCATCCCACAAAAACCAACCAAAAATTCTTTCAGCTCAAATAACACTTTTGGCCAAACCATAACTATTTGAACAACACATATGATTGTACATCATAGCTGATTCTATCACCAGCCATTTTTTTTAAACTTTTACTTCACTAGGAGCCTATTGAAAGCATATGGAAGAGACAGCCTCCAAAGGTTAGATTCTGGATGAGTGACAAACCATAGATAGTGATGATCATGGGGCTTCACTACTGATAAGGTCATTTTTTGCATTGACTAATTTGAAAGAAGCTACTTGGAGAAGCTACAAGAAGGCGGCCTTGGAGAAGGATCAGTGGCTGGAATTTTTTCCAGGATGGTGTCAGGTACGTCTGGTCAGGCACCAGACAAGAGTCAGTACTTGTTCTTGGCCATGCCTGTCCCCTAAAACCCCCAGTACTGATGATACAGGCAGGTGTCTGAAAGACTCATGCTGCTGCTGTTCACAGCATATCCCATCTACACCTGGGAGCATCCCTATTGCATCATCATCGGACTTCATGGGGATGTTCCCATTGGTTAGTAAGGGAGGGCATGCCTGACATCATCATCTGATGAGCCCCAGAGAGTAATAGGGGCAGTGCAGAACTTTGCCTCGGATCAGTTGGCAACCTGGTGTGAGCACAGCCCAGGGCCAAATCAAGATCCAGTTGGCTCTCCAGTTGCCAGTCCAGAGGCAGGAGTATGGAGGGAAATATGTTGAAGAAGTGGACTTGTTAGTAGTCCATTTTGGCAAATGAATCTGGAGGCTGACTTTTCTCCCTCCTCAAATCTCCAATCTCATATAATTCATTATTGATTTCAGGCCTTAGGCCATTTAACCTTCTTTTTGCTAGAAATGAACATTCTGTGATATGAAAGGTTTTCTGCTTACAGTTTTTCTCTGTCCTGTTCAAGCAGACAGGATAGAGAGTGGCAGGTGTGTACTTTGAACGTACTGGCCCTTGTGAAGGTCAATTACACAAGCAAACCAATTCTGCCTCTTCCCTGCTTCAGAGCTTCTCAGGATGCTTTAGCAAGATTTCCATTGCTGTCCTCAGTTCTCAGACCCAAAGGCATATAAAGATGGCATCAAAATATTTGCATGCAAGCATAAACCTGCTCAGGTCATGAAGCCCAATCGAGTCTACTTAAAAGGAAGCAATTTGATTTAATCCTTCACTTTTTGTGTATGAAATAAGGTTCTTTTAACTAAAATGGGATTAAAAAGGAAGCTTTTATGTCATCATGGATATGACTGCCTGAAGCATGGCCTCCTCCAGGGTAGCTGAACCCTGAGTTCCTATCACTGTTGTTCCTATTTTTTTATTGCTATAACCTTAGTTATAGGCATTTCTTTCAACAGAACACTATTACAGCAGACTAAAAACAAGGATGCCTCTTAAAATTAATCATCTTCCGTGGCAACCATGCAAATTATGAAATTTGATTTGCAAATCAGTTGATAAATTTGAGTACCTTAACTAGTAGTGATCCAAACTCATGTTGCTTTGATATTCTTCTATCTTTTTTCTAACAAAAGATAAGCGGATTTAGCAAACAGAGGGACTGTGTGACCTACCACTGCAATCATCAATAGAGCTGCTGTTTTATAAATGACCTTTTCGGTGTTTATAGCTTATTACATAGTCTATTAACATGGTTGGTGGAGTATCTTTTCTCTGGTTCAGAGGGGAGGGGAATAATGGCCCAATCCTATTTGGATGCCCCGCCAACATCACACAGACTTGCTTACTTCCCCTGTTGATGTGGTGAGACAGAGTTTCCAACTGGGTGTTTGAGTTGTGGCATCCTCTTGAGTACAAGTCCCTGCAATAAGAATTCTGAGAAGATCAGAGACAACCACATATCTTACCATAGATGTCATGGAAGTATCTGGAATGCTGCCTCAGGCATCAGAAGGTCCCACCCCTACGCATCTGAATTCATTGCTGGATGGCTCAGGAAAAAACTATACAAACACCTTCAACTTCTTATACAGGTAGTTATATATATATATTTCTTCAAAAGAGCAGTTCAATTGAGGAAAAAAAGGTTAAAAACAAATGCTACGGATGGCTTGAAATCAGACTTTTTTCTGTTCCTGTTCATAGGGAAAACTGGGATTTTTCTTGTCTAAACAAATAAGTCCACAACCTAATTTGTTAAGGTTCTTCATGTTCCTGGTTTGATAGTGGGATGCGGCAGAAATACAATCTCTGAATATGAGATCATCTTACCGGCATTCCAGTTCATTGTGGATAATTTGTTTATTATATATGATTGATGTTAGGAAGAAGTTAATTCAGTGAATCTTCTAACTAAAGGCCCTTGACAGAGTGAAGTATGCGGTTTTAATACTGGTTCCTTCCTTTAATTAACAATGAGGAACAAACATTGAGAAGATTTGTGTGTGCATGCATGAAGTACAAAACAAATTTTTATCTACTGTCCTATATTTTTTTAAAATATACTATCTAATCTTTATGCAAGCATTTCCTCTGTCTCTGTGGCTTCTCTTGGCAGGGTCTTCCATCATTGCCTAGCTGGTCTGATTAGGAAGCTTTTTTGTATCTAATCTAACCTGACTTCTTTAATGCAGACTAATGTGTTTGGGTAGATAGTACATTCCCTGGAACTTCCTCTTCTATTGTTTCCTTCATTCAGTATTTTTACTGGCGTTGATCTTTGTATTTCTCTTCCAGAAGCTGAACCTTGGCTCCTTCTGCACCATTAAAGTAAAATATTAATATCTCTGAGGAAAAGGAAGTTATACCTAACAATAGCCTCCATGAAAATGTACTCAAGATAATATTACTGTGCAGTAAGTAATCATGCACTGATTTTCAAGACCTGATGTCCTGTTGATCACTTAGGAGAGGAACAAGTGCCGTAAAAACGAAACCTTGGGTTGCAGAGGCATGCCTGCTCCTTTTTTGTTACCGTGTGTCAGAATATATATCAATCACTTGTGCAGAATGGAATATTTGCACCTCCTGAGTCACAAACTAACACTGCCACAAAAAAGAAAAGTTGACCTTAAGTCACTCAACAGCTTCTTTTCAAAAAGTTTATTAGAGCCATTTCTGCCCAACATTGCATATATGCAACTGGGACCAAATGTGTATACCTGTGGGCTGGGCAAAAACAGATCTTACTTTTTCTAGCTGGTGCTCCTATTGCCATTGCTTCATCCACGACCTTGTTCTTTTCCTTACCACCTTAATTTATTTTTATTAAGGACTGGAGCACAACTTACAGTTACCCTCAGGGCTGGCCCAAGACCTCCTAAGGCGACATGCCAGTTGCTGACCCCCTTACCTGATGATGTGCCAGCCTCTGCTCCTGCCATTCTCCAATAACTTATATATTGTTATATAACAATAACTTATATATTGTTATAACTCAGCACTCTCCTTTCCTTCGAAGTTCCTCTTTCTCTCTGCTCCCTTTTCCTTTTCCAGTCCAGGGAGTAGAGCAGTTGTGAGGCAAGTTGGTGGGCAGAGTTGGGTGCCCTCCTGCCAATTTGCTTCTTGGTTGCCTCAGTTGATGTCATGGATAGGCAAGCCATAGTCACCCTAAACTAAATTGCATGGCTAGATGTTAGTATGCAGCATCTCACAGCAAAGTGACTCTTTTTTTTTCTTTTCTTTTGGTGCCACTGCAAATGGCCCCAATCAAACACAAACAGAAATCCACAGTGGTGTGAAGAAAGTTGCCCAATACATGTGGTGAACCATAACACAAGAGTGTCTCACCACATGGTAACTGCTGCAACATGGTAACTGCTGCAAATGCCCTTCATGTGGTGGCTGCAATGTGTGTTTACTTTTTATTCCCGCTGTGTCAGCAAGGTGGAATGTTGGGCTTGGATATGGGTAACATTGGAGAAGAACACGAGAAACATGTTTTAGTCCCTCAATCTTCAGTTCTCAGAAAGCAGCCCCTCCTACTAGCCCAGGAGGTCAGTCTGGGATTTGTTGGATGTCCATAGGAGGCCAAATGGAATTTTTTTACTCCCCTGCCTGATAGGCCTGAATGTGGAAGGGTGTTTTTTTTTTTTGGCCTACTTTGGACTGACCAGGTGGTTGTGGTGACTTTCTCTTAGCCAGCTGGTCACAGTTAGGAGGTATGGTGCAGATAGGTATTAGGCTTTTAGATTGGCATGCATCCTGGGGAGGTGAAGTTGGCTATTGGGGGTGCAGAACTGGTCTCTAGAGGCTTCTTGGCTCAGGGATGCTGGGTAAGAAGCCCTTGTCTATAGATTGTAAAGTCAACCTCAAAGGCTTCGGGGGGGGGGGGAGAATGCAATCCAGATCTTTTCCAATCATCTGATGAGGTTAGCATTGTGTTCATGTTGCAGGCAACTTTTTGCTTAAAGCCAGTATGGGAATGCTTAGAGGTGGCCGGCAGCTGCTGTCACCCCAAGGAGGGAGAGTGGCAGTGCAGTTCGGACTGCTGCAAGTCTTATGTGTATATTTGGGCCAGTTGCTATTTCTCAGCCTAGCCTACTTCACAGGTTTGTTGTGAGGGCAAAAGGAGGAAAGGAACTGTGTCCACCATTCTGAACTCCTTGAAAAAAACGTTGGTGAGAGCGCAAGGTGGCTGGGTCCAGAGAGGGCCCAAAAGATTGCCAAATTGAGGCTTTGGTGGTTTGGACCCCCACTGAGGATCACACCAGCTGCAATCCACACCAGCCGCACCCCAGTACTAATGCCACTGAGAGGTACCCACTCAGCTAGGCAAACCCCTAAACTGCCACTACCAGCAGTAGTACTAGTGGTAGCCCCAAATGCATCATCAAGTGTTGGAAGGAGGGTGTCATGGGGGGTCCAGCACAGGGAATTCCCCTGGGGCCCTAAGCACTTGCACTGTTCATGACATTCCCCTTTCCCAGACTCTCCTAGAAATAACTCTTGCAATAAGCTGAGAAATTAGCATTGAATAGGACACTTTTTTGTTTTATATTCTGCATGCCTAATAAGTGGCAATCTGTGTTTAAGTTGACAAGTGTGTAATTGAAAGGCATACACTCCAAGATGAACCAGGTTGCAGTGGCTTCCAAGCAAAGTGCATTTCATTAAATCATTTGGCACTTGATGAGTTAACTGGAAATAGTTTTAAATTACTTATCCTTCTCTCTCTGCCCCTTTCCAGGAATGTAATTTACAGTTATGTATATGAAGAAACCTGTTAGACTTAAATCAGCCTGGCTGGGGTTTCAGCTGCCTGGAGAGACAAGCAAGCAGCCCACACCCTACGGAGTGGGAGTGATTGGTAGGCTGGACAGAGCTCAGCTTCCTGAATCAAACTGACTACAAAACCGTTCAGCTGGTCCTGAGAGAAACAACAGGCAAATCGAAGCCACTAGTGTCAACTTAGGAGAAACTTGCAACTTTTGTTTTTACCCCAGAACTTCAGGAAAAGAGCAGCAACAGCCAGGAGGAAATAATGGAGGAGGTAAGGTGTATGTATATATACTTGAAGCTTTGTACTTGAAGTGTCTTTGTTTTCAGAATGAAGGAGGGGAATATCCGATTGATAGCTCTCTTCTTACAACAGTGATTCTTCATTCCTAAAATGGCTTGTGTGTTTTATAAATATCTCCAGACAATTTATGGTGGCTGTGCACCACACCAGCTGGGTGAGGAGTCCTTCTCGCTTATGACACCCCATCTGCTTCTAATAAGGCTGCATTTTTCTTTCCCCCAAAGACGACAAACTTTCTTATCTCTCTCTTCTTTTTTTTTAACTTTCTTATCTCAAAGGCAGAAGGGATGCTATCTGAAATGGCAGGGAAACAAGGATGAGAATATGTGAAAGTTCAAGATAACTCAGCTTAGGAAATGCTATTCAAGTTTGTCACATACTTTGGCTTGGAATTCTGAAAGAGCTTTCCTGAAATCTGACGGAAAGAAAACTATCAGTCTCAGAAGTACATACAGTCACCTTTTCTGTGCTGAGTAGCCTTGCATGCAAAAAGAACCTGCAACTATTAAAAAAAACTCAGGCTGCAATCCTAACCACACTTTCCTGAGAGTAAGCCCCATTGAACAAAATAGGACTTACTTCTGAGTAGACCTGGTTAGGCTTGTGCCCTCAGAATATGTGAACTGACATGTCAAGAGTTGTGAATGACAGGCTGCTTTTTAACCATTTGTACTTTGGAAGCTGCCTTCCTAATGCACCAGGTTGTATGCAGAAAATATTTCAAAATGGTGAAAGAATCAGCTTTTCTGTGTTTGTTTTGGGTTTTTTAACTAGTGAAATTTTCCCCCTAAGATTTGGTCATTCATGTTCAAAAACACACTATTAGGAGCGTTATGTTATTTGACTCTGATGGAAAACTGTGTCATATATTGCAAAACATGTAAAATTTGGAAATGTAAGACTTGTTTAAAATATCAGGTACAATGGTATTGTTCCTTTTCATACCGCCAAATTTTTTAACAGATGTGTATATAATAAGTCAACAGAATTGGAAGTTACAAAGCAAGATGACACTTGGAGAGTTCAAAAATGAGACTTGAGAATAATGAGCAAGTGATATTAAAATGTACTTTTACTCTAATTTCCCATTCACGTATATAAGGTGTATGGCATCATGCTTACAATTTAGAATGAATATTGGACAACAGGAGTCACATCCATATCTTGGAAAATAGATGAAATGTTGACAGGCTTTTATTTATGCTGCTGTTCACCATATTTGTTCATTTAATAAGCATTGCATCAATTAAAGGTAACTTATTTTCAGTGTGGATCATGAAGGTAATATTGGACTTTCATGAAAAGTGGATGGATTGCTAACCAAAGAATATCATTATTGACTGCTCTGTTTCTTAAATTCCATTTATTACAATAAAATTTGTCTGCAGGGAAGTATTTGGAACCTGAACAGTTAAAAAAATGCACTTCAAACAACTCCCGGTTGGTTTTCAACGAAATTCATTATGTGCTCCTTATCGTCACCCATTTGGCTAATATACTATACTGTGGTGAGAAATTATGTCCTATTAAAATAAAGCCAGCATGCAGATATCCAGCTGGGGTTACTCCATGATCAACAGTAGTGTATTCCTAAATGACTAGGGCTTTTCAAATTATTGACGATCTGTCAACTTACAGGAAGCAAAGTGCCTAGCTTGGCAAAATGGGACTGAGTGGAAAATCATATCTTTGAGGGCATGACTTTACTGCGTGCCCTGAGCACTGCTTCTCGGTGTAGCCTTGCGGCTGCCTTTGGCTATCTAGGGAGGTTGTCTTTGACATTGCAGGGAAACGGTCTTAAGGAAGATGATGCTTTGCTAGTGTGTGGAAAACTGTTGATCCTGGCCTGTCACAGAATAGGGGAGACTTGCATGACAAGTGGTTATCTTTGGTAAGCAAGAAGGAGTCCTAACTAACAAGACAAAGAATTGGAAGCACTGGTGTGACATAGTTGGGAAGTGAAATTGGGCATAAAAGGATTGATTCGGAGATTTACATTGGACTGGGATGGTAGTATTTTAAAAAAATATATTGAGAATTGTTCAGTTTTGTTTAAGTGCAATCACAAGATTGTTTAAGTTGTGATACCCTTAAACATGTATGAGTCTAAGTGCAGTTTTGGAGAATTTGTTCCGATATGATGCCTGATAAGTGTTTGTCCACTAGGTGTCTTAAGTGGGCTAGAAATTAAGAAGGTTAGCTTCCAAGGATAATTGTTGAAAAACAGTAATTATTTTAGTGGCTTATTCACCTGAGCTATAGAACTTTAGTTGTGTATCCAATTTCATTTCATAGCCTCAGGTTAGAAACTCTTGGCTATTTTGAGTGTTGTTGGAAGTAGTTGAAATTATGATGTGTCTCCTCTTTTCTCATTTTTACTGTTACATCCGAAGAGAAATTGTCTTTTTACTGGGAACTTTTGTTTCTTATTTGGGGGAATGTGTGAGTTGCTTCTTTGCACATTAACTTGCAAGTGCAAAAAGAGGAAGTGTGAGATTCTTGTAACTTCCTCCTTCACACCTTCCTAAAATATGCAAAAGAATTCTTTAATTTGAAGGTGCGACTCTTGAGGCTTAACACCTATGGTTGCCAAGGTGTATGGGAATTTATGTGACAATTTTTGTAGCTTCTTGGGGGGGGAAACAAATGAAATTGTTTTATGGGAAAATAAGACACACTGTCTCATTACCACATTGACATATGGGCATCTTATCATGATTTTACTGTAAAATAGAGTATCGGAAAGGTTCCATTGTATATAGTGCTCGAGGAAAAATGGATACCTTCATGCAACTTGTCAGCATTTTTCTGACCCCTGTGCCTGAAGAAGTAGATTACTAATGGAGCTGAATAACAATAGGCTATGTATGAAGCTGTATATGAAGCTATCATATACAAGTCGAGTATTCCTTACCCAAAATTTCAAAATGCTCCAAAATATGAAATTTATTTGTTTATGCCATTATTTTTCCACTGTACAGTATTAATGGTACATCATTTTTTTTTTACTGTTAAGTACTTAAGTGTTAGAGAATGATTGCCAATCGGTAGCATATAAATTCAGTTTTGGGAATAATGGTGATGCCGAATAACCACGGAATGTCCACGTGGGTGGCTGAAGCTAGTGACACCTTTGCTTTCTGGTGGTTCATTGTACACAAACTTTGTTTTATGCGCAAAATTATTGTATAAAAGTACTTTCAAGCTATGTGTATAAGGCGCATATGAAACAGAAATGAATTTTTAAGACTTGGGTCCTATCCCCAAGATATCTCTTTATGTGTGTATATATAAATATTCCAAAAGCTGAAAAATCCCAAAAGCTAAAGAACTTCTGGTCCCAAGCCTTTTGGTTAAAGCATACTCATCTGGTACCAAGTGAAACCATTGGTCCATCTAGCTCAGTATTGCTGATACTGATTGGTGGCCACTCTCCAGGGTTGTAGAAAGGGTTTCTTTCAAAACCAACCTGGAGATGCTGAGGCTTGAACCTGGAACTTGCTGCATACAAAGTGTGTGCTCTGTAACTGACTTACAGCCCATCCTTTCCCTATTGTTACCATTTTAATTCATCTCTGAAGCAATCGAGGTCACAAGGATTTTCTTTTTTAACCTTCGTTATTTTGGGAAGGACTCATTAACTAACACAACTTGATGACAGTATTATGAGAAGACAGTTTCTTAAGCTACGTAAGTCCCATCATTGTCCTTAATAAAACTCCGTAATACTGTCTTTAAATGAGATTTCTCTAAGCACTAAAACGTTCCACTTTATTTTTTTTTCCAGAGCTACTCAGAAATAGTCATCTTCTACTTGTAATAATCTGTGGAGGAAAAATTCTAATCTAGTCCTGTGGATCAGTTTCTGATCTTGTCATATTAGTTTCCTGCTTCCAGCTTATACATTAAAAAAGAAATACATATATTGTTGATAGCAGTCTCTAGCTGGCAAAAAAAAAGAGTCAGGTGAACGTATTTTGTCCTGACAGGCCTCCTGTGCCCTTGTAGACACTTATAGCACCATCTTTATAATTGTCTAAATATGCGGAAAGGCTGAAGGGAAAGAAACTCCCTTTTATTTGATAGACTGAGTTTGAACATTTGGCTCATTTGGAATATTTGTTTGCATGGCAGTGAAACATCTAAATCATTTGTAGCTATTGCTTTGATTACTGTATTGGTTTAAGCCATTTCTGCCCAACTTTACTTATGGTAACTGGTGGTAGCCAGGTGATAGTGTCCTCTAAAGGAACGTGGTGTTGGTGAGGGGGTCAGGCAGCAGGTGGAACTGGGCAGGAAAAGGGAAGAATGGGGCAGGAATGGGGTGTACCATGTGTGGGATAGGGTTGGTTATTGGTGGCAGTGGCTCCACTAATATATCCCCTTTCCTAGCCTCGAACCACCTCCCTGGGTCCGCTCAATCTTGCGCTAGTAAGATTTTGTCCTAGCAAAATCTCTGGTGCAGGTCCCAGGAGACCCATTGGGGCAGTGGAGGTTTACCCTGGGGCAAGGGAACAGATATTACCTATCCTCAAGGAAGTCTTTAGGATTCAGAACTCCCCTGTGAAATGCAGCACATGCCCTGTTGGTGTGGCTGTGTCAGAACCAGGGAAGTTGCATTGGACTGGGCTGTTATTCAGTTGACTGCATTTCAGAGAAATATATCTGTATATTTATCACATCTTCCATTTTTAGAAAAAATGTGAATATGAACATGTGAACAAAAGCAACAAGTATAGTCATATGATTATTCATTTAAAATACCTTAAAATTAGCATTTTTTTAAGAATAAACTTTCATGGAACACAGACTGTCGGATACATAACTCTAGACTGCAAAGTCTTATGCTAAAATAAATTGGTTTGCCTTGAAAGTCCTACAAGACACTCAATTGCTTTTGCTGCAACCAGATACCTCTCTGGAGGTTCTTACCCGGAAAAACAAGTACTTTATCTTTTGGCCAATATTACTGTGCAAGATTTTGATCAGTTACTGTTTTTGCTAGTGGGAAGGATATTGGTGTGGGCAAAGAAACCAGCACATCAATTCCTGACTTCCAAATGATCTGACAAAGATTTGCCAAAATCTTTGTCAATGCCAATGTACAGCCTTCTTTTAACTTTTTGCTTTTAACTTGTTTTAATTATGTTTTTAATTGCTTGTTTTTTTGTATTTTTTTTATTTATTGCTGTAAGCCGCCTTGGGTCCCTTTGTGGAAAAAGGCAGGATATAAATGTAGCCGGTAAATAAATAACACAGGCCTACAAAATTGAGGGTCAGAAAAGTTTTTCCCAAACTTTATGGTGGTTTGATATGAATTTGGGGTGCCAGTTCCAAAAATGGCATCTGTTTTGCCCCATCATGTCTAGTTTTGGAGATATAGTATAACCTCATTAGTGAATGGTTCAAGCAGCTTCCTCCTGAGGAAGTGATGGTATAGGCTTCCTCATGAGGAAGCTGCTTGAACCATTCACTAAAGAGACTATGCCATGTTTCCAAAACTAGACATGATGGGGCAAAACGGATGCCATTTTTTGAATTGGCACCCCAAAGATACCCAGAAATTGGTGTAACGTTTAAGGAAGCAAAATGTGTTTTGGCCTGTGTAATTGTTCATCAACCTCTCTTCACAGCATAGTATTCATCAGTTTCTAATCAGCAGTGGTTTAGGAGTTCTTCACTTGCTTCCTAAATGCCACAAAGCTGTTTGAAGTTTTTTGGTTGCTGAGCTTTGCAGTGGCACTCTAAACGCCATTGGCCCTTTCAAAAGATGGTTTGCTTTCTTTTTGATATGCTGCCATACTACTTCCATTAGCACAGTGGTTGGATTGCAAACATCTGTTTGCTCTTATTTCTCCTGTGTTTCTTCAGATCTGTTTCTACATGACGTAAATCGGTGGCATTTGACTGGCATGTGTGATTTGTTTAATAAATAAAATTTTAAGATATTGAGTAAAATAACTACCCCAAAGCAATGGCATAGATGGACACACATAAGGGTAAGAAGCTGATTGCATGTGACTTCTCTTTATAAGCTAAGTTAGTAATATGATTCATATACATATATATGTATGTGTCTATTTGTGTAGGAAACATTTTTTGTCCATGATATAAAGACTGTCTGTCTGTCTGTACACAGAGTGTCTCTCTCTCTCTCAAGTTACGCACACACACACAGAACATGGGTTCTGTAGAACCAACCCAGCACACATGTTGATAGATGTATGCAGATCCCTTTGTCAATGATGTCAACAATTAACTATAAAGTGTGTGTACATTTTCTTGAGATGCCCTGTATTTTCTCAGTGCTAGAAGTGGCTGTGCTGATGATACATTGTCAACTCTGTGTGTGCATGGAGTAGGATCAGGGAAATGAAATGATGCAGTGTTGTTGAGATGCTAGCATTCTGGCACACACCAGAGGGTACTTCAAAACCCTGCCTTGGCCAGAACCCTATGCTATGCAAGGAGGTTTGAGGGAAACCCAGCAAGCAAGCTAGCTGAAACAGTGGGTTTAGAAGCAGAGAGTATCAAGTCTTTTTCTATCAAGTAATTCCATGATTACTTGGGATTATCTTGGAGGCCACATTCCCTAATCCTACAACTGTATGCAGAGGTAGGATCAGGGTTGGTCCTCCAGTGCATTGTCTGAGGGCTCACACCCATTTTTGGGTCCTCCTGGCTGATCTCTGCAGTCTCAGTACTTGGTGGCAGTGGTGGTGTGAAGGTGGGCAGACATAGGACCCAGCTTCACCCCAGGGTACACTGCAGTATGGCACCAACTCCTGCTCCACCCCCAAGCAATACTCTCTTGGGTTTAAAGAGCTTTGAATGTGGTGGTACTTTTAACCAGATCACAATTGTTTCCTCTGAGGCGTATCCCCCACTGCTCCCTTTTATTTGAGCATACAGGAGAATTGTGTGTACTTTCCTATTTGTGCTGATTGCCTTGGAGCTTTTTCCTTGCAAAACAAGTTGAACACTCTTTCTCCCCACAAAATAAAAGAGTTTTTTCTTGCATATTTTGGAACATGCTTGTTCAGAGGTTCTTAATTTTTCTAGAGATTTTTATCTTCAAATTGCAACTCGGTTCCAAACCTTGGCATGTGGGAACCTCTAAATACATCATCTGGGGGTGCTTCCTATTTCCTAACATAACTTAAGACAAAAGTACTATGTGGTGGGCACCTCTAATACCTGCAGATATAACTATTGTAATCACCTTTTAAAACGGCAGGGGTGGAAATTACTCTGAAAATAGGAGGTGTCTTGTTTAAAGATGGAGAGTTGGCAGATATGCTCCATTGAATCTGGAGAATGGAATGGTATATGGAAATAATCATGCAATGATGATTAGCGTTTAAACTGTATTTTAGCCTCAAAATTATGACATTCAAATAGCAGTCAGTCTAGTATACAAAATTATGCAGGGGATGGACAGAGTGGATAGGGAGATGCTCTTTACACTCTCACATAACACCAGGACCAGGGGACATCCACTAAAATTGAGTGTTGGGAGAGTTAGAACGGACAAGAGAAAATATTTCTTTACACAGCGTGTGGTTGGTCTGTGGAACTCCTTGCCACAGGATGTGGTGACGGCATCTGGCCTGGACGCCTTTAAAAAGGGATTGGACAAGTTTCTAGAGGAAAAATCCATTATGGGGTACAAGCCATGATGTGTATTCGCAACCTCCTGATTTTAGAAATAGGCTATGTCAGAAGGCCAGATACAAGGGAGGGCACCAGGATGAGGTCTTTTGTTATCTGGTATGCTCCCAGGGCATTTGGTGGGCCGCTGTGAGATACAGGAAGCTGGACTAGATGGCCCTATGGCCTGATCCAGTGGGGCTGTTCTTATGTTCTTATATATGTTATAAGTTAACAACAAATTATACCTGTCTGATTTTTTTTATTGTCAGTATTGCATGGACCAGGATCCTCTTCTATTTTCTTACTATAGAGCTGAGGTTCTCAAACCGGGGCATCGTGACACCTCTGCCTGAGAGCTTCAGCTCCTGGTCCCTTAAGGGGCGGGGGAAGGTGAGAGGCAGTGACATTATCCCCAGGATTGTGTTGCTAATGGGTACAAAGAGGAGGTGTTTTTTACATACTGAGGGCTCGCACAAGGTCCAGGAGTTCTGGGAAGCCCTCCTCAGGGCTTCCCTAGTCTTAGAATACTGAAAAAAAAATTGATCGCAAACCACTTCTGCTGCCTTTGCCCCTTCCCCTTCAAAGGCTTACCTTGGGGGTTTTACTCCCAAGAAGTTTGAGAACCCCTGCTATAGAGTAACTCTGTGATAAACCTTTATGAAGAGCCAAGGCAAGGCAAGCCCAACTGCAGACCTGGCTCCAGTGCCATCTGGGGGCATAGGGCTGTAAAATGTTGCCCTTCCCCACAAGGAGACATCTCCATTACAGAGCCTTGCACGACATCCACTGACCCTCCGAAAGCCTTCTGAAGCCGTAAGAGGGCTGTTAAACAGTACTTCTGGTTTTCCAGTTAAAATGGCAAGTACTGTTCAGTGGCCTTCCAGAGGCCTCAGGAGGCTTTGGAGGGCCAGCAGATACAGCATTGGGTCTCCCCGACTCTTGGAACAGAATATAAGAAGAGCCTTGTTGGATCTGGTCAAAGGCCCATCTAGTTCAGCTTCCTGTATCTCACAGTGACCCACCAGATGCCTCAGGGAGCACACAAGAGACTTGCATCGTGATACCCTCCCTTGCAGGAGGGCAGGAGGTCTGGTCTAGAGGGTAGAGCCTCCGTCTGCCTGAAGATAACATCCACAAGGTCGCCAGTTCGATTCCACTGGCACCGTGCGACCTTGAAGCAGCTGACAAGCTGAAGCTGAGCTATTCCATCTGCTCTGAGCGTGGGAGGATGGAGGCCAGAATGTGAAGCCAGATCGGAATGAAACACCTGAATGTAGTAGTTCTTGAAAGAAAGAACCTTCTTTCAATTGTAAAAATCCCTATTTAATAAGGGATTTAAATAAAGCCTGCCTATGTAAACCGCCTTGAATAAAGTCTTGAATAAAGACCAAGAAAGGCAGTATATAAATACCTGTTGTTGTTGTTGTTGTTATTGCTTAAGGGCTCCAGAGGGCAGATGGAGGTGGTAGCAGTGCCACCCCACAGGAGTGACGCTCTGTGACTTTTGCCAACCTGACCCCCCCAGAACTGCCAGTGGGCAAGCCATCAACAATATATAAGGAACATCAGTTATGACTTGAAATGAGAAGCATTTTCTGGTGCTTATTTCTAGAAGGTGAATCGTGATGATTGCTTGACTACACAATAATTAAAATGCTCTTTCAGTGGATGTAGCACTGACTTTGATGTAATGATATAATCCATACTAAACATGTTCTCTGTGGATGTGACTACTGCAGCACTGATCATGGTGGTTTGTGGAACAAGAGCAATGCTGCCCTCTTTGCTATACAATCATTAGACGTAATTTCTTTAGAGACCAGTGTTGTGGTTCTGGATGAAGCAAGCTAAAAATTAGTCAGTGAACCAAGATGATTGTGTATGATGTTCCATTATCGCACATTAGTGAGTCAGCATTTCTAAGGTCAGTAACTTTAGAAGGCAGAGCTGAAGCAAACTTTATGAATGCTATCGGTTTCCTTGGTGACTAAATAGAGTGAGGAAAAAATAAATTATTGTACATGCATGTATTTCTTAATCCTTCAAAAACAGGTCTGCAAGATATGAGAGGATTTGTTATGGCGAGGATACAAATATGGATTTGTTCAGTCACTGGAGTTCAGACTTTTTCCCTTCATGGAACCCTCTCCACATTACCTTGCCTGCTAATGAATCCCTGTCAGCTTACATGTAGAGCAGGCCAAGCCTATTGGGCCAGCGCTGTTCCCATGTGGATGTGCTGTAGAATATATCAAACCCTTCCCTTTAGCTACACTACCAATGGTGGTGTGCAAACTACCTTTCAATAAAGTTTGCCCATGATGATTGATCTTCTCAAAGCTTCAGAAGAAACCCAAAGTTCAGCAGTTCCCAAACGAACTATGGTTACAGTGCCCCCCCTTCCATGGTGCCCTGTCATGGTGGCTGTGCCACACTCCCCCGGTAGCATGAGATCTCATGAGAATAGGGTGATCTCAGCCCAGCCAAGAAGGCAGTGCTGGGAGGAAGAGTGTGGCTGGGGACATCCTGCAGCATCCCTGTGAGTTTGCTGTGGTGCAGAGTTTGGAAACAACTGCCCTAATTCCTTAGAATGCAGCTGGAAAATCCATTGTTTTGGGCCAAATGAAAAGTTCAATGCAAAGGCTTCCCCTGAATTGGATGCTTCCTATGTGTCACCCAAAAGACAATATTCACAACACAGTAATTACCTTTCAGGGACTATTTCCAGACCTGATATGATCTGCCATGACATTAGTATTGTCAAAGCTTACGCATGCATGCAGTAAACTATGTGATTGGACGTGGCACAAATTTATATTGCAAACACTAAGGGTCAGATTCAGACGTTGTATCTTATTGTTGTAATCTCACATGTAGTTCAGTGGCTTCGTTAAGGGGGTGTGGGGGTGCAGGCTGCACTGGGTGACGTGCACGGGGGGTGATGCACACTAGGGGGTGACACGCTAAAATCGTGGGGGACTAACCCCATCATATTATATACCGTTGGATGCAGAATTTTGAGTGGAATGCAATGAAAGAAACCAGAGTGAAAAATCTCCTTTCTCTCAAACGTTATGGCCAAAAAACCAGAGAACAAAAAATGCATGGATCCCTATGGAAAGTGAAGGTGAGCCGTATAGTGCGTTTACACTTGAGTAGGCAAACTTGCCTTAGTCTGTCAGAAAGGGCAGGCTGAGAGGAGTCCAATGACACCAGAATGGTCCTGATCCAATGAATGCAGCCCCCAAAAACACCTGAAGTCTCTGCCTCCAAGCAGATGAATGTATTGAGCCCTATGGAAAGTGAAACTAAGCCTCACGGTTGTGTTTACTTGTGAGTAAGCAAACGTGCCTTGGCTGGTGTGGAAGTTTAGGTGAAAGAGAGTGCAAGGCTACCAGAATGGTCCTGATCTGATGGAACTGGAGCTCAACAAGTGCTACAGAAGGCAGCCTCCCCCCACTAAAAAGGATCAAAACAGGTTTCAGCTGATAAGATGAACCTTTTTGAGACTTGCGAAGCCTGACAGTGATCTGGTTTAAACAGAAGTTCTTAAATTGAATTGGGCACTGGGTAGGGCTGAAAACCTTACTGGTTTTGGAGGGAGGGTGTTATTGCAGGCAGGCTACAGAGGAAATTCACTTGGTGGACCAGGGCTGGCTTCTGCTTGTTAAATTATTTGTTTTACTTTAATTATTTATACTTATTTATTTTGATTTGCCTGATGATGACACTGATGATGGTCCCAGTGCTAAAGGCTGAGAACTACTGCAATAAGGTATTAGTAAGTTGACACCCTAGGGGAGGGGGTGGCGCCATTGGTGACCAAAATCACTAAAATCATAATGAGGAAGAATAATACCATCATGTTATATATCAATCAATGCCTAATTTCATGCAGAATGTGTTCTATCTTTGTTCGATCAAAAGGTACAGCCCAAAAACCAGTGGGGGTGGAGTGATGGTACATCACCACGCCCACCACCTGGGGTGTTGCCCCACCCACTGCATGGGGCTGACGTGCTGGCATCCCGCACTGGGTGACGCGAACCCTAATGACGCCACTGATGTGGTTGTAATATAAATGATGCTTTTTCTTCAAGTAGAAAATAGTCCTCACATGGCCACATACTATTCAGCAATTTGGAAGATAAAAAAGGGCTATTGTTGCTCATGTTGTTCTTGTGTACTTTTCTTATCTATGTAAATAAGGTGTGACTTACAAAAAGTGACACTGCCATTGCCAACTATTAAAAATCATTTCTCTATTTGTATTGGCCTTCAACCATAGTATCCTTTAGATACTATCCTTTAGATATATCCTCATGAGAGCTGCTTTTCCAGCTTTTCCCACACAGCCCACAGTCAGCCCTACCCTCTACCCCAGTGATTTTCAACCTTATTCATTTCATGGCACACTGACAAGGTATGAAAATTATCAAGGCACACCATCAGATTTTTGACAATTGACAAAGTGCACCATGCTGTTGGTGGGAGGCTCACAACCCTCAGTGGCCCTACTAAAAATGATCCTCCCCCAAACTCCAGTGGCACACCTGCAGACCATTCACGGCACACCATTCTGCCACGGCACAGTGGTTGAAAATGGTTACTCTACCCCTACCCCTCGGCTCACTCCTACCCCTGAGCTGCATGAGGTCTGTCCATGTAGTTACTATTTCTGAAGGCACCTTATTACATCAGTCATAACAGGTACAGTTAGCAGGTGAGCCAGGAATTGAAGGGGAAAATTTTTTCCAGAAATTCTTAATAGCTAAGGGTCTCTTGTACCGTGTGTAGCACCGGAGGGCAGAAAGGAGATGCACTTTGAACTCGGATATGCGAAACATCTGGATGCATGAGAGAGATTCTGATTGTCTGCAAGGGAGTGTAACAGAACATAAAGATCTTCAATCTTGATAGGAAGCACAGAAGAAGGGAAACAGTCTGCTGGCAAGACTCCTTACTGAAATGTTTTGGCACCACTCCATTACTGCTTTTCATAGATACTGTCATTGCTACAAAGTGATAACCAATGTACACCATTTATTCCACATTTGAAATGGAGTTCAATAATATAGTGTGTCAGATGCTGCTCTGCTGTAATTGCTGGCAAATGCTTGCCTTCTAATGACAACCATCTTTTTAGATGTCTGTTGAATTATCGTTTCAGATTATAGAAGGAATGCAGACTACTTTGTGACTTTCTGCTTTATCAAGCTTTTTTTTTAGGTTTAACTGAAGTTCTGTATCTAACACTATTCTGTAAAATTAAATCAAACCATGCTACTTGGATGTCAGTAATTATAGCCAACCATAGTTCCATATGTCTGTTCATAACCAGGTTTTAATCTTTTTGCCTAGAGACGAATTCTCTTTAGTGCTTGAACAAACTAAAGTCAAATAAAATTTGTTTGCATGATGACATCCAACTAAGTATGGTTTAGTAATATTACTAGATCAGAACCATATCTGCAGTTCATAGCATGCTTATATTAAAGGCAGATATAAAATAAAATAAAGATTAATAAAGAACACACACAACAGCAAAAACTTGTTTAGGAATTTGCAAATGGAGCTATGTCAAAGAAAACAGGGTTTCTCTTTGAAATTGGCAAGGTTATTTACTGAATTGTAGTCCACGCTGTTCTATTTCATGTCACATCAAATTATATTCATTATGGCTCTAACTACATGTTACACATATGTAATCAACATCCATTTTTTGCCCAAATAAAAGCAACTTTGGATAAAGACAACTTGGAATAGAAAAATAGCATTTGATAGGTGCTTTCAAGCAGAGAACTGTGTGTGCTGGGAAGGGGGGGGTGCTGCTGAAACTTTCCACTGCCTAGCACTTATCCTACTCCCAATCATCCTATCCCAAACTGCTGTATGTTCTAAACCTTTTACATAGTCAGGGATCCTGCTTCTTTCAGAGTTCAAGATTGCATGTGCAAATGTCAAACTTATGCACGCATAGACTATGCACAAACAGTTAATGATTGGTGATCAGAGATGGGGATGGGGGACATGATCCAGCTATATGCTGAATAATCCTCATACACAGAGTTTGAATATATGAGGCTGGTAGCAATTAACCTCTAGAAGAATGAAGAGAGAGATCACTGAGTAAAGTTCTAATCGGGGCTTCTAAGTTTAGAAGCCAACTTACTGAAGGAAGTTGTGAACTGGGTACAGACTAATGTATGTAGCATACACCTTAGAGAGCTATGGTAATATAGACCCCTGTTGGGCACACCCATTTTTGCTATTCCAAAAGTGGATGTTGAAAGGTAAATGCAACTGCGTGGCAGTTCTGCTCCCTGAATTTGGGACAGATGTCGGAGACCGCCAATGACATGCTGACTATGCCAATCACATCTTCCAGTCTGAAAAATTGAATCTGATGTAATTTTGTGAAGGGTGCCAGAAGTGTGGGAGCTGGAACACTTTACGGGCCTTACTGTCTCTTTATTTTTCTATAAGTAAACTTTCTGAGTTTGCACTCTCAGTGTTTTTATAGCATTAAAAGTTTGCTCCCCTCCCGTTACCCATCACAGTTTGCTAAGCAGCAGTTTCATGCTGGATTTGCAGTGGAATGTTGTAAAGTTATATCATGTTTGTCTGTACAATTCTGGATTCTTTCCAGAATACCCATCTTTATGTGGGCCGAGTTCTTTGCTTTCTTTAGGCAAACAGAATTTGTGCTAGCTTCAAAGATTCAGACAATTGATTCATTATAACTAAGAGTTGACATGATGCCTTTATTAACCTGTTTCCCTTTGGGGTGGAAGTAACAAAGCAGAGAACAAATTAACATGTGATAATGCTTGCTAAATAACACGTGGCACGTTAATGACTACTTTTTGACAAACACTCCTTAACTTTTTATCCACTTAAGATTACCTCAGATGTGAGGATGAACACGAAGGGTGTGAAATGTATACAAGAACATACATCGCAAGGCATTTACTTTGCGTATACCAATTGGGCATCCCTTATCCCAGCCATTTTCAACCACTGTGCCATGGCACACTGGTGTGCCGTGAGAGGTCTGCAGGTGTGCTACAGGAGTTTGGGGGAGCATCATTTGTTAGTAAGGCCACTGGGGAATGCAAGCCCCTGCTGTGATGTGTCTTGTCAAATGACAAAAAGCTGATGGTGTGCCTTGACAATTTTAGTACCTTGTCAGTATGCCAGGAGACTTAAAAAGGTTGAAAATTGCTGCCTATCCAATGTGCTTGGAACCAGAAGTGTTTTGGATTTCAGATTTTTCTATATTTTGGAATACTTCCATATCCATACTGAGAGATCTTGGGGATGGGACCTAAGTCTAAACACAACATTCATTTATGTTTCATATACCCCTTATACACATAGCCTGAAGGTAATTTTGTACACTATTTTTTATAATTTTGTGCATGACACAAGGTTCATGACACAAGGTTTATATGGAACACAGTTCGTGATTTATGTTTTAAGTTAAAAAAAAACTTGTGTTGAAGCTCAAAAAAGTTCCATATTTTGGAATGTTCCATATTTCAATATTTGTTTTCAAACAAATGGGAGTTGCACAATAGTGGAACAGTTCTCTTGCACAGTGTCCATCCATTTCATGGCTTTGCCTCACCCAGATCACTCCACTGAAGACCTACCGGACACTACCAGAACCATGTGGTAACTCCAAGGCTCATAATGGTTCTGGATGCAACCAGAGCCATGCTCTGGTCAGAGCTCCAGTGGGATCCGAAAACCATGGATTTCATTATCCACCATTTTTGGTATCCACAGGGGTCCAGGATCGGAATCCCTGCAGATAAGGATGCACTACCTGTACTGTGCTTTTCAGAATTTCAGTGAGAATGCCTCACTGTGGACTCCATTAAGATGAATGGGAATTGCACAGGAGCATGTGTGTGCTTTGGGCAACTTCCATTAATTTCAGCGGAGTTTGGGCAGAAGTAGGCTCATGTCATTATCACAAGACTAAATTTGGAGAGAATACGAATGTAGCAATGCATATCTGAGCTCAGTATGTTGAAACTATTTTGGAATGTCAAATGAATCCCTGTAGATATTCATCCACTTCAATGCCTTAAGTTTCTAGAAGTTTGTTAAAAAGGACTCAAAGTCCAGAAAACAAAAGCGATAAAACATTACTAGATAGTTGGCAGTGTGTGGTCTATATGCTGATCACACAATACTGCTGTTGGTTTTGCTTTTGCTATGATCTTGATTTTAATTTTTTTTAATTGGATGAGGAAAAATTAGGGATGTTTCCTGAGCACTTGGAAATGAATCATAACAGTGCAAAAACACAGTAGGCAGACTACTGACACTCCTTCAGTCCTTTATTTATGAACAGGGGCTCATGGAACACAACTAGTTGTCTTCTGGTGGAATTTTCGGATCTTTTAATTACTGTGGGTTAATTGGTGTTGCATTTTTAATGTCAATATGTAGGAATACAGGCTTTACTGAGTTATATGCCATCCTTTATTCTTTCTTTCTTTCGTGAGCATATGAACTGTTGATATATCAGGAAATGGTATTTGTCATTTCTTAGTTCTCTAATGGCATGACTGCTTGTCCTAAGCCACAGCTGAAATTGGTCTTTCTTCAAGTTGTTGTTTTCATTCTGTTCTCTAGAGAATTATTAAGATCCCATTCATAAATTAGATGAATGTTGAGGGAAAGGTGAGTAATAATTTAACTCATCTTTACTAGTCTCTCGTGAATGTTTCAATGTACACTTGAAGGTCACTGTGTTTGCGTGTGTCTTAAAAGATTAATTGTGTTGTGAAATATTAAAGAAGTTCAGCTATTGCTCTCTGTTTGCCAGGGAGCTTCATTGTGTCACACACAGGTGTCCCAGCTTCTTCCCAGGAGAGACTCTATAAGTATAGCAGACAATATCGTAACAGAAATAATTCAGTGTGCCAGCCAGCATATCTGATAGATTTTCTTGCAGTGCTACTGGGAGACCTGCCACCCTTGTATTCCCACCTACTTTTGTGGTGTGAAAATACTTCAGTACCATTTGAATTTGTTTAAAATTTGAATTGTCCGTGTGTGACACTGTGATTGCAGGCAGCTATGTTGGACATATCTCCAACATCCGTCATGTGGTGATGGTAGAGTTGATGTTTCTATTAGGTTTTCAGTTTACTAGGTCATTTTCAAAAATGATGCATGCAGAGAGACCATCAGAACATCATTGGCCCTATATAAATGGCCACATTTGGAATACTGTGTACAGGTCTGGTTGCCACATGTCAAGAAGGATGTTGTAGAGCAGATTAGGGCAACCAAAATGATCAGAGGCCTTGAACATCTTCCTTATTAGGTAAGGTTATAGGGTTTGGGGCTCTTTAGCCTGGAAAGAAAAAAGCAATTAAGGGGCAACTGATTAAGGCCTATAAAATTATCCATGGGGTGGAGAGGGTGGATAGAGAGAAGCTTTTCTCCCTCTCTCTCAGTACTTAAGCCATGGGTCATTCATTGAAACTGATTGGCAGGAGATCTAGGAGGGCACAAGGAAGTATTTTTTCACGTGGTGTGTAATTAGCTATGTGAAATGCTATATGAAATGATGCAGTGATGACCACTAATTTGAGTGGCTTCAAAGGAAGATGGAACAAACTAACTGAAAGCAGGTCTATCAATGGCTACTAATCATGATGCCACATCTTTCTCTCTACTTGTGGGCTTCCCAGGGATAAGTGGTGAGACACAATGGGAAACAGGCTGCTGGACTAGATGTGCCTTTTGACTTAATCCAGCAGCACTTATGTAAAAGAACCAAAGGCATTGCTGCAATTTCTTAATGACAACATTCTGTCCATTATCCCAACATTGTTCTATGTCATAAACATAAAAGGTACTTTTGTTGAAAGGGACTCTGCATTACTACTTAATATGAAGCCAAGAGGCTATTGAGACAGTCTAGGAAAACAAAAATTGACCATGTCTTTTTAAACGCAGCTTCAGAGGAAGATGGAGTGGGGAGTATTATCTATAATAGTTAACTAACAGCCCAATCCTAAAGTGCATTGCTGTTTACTGCATTCGCTGCAGCTCAGGAAGTGGCTGGAAGTCACTTTGGGCTATATTTCTCCTAACACCACGTAAAGCCCTAGTCACCCTTATAGGATTTTTGAATCCAGATCCAGTATTCACATGTACTCCTAACAGTTCTCTTTCTATAGCATTGTATTAGCATTCCCAAATGACATTATTTCCTCTTCCATGCCCCCCACAGGAGGAGGCATAGCCTTTAGCATCTAGATACCACCACTGTCAATATAAGAAGCAGGAAGAATTGCACTTTCTCAACTGGACAGCAGTTACCTGTATGGGACCTTTTTCTTCAGTACAATAATCAATGGGTGCTTTGTCTGTAGGGAGACTGCAGGCATCACCCAACAATTTCAGAAACATCTTGACAGTATTTATTAACATGTGCAGCTGACATTTTGTAATTTTCTGTTATAATCTGTGTTATAAAGTGTAAAAGATTGTAGAATAAACAGGTGCAAATAGATGGATGAGTATTCACTGTTTTTGCTACAAATAGATATTTGCTATTATCTTGTATAAAACTTTGATGACATATTTTTCACCACCGCCCTCAGTCTAGCAGGTCAACTTACTAAAGCACCACTTGCTCAACAGTATGATGAATGGATCCTCTTCTTATTACTTTCTCTCTTTTCTAGCAACATAGGATTTATTGTGTCACTCTGACCCTAGTCTTATGCCTTATCATAGGATAACTCTGACCCTAGTCTTATACCTTATCATAGGACCACTGGCCTCTCATAACCTGAATGCTTAAATCAGGGTGGGCCTGACCTTACCTGCTGGTATCTTCTCTGCATTTAACCTTTAACAGGTTAACAGAAAACCTTTAACAGGTTAACAGAAAACCACAGAAATTTAAAACTTTTGTTTTTTAAATCAAAAACATAAGTGTGTGTATTTACAAATAAGAATTAACTGGACAACAGGCTCCAGAACAATCTGATAGGAATGTACTGTATGTTTGGTATGCTTCTTGACCTGAATGCTTAATACTGAATGATGCCCCATGAGCTATAATTGATATGGATATGAATTAATATTGAATTTCAAGCCATTTTGTATGAGAATTATTGTACCTTCATTCTGGGGCCCAAATGCTTTATGTGCATCCACAATTTATACACCCTGGACCCCAAGTGGTTTGCAGGCCCTACAAACCTCTTGAGATAGAGTTCCACCCTGATTCATAAGAAAAGAGCTGAAGCACAGGAAGTTCTGATGCTCCAACTCTATTGGAGTAATGGGGGGGGGGTCAATGCATATTTACATATATTCATTCATATAAATACTTACAGATTTTGCACTAAACGGTAATTACGCCAGAAGTAAAAACTGTCTGAAATGTGTTGTTGTTTTTTTTTTAATCACCATGTGGCAAGAATGAATACTGGCTTTTTAAAAAAAATCAGTATCTGTAATGCTCCTCATTAAACTCCAAATTAAATGAAAAAAAATTTCAGTTTCTCATAATTAGTCAGTTAATTTGTTTGTTGATATTTGCCTGCACTTTTCCATGACAGCTGCGCTCACTTTCTAGTGCTGTATCTCATAACCAACATTCCCCTTCCTTTGTCCACTGTGTTCCTCACAGCTGTACCAACTGCCTGATGCAGTTTATGCTCCATGCTAATCACTTCTGTAGCCTTCCATGTGCCATATTCCCTTTATTTTTAGAATGGTGCTTACTTGGGGGAATAACAAAGAAGTGTGGGCCAGTTTGGTTTGAATTCACCATTCAGACACACTACTTGTTCTTCAGCAAGGTCTCTTCCTAAAGTTGCTTGAAAAGGGGAATGGGTAGCTAATGATTTTGATTTCTTTAGCTTCTGTACGGCAGGGTTAAGTGTATGCTGGTTTCCTTTCAAGATCACAACAAAATTTCCATGTTTAAACCTTGCATTTAAATCTTTGGGTCATCTCAGACCACTAATTATGCATGCTTGGTGGTAGTTTGTGGCCGTACAATTTTAAAAAGACATGAATTTATTCATGAAAGTACCATGTCTATTCTTGGGTAAGGCAGAAGATGCAATGTCAGCCCTTAAGAAAAGTTGCATGCCCACTGTGAAATGACTTCATGTTTGCACGCAATGGGGATTTCCGTGTTATCATTTTCATGACCTTTCAGTTAACCTGCAGCTTGGAGCAGTTGCCACCTTGGGAGTGGCTTATATAGGTGAAAAAACCACATGGCATGACGATGCAGTGATGCTGGCGTGGGCTACGCTGCATCCCGTGGGCGGAATTTAGGCTGCTTTCTCTTGCCCCAGCGGTAATTCCCAGCAGCCGCAATGGGTCAACTTGGATCTGTGCCAGCTATGTTGCTGGCTCAAGTCTGAGTTGATCCATGCAGGTGGATCAGGCCCGGGAAGGAGATTAGGATACAGCATGTGCAGCCAATCCTGCCACCTCCTGGGCCCAATCTGCCCACCTTTCCCCGTCACCTGTCCTGCTGCTTCAGCTGTAAACAAGGCAGCAGAGCAAAGAACATAGTGATTGGAGGTAAGACATGTCTGCTCCAGAGGTAGCTGAAGGGTGCAAGGTACCACTTGGTTCCATCTGCTGCTCAGGGTATTACCTCGCCTCATGGCTGAGCCAACCCTGAGTGAATAACATGTATATGTGATTCAGGGCCCAATCCTGTCCTGTATGCGCTAGCTCAGCGCTGGCACGCAGCGTTGCAAATGTGCCCTAAGGCACTCCTGCAACACATTCCGCCCAGTCGGTGAGGGCGCTGGCTTAGTGCAAGCCCACACTGAACCAGCACTGGGGGGAGTATAGGTGACCGCTGCCCGGAGTGCTAGGCAAGCAGCAGGCAGTGGAGAGGTAAGTGGGGGCATGGGGGGAGGTGGTCTGGGGTGAGAAGAGGGCAAGAAGAAGGCTTGGTGGGGGAGGGAGTGGGGCGGGAGGGGATGGTACTGGGAGAGCTCAGCTCTGGATCCGGAGCCCCACGTCAGGTCTCTCAGCCCAACACGGGACTCTAGTACTCTGTGCTGGCTAAATAGTCAGTGCAGAGTCAAACAGCCTCACTGAGGGGCATTTTACCTCATGCGGGGAGGAGGACAAATGTCCCCTTCTCCTGAGGACCCTCCAGCGCTTGCCCAGCGTGCTTAGGAGACCACAGCAGCCATTTTGGTGCCGCAGCAGCCCAGCCTGCTGGGAAGCTCAGGATTGGGCTGTTATTCCTCAATCAGAAGCCTCGATTCTGCTGTGGTTGATGGTAGTAGCGGCCGCTAAATATGATCCTTGAAATCTTCCTGTTATGTAACTACAGGTGTGCGCCACTTAACGGGGATAAGTTCTCTGATACGTGTTATGTGATTAGGTCATTAAGTGAACATTCAGTCCAATCTATTCCCTTTGTTACGTAAACAGACACTCCCAGCCAGATACTAGCTGGTTGCATAGGCTACTGGAGATAGATTGCCTCTTCTTTGCATTAAGAGCCTCTCTGTTGTGTAAACAGTCACTCTGCAGCAGGCTATGGGAGAAGCGATTGCCTCATTAAGAGCATCTTTTTTGTACTTTGACCACCATAATATATGCAGTTCGTTGTTAAGCAAATGGTGGTTAAGTGGCGCATGCCTGTATTTTTTTTTCCTTTTCTGTGTGGTGTCTCTTATCCTTAGCCTCATCCTTTCACTTCTTTCTTCTTGAACTTTGAAAAGTCATAATGTAAAGCAGTTCATGCAGAGATAAGCATGTAACTGGTCTTCCAGCAACTCGCTGTTGACCTAGATTATTTCTTCAATCAGATGCCACCAGCTAACCCATTTCTGCTCAGCCAACAAGTGTACACATTTGATCCCTGTCTTGTATGTGCAACCCTGGGCAGAAATGGCTTTTTAACTTGTTAAAAAATATTGGTGACTTGTATTTGAAGCCAGGTTGGGACAGACTGCCATCTGTTGTCGGCTTGTGAAAGATCATGTCCCTTCAGTAAAGCATTGTCACAAGGTCATTGATTCTTGATGATGCGCAAGTGCTGATACATGTGTGAAAAATAATGCCCACGTGAAGCCTGGGTATTTTTCAAAGAAGGAAACAGCGATCTTTCTGATTAGCATGAAGAAATAGTATAAGCATATGAAGGCTGGAGATGTCTGTCTTTATGGTGCTGAAGCAAACCTTTTTACTGATGGTGGTTTTGTTTTTTAACAGAAAAAATTGTGAGTTGCTCTGGGGTGAAAAATGGTCCTCAGGTGAGATGGAAGTTTAATTTTAAAAATATTTTCTCACCAGATACATTGATTGTACAGGGAGACTCACACAACCTAACTTGGTCAGAGAAACAGCTTTAACAATGTAACTCCTTTTTGTGAGCTTAGGTCATTCTCTGGAAATAGTGTTTGTATCAGACATCTGATTCAGTAACACGCCATGGACAGACAGGCAGGAACTTTCTTACAGGGAGATAGAACAGCGATTTTTCAACCCTTTTCATCTCATGGTATACTGATAAGGAACTAAAATTGTCAGGGCACACCATCAGGTTTCTGACAACTAACAAGGCATGCTATGCTGCCAGTAGGAGGCTTACATACCCCATGGCCCTACTAATAAATGACCTGCCCCCTAATTCCTGTGACACACCTGTGAACCACTCACAGCACATGAATGTGCCACTGCACAGTGGTTGAAAATGGCTAAGATAGGAGCTCAGATTTCCAAGTGTCCCAGTCAGAGAGGTGAGAGAATAGGGCAAAACCTAATGCTGATTTAAGAAGCGGCTATGCACTGCTGAGCTGGACCCACTGACCACTATTCCACTGAAGGAATCATCCAAGCAGGCTGGATCATACTGAGAACCAACAGCGTGCCTGGAGACACCTTCTCTCCTCCTTGAAAAGGAGTCCTATTATAGGAGTGCCTTTGATCCAAGCATTACAGTGCCTGCTAGCTAATTCTAACGTGCCTTGCTTCTTCATGCTGACCATGATCTTTCCTGACTTTGACACAGAGGACAGGTCTACACAGTATGTAATCAGTATCCTTGTGGCTTCCCATGGCTGTAATGTGCAATACCACTTCTCAAATTTCTCATTGGAAATTTATATACATAGCAAATTTTTGCTCCTCAGCTAGATGTTCCTAGAACATTTAGTGTTGTGGAAACATTGCCCAACATTTGGGAGTCTCCTCAGGAGTCTATAGTTTACCAAGGAGTCAAAAATTGCCACAGGGAATAGCAAGCTATCATAAAACTGTGCTCCGAGTCTTGCAACTCCCTGAAATTTGCCACTCTGATGCCCTCCATGCCTTTAGTTTCCTCTTTTTTGAATGATTTTTCTGTCTGTTTGGCCATAAACCATAACCTCGGTGTGAAAAAATGTATTAACTCTAATCTAGGGAAGATGCTTGGAAAGACTACTTTGTCTGTGTGCTCAGACTGCTTACTGTTTAATGTTTAAACTTAACTAACTATGAGCATTGGACATACTGAAACCTCTGTATCTTGAAATATATTTTCTTATGGAATTAAGTCAATATTGACTCAGCCACTTGGGGGAGAACTGTACTGTAGATTCCAGCCATTTTAAAGTGTATCAGATTTTACAAGAGATTAGTAATCTGACATTTGTGAAGAGTGGCTTAAAAGAACTGGTGGCACATACCGTATTTTTCGCTCCATAAGACGCACTTTTTCCCCCCCAAAAAGTGGGGGGAGAAGTGTGTGCGTCTTATGGAGCGAATACTGCAAAGCTGCAGGCGTTCTCAGGGCAGCAGAGCCTCCTTGGCAGGTGCTTCTGCCCCTGACCAGGGTCCTGCCTGCCTGCTCAATGGTAATGCAAATGCAAATGCAATGGTAATGCAAATGCAAATTGTAATGCAAATGCAGGAGCTCAGTGGTAATGCAAATGTAATGCTTAGTGACAATGCACTTGCAGAAAAATACTACAGTACCTCATTCTACCAGTGCAAGGATGATAAAGCAGAAAAGGCTAGCATATAAAATTCCTTTTAAACTAGAGGTAGTAAAATATGCTAAGGAGCATGGAAAAAGAGCAGCGGAGAGACATATTTTATGACACTATTTGGTTCAGAATATTTTTTTCCTGTTTTCCTCCTCTAAAAACTAGGTGCGTCTTATGGTCAGGTGCGTCTTATAGAGCGAAAAATACGGTATATATTGACTGTTAGCAGCATTCCAGTTATATTCCTATGGTATGCCTGAAAAAACTTATTATTATCATTTCACTTCCATACTCTGTCCTTAAAAAAGATCAAAGCAACGATGACTTCATTCCTTGATTGGTTCACTTTGAAACTTTAATTTTGGTCTATATGCCTTTATTCTCCCAACTCTTATTATTCTATCTTTATTCTCCCATCTCAGTTTTAGAGAGAACTTCTGCAAGCAATGTTGCAGAAGCTTATTTAGGCTGCAGTCTTATGCACTTACCTTGGAATAAGTATTGAATTCAATAGGACTTCCAAATAGCTCAAAACAAAACACAAATCGATGTTTGACTGTCGAGGGTTTTTAAAAGAGGGTTTTTTTAACTAACTGTGATTGTAGATAAGTCTGTAGAGAAATTTTCTCATTTACATCATATAAGCATTACAGAATATTCTTATCCCTAGTGGTCTGTATTCCAAATAAGTAATTAAAACCCATTCTGAACAGACTGCAAATACTACAGGAACGCCTTTGATCTTAATGTGACTAAATGCAAATGGAAAGCTTAAGAAAGTATTTACACCTATTAAATAAGGGGAAAATCCTGGTGCTTTTCTCAGATTCTTGTATTGTTGGCTAAAAGACTTTATTGATAATGTCTTTAAGTCTTGATTTTTATTTCATTTTCACAACTCAGAGTTGGAAACATCAACAGTATTTTATGATTTCTTAAGCACATTCATCAAGTGAAATACCATTATCCCTATCAAATGAAATTTTAAACAATGATCTTGAAAGAGGATTTTAAACTTTTCTTGAATTGGTCACAGTCTAACACACAGTTGGTCATGCTTAAACTCATTGTAAGTCAGTGGTGTGTTATACAGTGCAGGTTTCTCAAATTTTTTTTTATCCTAGGCCAAGAGTTCTCAAATTTTTACAGGTAAAATTGCCTGTGTGGTACGCTTGTTCCCCATGTGTGAGCAGTGCACATAACCATCTGTTTCACTAGATCTGGGGTCGGCAACCTGCCATTCTGGAGCCGCAAGCGGCTCTTTGAGCCTTCGGCTGCGGCTCTGTGCGGGGCCAACCCATCCCGGGGGAGGGGCTCGCCCCTCCTGCGACGCAGCCGCCGCTCACCAGCCCGAGCATACAGGCTGCGGCTGCGCCCCATAGGAGAGGGCGCGAACGGCTGGCGGAGCAGCTCCTCCGCCGAGGGTGAGCCCCCGCCCCCGCATGTTCCTTCCTGCCGGAGCCACAGCCCGAGCCTGTGCGTGTCTCCTCAGAAGTAAGTCCCATTGAACACCTTGATGATCCCCCCTTCCCACAAGCAGCCCTGACCCCACGGAGCCAAGGCAGAAGCAAGCAATTGAGTGCAGCTGCTCTATCCTCCTCCCAAGCTCAGAGCACAATCCTGCGCGTGTCTCCTCAGAAGTAAGTCCCATTGTGCTTGCTCCCAGGAAGGTGTGCACAGAATTACAGCCTTCAAACTCCCCACTCAGCACCCCCCCCCCCCGTCACTCACTCACACTCTCACTGCTCCATTTCCTTCACCTGGAAACTTGAAACGGGTTTGGAGACCCCTGCACCAGATGGTATTCTGTATATGTTTGTATACTGTATGTGTAACATAGTGTATATGTAGCACCAAAGCATATTTCATGGTTGTGAAGTAATCACTGTTAGTATGCCTTTTATTTTATGCAGTTTTGAACTCTTAGCTTGTTTGTTCAGGAGCACTTTTGTGAACAGTGTTAAGTAGTACTAAGTGGTCTTGTTCAGAGGTAGTATTGTGTGGAAAGGCAAGTACAGAAGTAAATGTCAGTAAAGAATGACAGTATCCTTCACAAGCGGTTCACCTGTGCACAATCTGTTGTTCTCCAACTGTGGGTCTGGACCTGATTTTTAGTGGGACCTCTAAGAGGGGAGTGTATTATATAACTGGGACCTATAAGAGGGGAGCACAAACTATATATGCAGTGTTATCTTCATTTTAGATGTCAAAAGGGTTTTGTGGCTCCCAAGGTTTCCTTTTTTCCGGAAAACGGGTCCAAATGGCTCTTTGCGTGTTTCAGGTTGCCGACCCCTGCACTAGATTATTTGGTGCTGACTGAACCTACCACTTTCTGGAAAAGTTCTGTTTGCAGAACAGACATGGCTGCCTGATTCTTATTAACAGTGCCCCTCACTCAAGGACCTATTCAGAGAGTGCATGGGCTGGGATTGGAAATGATGGGGTGTGGTTAGAATGAGACAAGCAGTGACTATATTTGGGGACTTGCCCCACTTTCCACATAATTTTTTTTTTTTACCTTTACAAGTTGAACACGTAGGATTTGGGGCAAAAAAAATTTAGATATGCTAAACTAATAGCTTAATGGAAAATGACCTCCTCGGGCCAAAGTTGCCCACAGATGAAACTTCAAGCATTTCAGGTGTACATTTTGGGCATTTTTCTTCAGAAATGTCTTTTTTTTAACTGGAAAAATGGAATTGGTTTAAAAATGTAATAATGTTTATGGTGGCAGATTAAATCATCATCAAGTATTAAGCTTCTGGGGGAAAAGTTCAATCATAGCTGTTACCCAAAATCAGATTTGAAAAGCCACCCTGGATGCTTAGAATTCAAAATTCATTTGAACTAATCTTGAATGTAAAAAAAAACTGACTGTATCTGCCTTGTGCGGTTTTTTAAAAACATATAGCTAAACATTAGTTTAAAAGGCTGAAATCTTATACACACTCCCTAGAAGAAAGTTCCATTATCTTCAATGAGGCTTACTCCCAGGGAATTATATATATAGGATTGTAACCTTATATCATATAAACATGAAGACTCATGGAATCTGACTGGTCATTTTATGAAAGACTAGAGTTAATGCTGAATTCTTATGGAGGAGCCATTCATTCTTTCTGATTCAGGGGTGCTAAAAAGCTGAGCAAAACAATTTAAAAACATTGCTGTTCATTCTTATGCATACTACAAGTTGCAAAGGAAAGTTTGGGCAGGCTTATTTTCCCTTTAAAGGACCATTTCAGCATCCCCCACCTTCAACAGTCCATAGGGAAGCCACAAAAGGCTTAAAGAATGCAAAACACAAATTATATCTATATGAGAGAGAAATGAAGTGAGCTTCATAAAATCCATACACAGCTAATTAACTCTGCAATGCACACAAATGATTACAGATGTTCCAAAAATGTAACCTTTTCCCAGTGTATGTTTGCAAATCAGGCTGTCGGGATTTCATCTTTCCTCTCTTAGGAGTGTCCAGAATGAAAAAGAATCTGCAAAAAATTGTGGTCACAAATATATGCACACACATTATTAATCAAGAAACCGAACCTGGCTGAACCTGGAAGAAGAAAATAATTATACCTCTGGGAGGTTAAGAGACACCCAAGAAAAATTTTGTGTTAATGCTATCATTTCTTCTTTTTGTTGCTGTTGCTGTTTCCATAAAGTATGTCCAGCAATAATCTATTTTTGAGCACAGCAATTTAATGATGTGTTATCTTCTGCTAGCCAGAGCTGAAATAAGAGAAGAAACGAGTTAGTATTTCTAGTTAATATTAGAAGTTAGTATTTATTTCTCTAAGTATTTTTTTCACAAATTATGCATGTATTGGAAACTCATTATTATTGAGGTGTGTGTGTCTGTGTATGTACATACAACATAGAGACAGAGTGCTCTATCCAAAGATAGCTAGGCTGCAATCCTGACTGCACTTACTTGGGAGTTAGTCTCTTTCAATGAACTCAAGGGAACTTGCTTCTGAGTAGACATTCAATAGAACTTGATCATGATTGGCTAACTTTGGGCTAACCCAGATCATAGAACTTTTCTTTCTCTGTACTACTGTGGTATATACTAGACTACAAGAGTGTGTGGTAGTTATTAAAAGCATATGTATCCTATTCCATCTAGAATAGATGAAACAGCTATTCCATCTAGAATAGATGCAAAATTATGAAGGACATAAGGGACAACTGGACAGAGATAGTTTTTCCTTGCTTTCACATGGTACTAGTTTTGGAGTATCTCAATGAAAGTGATTGATAGCTGCCTCCAGAAAGGCACAAGAAAGTACTTACACAATCCAAAATCAACTTCTAAAATTAATTTTCAGGTGATGTGCTGATAGCCACTAGTTTAGATGGTTTTTCACTAATGAAATATGTTTTTCACTTATGTTTTGGTGCATGTTTTTCAGCCATGGAAGCAGGAATGCTATCAGGAATCAGCCAGGTTGGGCACTGGCTAAGAGCCCACTAGGCCAGGCTGAACCTAGTGAACCTTCAGTACTAATGGTCATGGTACCACTCAATGAACAATGAGGAACCGAAATGGGACCCAGTTCTGGCATTTGCCCCAGGGCACCCAGCAACCTGGTGCTGGCACTCTGTGTTGACATGGAACCTACAAGGACAGGTTACGTGAAGGACACATCAGATTGAGGGTTGAACATCTGGCTGGCTGTAAGCAAAAATAACTATCAAGATTTAGCAAGGTAAAGTAACAGTGCAATCTTATGCACACTGGGAAGAAACCCCACTGAACAAAGTGGACCTGCATCAAAGTAGGATTGTATAGGATTATATATTATACTAGAAAAAATATAGTATTTGAGGGAGGGCGTTTAGGAGTAATTGACAGCTGTGATGGGTCAGAAAGAATTGCACTTGATCAGTTGCCTTCCATCAGTGGAAGACTTGCATCTAGTGCTAGAAATGAAGTATCAGTGACACCTGGTATCCACAGGGTAGTCTTTGTCCTGTTGGACTTATACACAAAGTCTGGTTGGCCATTATAGTGACAATTAGGGAGAGATTTTTTCCCCTAGTTTGAGCTGGCAGGTGGGTAAACTATGATAACAAAGGCAATTTGTATCATTTGCATGCCTCAAAAACCTGACACAGGACTGTTTGAGTCTGTTGAGTAGCCCCATTGAGCAGGCTGGGGCTTTACTGAGGGGATGAATGTTCCCTCAATTAGATGTCCAGGTCACCATTTGCTCCTGTGCTTGATAGTCTTGGGCCTTCAGTCTGTAAGGGGATGAAACAAAGCAGAGGGCCAAAGAGAGAAGGCTCTGCTCACCCTGTCTGCTTCAAACAATAGCGCACAGAACAAGAAGGAGGCAAGACTGGAGACCTGTCCTTGCCCACTTGGCACTGTAACAATAGAGCTTTTTAAGTACTGGCTCTGGGTTCCTGAGGACATTTTGGCAACACTGCATTGTAGGTTTGCTCTGCTGATCTGTAACAGTTTTGCTCTGTCACTTTGGCACCACCCCTTCCTCTTAGTACCGCACTAGGCCTCTCCTTGTCCACATGGCTGCTTGGTTCATTGACTCTGTCATCATCCTGCCAACGCTACTCTTAACATCGTTGCAATGCAACTGCCTTCCTCTTCATTTTTAAATTGTCCATCTGCCTGAATATTTTGATTGGAAGGTTCTCCAGTCATCCTTTTAAATTGGAATTCCTTATCTGTTATGATTTTAAAAAATAGGCTTTGGTATTTTTATGAGCAAAGCTCAATTATATTTAGGGTTTTTCTTCTCGGGGGTGAAACACATTTAAAGAAATTGTGCAGACCATTAACTTATAATAGAAATGGATGCCTTAAGGTAGAAAAGTTATTGAAAGAAAGCAGAATTCATTCCCCCCCCCCAAATTAACAAACTGAGTTCCTTCTAGAACAGACTAAGGCCTCTAATTACCCTCTACTCCCTGCGATATAATGCCTATTAATTTTATTAGGAATTTACACACTTGCATTAAGGAGTGAATCACAATATTTTCTTTCTTTGGAAAGCGCACAGGGAGTTCTTGACATGAGAACAGAGTCCGTATTTATGAGAGCTTCAATAATATGATTGACCGCAATAGCTGCAAAGGAATACTTACACTTTATTGCTTTAATAATCCTACTGAAAAAATGTAATTGTTTATTGTACTCCGTTGAACAATTAATATGGGTCAGTTCAAACTCCAAAAAATTGGCAGAGACATCTGAGTTCTTTGGAGTTTTGTAGTGTTTTCCTGTAGCTGAGAATCTGAATTTGACCTGTACAGTTAGAGTCACTAGATTTATTAGTCTAACTCCATTGTGTAGATTGGCACGGCTTCTATTAATTTAATAATTTATTCCATATGATGATCTGGATTGCTGTGATTGTTCAGTTGATCTCACATATAGCCTGTTTGGATTAGGGAATGGAACGGTATAAACTGCACAACTACCTGTGTGCTGTGGTAGTTTATACATTTAAAAATAATTATCAGGACGTATTAAACAGAAAAGATGAATTTGAAATAAAGGCAAATTAAAAATTTGTGCTAAATCATTTCTGATCCTTGAGCCTGTGGGTGGTATCCTTTCCGATATCCTTCATCATACCTGATGACCATGTAAACTGCAGGGAGGCTATGTATATTCATTGCCTTATATTATTATATTGTTCCCTTGTGTATCAGAAGAGCATAATGAACATGCTTTAATACCTTCCATTTATTGTCTTTCCTATTTCTTAGCCCTCGTATCCTGTTAGACTCCTACCTCTGTCCTTCACTTCTACAGCTTCATCACCTTCAACTGTCCCAACATCTTCTGCTATCTCAGATGACGCCATCTTTTCTCCCTTCCTTCCCTTATACTTGGAACAGCCTCCTAGAACAGTGAGTGCCAAATTCTGGCCTGTGGGCCAGATCTGGCATCCGCTGCAATCCTTCTCCAGTGTGAATGGCACTTTGTTCTGCCAGGGACCCTCTGCAAAGCTCCTCCATTTGACCCCAGTCTTAACGCCGGCCAGCAGCTTCCGTGTTCTGTTGCCCCAGTAGGCTTTGCACAGATGTGGCGGTTGTGGCTGGCTGGTGCGAAGACTAGGGCCAAACTTTGCGGAGGCTCCCAGTAGAATGATAAGGGTTGTGTGTGCTGGGGGAAGCCTTTGCCAGTGTGCAGCAGTCCCAGCTTTGGAGACTACTGCCCTAGAACACCTGCAGTGTGCTCCCTTCATTGCTTGCTTCAAATCCCTTCATCAAAGGGATCGAAGGTGAGGTAACCAAACTCACCTTTTCAAAGCAGGCTTTGGCACAATACCTTGGTTCCCATAAATAAGCTTTTAAGTATGCACAACTGAGATAATCCACATATGCTTCTTCTATTTGTTCCTGTCTCCATCCTTTCTCCCCTTATCTTAATAACTAAATCAGCCATTTTCAATTTTTTTCTTCTCGTGGCACACTGACAAGGCACTAAAATTATCAAGGCACGTTATCAGTTTTTTGAAAATTGACAAGGCCCACTGCACTGCCTGTTGGAGGCTCACATCCCCCAATGGTCCATCTAATAAATTATCTTCACCCAGACTTCCATGGCACACCTGAGGACCATTTGTGGCACACCAATGTGCTGTGGCACAGTGAACATAAGAACATAAGAACAGCCCCACTGGATCAGGCCATAGGCCCATCTAGTCCAGCTTCCTGTATCTCACAGCGGCCCACCAAATGCCCCAAGGAGCACACCAGATAACAAGAGACCTGCATCCTGGTGCCCTCCCTTGCATCTGGCATTCTGACATAACCCATTTCTAAAATCAGGAGGTTGCACATACACATCATGGCTTGTAACCCGTAATGGATTTTTCTTCCAGAAACTTGTCCAATCCCCTTTTAAAGGCGTCCAGGCCAGTCGCCATCACCACATCCTGTGGCAAAGAGTTCCACAGACCAACCACACGCTGAGTAAAGAAATATTTTCTTTTGTCTGTTCTAACTCTCCCAACACTCAATTTTAGTGGATGTCCGCTGGTTCTGGTGTTATGTGAAAGTGTAAAGAGCATCTCCCTATCCACTCTGTCCATCCCCTGCATAATTTTGTATGTCTCAATCATGTCCCCCCTCAGGCGCCTCTTTTCTAGGCTGAAGAGGCCCAAACGCCGTAGCCTTTCCTCATAAGGAAGGTGCCCCAGCCCCAAAATCATCTTAGTCGCTCTCTTTTGCACCTTTTCCATTTCCACTATGTCTTTTTTGAGATGCGGCGACCAGAACTGGACACATTCCTCCAGGTGTGGCCTTACCATAGATTTGTACAATGGCATTATAATATTAGCCGTTTTGTTCTCAATACCTTTCCTAATGATCCCAAGCATAGAATTGGCTTTCTTCACTGCCGCCGCACGTTGGGTCGACATTTTCATCGACCCGTCCACCACCACCCCAAGATCTCTCTCCTGATCTGATAGTGGTTGAAAATCACTGATCTAGATTGTAAACTCTTTGGGTGAGAGATCTGTTTCTTTTCACTTCCTGGAAAGGGCCTTGTACAATGATTATGCTATGTAAATAATCATAATTAAAGAGATGATTCATCACAGGAGAAGACTACAAAAAATTGGTAACTTCTGTTCAGAGTTAGAATAGAAAAAAGGATGTAACTCTCAAAGTCATAATCCAAAAAATATCTGTGCAAATACTGCTTGGGGAAAATAGTATGCAGAGGCTGAAATACAATAAAACATACTGCTGTTTTTTCTTATATTTCAATTTTTTGTCCTTCAATACAAGGTTTCTTTAAATCTTACTTATATGTAAATGTTTGTCTTGAAGATTTTCTTGTCAAACTAAATGCATGACTAAGATCCAAGAGTCCTCATTGGCCTTTAAAGTCACTGGTTTCTCCTTTCCAAACCACACAGGTGCACATTTCTTTATTGAAAGAAATGAATATGAATATGTAGAAATTAATAGTGAATATGTACAATATTTTCATTTAAATCACACTTAGGGCACAATCCTAACCTCTTATGTCAGTGCTTTCCAGCACTGGCATAGCGGTGCCAATGGGATGTGTGCTGCATCCTGCAGCTGGGTGTCACTCAGGAGGCCTGCTCAAAGTAAGGGAATGTTTGTTCCCTTACTTCAGAGCTGCATTGCCCTTATGTCAGTGCTGGAAAGTTCTGACATAAGGCGTTAGGATTGTGCCCTTAATGACATATAAGAAAAGAGAGAGTCTTGCAGATTTCACCAACATCTTCAATCATCAATGTTGATTTCACCAACAGCAAGATCTTCCTTGGATATCATTATCTGCCTGTGTGTTTTACGCAGAATACGTTTCTTAGCAACTAGCTTTCTCCTGAGCTTTCTGTAAGGTCAGGGGATGTTTTTAATTGCTTGGAAGCAGCAAGTCCCCACTGCCATCCTCTCTTCCATTTAGAGGCGTAGAAAACAGAGATACAATTTTATTTTGGAGTTTCAAACAGAACTCCTATTTACAGCATTGTGCCTTAGACTTGTCTCAAACATAACATTTATCCTTAGAGCAGTAGTTCCCAAACTGGTGGGTCGCAACCCACAAGGGAAACCAGAAGCGAAAACAGAAGTAGTTGCTGATCAGAGGATAAGGATTGTTTACAGAACCCCTGGAGGACATTGGAGGGGGCTACAAGCCTCCAGGGCCCTGCAGAAGCCACCTCTGCCCCAAGGTGTGAAAAAAGCCCCTAGCAGTGGCAGTGCTGTGCTTACTGCAGTACCATTGCTGCCCCCCCTCCCTACCCACATAAATACTTACGTGGTTCCGAACTCCCCTGTAGGGGTTTGGGAACCCCAGCTTTAGAGTTTTAGCCATTAATTTAGCCATTAATTTTATACAGACATTTTTAGACTACATTTCTGAATGGCTCTCAGGATGCCTGATTTTTACTGTGATATTTTATGATACATGTTGCTATTTTATTCTGTTGGTTTCATGTGAAGTTTTAACTATACAGTACTTTAATTGTCTCCTTTTAAAAGTTTCCTTGGGGTCCTATCTAGAAAGAAGTGCAAGATGCCATGTTTAAGAAACAAACAATATAAATCTCTTCTTTAAATATGCACTTAAGAAACAGCAGAGAGTATATAAGCCAGGAGACCATGTCTGTATGTCTACATATCGTGGCTTGATAAAGTAGATTACATTTTTTACTATATGGATTTTCTTCTCAAGGCCACTGTGTGGCTGTTGCAATAGTACATAAGCAGGCAAACTTAGCTTGGACTGGAGATAACTGGCTTGGAGATGTGCAGTGCTGTGTCCTGATGTGAATTGGTCTGCTGTATAACATAAGAAGAGTCCTGCTGGATCAGGTCAAAGGCTCATCTAGTCCAGCTTCCTGTATCTCATAGTGGGCCACCAGATGTCTCCAGGCGAGGCATCCTGCATCCTGGTGCCGCTCCCTTACATCTGGCATTCTGAGGTAGCCTACTTCTAAAATCAGGAGATTGCACATACAGGTCTGTAACCTGTATAAGAATGTTTCACTAGTTGCCCGCAATTGGAAACAAAATATCTAGCACCTGGATGGCTTTTGGTTAATCTGGGTGTGGAAAACAACACAAATATCATTCATCTAAGCTGGACAGCTAAAAATTACTGTTTTGTCAGATAAGAAAACCTGACCTTCCCTTCGCTTTTGCTGGAAATCGTCCTTATAGCATATGTGAACTGCCTGACAAGAATAAGAGTAAGAATATTGGCTCGTCAAGCTCAGTATTCTTGCCACAGTGAATGGCAGCAGCAGGCTTTGAGACAGAAATCTTTGAACTGGAATCTTTGAACAAAAAAATGGAGTGATGTTGCTGCGTTTTGTTTTTTGCTTTCTAGTACTCTTTTAAATTTTTAATTATTTATGGATTTCTAGCAGCCCAATCCTAGGCAATGTCAACTCAGACGCAAGTCCCATTGTGGTCAGTGGGGTTAGTCCCAGGTAAGTGTGCATAGGATTGCAGCTGGGCAGCCCAATCCTAACCTGACTGGAATGGGCAGGCCAGCTGGCATTCCCTGAATCCAGTGTGGGGTTGGTGCTGCCTGCAGCTCAACCCGGGGCAAGACGAATTCATCCCTCCTGAGTGGATTGGAGGGAAGGTGGGGATAGCCTCAGTTCATTCTTTGTCCCATTCCTTCTAGAGCACGGGTGTCAAACATAAGGCCCGGGGGCCAAATGCACCCCCTGGAAGCAATTTATGCAGCCCCCATTCTCCCAGCATGAGGCTCTCTCATAGCTTGAAATTATGAACAAGATTTGCACATTTCCTCTTCTGTCATTTGCTGCTAACAATTTTCTGTGTGAGAACAAAGTGCTTAATTCTGGCCGTCATCTGCTTAATGATGTCACTTTCTGCTTAATGATGTCACTTCTGGCCCTCAGCGGGCGCCATGAATGCTATTGGCTCTCTGTATGAAACAAGTTTGAAACAAGCTCTATTCTAGAGCAAGCCTCTTGAAAACTGGCCACGCTCCCAGGGTGTTTGTGTCCAGATGTGCCCACCAAAGGGGTATTTTCCCTTTTCTTTGCTTATCCACCAGTTTTACTCACAGCAAAAACTCATGAGCCTTTTTCATGAGCCTCCAGCAAGATCTTCTGCTGGGATTGCTCTAGTTAATTCTTTCCTAGCAATATATGTGACTTCAGCAGTCCCCCAAGAAGACCAATCAAATTATGAAAGGAGATACATTTGCGTATTGGCAGGCACCCACTCTGCTCTGTATTGAGCTGATGTCACCTAAATAAATCCTATTCTGAATGGTTGGTTTAGGCTAGCTCTTGGGCATAGACAGAAGGTAAAATAAACTTTTTACCAGCAGCAATATAAAAATTTCCAAAGATCACGGATGGAGTGAAATACATTTTACCACAGGGCCTAAGAAATATTGTTATACATTTTGTTACTTGTTTTGGAATTCTATAACAATCTGAGTGTTGTCTTAATGACAACTACCCTTCAGTGCCGATATTTAAACCAAATACACAAAAAGGGCAAAACCCTAACTGTGTGTCCAGCATCCGGATCTTCATTGATTTCAAGGAGATTTAAGGGTATATGTGCTTGGACTGCAGCTGTTGCAATATGGTTCAGAAAAAGATCTTTCAGTGACTTGATGTTTTTGTTTGCACATCTACTTGTGTTGAACTTCAGATGGTTTTCAATGTATGTTGACTAATACCTTGAAGGACCACCAGAGTTGATCAGCTTCAGGCTTTTTATGTAGATTGCAACCAACAAAAGTTATCTTGTCTTTTCAGGTTAATTTGAGATGGCATTGCTGTTTGCACCATTATGATTCCAATTAGACTATTTTCTAGGTCAAGGAGCCCTCGGATACAATCAGTGCCAGTTTTGTTAATTCATAAACATAGGCAAGCGGATTCCGACTTCATGTAACAGTAAGACCGACTTGCTGTCAGCATATGTTACAATTAACTTCATTCTTTGAAAGGGGGATTGGCTAGATGTTTTTCAAGCTGACTTTCAGAGCTGTAACTTTGCCTTGGAATAAGCAGAATGTTACTGGATTAGCATAGAGATTGAGGGCCTAATCCTCTTGGCCTCCAGCACCTGCACTGAGCTCCAGTGCCAGCGCTGGGTGTTGCAAACAGGCTGTAAGGCACTTCTGCCACATCCAAAGAGAAGTGAGCACTGGCGCTGGCCCAGCACCAGCCAGATGCCACTCAGAGCAAGGGAAGAACTCTGGGCAGCAGTAAAGACTTTAGGGTGGGGGAACCAGGGTGGGAGGGGGTGAAACAAGCAGAATCCTGCTCCGTTGTATCCTATCCTCCGTGTCAGGCTGAAAAGCCTGACATGGATGTTCTTTTGTCTGAGCCGACAAAATAGCCAGTGCAGGTTTGAGAAGCCCCATTGCAGGGCTTGCTTTGCTTTAACTCAGGGAAAGGGGACAAAAATCCCCTTCTCCTGAGGAGCTCTCCGGTGGCCCTGGTGGTGCTGCTGGATACAGCGGTAGCCATTTTGGCGCAGCAGCACCTGGCACTACCATGGGGGATAGGATTGTGCTACAAAGCCCAGTCTTTACACACTGCAACCTTATACACACTCTCCTGGCAGTAAGCCCCATTGAATACAATGGGACTTATTTTTGAGTAGTATGCTTAAGATTATACTGAATTTCTGCCCTTTGAATCTTGCCTCTGCTCTGCCATGAAGATGGCCTTAGGCAGGCCACTCCCTTTCAGCCCCATCTGCAACACAGGGATAAAAATACTTACCTTGCAAGGTTGTTGTAAGGACTGTATCATATCAAGGTGATACATGTGAAGTCTTTGGCACATACCAAAGGTACTACACAAATGCTATGTATGTTGATGACTCTTACAGGGAATCGCATCTTAACTGTATCTATGTTTATTGATGTTGACAAACAATCTCTAGCTTCCTGCCGGTCACAGTAATATTCCAAGGGTCAAAACTAAATGCTAATTTGACCACATGATATCTCTATAGTGTGTTCAGTAAATAGCACCCAAAGCAGGCCACCCATGAGAGAGCTTTATTCTTTTGATTCAGCCAGTGGTCCTGATCTAAATTGCTTACCCCCTCCCCACTGCTAGCTACTATTTTGGGGAGGGGAGGGGGAGAGGTGGAGCACTAATCACAAAATAGTTTTGTTGTAGGAAAAAAGCTCTCATTGTATTTGTATCAGTTTCTCCTGCTCATTTACGATTCATAAGGAAATCTTCAAAGTACTCTTCTGTCGAAGATTCATTACAGTTGTATTTCTGTATTTAAATATTCCAGGATCATCTTAGTGTGACATAGTAACTCAAAGCAGTTTTCAAGAAGAATAGAGCAAAAGGCAGCTAAGCAGTGGTTTGGCATTCCCCCATTTTCTGCACTTGAATCTAGCTGCAAAAAAGTCTAGGAAGGGTTCCATATCTCCTTGAACATTTCTGCATGCCCATATTTTCCTGTATCAAGTGCCAAGGCTCCTGGTTTTGCCAGCCAACTTCCATATACTTCAAGTAGTTTTACATCCAATAGCATAATGCTGTTGGCAAATTTCTGGCTCAAAATGTGTTGTTTACTGAGAGTCCAGATGTCTGGCAGGTAACCCAGACCAGGTAGACTGCCAGGTAAGAACAGCAAACCTCAGGATAATATACCAAGCTTTGTTCTCCCATAGAGGGTAATGATGCTGCAACTCTAAAGCAGCTTAATGAGAACTATCACCAATGCACCATCAGGAAAAAAAATGCAATTTAAAAACTGAATAGGCAACTAATGCCAGACTACAATAAAGAAAATCCAATGACATGAGCACTTCCCCTTTCCATAAGTGACCTGTTAGGATCACAGTGCAAGAGTAATTTGGGGCATCATAAAATCTACCCCAGACCTGTCCAACATGGGCAATTCTGGATCCAGTTTCACAAGATATAAAATGGGTAAACATGGGAGAACAGAAATTGAGTGGGAGGCAGGTGGCTCAATGAAATCTATACAACAATCAGCAACAAAATAAGCCATGTGACCACCACCCAGTTGGCATCTTGCCAAAGGCTGACTTAATTTCACACATCGTAAAATTGGTCCCACAGGCCCTCTTTTGTTCTGGTTTTTGATGTGTGAAAGTACACATAGTGGCAGCACGACCTCATTACCTTTACAATGGGAAAATACAGAGGCAGGCATAATTGTTTGCTTTGAAGGTTCAGACGTATTCCATGATGGAAAAATGGAGCTCGATGGAATGTCTTTCTGCACAACCAAAAGATAGGTTAGCGTTTAAGTGACCTTTGGTTGAGTTATTTTCTTGACTTGAGCTATTCTAGTTTTATTTTAGTGGACAGTCACTTATTTCCTAAAAAGCACACATCTACAAGGTGTAACTGCTGTGTTTATTTCAGAATATTACAGATCATGATTTATTGCATGAAATTGTAACATGCTAAGTATAATTAGAGTAGTGATCTACACAAACACATGAAAATCAATAGCCACGAAGAGAATCATGTTCCACTTGTTAACAATGCACATCTAGTAAGGCTCTTGTCCTCTCCTTCCCCCAATAAATTATTCTCCATCTCACCCTGGCTCAATTCCAAGCTGCTTTTAAACTTTTAAAACACTTCGAACCTGTGCTTGAGGCAACATAGTGGCAGGGAGTGGAGAGATAAAAGCCTTAGTGGATGGAGACAGATTCATCCATGCAACCAAAGGGGTTGCTGAATAATGACCATACAAAAAGGCACAAGCAAGCATAAAGCAGATAAATTCCCTGTTATTTCAATAGGAGTTGTTAATAGATGCTAATCTTGTTACTGTCAGTTTAAATAGATAAGCAAATATGTTTGGGGCTCAATCCTATCCAACTTTCCAGTGCCAATACAGCCATTCCTAAGGGGCTTATAGTGCATCCTATCCTGGGAAGGACAGTCCCAGAGGCCTACTCAAGGTAAGGGACCTTGGGGCTGCATTACAGCTACTTTGGTGCTTGGATAGCATTGGGCCCTTGTCTTCAAGTCATATTTAGTGTTAAAATATTTTTTCGTGGAAGAAAAATGTGAGAAGAATACAAGTAAAGGATTTCTTTAGCTCAGGAATGTTGAAAAGCAATACGATCACTGGCTTTAAACTGAAATAGGTTATAGATTTTATGACAGTGTTTTGGTCAGAAGGAGTAACTCAAAACAGCAATATGTCTCTTACTAGAATACCTAGATTCATTTTGAGATTCAGCTGTACTCCTACACTGATTAAATGTTGCATATTCACATCACATTCACATCTCCACCGCAAATGAAAGATTTACAGTACACTGAGAGGGAGGGCTCTGACAATAAAATGATGCTTTACAGAAATGTGTACATTGTTTCCTTCAAAGCAGCAGTATTGGGCTCTGTGCATTAAGTGCTGGTACATAAAATTCATTGATTATTTTGAGGCTTTTGCATATGCTGGTTGGTTAGCATTGGCTTTGAAGGTTCACTCATTTGTTCACTTGTGCCATGAAAGGTTTGCATCAAAACTGTTATCCCTCTGTTCTGATATCTTCCAGGCAGCAGCCTGTGAGGCTTATCTTCGGCTGCTCTGCCATTCATCACAGTGACATTTTCAAAGAGGTGTGATGTGTAGCAAATGCCCCACATTTAGCCATGGACAAATTGTATCTAATTCGGCCTATGCAAAATGTTGTTTCTCTTTCAACATTCCTTCACTTCCCTGGTAACAATGCTAGCAATTTTGAGGAGCAAATGTACATTCTGCTGGGTTGCTCCGAATGAAGGTTAGCTGATATGGTTGACAGTAAAAAATGGTTCGTGAAACTCATTTGGACGATATCTCATGGCAAGACAGGCAATGATCACAAATAGCTCTGCTTTAGCTATGAAGGTATCAAAATCTGTAACTCCCACATGAAAACATGAGTCATTTAAATTCCAAGACTTTGATGTTTTCAGCTGGGTTTAATTCATATAAACCCAGATTGGATACAGCACTGAAGAGAAAAAAAATTACTTATTTCCATTAATCCCAAGATAGAAAAAATATCAAGGGAATTATGAGTACTCCCCCCCCCCCCAGCAAGAAGGATTACCAGAACAGATTATCTGGTTGCAATATACTGAACATATGCAGTGATGATCAACGTGTGTCCCAATGCAAATATATATCAGATATCAGGGTCTTTTAGGATGTTATGGCCCAACCCCATCAGACCTTTATGAAACAGAACTCACAAAGGCTGCAGTGGTGGCAGAAGTGCCGCATCTCTGCCAGGCATGTTGGAGCTGCTGATGCAAATCGTTGGCATCTCTGTGCACCCTGTGCTAACGGACCCAGCCTGTGCAAGACAGGTAAAGCAGCGGAAAGCGGATTGTGGGCAGTTTGGGTGAGGTTTGGGGTGGAGAGAGAGGAGGGCAAGGACAGTCCAAAGAGTGGAGGAAGGCTGGAGTGGATGCTCTCCCTTCTTTCACTGTCTGACATACCTCTTCCTCTCCTGAGAACTATGCTAGCAAAATAGCTGGCATGCATCCAGAGAGAATCATTGCCAACCAGGTGTATTGGGACTTTCCTGGTTTAAAATTCAGCTCTGTCATGAACTCATTAGATGGCCACTCACAGCCCAGTCATAGCCACACTTTTCTGGAAGTAAGCTCTACTGACTCTAATGGGACTTACTTCTGAGTAGACATGCTTAGGATTGGGCTCTCAGCCTCAGTTGTCCCCATCTGCAATACAGCAATAATAATGCTTATTTAACTTACAGCAGTGGTTTTCAAACTGGGGCATCGTGATGCCCCAGCCTGAGGGCCCTGGCCACTGCCCCCTTAAGGGGTGGGGGCAGGGAGGAGGGGGGCTGCAGGGGGCTGCAGGGGCCTTGGCTAGACTTACTAGAGCCTTCTGCAGCTTCCCAGGAGTATGGGAAGCCCTGCACGAGCATCTGCAGGGCTCCCCAGGTCTTCAAAAGTGAAAGTGGAGAAATCGCGCCTCGCCTCTGCAAAACCGGAAGTAGAGCGCAATCGCTCCACTTTCACTTTTAGAAGCATGTCTTTCATACCATGGTGGGAGTCCATCTTCCTAGCTCAGAAAAATGTTCCCAGGCACCAAAAAGAAAGTAAACAACTGTTTGTAGGATTTCTGCTCTCGTTCCCATTGCATTTGTAGTAATGAATGAAGGGCATTTGGCGCCGCACAGATGTAAACAACAAAATTGGCCACACTGTTAGCTGCTGACCCATGAACTTGCATTGATTTCTGAACCAAGGGCAAGCCCTGGTAAATGAAGGAAAGGGAAGCTGGCAACTACTTTGTAAACTACATCTACAGAGCACAGAGTTAAAAGAATCTGGGAAATATGCAGAGCATTTAAAATTCAAATAAACATTGGCTGTTCATAAAAATGTAAAGCCACATGGGGCCACCTTAAAATAAATCCTACTGTAGCATATGTCCATCCAACTTGTTCTCCCTCACTTAAAAACAGAGTGTCATCTAGGGCACAGAAGTAATCCATATTGCATGCTTGTTTGTATGTAGCTTATTTAGAGGAGCAGATGCATGGTTTAATTTCATTTAGGGCACAATCCTAACCCACTTTTCAGCACTAACATAAGAGTAATGCAGCTCCTAGATAAGGAAACAAACATTCCCTTACTTTGAGGAGGCCTCCATGAGTGCCCCCCAGCTGCAGGATGCAACATACGTCCCATTGGCACAGCTATGTCAGTACTGGAAAGTGAGTTAGGATTTGAGCCCAAGTCCATCAAATGTGAACTCCCCACCCACCCACCAGGGGTTACAGCTTGCCATAATCCATCCACACAACTCGGAGAGTTGACTACAGGGCTATCTCGGACTATTTTTTGCATGATCCTGCACATGGTTGTAGAAAGGAAACTTTGATTAAAACTTAAATTTTGTTTAAGATAAAGATGCTTTTTTACACTTCATTTTACTGTTCGTACCAAACTAAGGGCCCAATCCTAGGATGCTCTCCCACCCCATGGTACAGTAGCACTGAAACAGTGGCAGCTGCTTACTGTGTGGGAACATCAGTTCCCTTATCCCATGTAGCACCCCCACAGCCCTATGAGTCTGCTTGAATCTGCACCAGCAAAATTGCTGTTGCAGTGAGTAGCACATATAGGGTGCCACTCCCACCCCCTCCTGGGCCTGAACTGCAGCCCCGGATGTCCTCCCCAGGCCCAGTTTAGCCCCCTCCCAGTGTCCAGGAATGCCTCCCTGCCTCCCAGCGGGAAAACTCACCATTTGGAGCTCCTGCTGCTCTTCCTCCAGGTGCAGAGGCCCAGCGTTTTCTGGTGTTGACCTCCCTGCTTGCACCTCTTCCCACCTGGCCACTGCAACATGCCTTACAGCATATTTATGACGGCCATCACCACAAGCACGTAGGGAAGCACATAGGCCGTTGGCACTGTCCCTGCAAGGGATCAGGCTGTAAGTCTGTTTTTAAATTATGTTGTTAGCCACCTTAAGCACTTCGCTAAAGAAAGTGGCAATCATGAGATATAATTATTTTAAATAAATACAGTTTTAAAAAAGTAATAATTTTAAATTCTTATTCCCCGGCACAGGACCTTACAAGTAGGGAAAAAAACTATTGTAAACTATTCTGAACTCATGGAATACAGTGAAGAAAAATTAAGTAAATAACAAGGAATGAAGTTTGGAAATCCACTGAGAGAGGGAGGGGGGAGAGAGAGAGAGAGAGAGAGAGAGAGACCATCCCAAATGCCAGAACCCAGATTAATAATTGCATCATGTATGATAGATGATATTTGCATGTAATGTTGCACTTCAAGTGGCTACATATCTCTATTTGACCAGCTATACATTATTGTTCATGCACCAGGAGTCATAGACAACCCAGTGTGTGTTCAATAGATGTGTGCAGTCACTTCAGATTTAGTAGCAGCATGCATATTTAAGAGAGTTAATAAATCAGAATATCCTGCTTCCAGTTTGAAAATACTGAGTTTATTGTAAGGTAAGCTAAGGCTGCAATCCTAACCTCACTTTTCTGGAAGTAAGTCTTATTGAACCCAGTAGGACTTACTTCTGCGTAGACCTGTTTAGAATTGTGCCCTAAGCCTCTTGACTCATAATTAATGGCTCAATCCTATCTCCCACATATGCTGCTGGAATGAGTGTTCCTGTGCTTTAGAGCTGGTGCTGGGGCTTACTCCGAGGAGGTCTCGACAGGCCAAAACTCCCCTGCAGGATACAGCTGAAGCCACAGTGGTGTCGCTGCATCACTACGTGGGAAGTTACTTAGGATTGGGCTTTAAGTTCAAGCCCATTCTCAGCTGCCTTGCCCCTTTCTTCCAAACCTTCCTGCATTAGAGAAAGGGCACAAAAGGGATTTGGGGTAAGAAGATTTCCATGGCCCCTCATGGCCTGATGAGATCAGGACAATAAAGTTTCCTTCTCTTGCATTTCTAATGAATGTTGCTTCCATATCAGAAAATCACCACCACCACTCACTGAACACTAACACTTCTGTTGACTTTGGTGAAAGCTTAAAATGAAAAAAGTCATTGTTTTAAAATTGAGGTATTATGGGGAAATTAATAAAATTAGACACAGAGGATGAAATTCTGGCTCATTTACAGTCAAAAGCCAAGATTTTACCCAGAGGGGGGAAAAAAATAAAGTTCAGTTCTTTGACTAATACTGATGTTGGCTCTTTACCCATAATAAAGCATAACAAAAATAAGTGGATTAAGGAATCAATAAACAATGGCTACAGCCCTTGGCCCTGTCCCAGAAGGTTTCTTAAAAATATTTTTTACTGTATATCTGCATCTTGCAGAGAGAAACTGAAAATTCAAAATAACATCACTAAAATATTCTGAAAATAAAACATTTACAAGGAAGTACAGTATAGAATGTTTTGAACATCTGGGATACTTTTGTATACCATTAAATGCAGATAAATCTAAACGAGAACCATTTAGCCCCTTCATTGAAGATTCACAGAAAATGCAACCCAGATTCAAGCCATCAAAACTGGATGAGTTAGATTTTCTAAAACAAAACCTGTTTTACCCTTTCTGCAGCTCGCTTCTGATCTCCAGTACAATGAGCAGCATAATTGAAATAAGTTTCTGGGTCCTTAACTTGGTAAAAAGTTTTGAGTTTCGTGCTTAGAATTTCCTTGGCTCTGGAATAAACTTTCAAGTGAAGTCAGAAACAATGGCTGGAGAAAGATGTAAGATAATAGATACTTTCAGACACTGCTGGGGGGGCGGGTAGAGGCTAAATGCACACAGAGTGGAGGGAGTGAGGGTTGTGTACACTTCATGTATGCAATGTGTCTGCAGGTGTACAAACACAAGCACTTTGCAGGCATGCTGCAGAATGCTCATAGGAAGAGTGGAGCCCCCGAGCCCCCTACCCCGTGTCCTACAAGCATTCACTTAACATTTGTACAAGATTTCTGAACAAAGCTTAAAATGTATCTCTTCTTTAAAGTTTTCTGTGAGTATTCTCCCGAGGAAGCAGCAAAGGTTGTAAGCAATAGCAGGGAAGGGTTAGGTTTGTGAACAGTGTTAGCCTAATCAGGAGTGGCCCCAAAGGATCTACAGTCCCCATCAGCCCACAGCTTCCTGCCTCCATCATTTTACTGGAGCATTCAATGTGCCCTAATGTGAGCCCCCTTCTTTTTTCTTCTTCTTGGTTGTAATGGATGCATGCCCCACAGTCACTGATACAGCTGCTGCCACCTCCTCTTCACCTTCCTAGCCATTTAAAGAAGAAGCCATGCAGTGCAGAGATCCTGGAAGTGTGGAGGCTTGTCCACAGGGGCAAAAGAGACTTGGCTCCTTCAAGAAAAAAGAAAATTTATTAAGACTTAAGGCCCAATCCTATTCAACTTTCCAGTTCTGATGCAGCCATGTCAAAGGGCTTGGGCTGCATTCTATAGTGGGGGCGGAGTCATGGAGGGGGCGGAGTCATGGAGGCAGAGTCATTGTTGGGCTCTATTGGGCTGCATTGGTGCTGGAAAGTTGGACAGAATATACAAGTGTCTTAAATAAGATTATTGCATCCTGTTCTAAAAACATAGCAAATAATCTTTAGAAAATAAAATGAATTTATGAAGTCAGCTTATGTATATTGAGTCAAATGATTGCTCCATCTAGCCTGGTAGTACTTACTGGAAAGGGCTCTCCAAAGTTTTCAGAATTTGCAATATCATTTGCAACAAGAGAGCATACTTTTTTCCCCGAACCCACTACTATCAGCAGATGAAATATATGTGCACCAACATTTATCTTCCTCCTCACCTGGAACATAGGAGTTTAGGGATACATTTCTCCAGAATGAATAACATCTTAAACAAAATGTTCTTCAGCTGTGACTCCTGTTAAACTGAGGGCTTCTGGCAACTGATAAGAAGTAGAAAAGCTCACCTGCCATTCCATTTAGCTTTTAAAGCTCATCACCAAGGAAGCTTGTATTGTTTAAATGAAACAGTGCACAAACAACCACAGGAATCCCTTTCCATGTGTCATGCTTGTGGGGATTTGTGTCACATTTCCCCTTGAACTAAAAATGTTGCCTTGGCTTTCAAGTCATGCATGATTTATCAACTGTCTATCAATATTCCAGAAACTTGGCACCATGGCAAAAATGCTTTTGAAAAGAACTACATTTTAAAGTCTGTTTACAGTTTCAAGACAAATTAACTACCACTGTTTCTGTAGAATTGCATGAATAAGAGGTCTTTAAAGTAATCATGGACCAACATTATGTCACATTATTTCAATGGCAAAGGAACAAGCTTCTACAACTGCAAGTGGGTGTTGTCCTATGTATTTGTATAGTTTTTAAGGAAATGCATAGGCATGCTCTTTTATCAAAAAAGGATAATTCAAGCATGGAAAAAATTCTTCTGGTTCAAAATTTAGATGATTGTAATGAGATTGCCTTTCTGCTGGTGGGTTCTCCCCCTTACTTCTCTCTTGTACACCTTTATGTCTCAGAGGAGAATTATTTGTTCTTACTTTGAAATAAAACCCAGTTCCACTTTACATCTGAACCCAACGGACGGTGGTTTATTTTCAAGTGAAAACAAAGCTTTCATTCTTCATTTATAACCCGTGATGGAGGAAGAGAAGAGAGACTACAGAAAGGCAGGCTCATTCACAATCATCTTAAATGATGGTTTAGGGGTGTCAAATATAAGGCCCGCAGGCTAGATGTGGCTCATGGAAGCTCTTTATCCAGCCCTCAGGATCTCCCACACCACCATCAGGTGCTCTCAGCTGATGAGCAGTGCTGAGGTGTCTCTGCTGAAAAGGCAGCCTCCGTGATGATTGGACTCTCCCTATCTTGAAAATATAATCAAGATTTACATATTTTCTCTTCTGTTGTTTGCAGTTAATGAGTTCCTGAGTGAAAAAAATGATGATTTCTGTTCAAGATCTACTTAATGACATAACTTCCTGCTTAATGGCATCACTTCTAGCCATCAGCAGGCATCATGAATGCTATTCAGCCCACTATATGAAATGGATTTGACACCCATGATTTAGAATTATGGTGGTCTGAATCTTTCTGGATCTGGTCTTGAATGTATAAAAGTGCTGTGAAGAGGAGGAAGTTTCTGAGCACTGGAGATGGAATGAATGACTAAACAGAAAATTAGTGATGTCACCTCCAACACACTAAAGCTGCATTTGGGCATACCTTTCACTGATTGGATGAAGATTTTGATAGGACTTTATAGCCTATCAACTTTTTGGTGTCGAAGATCCTTGCACGCACATGTGCAACCTCCATTCCAAATTAGGACTTTCCTCCCTCTAGTACACAGGCTCTCAAAGCTTATTTATGGCAGCCCCCAAATCTCCCCTTATTACAGTTTCAACCCACACTTTGAGAACTTGTGGAGTAAGGCAATTTGTTCAAGAACCTAGTTCTTCAGAGTTTTGTGACCTGCTTCCAACCCACACTTTGAGAACTCCTGTTGTAGTAGACACTTTATTTTGGTTTAGGAAAAATAGGTAGAACAGTGGTTCCCAAACATTTTAGCATCAAAAAATGAAAAGTTTTTGAAAAGTTTCATTTTACCAGCCACTCAAGCCTCCCTGGCTATAATGGTGATTGGGCAACAGTGCTTCCGACAAGTACCAGGTTGTTTAACCCTTGATGCACATAACATAATGTACCCTGTCAGTTTTGTGAACCACCAAAAATTGGATCTTGACCCACTGGTGGAACACAGACACACAGTTTGAGAACCACTGAGCTAGAAAATATCAATTCTTGTTGGCATCCTTCAGTCTCGGAAGACTACGGTATCGCACTCTGAATAGTGTTCTGGAACAGAGTGTCCTCTCCAGTGCGCGAAGCCTGGGTAAAGTAGATATGGAAGATAGACTGTTACCCATGCAGCAAATCCCCCCTCTCCACGTCACTGAAATGGTCCAATGGAAAGGCAGAAGCCAATACGGTTGGCTCCAGTGGTGTAGCAGGAGTTGCCAGAACGTGACTGTGTTCAGCCATGAACTGCCTCAGGGACTCCGACTCCAGATTTTGCCTCGAGGTTGACTCCTGAAGCCTTTTCCATAACTGGATGTAGCCACAAGGCAGTGGAGGTTTGGGATCAGAGTTTTCCTTCTCTCAGACGAGCTGCCTTCCCAGGCTAACGAGTCCCATCTACCCGGTGGCTGTTCAGTCGCCTCTTACGACGACAAGTACAGCCAAACTGAGGGCCTATTCTTATCCCCAGCCCTCAGGGGAATAAGCAGCCTCATACCCTGCACATGCCCAATCTCGTCTGAACTTGGAAGCTAAGCAGGGTCAGGCCTGGTTAGTACTTGGATGGGAGACTGCCTGGGAATACGGGGTGCTGTAGGCTTATACCACAGTCTTTCGAGACTGAAGGTTGCCAACCAACCAAAATATCAATTAAGAAAATGATTTTATGTATGAAGATTATATACAGTTTTGCCTGTCTTATAGAAATAATGTTGTTCAAACTTCTTCAGTTCTCCCTAAGAATTCTATAAACAATATTATTATTACATTGCCTCTGGAAATTGCCATGAGCTAAACCTATGAAAGGAAGAACTTTCTGATCTACAAAATACGTATTGAAAATATTGAGGGCCGTATCTGGAGCAATTTTATCAAACATTTGGGGTCTCTTAGATTAGGGGAGAATGTAGTCTCATGGCCAAATGTGGTTGCATGCATACTCACAACTGCAGTGAACATCTGGCCTTGAAAGCAAGGTTTGTGACTTTGTGCAAGGGATAAGGAAGCACTTTCACTTTACTACAGTCAGTTTTTTTCTCACCTGTTGTTATCCAATTATGTAAAGAGGAAGTGCTGGAGAGAGGTATCTACCTGAACTACAGGGACATGGCAAGAAATTAATAAAATAGTAGTTTGCTCTGTAATGCTTGTTTTTTAAAAAGCAAATTCTAATGCAGTGTCTCCATCTCTCCTGTGTCTTAATTGGTATGTGAACCTTATTCACTGGGCTGTACAAAAAACTCAGGTCTCTTTCACTCACTCAAAAACTTGCTGTATCCTTCTCACACACTCTTGCACACACATGCACTTGCTCATTAACAGAGGTATGTGCATACCTGCCAGTTTGTCTTCCCAAGCTACTTCTCTGAGTTTATAACAATGTTTTGAGCCCTGGTGCTTGAAACTAAATAGCTGTGGGACAGCATGGGATTGCTGCATGCCAAATTCTCATGACTATGGAGCAGTATCCAAATGCAAATCCCATATGAGGTCTCTTGTTCCAAACTGTATGTCAGCTGAGGAATTATGCAGCACTTGGTGGAGAAGCATGCCTGACAGTTATAGGGAAAATAGATCCCAAATTTATATGTCTTGAGAGAATATCAGAGGACTTAGCTTATATTTAAACCATCAGCATCAGATGGCAAAAGACAGGCATTTTCCATGGCTTTATATTTCATAACATTCATGAAATGTTAATCTGAAGCTATTCTGAAATAGCTAATCTGAAATAGCTACCTGATCAAAGACATATGATTATTCACAATTAGATCAGAGACCATTTTCATACACGTCACAGTACTTTCTATGACTGTTTTGTCCGTGGATTCTCACTTCAGGGTTTTATCGAACTGAGATACTGTTTGTTCCCAGTGGTTCCATGCTGATGCTTGCCAAACACTTGGTGCTCTTTTTTCAGGACAATTTGCAGAGTGGCATCCTGCAGATTAGAAATTAGAGTTATACTGTTGACTGAGAGAAGCATGATATAGCAATGTTTATATGCACAATGTGATTCTTGTGAGCCACAGTCCCTAACAGCTGATGTTCTCTGTGACAGCAGAGAAGTGAAAACTGTCTTATTTCAGAAATTGACCTTGATTTTGATGCTGGTGAAATAGTTGAAAGTGCAACTCACAAATCTCACTGCTATAATAAGTTATGATTGGACACAGATGAAGCAATCTCCCTTTTACCACACTGATGATTTTACATTTTAAAGGTTGAAAATTAATCTGAAAATGTAGGTAACTTTAGCTAAAATAAATTCACAGGATTTGAAAAAGGTGTCTTTAAATCTTGTAAATTTATTTTCTGGAAAATCAAATTGTTCCCTGGCATTTCTTTTTAAGCATTAGTGTGGTTAGCATAGTGTCAGAAGAAATTTGAAGGTTATTACCAATATAAACATCCTCTTAAATACTGAAAAGACTTTGTTACTAAATTTCCTTAAAATACTTATTCCATTACACTGTTAATTGTGTTGGCACAATTGTGTTGTGTTGGTTAATTAGGCAAAAAGTCCTACCTAAACTCCCCCCCCCCCCCGCACTGGTACAGCCACGCCAACAGGATGTGTAGTATATCCCGCAGGGAGGTTTTGGACTTTGGAATATTTGTTCCCTTGCCCCGGAGCAAATCTCTGCTGCCCCAACATGTCTGCTTGGACCTGCATCAGCTACTTTGCTGGCTGAAGTTCAAGTGGACCTTGGTAAGTGGGTAGGTGGAATGGGGCTAGGAAGGGGGATAGGATATTGCTGGCACCAGTACGGCTAATACTTCCCCCTTTGCACCCTGGATCTGCTCCCTTCCCTGCCCCACTCTCTCCCCATTCCTCCCCTCCCTGTTCTGCCCACCTTTTGCTTCCTGCCTGCCCCCTGCACTGACCTGCTGGTGCCAGGGCACATTGACAGGCTGCTGGCACATGGAACCAGCTGCTTGCTGATTGTGGTATTGGCCAAACCACACTGTATGGTGTATTGCTTTTTGCAACTGCTTGAAAGCACGCTGCACTGATAGAATTTGAGTACCAGTGGCAAAGCAGGCCACTGGGATTGGGCTCTTAAGAAGTATTAATAAATTAAGATCTCTTTCTGTAAAAGAAAAATAAATTTCGACTAAAAGTTCTGTGTCGGACCAGGAGGCCTGATGCAGGGCTTTGGATTTGGCAGATCTGAGCTCTGTTGGTGGCACCCCCCCCTGCTCCCCCTGCCATGCCTTCCCCCGCCCCAGAATGTCTCCGCCCCACACCCCGACTCACCTCTCCACCACCCAGTGCTTTGCATGGAGTGTTGTGCAGCAGCCGGCAGGCCTCCAACTAGCAGCATGGGCTTGCGCTGAGCCTGATCTGGCACTGACTGCTACAAGCACACTTTACAGCATGTTTGCGACAGTGCATGCCGGCAGTGGGCTGGCACACATTGAGTAGGATTGGGCCCTAAGTCAACAAAATGGTGAAATTGACTGGACTGGATCACATCCATCTGCCTCGTTCATTTCCTTCCAAGGGTACCTTTTTAAAAGAAAAGCAAAGAAAATATTAGAGCATTGCTAACAGATGTGACAGAGCATTACTGATGGGAGATGTAGCATTGCACATTTTAAAGGGTCAAATAAACTGAGTATGTGGACAAACATCCATCCTTGTAGGTGTTTTGGTAAGCATCTATTCGTTTAAAAAAAATCTTTGCATTAAATGAGATTTATTTCTGAGTAGACAAGCATAGGATTATGCAGAATGTATATTAATGAATTCATCCCATGTGAAAACAAGGTTGTGCTAAAGTCTAGCTGTTTTAGAACCTTCTAACTAATTAAAAAAAGAGAGAGGGAAAAATGAGTAAATTTATTGCCCAATATTCTTCTCCTCTCTTGATTTTGAAATTGGTAAAACAAACTGAAGCTATAAGACCAACTTGGGCTTCAGAGTTGAACTTACGGCACAACTTGCTGGAAAAGTGCAATATGTAGCACTTCATTGGACACCTGATCCTTAAATAGATGAAGTGCTTACAAGTACTTATAACTGTAGTACCTGTGGTTGCAAAGAAAATGTTGAAACTATGTATGTCCCACTTATAGTCTTGCAGAAGAGTTTTGCTATATCAAATAACCATGCCTTGCACATCGTAGCTACATTCAAGTGTTGGATTTTAATTTAACAATCTACATTTTAAAGTTATTATTTTTGTAATTATAGTCCCACTTTGAGTTTGGCAGTCACATTAAAATTTTAAGTTTCAAGTAGTTTGACATGGTTCCAATAACCACCACAAACTTTACAACAGGCTTTCCTAGCTCATACCCAAAACAGAGCTGAAAAAGCAGTTCAAGTAAAGACATTAGAGGAAGTCTCCTTAATTGAAAATTCATTTTTTCCTGCTTTTCTACTTGCAAATACCAGATGGCCTCATTAAGCAGCTCTCTAATACAACAGACTGAGACAAAAAGCTACTGTACTTTAATGTCCATCTTCATTAAACTTTTTTATGTCCCAGATTACACACATGCACACACATACACAGAGATCTGGAAAATTCTGGTTAGACAATGTTGGAGAAAATTCCGCACTTACTTTCAAATTACTTTGTGAGACCTGCTGATTTATGACAGGTATTTTAAAAATTAAGGTATATACTTTGCATGGACACATGCAGCACAGCAAAGGTTTTGGTGCAGAACATGGATTCCTGAGCATTTTTGAATTTTTAAAAAACGTATTTCTAGTACCTGTGGTTTCAGAGAAAATGCTGAAACTATTCATGCAAGACTTGAAAACAATACAGTACCTGATAGAGCAGTGGTTCTCACTCATTTAGCACTGGGACCCACTTTTTAGAATGAGAATCTCTTGGGACCCACCAGAAGTGATGTCATGACCGGAAGTGACATTGTTAAGCCTGAACATTTTTAACAATCCTAGACTGCAATCCTACCCACACTTACCCAGGAGTAAGTCCCATTTACTATCATTGTTTAAAGAATATACATAGTAGCTTGTTCAAAGTACAGATCTGTAACATTTCCTCAAATACAGGCACATACCATAGCAGCATCAAGTCTAATATATTAAAAATAAAATATTGAAATGAATGGGGACCCACCTGAAATTGGCTCGCGACCCTCCTAGTGGGTCCCGACCCACAGTTTGAGAAACACTGTGATAGAGAAATTGAACCTTCCAACTCTTTAGAAGATAGATAGGATTCCAAAAATTAACCACTAGTGATATTGGATCTATCTCCATTGATTTGATTTTCTCTGAGTTATGTGCTACAGGAGGGAACTTCTTTGCAGAGGGAGAAACTCAAGCAAGGCAACTTGGCTACTGGCTTAAGATTTGTCTTGCAACAGTTTCTGAACATCTTTGTACGGCAAGCGCACCAGGCAGAAATCACTGACAATTCATCATCTTTGTTATCACCAATTTGCTAGAAATTTATTAGGATGTAGAACTTCGAAAACATCACGTTTTCAAATATCAGAGTTGCCTTTCCCATATCCTCACATCTTTATATTATGTTACCATGACTACTTGGATAGTGGCATACAACTTATTCATCTGTCTAGCAAGTATGATAAAGTTGCCAGGAGAGGCAATATTCATAAGCTGTCAGGTATTCACGACCAATGTGACAGCATGAGAACAGGCTTGGCAACGACTTACAAATACAAAAGATAATGTGCAGGTTCATTCATTTTTCATCCACGCCCCACACTCTTGGGGCACGGATCTGACCTCATCACTCAAAGAGAATGACCTCTGTCAATATGTTTGAAATGCTCAGAATGAAGTTCCAAGCAGAGTGGAAGTTTTCACCCAAGTCTTTAAACAAACAAGGTTTTAATAAAGAGAGAAAAAAGTCTTCTTTGGAGTCACTGTTTTCCAATAAGTGCATTCAATACTCCTTTTGTTTAAGTGAAGTGCATATTAGAGAACCTTTTAAGGTTAAATTTGTGAGAATCTCAGGGCTGCTTCTTCCTGAGAATAGCAGAGGGGTATTAAATGTCTGTCTGGCACTTAAAGGAATAGAAGACTTTCATGGCCGCAGAAGAGAGTATCCAATTTTTGTTCCTCATGTTGAATGTTAGTTAGAAGGATGAATATTTAAATATTGTGGCCAAACTATACAGGCTGCAGGTTTTAAATATTTCTTCACCATCAAAAGTGGTGAATGACTTTTTCCCCTCTTTTACTATGACTTTTTATTCCTCCTTTATAATGTATCTGAATGGGCCTGCCCCAATCTTATTTGTCACCTGTCTCTTTGGCAGTATCACATACTTTTTCCCCACCCATATCGTGCTGTATGTAGAAAGTAATACTGAACTAAGAGAGATTTATTTCTACACAGGATCACCATTCTCTGGAAAATGAATCTGATTTCTTCACCTGAACTGAGTGTGTCCTGAATATTAGGATTTGATTTTTTGGACTGTTTCTGTAAGGTTGCTCTGAAAGGTCATTTTTGAGGTCTTGTGTGTAAAGCTTGTGTAAAGCAATTATGCAAGGTTGCTTTATTATTGTAACACCAAGGTATATCACGTTGGACGTATGGCAGCAGTACTAAACCAAGGTTGGAAATAATGGACAGTCCTTCAAGGACATCTTGCAATCCAGCATGGTGTTACCTCACTTATGTTACTTCACAGTTTCATACTTCTTTAGACCCTGATCCTACTGAACTCAGTAGGAACTATCTTGTGCCTATCATGCTGAAATACTCTGATACTTCAGATTTTCTAATACATGGAGGTCCTGCAAGACTAAAGGCTTAATTGTGCCCAAAATGGATGTGCATGCACAGCTGTTGGAAAATCTTTGTTTGCATATACTGTTTCTTCTTGTAAACATGCAAAGCTACTGAATTAGGAGAGGTTCTGTTAATTTCCATAGAAACTAATGGAAGGCCAGGCCATTATAGCAATAATATGCATCATCCATGGCAAACAAACCAACGACTATTCCATTTTCTGTAGCATAAGGTCCCAAACCCCTCTTATTATACCAAATATCATGCTGAATATATTGGCACAGTGCCACATCTTCCCTCCCCTTTAGCATGACGAAGGGGATAAAGTTGACTTTTGCTAAATTTAATTGAGGTTGGATTGTGCCTTAAGTATTTCTGAGAAGACTGAAATTAATTGCCACTAGTAGTAAAATATGCAGACTCACTTCACGGTGTGCTTTATTTTCCAGAGATATATAAAACAGGCAGAAAAGTTGTTTTGCTGCATTTTTATTTGGTGTTCAAAGCTTCTTGTAGGTTATACCCTGCAACTTCTGAAAAATCTCAATATAAGTCTGATGTGCTAAAAATAACTTAAAAAAACAACAACCAGTCTCAATTATTGCACAATGATCAAAGTTGCCATATGTAGTCTATAATTTCAGTTGCCAGCATCAACAGGTTCCTAAGAGAATTGTGTGACAAGGCCTTTGAAATATTTTGGTACCTTTTTAATTTTCTTAAACTCTGAATCGCGTAGCAGATTTTTTGGGGGGGTTAGCAGTAAACTCTCTAGGTGACTATATAAGTATTTAATAGCACCCACTAATGAAGAAATGTGTTCATGCAGGTGTTGAGTGTACTGCTATGAAATTACAGCACTCAAGGGGTTGTTTACTGTGTTCACTTACATATTCTGGAATACCTGAAGGTATTTAAATAGTTGATGTCAAATAAACTGGAAGTATATATGTAGTCCCATTTCAACAACGATGTTTTTGCAAATGATTCACCTTTTAATAAAAGAAATTAAATTATAATTAGTATAACAAAGAAGTCTGAAAAGACTGTTCAGATTTTCCAAACAATATTACAATGAACAAATGCTTGAACAAATACCCATGACAAAATTGTATACAGCCTAGTCAGTGAGGTCGCAGTCTGAAAGATTCGTGAGTTTATTTGCAATTAACATCTAATGTTTGAGGAAATGTATATAAAGCAAGCAGTTTCGACTTAAGTAGCGAGCAACTAGGGGCCCAATCCTATCCAATTTTCCAGTGCTAGTGCTGCTTCCTGTGTTGTATGCTCTGCTTCCTGTGGTAGTCATAGAGGTCTCCTCAAAGTATGGGAACATTTCATCCCTTACCTCGGGCCTGCATTGCGGCTGCATCGGTGCTGGAAAGTTGAATAGGATTGGGCTCTAAGAGTCCAATCCTATCCTTTCTCCCACTGATGCAGCTACTCCAAAAAACTGTATCCAAAAACTGTATGCAGATATGAAAGCTTTGGAGGGGAAAAGGGAATTATTTTCCTCAGCCCCCACCCCCGTAAGCCTCTCACTTCAAATGGGTCTCCTTGGACTTGCACCAACTCTTTAGCTTCTTCGAGTCTGAGAAGAAAGGGGCAGGGATGCTTCAAAAAGAGGGGATAGGATCTGGCATGTGCCACTGCTACTGAAGCCACCCCCTCTCGCTAAAGGAAAGGATGGGATTGTCCTTCCGTGCCTTTCCCTGCAGCTAAGTAGACAAACTGAGGAGGTGACGGCGGCTCCTCAGCCAACTCCCTCCCATCTCCCTCCATTACTGCTACTACTGTCCTGAAGGGAAGGAGTGTCCCCCTCCTTCTCCTCCATTATTTGAGAGGAGTTCAGTGGGGGGCAGCATTTGTGCACTGCCTCAAGTGCCTTTGTTTTGTGTTTTAGTTTTACAGTTGGCACAGCAGGCTCTCATGCCATATCTCAAACTTATGAGATTCTTCATTTTAAAAGAGATTTGCTCTGCTGCATGGAAGGTTGCTAATCCAGAAACCAAACTCTAAACCTTCCTGACATGTGTGAAACAAATCATGTCGCTCTAGATCCACCTCTGTAAATGAGCCAACAGACAGGAGGAATGGATTCTGGTAGGAGAAATGTCTGGAAGAGCATTTCTAATTAAAAGCCACTAGATTTCTGGTGGTCAGTGGAAGGTATGTGAGAGTGCAATGACAGTAAGGAACGTAAGACAAGCAATATGACATGTAGGACACAGTGGGAAGGAGGAAAAAGCAAGGAAGATCTCAGCTGGCACGATGTTCCAGCATAGGGTGGAAAAGTGTCTCCCGTTTGGAGGCAGAAATGATCTGGAACTGCATGTGTCTCTTCTACATTTGTGCTTCTCATGCTGAATTCAGAAAAAAAAAAAGATGCAGAAAATCTACAACAGCACATTCCACTCAGAGCAGAGGAAAAGCATCAGAAGATGGAAAAATGTAGCTGCCAAAAACACAAGCACAAAATGGATTGAATCCTCTCTTCAGAGGCCAGGATACAGTGGCTTTACATCATAGGAAAAAGCAAGCAGATGTGCTACTGGCTCTTCTATTTTTTCTTTTCATTTCTAGTGCAACTAGTACAAACATTGAAAGTTGAGCATCTCCCCTGAAAGAGATGGGTGAGCTCATGCGATTTTACTGCACATGAGATGTAAAGATTACATCAGTAGTGCAAAGAGTGGATGTGTGAGTGATTCTTGCATCCACTTCTTGCCAGTACTGAAATTACTTACACTAGCTCTTGACTTTCATGTGAGGCAGTAAAGGGGATCAAAACATCTAGAAAATTCAAAAGATAGCCAGGTAAAATATGGAAACAAAGAATACACCCATCTAAAATCCATGCAATTCATATACTGGGAGAGGATGAACTTGCTCATTTGTGAACCTTTAATGTACTATGCAGTGCAGTTAGTTTTTTTGGGACTACGTTTCTTTTATGGTATTATCAAATATAACAGCGCAGTGTTAATGTTCTTATTGTGGCTATGGATGCTGAAATTGTTCCATTTTGCATCAGTTTTTTTAAAAAGTTTTTAATTCAGTGGTTTCCAGCCACTGTGCTGCAGCACATTAGTGTGCTGTGAATGGTCCACAGATGTGCCTCTGGACTTTGGAGGAGGGTCTTTTATTAGTGGGGCCATTGGAAGATGTGAGCCCCCCACTGCCAGCGCAGTTTGCCTTGTCAATTGTCAAAAAACTGATGGTGCACCTTGACAATTGTAGTGCCTTGTCAGTGTGCTGTGAGATGAAAAAGGCTGAAAATTGCTGATTTAAATACACCTAAACATTTCAATTAACTCTGCACTAGATGATTATTCACCCCCCCCCCCCAGATATTAGATAAAATGTTACATTTCAACACATCCACAGCAACAACTTGCATTTTGTAGTTGAACTTTTTATGAAATTTGCTTAAAATGTTTAGGGAGGACAAGTTGTAAGGAATAAATCTAAAAAGGGAGACTGTAGCATCTGTTCTCCTCCCTTGCAACTGAGTTCATGCGGACAATGAGATCCTCTTGTAAACATACCTGCTTGCTGATAAAGCAGTTCCTTTGGCAGCTGTCTCCCCCATGCTTTCATAATACAGTATTTATCCTTAATCTTTTTTTGCAATTGCTGTGTGTTGCCTCAAAAGTGAACATATTAGCCTCGGAGAAACCATTTTTTTTCTTAAAATATTGGGAAAGCATAATTGAAATATGTTTTTGAAGGATTGCTGGCAGGGTGACCGTTTGTAGCTTGCCTGAAGGTTTCATTTGATTACTGAATGTAATTAGCATCTCACCTTTGCCCAATATAAAAATATTGAGCAAAATAAAGATTTTAACTGCAGCTGTAGCTGAAAGCGAACTTGGAAATATACCAAGGTAGGCTGTAGAAACTACATTTTGTGTGTGTGTGTTTCACTTTCAAATAGAGTGTCACTGGATACGATAATTGGCAGCAATCCCAATGATTAGCCATAGAAGAAAGCTCTTCTTTACACATGATCTTTCTTTGTAGACAGTAGACTCTTCGTGTTACCCATTATTTTAGGAATAATAATAATAATAATAATAATAATAATAATAATAATAATAAACTTTATTTATATCCCGCCCTTCTCCCCGAAAGGGACCCAGAGCGGCTTACAACATGTTAAACATATTGATAATTCCATCAAACATTCTTTCTTAACACTCTTAAGGAGTATATATCTTAATATATATACTCTCAATGGAGAAGCTGCCCTCCAGAGAGAGACAGCAAGAAAAGGGGGGGCAAGAATCCAAATTATCTTTATGTGGGTGTGGGTAGGACTTGAGCACTAAAGGTGTGGAGGCTTTATTTGGAAACAGTCCCCTTTCTGTAACCTTTGCCAATATCAAAAGATGCCATTGAAAGAAAGAATACAGTATTCCCCTTACTGGTCCTGGTTCTGTTTGCCAGTGACAGCTGTGTACTCTGCGCATAAGATGTGACAAAGGATTGCAGCCCAAAATTGCAATGCTTTAAGGAAAATCAGTTTTAAAACTGATTTATTTAAACCATATGGAGACTTTTAATGGACATGCTTGAAAAGAATTTACAGCTGACATATTGATTTGTTCTGAGGGGAAAAAATTATCTGATGGAAATGGATACAGAAAATGTAGCAGGAGGGAGACGATCATGAAGTTAGAATTTCAACAAGGGCCGGAAAACTAGAGAGAAACAAATGAGGGGAAAAAGGAGGCATATTAATAAATTAATTTAAATTTACTGCCAGCCACCATAAATCCCACTATACTTTTTCACAGCAGTTTCTGGAATATGGACTATAACTATTGCACAATGCAACATCATGAACTTTCATTAAGTTAGATTAATTAAAGCAGATCAAATACCCACACTTCTTTCTAATAAATAAAACAATTCAACTTAGTTTGCACATGTTTTAAATTTATGTGTATAGCAATGTAAAATGTGTCGTCATTGGATTTTATAGGCTCATCTTGTGGTAACTCTGCGGTTTTTCTGGCAATCCATTCAGCCCTGGTCTTTGGACAAAATTGCTTTTGCAATGTTTTTGTAATGCAAATCCCATTTTCTTAGCAAGACCAATTCTGGTATTCTAGTTTTAGTCCGAAGTTCCAACAAACCACTCCTGCTTCCCCAAAGTTGTAATCCCAGACAGAAAACTCCAGTTGCCATTAACTAAAAAGTGGAGCTGGGCCATTTCCCGTTGTCCTCTGTGCTGCTTAACTTTGTGTAACCCAAACTTTGTGTAACTTTGTGTATGTTGGATCCAAGAATTTCCCATACCTCCTTATACTTGGTATCTGCCTTAAGGTTTAAGGCTACTTTAAGGCAAGGTTCATGCTAACCTGTATACACTCTTCCCTCTTTATGACTACTTTTGCTATACAGATTTTACCTTATTTATAGTACACAAACCCCTGCTAACTGGGTAAGAGACAAGTGGGCGCTCTTCTTTTATTTAGTGGGGGGAGAGTAACTAGCCCTTCTCACCCCAGCACTGTCTTTTCTAGTGGCTGTCTGCTGGTGTTTTTTTGCATCCTTTTAGATTGTGAGCCCTTTTGGGACAGGGAGCCATGAGTTGTTTGTTTGATTTTCTCTGTAAACCGCTTTGTGAACTTTTCGTTGAAAAGCGGTATATAAATACTGTTAATAATAATAATAATTTATTTTTCACCATTTTATATTGCCCTTCCTCCAAGGAACTCAGGGTGGTATATATGGTTCCTTCCTTCCTTTTGTCTTCACAACAACCCTGTGAGCTAGGTTAGGTTGAGAGATAGTGACTGATCTAAGGTCACCCAGAAATATTAAGACCATCTCTATCTATACCAAGATTTTCAATATAAGGTCTGGAATAGTCGGGGGGGGGGGGAAGGAACAAGTTTCTCACGGAGGCAAGGTCTACCTCATTTTACCCAGTGGATACACCTCCCGTTTATTTTTTGCTTTGGAGACCAAGAAGGGGACAAATTTACCTCTCATGCCCAAGAAGGAGTTTCAGGAGGTTGGACCAAATTTTGGATTTCTCCCCCTGGTAGGACAGAGGTCCAGAACACCTTCTTTCTTGGGTGTGGTCCTGCAGGCTTTAGGGGAAGCCTAGGCTAAGAAGCCTTTAGGACAGCGGTTCTCAAACTCTCTGGGAGTTTGAGGCTCTCTGAGGCTGGCGCTGGTCTCCTCTGACCCCTCGGGAGACTGCTGCAGGTGGGGGTGAGTGGAAGCGCACCCCTGCGCCCTGATCAGAGGCATGATCCGGGGATTGCGTCTCTGCCTTCTCCCCCTCCCTGCCCCTTAAGGCTTAAGGGCCCTGGCTTGCCTGCTCAGCACAGGTTAGGATTGCGCCCTTAGCCACACAACTTTTTCCTAATGCTATTCAGCAATTAGGGTGGATTTGGTGTGAACTCTGAAATGACTTTGGAATGAAGTAGAATATTTCCCATTGAAATAAATATAATAATTGTACTTGGTATCCAGATTTTCACTATGCCTGTTTTCAGGAATGGATTAGGTATGTATAGAAGGAAAGGTGTACAGGTGGACCTCAGTATCCGTGGGGTAGGGGTTTGTTGCAGATCGCCTGTGGATATCAAAACTTGCAGATAATGGAATCCCTGGATGGGGTCCAATAGGACCTCCAGCCGTGATTAGAGGTGCCTTCTGGTTGCATTTGGAGATGTTCTGAGGCCTCCCAGGGCCTCAGAAAGCCTTCTGGATACAACTGGAAGGTACTTCCTGTCATGTCCAGGAGGTCCAGTGAGGCCCTGCAGTGCAGCTTCAGAACCCACTCTGAGTCAAATCCGCTGGTTCTGAACCCGCAAAAGTGGGTCCATCTGTACTTGTCTTTTCTTTTATGTTATGATGATCATACTTGTCTGGAAACCTTATCCATAATCCCAGATTCATGGAAGCTATATTCTGAACATGCAGAGAGACACCTCAGCCTGTCTGAATTAGTATGCATTAATATCACTGCATGTATTGTATGTAGCCTTTGTTTTTCATTGTTAATTCATCTACTGAGCTTTTATTTTGAAAAGCATTCTGGAGAGACAATAATTTGTTGTTTTATTTAGGATCATAATGAGAATGCATTCCCTAATGCTTTTCAAAATATAATCTATGGGGGAGAAATCCCTGATACATTTGACTTCCTCTTCCTCTTCTTCCTGCTTTGCCTACTTTATTGGATAATAGTGACTTAAAGTAGCAGAGTAATTTTCTTGTCATATAAATTCAGCCTCCCCAAGTCTGATGAAGGCTCTTAAGGGACTGGCCTGAAGTTGTATGCCTTAATATTATACTATTTAATTCAGAATGTAAACCTAAAAATTATTGTTCCCAAATAGTCATCATTCATGTGATGAATGAAATTTAAATCAAGATAACTCATAGCAATAAAAAAGGCTCATATTATAAAGGAAAAAAAATTATAACACTGTGCAAAATGGCCCAAATGTCAAAACATTTTGGGTAGATGATCCTTCATGAAATAAAAAATGTAACGTGAAACAAAAAATCAAATCACCACCACAGGCAGTCCAGTCCTATGAAAATTGCCCCATGCCAGTGCAGTGGCATTGGCTTGGCTTGGCTTGTGCTGCATCCTGTGGGGGAATTTAGCAGGCAGAAAGGCTTCTCAAGGCAAGGGGGCATTTATTCCCTTGCCCTGGGATAAGTCCCAGCCTTTGCAATGGGTCTACTCGGGCCCATGCCAGCTAATAACTGCTAAAAGTCTGTGTTGACGAATCAGGTTTTGGAAGAGTGATGGGATGCAGTGTGTGCTGGCAGCACCAATTCACCCCCCTCCTGGGCCCAATCTAACCACCCCATCTCCGCTCTCCTTCTGCACCATACCTCTCCCACCTCACCCTCTCCCTGCTTCTGCACTGTCCGGCAGGAACTTACCACATCTGGCACACCCTTACTGTTCTGCTGGCACCGGCGGGTCAGTGCGCCAAACTGCTATGATGTTGCAAAGTGCTTTACAACACTTTTGCAATGGCTTGCACCAGCACAGCATACACTCTGCCAGTGCAGAAGCTGACTAGGATTGTGCCCTTTATTCTCTCAAACACAAATCAGAAAGAAAAATATAGGGTATGATCTAGTCCAGCATTTCTCAGCATTTATCTCCCACTGTACCACTTTGCACGATCCACCTATTGGAAGTACCATCGGACGTAATTGGTGATGATGTCATTGCCAGTTACGTCTGGGTTGGGAGGCCAGATGTGATGTGATAAACGCCAGTAAGAGGCTCAGGGTGGACAGGTGGGTTTTTAAGAGTGCGTGAAAAGAGCAAGCTTTGGAGCGCTGCCACCAAGCTTGTCACATCACATTGCTTGTCTTGCTGCCAGGCAGCAGATGTCCAGGGGTTCCTCATGTACCACCAGGCACCACCTTGTACCATTGGTAGTACCCATACCACTGGTTGAGATATACTGATCTAGTCAGTTCACATGAGAATATGAGGGCAAAGGTACAGCTCTTTGCATTGGGTTGATATGTTGGAAACCAGTGAAGGAAGAGGAAGTAGAAAGTAAGTAAAAAGAACATAAGAACAGTCCCACTGGATCAGGCCATAGGCCCATCTCATCCAGTTTCCTGTATCTCACAGTGGCCCACCAAATGCCACAGGGAACACACAAGACAACAAGAGACACGCATCCCAGTGCCATCCCTAGCACCTGACATTCTGAGGTAACCCTAAATTCAGGAGGTTGCACACAGATATCATGGCTTGTAACCCGTGATGGACTTTTCCTTCAGAAATTTGCCCAATCCTCTTTTAAAGGCATCTAGGCCAGATGCCATCACCACATCCTGTGGCAAGGAGTTCTATAGACCAACTACATGCTGAGTAAAGAAATATTTTCTTTTGTCTGTCCTAACTCTCCCAACACTCAATTTTAGTGGATGTCCCCTGGTTATGGAGTTATGTGAGAGGGAAGAGAGTGTCCCTCTATCCACTCTACCCATCCCCTGCATAATTTTGTATGTTTCAATCATGTCCCCCCTCAAGCGCCTCTTTTCTAGGCTGAAGAGGCCCAAACGCTGTAACCTTTCCTCAGAAGGAAGGTAATCATTTTGGTTGCTCTCTTTTGCACCTTTTCCATTTCTTTTTGGGATGTGGCTACTAGAACTGGAACTACTACTAGAACTACTAGAACTACTAGAACTACTAGAACTAGAACTAGAACTACTAGAACTACTTCTAGAACTACTAGAAAATTGCCCCTCTGAAGTCTGCCACAGGCGAGGTCATCCAGGATCGGGCGCAGCAGATGGAACGCTGGGTGCAGCACTACTCTGAGCTATATTCCAGAGAAAATGTAGTCACCGAAGAAGCACTGAACAACATTGAGTGCCTGCCTGTGCTGGAAGAGCTTGACAGTGAACCAACCCTAGAAGAACTTCACGTGGCCCTGGACTCCCTTGCCTTTGGCAAGGCACCTGGAAAAGACAGCATCCCTGCTGAAGTCCTAAAATGCTGCAAAGAGATCATCGTCACTGAGCTGCATGAAATCCTCTGTCTCTGCTGGAGAGAAGGTGGAGTACCTCAAGACATGAGGGATGCAAACATCATCACGCTGTACAAGAACAAAGGTGACAGGGGTGACTGCAACAACTACCGCGGCATCTCTCTCCTTAGCGTTGTAGGAAAGCTGTTTGCCCGAGTTGTACTAAAGAGGCTCCAGGTACTTGCAGAGAGCGTCTATCCAGATTCGCAGTGTGGATTCCGAGCCAACAGGTCCACCACTGATATGGTATTCTCCCTTAGACAACTGCAGGAGAAATGCAGGGAACAACGACAGCCACTCTTTATAGCCTTCATAGATCTCACAAAGGCTTTCGACCTGGTCAGCAGAGACGGCCTCTTCAAGATTCTCCCCAAGATTGGATGTCCACCCAGGCTCCTCAGCATCATCAGATCCTTCCACAAGGACATGAAGGGCACTGTTGTCTTCGATGGCTCCACATCAGACCCTTTTGACATCCGAAGCGGAGTGAAGCAGGGCTGTGTTCTTGCACCAACCTTGTTTGGGATTTTCTTCGCTGTCCTGCTGAAGCAGGCCTTTGGAACTGCAACAGAAGGCATCTATCTCCGGACCAGATCAGACGGAAAGCTCTTCAACCTCTCCAGACTGAGAGCAAAATCCAAAGTCCAGCTGAAATGTCTGCGTGACTTCCTCTTTGCCGACGATGCAGCTGTCACTACCCACTCTGCCAAAGATCTCCAGCAGCTCATGGATCGTTTTAGCAAGGCCTGCCAAGATTTTGGACTGACAATCAGCCTGAAGAAAACACAGGTCATGGTTCAGGATGTGGACTCACCTCCCTGCATTACAATCTCTGAGCATGAACTGGAGGTTGTCCATGACTTTGTGTACCTTGGCTCAACGATCTCCGACACTCATTCTCTCGATGCCGAGCTAAACAGGCGCATCGGTAAAGCAGCTACCACGTTTTCCAGACTCACAAAGAGAGTCTGGTCCAACAAGAAGCTGACGGAACATACCAAGATCCAGGTCTACAGAGCTTGCGTCCTGAGTACACTTCTGTACTGCAGCGAGTCATGGACTCTTCGCCCACAACAGGAGAGGAAACTGAGCGCTTTCCACATGCGCTGCCTCCGACGCATCCTCGGCATCACCTGGCAGGACAAAGTTCCAAACAACACAGTCCTGGAACGTGCTGGAATCCCTAGCATGTATTCACTGCTGAAACAGAGACGCCTGCGTTGGCTTGGTCATGTCGTGAGAATGGATGATGGCCGGATCCCAAAGGATCTCCTCTATGGAGAACTCGTGCAAGGAAAGCGCCCTACAGGTAGACCACAGCTGCGATACAAGGACATCTGCAAGAGGGATCTGAAGGCCTTAGGGATGGACCTCAACAAGTGGGAAACCCTGGCCTCTGAGCGGCCCGCTTGGAGGCAGGCTGTGCAGCATGGCCTTTCCCAGTTTGAAGAGACACTTTGCCAACAGTCTGAGGCTAAGAGGCAAAGAAGGAAGGCCCATAGCCAGGGAGACAGACCAGGGACAGACTGCACTTGCTCCCGGTGTGGAAGGGATTGTCACTCCCGGATTGGCCTTTTCAGCCACACTAGACGCTGTGCCAGAACCACCTTTCAGAGCGCGATACCATAGTCTTTCGAGACTGAAGGTTGCCAATACAAAAAATACTAGAACTGGACACAAAACTCCAGGTGTGGCCTTACCATTGATTTGTACAATGGCATTGTAATATTAGCCACCTTATTCTCAATGCCTTTTCTAATGACCCCAAGTTTGGAATTAGCCTTCTTCACTGCTGCCGCACATTGGGTTGACACTGTCATCTTAGGTGAAAGCCATTTGGGCCTGGTGACTTATTGAACTTTAATTTGTAAATTAGGTCTGAAACATCTTCTCTTTTAACCTCTATTCAATTTAATTCCTTGGTCAGGACGGGCCGTTTGGGCAGATGAGTATCTGCCTGGGGTATTCTGCTATGAAAACAGATGCAGATGGGCGAGGAGGGAGACTGGGTCACCACAAAGAACATCTAAATTCCAACATTAAATTTAATAATAAACATACCCATGATTAACACTGCCCAGGATTTTATCTTTTTGAAAAAAAAAAAATACTAGTACTGTTCATGGTTATAATTGCAAAGTGTATCCTCTTATTCTTATTGCGATACTATTTTTTTAACATCCAACATGGACTTTGGGACTGCAGGTAAGTAGTTGCAGGGTGGGACCTGGGGCAGGGGGAATGGCCCAGTTTTGGTTCCCACCAGTGGGTCGCAACCTACCACATTGGGAACCACTGCTCTGCAGAATACTGGCAAGAGAACAGCTCCCTGCCGTAAGCTTCGTACAGTCTAAAATTTGCCCAAGAGTTGCAAGCAACTGAGGGAAGGGGGACGAGGGAAAAACATGCAATCTAGATTTGTGAAATAACAATTAGTGTGAATATGTGTGTGTTCATTCCCACCGGCAGGGGGAGCAGTTACCTATTTGTGTACCTATTTAAATTTGTGTCCAATTTAAAGACTTTTGGGTTCCTCCCTTCTACATTCATTAAACTTCTTATTAGCTTCTTTTCCTGCCTTGTTTTATGTCTCTCTCCCTAAGTGGCACAGATCTGAGGAGATCCATTACGGGTCGAGAGGCTTATGCAGGAGTAAAGGGATTTAAATCCCCTCTCCCTGTTGAAGCCTCCCAATTCCTCTCCCCTCGCTGGATACAGAATGTTCATTTTTGGTATGGCTGCACCAGTAAGCGGGGGGGGGGGGAGAGGATAGGATTGGGCTCTCAGTCACCTTCATATGTAGAGAAATGTTTAAATATTAATCTGAGCTGGAGTTCCCTGAGAGTGTTGATACCTGTTAAGGACCCAGAATGGTACTTGACATCTGAATTTCTTCTATTATGTGTTACTTGACCCTTGTTTATAGCACTTCCCAACTAATGAGAATGGCAAGTATATATGATACTGTGTTTTCTTTGCACCAAGTTGGGAGTGATTTGACAAGACTTTGGGCAACATGGGATAAAGCTTACAAGGATGCTCAAGGCTTATATTTTTATAAATGAAGCAACATTTATATATTTCAATGTATCAATTTGCAAATTAGTTGTATTACAGATTCTGAATGTACAATAAAATCTCATTTGCCCCTGAGCTGTTACATTATCTAAGCACTCTGGATGATGATCCTTCAGTGGAGATTTATATTGCTTATGGAAAATGGGATTTATTATTGCTAATAAAGGGTTATTAGCACAACCTACTAAGAGCAGTGTCATTTAATGTCCCCAGTGCTGTTTTATCTTTTCTACAGAACTTGCATGTGAAATGTGCTTTGCATTCAGTGGCTTCTTGGAATACTACAAAAATATATGCTGCAAGTTACTTTGCAACTCAATCTTGGATATGGTTGGCAACCTTCAGTCTTGAAAGACTATGGTATAAGCCTACAGCACCCAGTATTCCCAGGCAGTCTCCCATCCAAGTACTAACCAGGCCTGACCCTGCTTAGCTTCTAAGATGAGATCAGGCATATGCAGGGTAACAGTTGCTGCTGTACATCCCATTGGTTTCAGTGGATCATGCCCATATGAAAGCATGCTTAAGACTGCAGACATGCAAACACACACTAATTACTTCATCTTGGTATGCATTTTAAAAAATTGTATCTGCATGTGTCTTAAGCAGTCTTAAGCAAGGGAGTAACAGCCCAATCCTGAGCTGCCTGGTGTGTGGGGCTGCCACCATGCCAAAATGGCTGCTGTGGCATCCTCAGCTCACCAGATAGCTGGCAGCAGCTCCTCAGGAGCAGGAGACATGTGTCCCCTTCCCCTGAGTAAGGGAAGCAGCCCTGCAATGGGGCTATTTGACTCTGTGTTGGCTATTAAGGATGCCTTGTGTTGGGCCACATGGGATTTATTATTGCCAATAAATGCTTATTAGCACAATCTAATAAAAGCAGTGTCATTTACTACCTTATGGCACGTTTGTGACTGTATGTGCCAGCATTGAGCTGGTGCGTGCTGCTCTGGATTGGGCCCTAAATCCCTTTTAATGAACTGAATGAAAATAAATAGGACTGTTGCTGTGCAACAGGTTCACTGAGATTCTCCAAGTCCATGGACCAAATGGTCCATTGCACTGTGTGTGTGTGTGTGTGTGTGTGTGTGTGTGTGTGTGTGTGTATATATATATATATATATATATATATATATATATATATATATAACCAATAAATTAGCTCTTGGCTGATTTATTTAAATGCACGCCTCAGTATATTCTGAAGGTCATTTTAAATAAACACAGAAAATGATCAGCATGCTAAAAGTATAAAGATACAAATGCTTGCTCAAGTAACAATGTCTTCCATAGCTTTAGAAAACTGTGCAGAGTGCCTTTCCATGTGCCCTTGCCATATGTAGCCCCACAGAGATTATTAAAAATTATTGTGACAAAGAATATTTATATACTGCTTTTTACCCCAAAATAGTTCACAAAGCAGTTTACTAGAGATGTTTTGTAACTGGCTCATGAAGATTATGAGAGTAGGAAGTAGGTGTTAAAAAGTCTAGGTCAGGGGTTCTCAAAATTTTTAGAGGCCCTAGAGGCTGCTGCCTGATTTATAAATTGCCAAGGGGTGTGATGTGGCCACAATGGTGATTGGGCAGCAGTGCTCCTCCCTAAGTAGCAGTTTTGTTTAACTCTTGTTGCACATAGCCTAAATCTGCCCTGTCAATTTCTCAACCCACCAAAAATTGGATCATGATCCACTGGTAGGTCCTGGATCTACCGTTTGAGAACCGCTGGCCTAGGTTGTTCTAAAAGTGGGGTCTTAAATTGTGTCAGGAGAGCTACAGGAAATCAGAGCTGATTCTGGAACTTCATGGTAATAAGGATTGCGTCATTCTCATTGTATTTTATTATTAAAAACACTTGGCACTGTACAACTGTACTTAAAATCACCAAGTACTGCCCACTGATTTATAGTCTAAAAACTTTTTCAAGGTCTTGTGTAAATCAGTGTGGCAGTAAGGGAATTAATAAAGTACTTTTCAACCCAGTATACTGTATACTCTCAGCCCAATCATATAGGGCTGTATCACTGGCAGAACTAGTGTTCCACCAGTGGCAACTACCTTATGGCAGTCACAAAGGGTACTATGCATACTGCTGGAGTGTGATTGGGAAAAAATCAGCTGCCCCATAGATGGCAGTGGTTCTGTTAGGACCCACCAACCAAGATACATTGGTAGGGGAGGCAAGATGGGATGGAGGGAAGATGGAATGGGGCAGCGATGGGGGCAGGGGAGAGGAGAATGGGGTGATGATGGGGTGGGGAAAAAGTGGATCTGGTTTAGGATGGAGGCGGGCTCAGTGGCAACTGCCAAATTCTATTTCCCTTCCTGATTTGATCCCACAGTTCATGTCCATGTGTAAACTGTGCCAAAAATTTTGCTAGCACAGGTCTGAGCCTTCTCAGACTTACCCATGAGTAAAGGGACAAATCCCTTACCCCTGCGATTTTCAAACTCTCAGAGAGTTTGAAAACCACAGTAAGTCCTTGCAGAGGAGGGGAGGGAGGCTGCGGAGGCGGGGGGAAGGCAGCGACGCGATCCCCAGGATTGTGTCACTCAGGGGGCTGCAGGGGCTGGGAGGCACTCACCAGTCCCTGCAGCAGCCTTCCCAGGGTGCAGGGAGCCCTGCGCCAGCATCTGCAGGACTCCCCAGCCTGCAGAAAGTGAAAGTGGAGCGATTGTGCTCCATTTCCGGTTTTGCGGAAATGGAGCACGATCGCTCCACGTTCACTTCTGAAGTCATGGGGAGTCCTGCAGACGCTCACACAGGGCTCCCCGCACCCCTGACAGGCTGCTGCAGGGACTGGTGAGTGCATCCCAGTCCCTGCAGACCCCCTTAGCGACACGATCCTAGGGATTACGTCACTGCCTCCTCCCTCCGCCCCTTAAGGGGGTAGAGGAAAGGGCCTTCAGGCTGGGGTGTTGCAACACCCCAGTTTGAATACCACTGCCTTTCCCAGAGCAGAACTCCCAAACTGCATCTCCTACAGGATGCAGTGCAAGCCGTTTTGGCTCACCTGCATCAGCAGGATTGAAGCACAGGATTAGGCTATGTATAAACGGGGGCTTATTTCAATGATGCCGTGAGGAGGAAGCAGGGGGTGGCAGCATAATAGCCATGGATGAAATGAAAAGAGAGATCTGATGCACACGCATCCAGTTTCAGCCCCTAACCTCTTGACAGTTGAGACAGCATGCCAAATGCTACCCTCCCTTACCCAATGGATAGGCCAGCCTCTGCTTATTCCATTCTCCTACATTCTAGTTCAGCACTTTTCTTCTCTGAGCATCTGTCCCCTTTTTCCCATCGAAGCAGTGGAAGAAGGAGGAGGAGTACTGGAGAGGAGTAGGTGGACCAAGATACACACCCGCCCCAATCTGCTGCCCGATGCAATGGCTTTAATTAGCCACATGGATGGGCCAACCCTGAACCCATCTTCTACTCACAACTCAATCAAACATAACTCCTCCAGTTGCAATGCAGCCATGCCAACAGGCCATGCACCGCATCCGGGGGGGGGGCGGATTCTGGCAGTCTTTTTGAGGTAATGGTTACTAATAGAAAAAAATGCAAATACCTCAATCTTGCCTGCATTTTTTCTGGATGATGAATTCTGAACATATTTCTGGCTTTGTTATGTTGGGTATTGTTTCATTTAATTGTACTGCAGATAGCTCCATTTTCAGATTATCTGAAATCTTTTCAGTGCAATTGATTTTCAACTATGAATTTTGAATTTTTAAATGAATGCTAAAGTTTTACTTACTTAAGTTTGCATTGTAGCATATCACTCTCAGCCAGGGAGATTATAACAGGCCATTCTTAGTGGGCTTGGTTAGTAGGTTTGGGAACTAGGCAGATGCAAAGAAGAGATGGCAGAATCTTGAACATTAAAAATCTTTTTGGTGCCAAATAAAAAAGAACGGTGAGCATTTGTCTAAGACTTAGCATTTGTCTGTGCAGGATGTTACTGTCTTCTCTTGTTCTAAGGTCCCAGTCCTATCCAACTTTCCAGCACTGGTGCCAACTGTGCCAACAGGTCCTGAAATACATCCTGCAGTGGAAGAACAGTCATGGAGGCCTCCCCATTGCATGGGAACATTTGTTCTCTTTCCTCAGGACTGCATTGCGGCTGCATTGGATATACACACACGCGCAAGGGGCCCCCGTATCTGTGGATCCCGTACCCATGATTTCAGTTTACTGTGGATCAGGTTTGTGGGCCCCTGCATGTGACCCCCTCCAGGGGAACTCTACTCACCTTTGGAGAGTGGGGGTATCCCCTGTTATCCGTGGTTTTACTTAACCGTAGGGGTTCTGTTTCAGAATTCAGGGCACGCCTGTGTGTGTGTGTGTGTGTGTGCAACAGGACTACTTTTTCTTGGAACAGATTTGAGAGTGGAAATAGGTACCTGAGATTTTTAAACTAACAAGTTCATTTGTAGAAATGCACTTTTTCCCCTTATATAGCCTTTGGCAGAAAAGAATTTTTTTAATACTCTTTCCTCCACTAAATGCAACTTAAATAATCAAGAGAATTGCTGTAAATTGCTTGCATTATGTTAGCTGTTTCCTCTGCCTATGATCTGTAATTATTTAAAACTTATTTCCAGCAGCAAAATGAGTCAAGCCAGTACCCTAGGCTAAAATAATCAGTTGCTTGGGCAACCCTCAAAGAGTCTGATGTCCTTTAATGTTGAGTTATGTTGGAATCACTTCCAATGCAAATTATCTCCTCTGCTCTTCTTAGAGACAAGGATGTTTGGTAACCACTTACAACTGCTATTAAACATTTAGAGTTATTACCTTAAGTTGCTTTGCCTTGTTCTTTCTTGTGAATCCAAAAACACAGAAGGGAGTCAGTGCTATGCAAATCAGGTGTTATAGGCACATTGGATAAGAATCAAAGGGGGCTTAATTGGGAGCAAGCAAAACAGAAAAAATATATTCTCCTTGGGCATGCCAGCTTCCCTTCCCCCACCCCCAATTACTTTTTCCTGCCTTTTTTTTTTTTTTTTTACATGAACCAGCTCACGCGTTGCAGCATGCTTCATATTTTTATAACTTAAACCTAAGAACATTTGCTGGAGCACAGATTTTTGCTGACTCTCTGCAGAGGAAGAATTTCACTCCCATTGGAGAATACACAGAAGCATGATTCAGGGCCTGATCTTGAACAGTGCCATAAGGCACGTTTGCAAGCCGTTACCATGGGACCATCGCAGGAGCTAGCCCATGCTGCAGTAACTGTTACCCTGCACATACCCGATCTCGTCTGATCTCGGAAGCTAAGCAGAGTCAGGCCTGGTTAGTAGTTGGATGGGAGACTGCCTGGGAATACCGGGTGCTGTAGGCTTATACCATAGTCTTTCTAGACTGAAGGTTGCCAACCAACCAAGCCCTTACCCTGGGCCCATCGCAGGAGCTAGCCCAGCATGAGCCCATGCTGAACCAGCTTCGGCACTGGGCTCGCATTCTGCCACCCGGCAGTCGCCTGGACTGTCATGGAGTGAGGGTGGGGGGAGGCAGGGAAAGGTGGGGAGAGGGCGGGGAGGCAACATGGCAGGTAAGGGAGAGGGGCAGGAGGGGGCGAGACCAGTGAGGCTCGGCTCCACTGGATCCTAAGCGCCGTGTGGGATCATACACTCTGACATGGGATTCTGATTCTGCACCGGTTCATGAGCCGCCACAGAATCAAGTAGTCCCATTGTGGGGTTACTTCCCTTACTCAGGGGAAAGGGACAGAAGTAGTCTTCTCCTGAGGAGGTGGTGGAGGTGGTGGCTGCCTGGGGTGTGTTGGATGCTGCAGCAACCCTGCACTCCGGGCAGCTCAGGATTGGGTTGCCTGTGAGAGTCACACTGTGTTTATTCACGAACAAATATTGGGAATGGATGAGTTTGCTGAATGATACAGTACAGTCATGTTGGAAGTTTTCTCTCTGATTTCCATTCTGGTGCTCCAGTCCAAAAGACAAGCAAGGCACAGAGAGACAGGTTTTAGAGCAGCAGCCTGATGAACCAGATTCATTGCTCTGTGCCAGGTGTCAGATTCAATTCCATTCTGACAGTTTAGTATAAGTGATTAGATGAATACTGATTAGTATTCTTAGTAATTACTAAGTTAGTAATTAAGTTACTAAGTACTAAGTTACTAAGTTAGTCATTACTGATTAGTAATACTTAGATTAGATACTGTACTACCAGCATACTCTGCAAACAAGATGGGTCATACTTTGTGCCACATATATCTTTTCCATGCACAACTCCTGATAATTTTTTTGGGGGGGAGGGGGGATTACAGTCTTCTTTTCCATTCCTTTCTATGCCACCTATTTCGATTGTATCCTGTGAGCATGTTCAGTTTGATCTTAGTTCTTATACAGCATGCAGTGTTTAGCTTTCTGATAAATGTTGTTACATTAGATAAGTCGTTATTTGATGACCAAACTAGGCATGTCATTGGAGGTCTATGATTCAGATCTTCCTTTGTTAATTAATAGCAACTGTGGGAGCGTGGACCCCATTTGAGCAGGACCATGGCACTGCGGGGGGAGTTAATGATTTTTGCTGTGCATCATTTTTCTAAATAAAATTTCACGCCCCCCCCCCACCTACCAAATTGCTGTCTGTCTTACAGGGGGAAATTTCCAGGTGTTTTCCTATAACAATAAACAAATTTTCCTTGAACAAATATGCCATTTCAGGGTGAGAACTTAATTGGGGAATCAGCCTGAAGAAAAAAAAGATCAAACATCCCTCCTTAGTATCCCACTCCCATTCTTATTCACATTCTCCCACTCTTGTTCAAGTGATCCCACAGACGCTATCAATTTTTTTAAAACCTCACAGGAGAATCTAATCACATATATTTGGGGTCACCTCTAATTTGGCCCTGAGGGTGATTATCTTAAATAACAAGTTGAATCTATTTATTTTGAAGTTATTGAGTGACTAGGAGTGGACCTGAACTCATTTTTCAGATATGGTTACCTTGGCAGCAGCTGAGACTTTCCCCTTCACCTCATTTCCCAGTTGTATCAGACTCTTCTGTGCTTCTTTTCTTTGCTCTGCCCCCAGGCAGAATTTACCAAGTAGTTTAAAAAAGGAAATGCCAGGCTGGTGGCCTGGAGGGAAATAGATTCAGAGGTTTGAATGGAGAATCTAGAAGAAAGCCAGCCTGTGAGCTGTTCAAAGGGCCGCTTTGTGGAATCATACTATTGGCTTCTTATGTCATCTGATTCCTGCTGGAGAGAAGCCTGCATGAAACCTTCCACCCATTTGCAGCAGGAATGCCACATTGCAATGGATATCAAGCCAGCAGTTCTTTTTCTTTGCTTGCTAGCTGCCTTGTGGTGTATGATGAACCCGAATACCAAATTCCTGATGTGACGCTATTATTATTATTATTATTATTATTATTATTATTATTATTATTATTATTATTAACAACAACAGTATTTATATACCACTTTTCAACAAAAGTTCACAAAGTGGTTTACAGAGAAAAATCAAATAACTAATGGCTCCCTGTCCCAAAAGGGCTCACAATCTAAAAGATGCAAAACACCAGCAGACAGTCACTAGAAAAGACACTGCTGGAGTGAGGAGGGCCAGTTACTCCCTCCTGCTAAATAAAAGAGGGGCACCCACTTGAAAAAGTGCCTCTTACCCAATTAGCAAGAGTTTACCCAACTAGCATCTTGTGATACACCTTTTGTGGATACATGGTAAGACTTGGAGAAAGCCATCTTGCCTGCCTGGAAGTGTGGCAGGATACACCAGGTAGCTATAACAAAGGAGGTGAACTACCTGTACTAAATTATATAGTACATTCTGCCCAAAACCTGAGCTATAGCCAGCTGCAAAGATGGGTAGCGCAATCAAGAATTCAGCTATGCTAGTTGGGAAAGGAAGGAAGGGCAAAAGTGTAGGTAAGCAATTTCCTCAGTGCATTTGCTCGTCATTGCCTTCCTGTGGTACCGTACTTCTTATGTAAAGGAAGCATGCAAACTGCTTATAGTGGTCAAAACTGAGTAGTACATTTGTACCATACTATTGGCTTTTCAACTTACAACCATCCAGAACAAGTTATGTGTTGGTAAACTTTATGGGTATGATGGCCAGGGTCCAATGAGCCATAAAACAAATTTGTACGAGGACTTTTTGTTCTAGAAGAACATCTGCCCACATCTGCAAACTGATTGGAACAGTGAGTTACAATCCTGTGCACAATTACCTGGGAATAAGCCAACTGAACTCCATATGTTTGACTTCTGAATAGACATGTAAAGGATTATGCTGTGGGAGGTGCACCAAACAAATCCTAAAATGATTCACCAGTGCAGCAGCTCCTATGCTGGTGAAAGTGTCACAAACATTCCATAAGGTATGTTGCTACACCCAGCGAGTTAGCAGTGCCAGCGGAGCAGCCTGCGCCACCCCACCAGCACTGTATCCAGGGGCCCGGCTTCTGAGGTAAGTAAGTATGCTGAGCAAGTATAAGTACGGTACTGAGCAACGCAGGGGCTGAGAGAGGGTGGCAGAAGGGCATTCTGGAGGTGGTCAGAGGGCATCTTTGGGCAGGGAAGAGCAGAATGGGAGGTGGGACAGGCCTGGGAGTGGGCAAGAATGGCAGAGCAGGCCTAACCCCCTTCCGAGGCCGGGCAGCCTTACATGGGCAGACTTTTCCCAGCTAAATAGCTGGGGATCCAAATAGCTCCATAGTAAGGCTGGGATCCAAATAGCTCCCACTAGGCTGTCCCTAGCTCTTTGTATTCACTCGCTCTTTGTATTCCAAACTGATATGTCTATAGTTAGCAGTCCTAATGGGGCCTGCAACTGACCCACAACAGATTTTGCTAAATGGGAAATTACTGTTAGCAAGGTCAGTACAAGCCAATATATACATCACATAGATTTATAAGATGTACTATGTACTATGTAAAATGTAAAATGACATAGGGTGCTATGTAAAATGACATAGGGAACAATTCAATGAACACTTCTGGTGGAATAAGGATAAATTCAATGTATTTAATTAGGGCATATTGATGTAAGTGGCCAATGAATGCGTTCTCTTAAGAAACATAAAATATTTAGATCCTATTTTAATACAAAATTTATGCTGGAAGCAGAATAGGAGATGCATAAAACCCCAGTGTTAATTGGTTTATGATGTTGTGAACTGAACTTGCAATGAATATATTAATGATTTTATTAAACAAGTTTGTTACGAGCTTATTCATTAATAAGTGAACATTTTAAAACCACAATGTTTATAGCTGTTGTAAAATTAATGGCAAAACTTTTAAAATCTGTGTTGTTGGAAGAAATTCAGAATGGTCACATGGGGTTCTCGCTGGAAACAGGGAACAAAATTTGCTCAAGAATCCTGCTTTGTTTGGAGGTTGATGACATCAACACATCTCCTTGTAACATCTCTTTGGTTAACATCTCCTCCCACACTTGTTGGAGAGGAAAAACAAGAGGAGACAAATGCAATCCCACCACTGGGATCAGGTGGCAAAGGAACATTTGTAGCTATACCGTTATCTCTACTTTCCATGGCTAAAATAGCTTTTTGAAGTGTTTTGTTTTTGTGTTGTTTGGGCCGAAATGAACAATCAGGCTGGCACATAGTTATGAAGTCACAACCTATATTATGAAGAGAGAGCCTCATCCATCAAACCGTCACCTCAGTGTTTCTGTACAGGGTCACAGGCAGACAAAGTAGCTTGTGTCAGGTTGAAATAGCACTTGTAAATGTTAGTGTGTTTGAAGCTGGTGGTTTGAAGTCTATTTATTTTACTTGAAAGGCTCCGAAGGCGGACTGCTGAGCAGAGGGACCAGAAGGGGGGCAGAAGGTGTCCTCATAAATTATTACTTGAAGACTAAACCATCGTCATTTATGATGTGGAATACGGCCATCTGCTTTTTAAGCCCTCTGATTTATTTTCATTCCCATTGCAGAAAGGAAGTACTTATAGTTAAATTTTAAAGAAACTAGTGGACATTTTTGACATTTAAAAAAACCATAATGATATGCTTGGTTTCTTTGGGCAAAAAAAAATAAAAAATACTGTTTATAAAAACTCAAGGGGATGGTTGTGAATGTCTTTGTCCCCCCTGAATGTTTACTTCAGACCATCACAGGGGGAAAAAAAAAAGTAATCAGCCTGGTGCATATTACTTTTGAGGTAAAAAACACATCCTTGCTCTCATGTGCTCTGAAAAACCTCCTGCCCTTTCTGCTCAGACTTAAAAGGGAATGAAAAATTTGCAGCCAGATAGCTTAGCCTCATTATCAGCTTTAGGAAGCCACTAATCAGGAATTAATGTCTAAGTTTGGGGGGCAGAAATGGAAATCCATTAACCGGGTAACTGAGAACTCCAGAAAAGTCTTTCGGGGTGTGCCATGAAACAGTAGCTGAGAGGTTGATGAATTGGGGGTTTTATGCCTTGTCATGAAGCATTATTAGCCTGGAATTTGGAACTGGGTGCCCAAATGTGTGTAGGCGACTTTGTTTGGATCTCCGCTCGGAGGATTAACATACTGTGATGCTTGAATGCCAACAGAATCTCTCCCTTCCCCCTTCACTCCCCCCAAGAGAATCCTTCTGCTGAAGTCGTTTGGTTTGTGTGCTGCTTTTCCCTGTGAGAGGATTAGGGAATAGGAGAATGGCTTTGTGAGGAGAGGGAGAGAGAGAGAGAGAGCTGGGAAGAAACTAAACACAGCCTACGAAAGACTGGCCTTTCATAGTTCTTTCAGTCCATTGAGACGAATCGGATGTGATACAGCAGCTGGGGGGTGTTGATTTTCTTTTCAGCCACATACTGTAAGAGAAGCTGGTAAGGTTATTTTTTTTCCCCCTTGTCCTACTGTTCTGTGATAGGATTGTAATTGCCTATATTGAGGAGATTCCTTCAGGAGGAAGGGGAGTTGGTAAATGATACTGGAGGACAGACGGCATTGTCTTTCTGTTCCCTTCTGCAGGGGCTTAGCACGTGAAGAGGCATTGTTGACAGTAAAGTGGGGAGGAGAGGAGAATTTTCACAGCAAAAAGTTATTTTTTTTTCCTTTGCGGCAGAGGAACTGTAAAGCGGGAGACAAAAAAAAATCTATTAAGTGCCTAATTGTTTAGATATGCTTCAACTTCTCAGAAGTATTTTGGGTGAGGGAGAGCCATTTCATCTAAACAGTAAGTTTGCAACATTCTTTCTTGATGTTATCAGATTTGTCACTTTCCTGGACTAATTCCAAATCTCCTGGGGTGTGCGTGAGAAACATATATTAGATTCCTATTTTTCACATGCCCCACAAAGACAACAGGGACGGCTGGTCCTAGCAACAAAAGCTAGGCAAGCAATTCAAGCTGAAATGTGAAAATGAGTTACCTTCTGAGGAGATGGGGGCAAAAAAGAAGAAGAGGTTAATTCAAAAAACAACACATTGGTATTTAATTTCTCTTAAAGAAATTGATGTATAGCCTATACGCATCATTAAGTGGAAAGTAGTAGTGATGGTTTAACTGGGTATCAAAACACACAGGTGTATTTGTAGCCTGAGGTCTAGATTTAGGCAGCTATTCAAAGCATACTTACTTGCAGTTCAGTGACACTGAAATCAGCGGACCTTACTTCAGAGTGAATAGACTTGGTTATGGGTATTTAGAAAGTAAGATATCATTTTTTTCTATTTTCTGTTTTTTCAGAATGGCAGTTTGTATTTTGTTTGTATTTTGTTTGTATTTTTCTTTTCATTTCACATGCTTGTGGGAACATTGAGCTTGAAATGAGAACCAGGAGAGAAATGATACACTCAACTTGGAAGCATTCCTGGGAAAAGTTACAAAAATCCTTGTGCCTCTCATGAATGGCAAAGACCTAACTGCAAACAAAAGTGTCCCTTGTGGTCAATCAGAAATCACAAATAAGGGAAGTGAGAAATGATTGACAACAGTTGAAGTGGTGATTGGCAGAGAACCACAACTTTCTTTGCCCTAACTTCTTATTTTTTCCAGTACTTTCTTTTTGAATTTTTCACTCTTTTTTTTTCAAGTGATGCTGTAGGATTCAGCTCCTATCATTTTAGTCAGATTGCAGATCTGAAACATATCTTGATGAGTATTTCTTATAAATAACTACTTTTTTCCTTATTTCTAATCATTGTCTGTTGTTGGAGCAAATTTAATAGTTCTGTTATTGTCTCCAGTCTTAGTGGAAGACTGAATGTTTTGATAGTCCTCTTCACATGCTTATCTAGGGCTTTTGGTGCCATTAACAGATAATGACTTGTTAGAGCAAAATTCTGCAAGTCTAGTTTCTCATGGAAACCTATTTATTGATAGAAGTAAATACAGTTAACCAAAGTAATGCATAAACTAGCTTAGGAAGCAGGCCATTACTGTGGGGGTGTTTTTGTTCAAAGAGAGAGAGCTAAGATTAGAAATGGTTGGCAACCTTCAGTTTCGAAAGACTATGGTATAAGCCTACAGCACCCAGTATTCCCAGGCAGTCTCCCATCCAAGTACTAACCAGGCCTTATCCTGCTTAGCTTTCGAGATCAGACAAGATTGGGCATGTGCATGGTAACAGTTGCTCCTAGCTGCTAACCAACCCTAGCAGAACTTCATGTGGCCCTGGACTCCCTCACCTCTGGCAAGGCACCTGGGAAAGACAGCATCCCTGCTGAAATCCTAAAGTGCTGCAAAGATATCATCACCACTGAGCTGCATGAAATCCTCTGCCTCTGCTGGAGAGAAGGTGGAGTACCACAGGACATGAGGGATGCAAACATCGTCACGCTGTACAAGAACAAAGGCGACAGGGGTGACTGCAATAACTACTGCAGCATCTCTCTCCTTACCGTTGTAGGAAAGCTGTTTACCTGAGCTGTACTAAAGAGGCTCCAGGTACTTGCAGAGAGCGTCTATCCAGAATCGCAGTGCGGATTCCGAGCCAACAGGTCCACCACCAATATGCTATTTTCCCTTAGACAGGAGAAATGCAGAGAACAACAACTCTCTTTATAGCCTTCATAGATCTCACGAAGGCTTCCGACCCGGTCAGCAGGGACAGCCAAGATTCTCCCCAAGATTGGATGTCCACCCAGGCTCCTCAGCATCATCAGGTCTTTCCACAAGGACATGAAGGGCACTGTAGTCTTTGATGGCTCCACATCAGACCCCTTTGACATTCGAAGTGGAGTGAAGCAGGGCTGTGTTCTTGTGCCAACCTTGTTTGGGATTTTTTTCGCTGTCCTGCTGAAGCAGGCCTTTGGAACTGCAACAGAAGGCATCTATCTCCAGACCAGATCAGAAGGAAAGCTCTTCAACCTCTCCAGACTAAGAGCAAAGTCCAAAGTCCAGCTGAAATGTCTGCGTGACTTCCTCTTTGCTGATGATGCAGCTGTCACCGCCCACTCTGCCAAAGATCTCCAGCAGCTCATGAACTGTTTTAGCAAGGCCTGCCAAGACTTTGGACTGACGATCAGCCTTAAGAAAACACAGGTCATGGTTCAGGATGTGGATTCACCTCCCTGCACTGCAATCTCTGTGCATGAGCTGGAGGTTGTCCATGACTCTGTGTACCTTGGCTCAACGATCTCTGACACTCTTTCTCTCGATACCGAGCTAAACAAATGCATCGGTAAAGCAGCTACCACATTTTCCAGACTCACAGAGTCTGGTCCAACAGGAAGCTGACGGAACATACCAAGATCCAAGTCTACAGAGCTTGCGTCTTGACTACACTTCTGTACTGCAGCGAGCCATGGACTCTTTGCTCACAACAGGAGAAGAAGCTGAACGCTTTCCACATGCGCTGCCTCCGACACATCTTCGGTATCACCTGGCAGGACAGAGTTCCAAACAACACAGTCCTGGAACGAGCTAGAATCCCCAGTGTGTATACACTGCTGAAACAGAGACGCCTGCATTGGCTTGGTCATGTCGTGAGAATGGGTGATGGTCTGATCCCAAAGGATCTCCTCTATGGAGAACTTCTGCAGGGAAAGCGCCCTACGGGTAGACCACAGCTGTGCTACAAGGATATCTGCAAGAGGGATCTGAAAGCCTTAGGAATGAACCTCAACAGATGGGAACCTCAACAGATGGGAAATCTTGGCTTCTGAGCATTCTGCTTGGAGGCAGGCTGTGCAGCATGGCCTTTCCCAGTTTGAAGAGACACTTTGCCAACAGACTGAGGCAAAGAAGGAAGGCCCAGAGCCAGGGAGACAGACCAGGGACACACTATACTTGCTCCCAGTGTGGAAGGGATTGTCACTCCCGAATTAGCCTTTTCAGCCACACTAGACGCTGTGACAGAACCACCATTCAGAGCACGATACCATAGTCTTTCGAGACTGAAGGTTGCCAACAACAATATTAGAAAAGTGGTTGTCATGGAGCCCTAAGGAGGGAAAGAGGATCTGGGTGAATATTAAGACTTGCAAGTCCTTTATTTCAGTACTTCAAGATATAGGATCAACTATAAGAGAATGTTTACATTTTCTCTCCACCACCACCATCCCACACGTCAGTAGCACAACTGGCAGCAGATTAGTAGTTAATTACATCACATTTATTTTATATCTTACATCCCAATCTTAATCTATCCTTCCACCAGTGCAGTGGCCGCTGCACTGCCTTAAGGTGTCACAAATGTGCTATAAAGCACATATGCAGTACCCAGTGAGTAGGCTGCACCAGCGGGAAGGCCAGCGTCATCCCACTGGTGCTGCATCCAGATGGAGCAGACAAACTACTGCTGGGGAGGAGCAGGGTATAACAGGGGCAGGCAGGGGTGTACCGGGTGGGGGAGGATGGGGAGTGAATCAGGCCTGGGAGGGGGGCAGGATTGGCAGTGCTGGCATATGCCAAATCATATTCCCTCTCCCAGGCCTGAAAGCCCAACACATGGCTTTTCGAACTTGCACCAGCAATTCTGCAGGTGCAGAACCAGGTAACCTCATTGCACAGGCTGTGGCTCTACGTGGAGTAAGGGAACAAATATTTGCTGCTCAAATCCCAGTGATGGATACGTTGTGGGCATTTGGCTCCGCTGCTCCAGTGCTTGTTTAGACTGGGCTTTTGTTTCTAGTCTGGTCCAGGAAGGGGGATAGGAGGGGGATAGAATATACAGTGCCACCAATTCCACCTCCTCCCAGGCCCAATTTTTCTGCCTCCATCTCTACCCTCCCCTGCCCCTTTACACCTTCCCCAACCCCTGTAATGCTCAGAGCAGCTCTTACCCCTGCTAACTGGTTAAGAGGCACTTTTTCAAGTGGGTGCTCCTCTTTTATTTAGCAGGGGGAGAGTAACTGGCCCACCTCACCCCAGCAGTGTCTGTTCTAGTGGCTGTCTGCTGGTATTCTTTTGCATCTTTTTAGATTGTGAGCCCTTTTGGGACAGGGAGCCATTAGATATTTGATTTTCTCTGTAAACCGCTTTGTGAACTTTTTGTTGAAAAGCGGTATATAAATACTGTTGTTGTTGTTGTTGTTGTTGTTACCTGCTCTAGTCCATGTTTCTTCCTCCACTGGTACAGGGGGGACAGCACAGACTTTCCTGCCAACACTCTTATCTTCTGCACTATCGCAACATGCTTTACAGCACATTTGCAAAGCAAATGCAGTTGCTGCACTGGTGCAAGAAGACAATAACCTTAGGCACAAGACAGTAATGCACTAGTGCAAGAAGACAATGTGTTGTTAATCTCTGAGTTAAGAAAAATATATCCACAATGGCATATATGAAGGAAGCTGCACTGTTCTAGAGGGGGGACAGATTACTCCCAGGTGTATTAAGCACATGCAACTGCAAGCAAGAAATAAAATTACTTACAGGGCAATCCTATGTATAACTATTCAGATGTAAATCCCATTGTGTTCAATGAGACATTCCCAGGAAAATGAGTATAGGACTGAAGCCTTGGATATTCAGGCTGCAATCCTATGCACACTTTCCTGGGAGCAAGTCCCACTGAACACAATGAGATTTACCTCTGAATAGAAATGCATTGGATTGTGCTGTCACATTCACAGGTAGAGTGCATTTTTTGTGACAGTGTTGGCCCACAGCTGACAGCGCAATCGTATCTTATGCTGGAACAGGCAGGCCAGGAGGTGCCCAAAGTGACTCAGCTGGAGATAAGAGAAAACTTTTCCCCTTACCCCCGGGTAAGCCATCAATGGGTCTCCTCGGATTTGTGCCACCTCCAGAGGTGACATAAGTCTGAGGAGAGCGGAGCGGCTTGCAGCTGCTCTGCACTGCTCGGGAATGGGGGTTGGAATGCGGCATAACTGCCAGGTCCCAGCCCTGCTTCCCGCTCCCCACCTGCCGGCCCCCGGGACCATCCTCCACTTGCCCTCCCCTGCCCCAGAACACCTCCTTTTCGCCTCATCCCCACCCTCCCCAAAGCCTTGCATTGGCCAAGCTCGGCTAACACAAGACTCCTCCGTGAAGTTGGCACAGAGGCTGGATTCAGCCTCCGTGGGCCAGTGTGTGTCCCTGTGCTGGCCCAGCCGACTCCCTAGAACAGTGGTTCTCAAACTGGTGGATTGTGACCCACCAGTTCATGTAAAGGTTCCCCCGTTCCTTTAAGGTGCAGGGGAAGGGGAGAGGCAGGGAAGCGATCCCCAGGATCACGTCTGTTTGGGGGGGCGAGGGGGGGGTGCTTGTGACTTACTTTCAGAAGACAGGGCTGCTGCAGGAGGTGCAGGGAGCCCTGCGCAGCCCTGCACAGCGCACCCTGAGATGTGGAACTTTCCCTGAAAGCGGGCACAAAGCACCTCCTGCAAAACGGAAGTGCTTTGCGCCCGCTTTCTCCGAACATTCCAAGCCTCAGGGAGCACTTTGCAGGGCTGTGCAGGGCTCCCCTCACCTCCTGCAGCCTGCTGCAGCCCTGCGTTCTGGAAGTCACAAGTACCCCCCTCGCCCCCCCCTTAGCAGCTCGATCCTGGGGATTGCGTCGCTGCCTTAGCCCCTCCCCCACAAAGACTTACTGAGGGAGTAAAGCTCCCACAAAGTTTGAGAACCACTGCCCTAGAAGGTGCAAACATGCCTTACGGCACGTTTGCGACTCTCCTAGGCAGCACCAGGGACTCATGCTGGCCCAAGTGCACCTTAGGATTGCACCCTGAATTTACCACAGTTAGAATCCCAATGCTTATTTAATGAGACTTGTCCGTGAGTCAGTATATGTGTATTTTAATGTGTGACTATAAATTTAAGTATTTTTTTTCTTCTCAGCTTTGGAAAGGTGTTGCAGATGTTTAATGAACCAGACACTTGTAAGCTGTGTTCTAGGATTGGGTTTTATGATCTCTGTAAGTAGCTCACCCATACTTAATATTGTGAAGGAGACCTTCTGTAACCCTGTGAGCTATAAGTAGCTTCTGCTGGGCAGGCCTATATGTGTTTTGTTAAATTGATGAGCTTTATTTCAGGTCTTTTCAGAAATTGCTAGAGGCCCAGCCTTCCTGATTGTTACTTTAACAACAGGATGTTATTCCATTTGGCAGCCAATAAAAAGTGAGATTCATGGCCACTGCTAAGCGCTGTTAAACTGAGACGGGAAAGATGGTTTATTTTCGAGGCTTGGACAACATTATTAGCTCAAAGCTGTGTCAACTGACGTTATGGCATACTTTTTAGTGGGATGGCGTCAGAGACTCCAGGAAGACATAGTAACAACTACAGCACTGAGAAGCAAATCAAGAGGGAACGGGAGAGGTGGCAACTCAAGCAGCTGATCTTCAAGCAGAGATTTGCTTTTCTAGCTCATTTGCAATGGAAAGTGCAGCCAGGAAAACAAGCTCTTAGCTCTGCCAATGGGTTTGTGTGGAGAGGAAGAGGGGAGGGCAGCCTTGGCTGCATAGGGGGAATGAATCCTTCCTTCTCTTTCTGTTCTTGCAGCTGCTCCCAGTCTCCTCCTTTTCTCCAGAGCCCCACAAAAAAGGAGGGAACATGCAAGCAGGCAAGCACTATTGCAGCTGTCCTTTCATCCTTGTCCATCCTGACTTTCTCAGCTCTCTTTGCATCACTGAGGCTTTGCTTCTCTGCTCCCACTTCTTCACTTTATCTCTACACCGTTATGGCCAGTGTGCATGTTACACTCACTAGCATGGATGAGACAAAGAAAAGTGTCCCTGAGGCAAATGCTCCATGTCAGAGGTGTACCATATAAAGCAGCTGGACCATATCAAGGCTGCTGAGACCTGGCATTGGGTCTGGGGCAAGATGCCTGATTAAGCCCCCCATTCCTAAATTTTCCTAAGCAGATGTTACTACATTTTTAAAACAACTTTTTAATTGACAGTTTTAACTTAGCATGAGCAAGATTGAAACTAAATGAAAACATTTATCAGAATGGGATAATTTCCTTACTTTGAGTAGTGCTGCTGCATTTCTTTTCTTCCACCTCAGCAAAGTCTTCTTCATTTGCTTTTTCTTCTAATAATAATGCACAAGGATCCATGTCCTGGCTTTCATGATCTCTCTCATTACTCAGTGATGATTTTGAAACAAAGCCCAGGTAAAACAAACTTGCTTGGCCTTTTCTTTCTTCTTTCTTTTTTTACATCTTTTTTCTTTTCTGTGCTGCAGACTTATATCTGTACTCCATACTGATAATTTCACCTTTGAACAATGCCAAAACACACATAGACTTGATCCAATGCCATGTGTTCTAGGCATACTTTAAACTAGAAGAAGGGATGGAACTGACTCTTGGAGCCTGGGAATTCTAGGAACTGAACTGGGTGACTGCTGCTGGGGGCTATTGTTCTGGTACGAAGGTGTAAGTTTCACTTCCCCATGTTTGAGTTGTAATTGTCCATGAGCAGAACTTATAGCAATGGAGGGGGGAGAGCTTTCTTGCCTGTCTCCTTTTAATGTATCTATCAGGAGCCTCCAAACTCTGGCCTGTGGGCTGGATGTTGTATGTCTGCATAATTATCTTGGGCGTGGTGTGGTGGTGTCACGGTCATACTGTTCTGCCTCCCATTTTCATGTCTGATCTTTGCAGAAACTCATGCTGGACAGCCACTTTTCCCAGGAAATCAGGGTGCAGAGCCTTCTGGTGCAATGTGCAGTGGAAGCAGCTGTCTGGCATAAGTGCCTGCAAAGATTGGGCGCAACGATAGGAGGCTGTGACGTAAACAGTAAGGCTTTGCTGCACCATGTCTGAGATCATTATGCTGGCATACTGCAGGCCATAGTTTGGAGACCCCTGGAGGTGGATTGAGGACTGTTTCCCTCCACTGGCAGCACCATGGAAGAAGTGAAATGTAAAGTGCTGATTTTTTTCTTTTAATTTTTTTTGTAAAATAGATTGCGTGAGGAGGACAACAAAGCAAGAAAGAAGGAAGCCCTTTTAGTATATCTGTGGTTCCTGTTTTCTGATAGGAGGAATGGTTGATATTGTGGCAGTTGTGCTTCTCCAAGATGTTTTTCTTGAGCTGAAATATTGTGCTGCTGTTGGGACAGGAGGAGCTGTATAAGTTGTAGTCCGTCTATCAATACCAGAGTTCTGACTACAACTTGAATGTTTTTAGGTAATATGTCATCCCACCTTGACATAATGTGGTTACCCTTGATGCATATCCTACCTATTCTATTGATGAACCATAATCAGTTCTGTTGCTTTATTGGTACTTGATCATCCATTTGGATTCTCTGCAATCTAATTGGTGGACCAGGAGCCTTAGCTGAATATGCTGCTAGTCTAAACTTTTAGGCGATTGTAGTTTTTCTCATGAACCAAGGTCCTTAGTTTTAGCAGCAATTAGTAAAAAAGCCTTTGGGGACCATGCTTTTGCCCTGGAAAAGCAAACATTCTCAGGCCTCAAAGATAGGCACCACTGCTCCATGCTGGGATTGCGGCTAATTAAGATGTTGATTGAGTCTGTGTTAATTATGGCTCTACCACAGTCTGCCGGATTAGCATGTAAATTGGTATACCATGATCTGAAATTGCCTCACCATCTGAGGTCTAATTACTGGCTAGACATAACAATGACTGCATTTATAGAATAAGAAGTGTCCATGTGGAAATAGATTTTTTTTCTTTTTTACCAAATAGTGAGATAGGCTTTAAGCAAAGGGGGGGGGGGATATGTCATGGAGGTTAGGCTAAATTTCACATCCACAGGCATCATTTATGCCTGCTTACTTATAAATGGTTTGTCTCATAGCCATGATTCATTGAGCGCAAGACACTGTCTTAGACAAACAGCTGAGATCTGGCATTTATGATAGTTGTCTTTTGATGTACTGTGTAGTTTGTTAGCAAACTCATTTGGCTTATTCCAATTGTAGTAGCGTCAACGGAAGCATCTCTTTATTATTATTATTTTGTCCACGGATCATGACATTTGCGTGAAGTAATTTGTACTTGAACAATGAAACAGAAATATGGCATAAATTTGCTGTATTCAGCAATGGCCCATCCATGTGGCTGTTTGAAACAGCTACTTTGAGCGGCAGGATCACAGACCAGCAAGGGGTGCGCCGCAGCCTTCACACATCCATCTCTCTCCCCCAGCCTACTGTCTGGCTTTTCCACCAGGCTGCCACAACAGTCTCTTCTCACATGCTTAGACAGTGTGCGAGAGCAAGGTGGGAAGAGGGACTTACTTCCTCTTGCAGCTCTGTCACAATTCACTTTTTCCTGAATGCTCTCCTGGATGCTTAGGGAAAGGGCTACTGCTTTTCCTCCCTTCTTGTAAAGTGGCCAGATACCAGGAGCAGAAAGGTTCTTCTCCCAGGATCTTCCTGGGCTGGCAATTTACAAGAAACCATGGTGGATGATGGCAAGGTGCATGGTGGTTTGCTGCCATGGGGTACAGGGTGCATGGGGATGGTGCTGAATTTCTGTTTCTGGTGGCCACTTTGAGACCAGTGGTTCTCAAAATAATGGGTCGTGACCCACCTTTGGAACCTAAAAGGGTCATTTTCCCCTTAAGGGGCGTGACCCATAAATGGGTGCCCTGACAGTAACACAGTGATTGCAGCACCAAGGGCACCCAGGCACATTTTCACATACTTGGGGGGACTGTGCAGCCCACTTCCGGTTTCGGAAGTTCTACGTCCCTAAGTTTCAACTGCAAACTGGAAGTGGGTTCCAACTGCAGATCAGAGCCCAGTGCAGTAGAGGCTTGTGGAGGGGACTGCAAACCTCCCAAACCTTCCAAGTGGCTGCACAGCTCCCCCCCAGGTATGTGTAAGTGCTCCTGGGTGCCAGCGGCACTATGATTGCTGCAGTGCTGTCAGGACATCCCCCCATCCCAGTCCCCACCTGCAAATACTTACCCCGGGTTTTCAGACTCCCACAGAGTTTGAGAACCATGGCTGTAGACTTTTACAAGTTTAGGTAGAACTTGGGACACGCTGATTTTTGAAATTTATCAGCCACTAACTGTGGTCTGTCTGGATGAAAAAATCAATTAACCAGCATATTCCCATTTTTTCCCCCTTAGAAGGGGTTTGATTAGTGTTTTCTGTAGTCTTAGTAGCAGTAGTCTTAGTAGCGGCTGTCTTGAATTGCTTCCTCTCCAGTGCAGAAGCAGATAAATTGCCTTCTAAATGGGATATTAAGTCGGAGAATGCAATAGGCATTAGCTCTGATCTCACTTAATCCATTGTAAATCACAAATTGTTTCATTTACTGAGGTCGACAGTATCAAGCAGATCTCTGAGAATGCCTAAACACCAATGATTGAAATGTAGATTTGTCATTGGCTGTTGCAGTTGCTATGGTTTTTATAGGATTTAAAAGGTGTTTCTTGGGTTTGGCTGCCAATTCCAAGTGCCTTTCAAGGCCTTTTAAATAATCTTTACCCAAAAAGCATGAGAAAAATATTCAAATTCAGCTACAGTTGCTGTGGAAGAAGAACTAATAAGAGTTGTTTCTACTTCCAGTGTATAGCTCTGAAAAAATTCAGCTCCCTGTGCTTCAAAGCAGAGGCAGAAAGTGTCCTGTATGCAAGGAAGTATTTTCTTCCCTTCTGCTTTAATCAGACTGAAAAAGGCATGTCTTGCATCTCCCACAGTGGCATTGACTTGCATACCTAGAGAAAAGTCACAGAGAATAATCACAGTCAGTTCCTGGTATTTTCTCTCTGCAGGACTGAGACCTTGAATGTGCTTGTCTAGTGCACAGCAGGTCACAAGAGTGAAAGGTGGCTTCTGAGATAACTGACTTGTAGAACTACACCACTGGTTACAAATCTCATTCTGAATTCATTATCAACAGAAGATACATCACAGTTAGCTGTTAAACTGGGGGGGGGGGGGAGAGATCTAAAGCTAAAATATAAAGAGGCCATAATTCATAATCCAAGCCATGTTCCAGAACTCACCACTCTCTAGCAGACTTAACTGTGCAAACATAATAATTGCTTAGAAAACAATATAATTTGAATAATTTATTTGTTTAAAGGATTTTTATATCGCTCGTATACGGTATAATATATTTCTGTTAGATTAAATTATTTGTAAATGTGTTGCATTTATAGTGCATTCCAAACCTCTGCAAGCACAGGCACAGTGACAGTGACTGCTGTGCTGGCACTAGGTGTTACAAACGTGTCATAAAACATGTTTGTAGTACAGCATCAGTAGGCAGCGCCGGTGAGCCGGCCTGCAGCATCCTGCTGGTGCTACATCTGAACCTGTGGCCACCAGCAGAGGTGAGTTCTTTGTCAGTGGTGCAGGAGCAGGCCAGATGGAGGGGGGAGGGGAAAGCAGGAAGGGGGCAGCAGGAAGACAGGCCTGGAAAAGGGGCAGGAACAGTTGAGGAGACCTCCAACATATCCTAACTCCCTTCCCCAGTTTGGTAGCCCAACATGGGGCTTCTTGGATTTGTACCAGTGATTTTTAGCTGGTTCAGATCTGAGGAGCCCCATTAAGCAGGCTGGGGCTCAACACAGAGTAAGGGAACAAATGTTGCCTTACCCCAAGGAGACCTCCAGCCTGCTCAGTTCCAACTCTGGATACAGTAAGAACATAAGAGCAGCCCCACTGGATCAGGCCATAGGCCCATCTAGTCCAGCTTCCTGTATCTCACAGCGGCCCACCAAACGCCCCAGGGAGCACACCAGATAACAAGAGACCTGCATCCTGGTGCCCTCTCTTGCATCTGGCATTCTGACATAGCACATTTCTAAAATCAGGAGGTTGCACATATGCATCATGGCTTGTAATCCGTAATGGATTTTTCCTCCAGAAACTTGTCCAATCCCCTTTTAAAGGCGTCCAGGCCAGATGCTGTCACCACATCCTGTGTCAAGGAGTTCCACAGTAGGCCATGTAGACCTATAGTGTAGGCCGTGCAGCTCTCTGTGCCAGTGCTGGTTTCAGATTGGGCTGTTAGGGTGAATAGACTTGTGACTTCATTACAAGGTTTTAAAAACAATGATAGGCAAATGGCAAACATGTCTGGCTTCTCAAATGTCATTGCAAATTAAAATAACTAAATGGCCCCCTTGGACTAAGCTTACAACACTTATTTCTCAGTCATCAGGTCCAACTGGAATAAAATAAATTTAGATGGTGCCATATTTCACAGCACCTACTGTACTTGCGAGCAGTACTGCAGTGACACAAAAACTTGAATTATTTCATTTGTGCTATTCAAGGGCAATGACGACATCCATTGTGCTTTATATGCCAATTATACCGCTTTACAGCTGTCATCCAGCTGCCGAACTTGATGGAACTTACTTCTGAGTAAACATGCTTCATATTGTTGTTTGTCTTTCCTGTAATGCCGCCACACCTCAAATTGTTACTAACAAAATGTGCAATACAATTACCTTATTTAGTGTAGGGAAGAATCCAGCTGATCAAAGAGTGAAATGTAGAAGGAAGGACACCTAAGCCACTGAAACCAACTTGTATTTAACAATGATTAGAGAGATGACAAAGACAGGGAGGAGAAAAATTCTTTCACAGCCAATTAGAGATTGTGCTATCAAGATACATGACACACAACAAATAATAATAATAATAATACAGGTATTTGTATACCGCCTTTCTTGGTCGTCAGATTTCTCCTCAGACTTTGTTCAAGGCGGTTTACAAAGGCAGGCTGTTCTAAATTCCCGTAGGGATTTTTACAATTGAAGAAAGGTTCTATCTTTCAAGAACCACAACATTTCAGATGGATCTTTCTGATCTGGTATCACATTCTGGCCTCCAGTTTCCTCCCATGCAAGCTGACAAGCAGCTCCTTCATCCCTCACATGGAGGGCAGCCAAGACGCTTCTTCGCTCACACCAAAGAGCAGGTGGAATAACTCAGCTGGGCTTGTCAGCTGCTTCAAGGTCTCACCATTCATGGTGCAGGTGGCCTTGAACTGGCGACCTGTGGATGTTATCTTCAGGCAAATGGAGGCTCTACCCTCTAGACCAGACCTCCTCCTCCAGACCGCCAAATGAAAAGATATGCAGTATATCATCCCATCCATCCAATTAAGTAGTACATAATTTTGTCTTCTAGCCTAATTCAAGGACACAGCTGGTGATTGAAAATGTGCTCTGTAGTGGCTTCTTGCAGTATGCTTCTAGGAATTTGCCTAAGATTCCCAGGAAACCAGAATCAGAGAGGTATAAGGAACAAAAGTTGTTTGTTTGTTATGATTGTAGAAGCTCCCCTACTTAAGAATGGGGTAAGTTCTAGTGGTCTGTTAGGAAATTTTGTTAAGTTAAAACATCACTATGGATAGTAAACATGGTGTGCAATATGAAAAAATGTATTTATAATGTACGGAACAGTGTGTAGTCTTTCCTTGAAAATCAGATTAACAGAGCTGGCTGGGGCTGGCTAGAATAAGATGAGGAATATTTGGGAATGAGTGCTAATGTAATCTATGGCCAGGCTTGTTTATGTCTTGAAAGGTCTTAGGTTAAATGTTCTTTAAGTAGGGGAATTTCTTACAGACATGAGACTGACTGTATGTTAAAACTGGAGGGAATTCTCAATATTTTACCGGTTCAAAATTATATTAATTATAAAATCAAGAGTCTCGACCACTACCATTTTGTATGAAAATTGGCTCAGAAATAGGGTTTATAATATACAACTGGATCTGGATGATATGACTACTAGTACAGATTTTTCATCCAACAGATTTTGCTCTAAGAGGCAGATACTCTGTTGCTAGATAATCCAGTTTGGAATGTTACTTGGTGCCTCAAAACAGAAAATACATAATGAAGTGAGAAGGTTTAAAAACAGGATATTGTTTATTGACTGCCCTTTAATTAATAGATATCTCAAGAAAGCATTTAGAGTGCAATCCCATCTTGACCTAGAATAGGCAGGCCAGGAGGCCTGTGCTGTATCCAGCGCAAGTTTGGGACCAGAAGTGGCTCAGCCAGAGGCAAGAGGAAACTCTTCCCTTCACCCCCGTTAAGCCACCATGACCTCAATGGGTTTCCACAGACTTGTGCCATCTCTGGAGGTGGCAAAAGTCCAAGGAGAACGGAGCGGCTTGGAGCTGCACTCGGGGAATGGGGTTGGGATCCAGAATAACAGCCAGGTCCCAGCCTCGCCTCCCACTCCCCACCTGCCCGCCCTGGGACTGCCCTCCACCTGCCCTGCTCCCACCCTGGAACGCCTCCCTCCAGCCTACTTCCCACCTTCTCTCCACCCTCCCCGGACTCCTGCATCAGCTGAGCTTGGCTGACACAACCCTCCCTCCCCAAGTCTGCATGGAGGCTGGATGCAGCCTCTGTGGGCCAGTGCGTATCCTTGCACCAGCCCAGCCAACTCCCAAGGAGGTGCAAACGTGCTTTATGGCATGTTTGCGACCCTCCTGGGCTGGCGCAAGGGATTTGCGCCAGCCTAGGGCACAGTTAGGATTGTGCCCTTAGTCAGTCTAATTTTGTCAAATAATTTTGTAAAAGGCTCTTGTATGAGCTTGAAAAATGTACTAATCAGCCATAAAGTAGTGATCCTGATATCCCATTACAACAGAGGTGTCTAAACTTTTTGGCAGGAGGGCCACATCACCTCTCTGACACTGTGTCAGGGCCTGGGAAAAAAGAGTTAATTTACATTCAGATTTGAATAAATTTACATACATGAATACATTAGAGATGGAACTTATATGAATGAATAAAGGTCTTGCAATAGCTCATGGCCTATAAAAGGCCTTGCACTAAGCAAGGCCGGCCTTTCCTTTGCTGCCACTGCTGCATCAACAGATGTGAAACAGCAAAGCAGTGGAGGGAGCCCTTGTCCCACAGCTCACATGAGAGATTGAACAGTTGGCCGTCACACTGAGAGCAGTTGCGTTGGGCCAGCATGGGCTCCACCAAGTCTCTGCAGGGCCAGAGGCTCATTGGAGACTGGGGTCTTCCAGTGGGCTGGTTTGGGAGTCCTCGAAGGCCCCAAGTAGCCCCATGGCCAGGGTTTGGGCATCCCTGCATTACAATATAAATATTTTGGAAAATAATGCATATATTTTATCTGATTCCAAGCATTCTAAATAACAAAAGAGTGACATGGAAGAAGACTAAACAAGGAAGAATAGATTGGCTTACATAGGTAACTGGTCTAAAGAATTCTACCATCTGTTTTCCACCTGTATGAGATCTATGATCTGCCTTGGTAAGCCACAAATCCTTGATGGTTTTGAAGGACTTAAAATATTTTCCATTAATCTCTAAAAACACAAGGTAAATGTAACTTTTATGTCTGCAGCTTCAGTGTAAATCTGCTGGTTGACAAGTCATATGAATAGACACATGGTGCAAAAACCATATGAATAGACACTAGGAATAGGCTAGCTAGAAACATAAGCATTGCCTTTCCAGCTCATATCAAAATGCCCATATAGTCCCACAGTAGTCTTTGGAAATCTCAAAAGCATGATTTTGGTGTGTCTCCAGAATCTAATCTACATGGGCAGATTTTATCTGTCATGAACTAATCAATACTGATAGAACTTAATCTCCGTAAGTACATCTAAACTAGTAGTCATCATTCCATTTTGTGATGAGTCCTATGAAACCATGCACAACAAATACCTTGCTTTCTAAAACTAATGACATTTAGATAATGGATCTTCAGCTTGCCAAGATTTGAGATTCACCTCAAACCTCAACCTGCAATATTGGACCCCCCCTTCAAGAGTCAGCATGTTAGAGGGATAGGCATGGGCAAGTGAGTAGCTACACTGCCAGGTTTCTCTTCCTCCTTTTCTTGCCTGGTGACAGTCAACTGGGGTGTGCTGCAACTGTCTTTTTGCCCTTTTTTTCTTACAGGGCAATTGGAAAGAGAAAAGCAGCAGAGAATGGCATGGCAACAGTGTGTGCTAATTTTTGAAAGGCAGGAAAGAAAGAGAAAGCAAGGCAGGGTGAAAAGAGAGCAGAGGGAGTGCCACAGTAGAGGAGATCAAATGGATAAGTGTGGGTGACCAAGGGCACCTGTTGAAGATTGGGGGAAGTTGGGTTAAAGCATTCCTTCTAAAGCCCAAGTCACTGATCTAGGATTGTTAGACCTGGATACAGCTCAAACTGTGCTGTCTTGAGCCTTAACACAAAATGGTGGCAACTGCAGCCACCTATCTGAAGTCAGGCTGTGGCACTCTTCTGGGTCAGAACCCACATGTTGATGACCTCTGGCTAGACCTCATGACTAGAGTCATGATGACCTCATGACTAGATGACCTCTGACTATCTAACTTTTTGAGATACATATTTTTCACTCACTCCCTTCACGCTACTATGAATTTTACAAGTTTGCATCATTGTCTTCCCTTGAGTTTGCTTTTTTGTAGTAAACTAAGAATTCCAACTTGTATTTGTTTTACAGGGGTGCTCACACTTTTTTGGCTCGAGAGCTACTTTGAAACCCAGCAAGGCCCGGAGATCTACCAGAGTTTTTTTTTACAATGTTCGTGCCATCATAACATATAACATTTATGTGTACAATGTATGTTGGTGTACCTTGAGCCCCACTGACTATAACAGGACTTACTCCTGAGTAGACATGCCTCGGATTAGGCTGTGAGGCTGCAATCCTAGCCACACTTACCTGGGAGTAAGCCCCATTGAGTACAATGGGCCTTACTCCCGGTGTTTCCTCCCAGAGGCACCTGAAGGGGGGGGTCGGCACTCCGCGATCTACTCATTTTGCCTCGTGATCTACCGGTAGATCGCGATCCACCTATTGAGCACCCCTGGTTTACAAGATGCTTCAACCCTTTGATCACTGTAATTCCTTATCCCCCCCCCCATGTCTTGCCTATGTCATTATGTTTTAGGTGGATATAATACAAACGAGGATTCTACTTGTTTGTTATCATTAATGCCATTAGGATATTCCCAGGTTATATTTCAAAATTCCTTTTCTAATACAACAAATGTCTGTAAAGACTTTCTTTTCATTTCTGAAAGTTTATATTAACGTGCCCAAGGGTAATGCTGCATAAAAAAGTTAGAGATAGCTTTAAGTACAAATCCTAAAATGTCAGAATGAAGTGACAAATAAGAAACTGACAGTTCTCTTTATATTGCAAGCTGCTCTTCCCCCTCCCTTTATGCTGTGAAAAACAGCCATGCAAGAAAATTTGGCAGCAACAAGGAATGATATAATTTGTCTTCGACCTTCACATGCATTGCTACAATAGCAGTTTTAAGATTATGTGTCTGGTAACTCAGATATTGCCCTAGAAAAGGACTTTAAGGCATCTATCATCATAAATATATTTATGTATTTTCTACTATCAGCACCTCCCATATTTCGTAGAATCTTTTGGTGCATAAAATAATAAAAATGTTTGTGTGGCATGACCATCTGCCCTCTTCATTGCTTAATTGGGTTACACATTTGCTACTGTGGGTTTGATGGCCGGAGTTGATGGCAGAGAGTGAAAGAATAATCCCACTGAGCACATCCTCAGAGTCTAGAACTGGAGGTAATCTCACACAGTTACCAAATTCTCCCTGGGATGAGAGCAGCTTTAAGTCAAGGTGGGGGGCGCTCAAAAGGTCAAGCAGCACTAGTTGGTGCTTCATCTACGTTAGATGCCTACTTTAAAGAGAGAGGAGTTGTTTAAGTTTTCTGTTTGGTTTCATTCGATAAATGTGGTCCAATTTTATTCCAAACTGTTTCTCTCACTTTTTTTGGGGGGGGGGGGGTAATAAGGCTAAATGTAGTTTGTCTTTCAAGTGACATTCTTTGGACTTGGAACTTGGATGTTGTTCAAGCTCACCCTTGAGTATCCTGGACCGTTCAGAATGACCCCAGAGGATCATTCATCACATGACGGAGGAAGGAAAGCTTGTACACCCCCTTATTTATTGTTGTATTCTGAAACTGAATTCTGTACAACACTCGTTATTCAAATGGGTGAAAGCTGATCACTGAAACGTAAACCAAGAATGGACAAAGCAACTATATAAGAAAATCACAACTATTCAGAGAGGAAACTGATCTGCTTGTCATCAATTTTCTCCCCACAGTGGTTTCTGTGATGATTTCACAGTCTTCATTAACCACCCAGGACAAAAAGTCAAGTTTCTTGATAGAGAAATCTCATTTTTGGATGATAAGTTTGTTGCCTTTAACTCATTAGTGTTTCCCTTCATTCCTACAGAATGCTTACTGTACCGCTTATAACCAGACATCTCCTGTGATGATAAATGGAATCCTGAATTTTTGCACCTGACATCCTGCAAAACTATAAATTACTTATGAGCTAGCAATATGTAATCCTTAATATATCTGTTTTTCAGAGTTGAAGACTCAGGGGTCACTGCAGTGAATGAAAAATCCCTGAATTGGTTAACATGAAAAGCAATTACTTACACACATGTGAACATTTGACATTCATATTTTTGAAATTAGAAGGTTACTTTCTCCTCTGTTCTTATCTGCCATCAAGTCTACATGTCTCTGCTAAAATGTAGAGCTTGGTGTGATATTTTTAAAAGCAACAGAACATGCATAAGAATAACTAAAAAAAAGAGTATAGCTGTATCAGCCGACCTTATTTTCAGGTTAAATTGAAATATCTTCAAAGAATCTAGCATGAGACTCCCATGCTGAATGTCAGAGTGTTTAATAATCTAGATATATTAGATTATTTATTACTACAATATGTTCCAGTTCTGTACAGGGTGCATTAATTTAAGACTGCTGTACAAAATATTCTTAAGTGTTCCCCACCTTCCATTGAGAAATCCAGGGTATAGTTACCGACTGATGGAAAAGGAATTACTGGAGGGTTATGGTGTCTTTTTGAATCTACTTGGGTTTTTTCAAATATATATACAGATATAATCTGAAAAAGCAGGCAACCAAATTCTGCCTCAGATTCTCAATAAAGTACCTGTACAGATAAAGGTTATCTCCATTTTAGTGATCTCCAGAAAGAAATGCTTCCTGTCTAGATTTAAACTGCAGCTGAATTGCCTTCTCTGTTATCGTGGTAGCTGACAGTGCAAGGACAAAATATACCACTAACTTCCAGGTGGGAAAAAGTGATGCCATACCTTGTAAAGAGTGGAATAAGTATTTATTCTGTTGTGAATATATAGATTGTGGAGCGCCCATGTTCACTGGCATTCCTGGAGGAGGGGCAAAATACTAAGTTTTTCAGCACCTGAGTGCTGGTGTAAAGCGGCCCCTCCCTCTCACCTTCAGAGGCAGTCAGAGCAGGGAGAAGGAAGGGGAGGAGATGATTCCGCTTTGCTCTCCCTGGCTCTGAAGGTTTTGTTCAGGAACGCCAGTGCCCTTGCTATACAAGTTCCCTATCCTATGCTGAGGTTATTATGATGTATAAAGAGGCACCGTGTCAGCTGTAGATTATATAGAGTGGCTTGCAAGCATTGCTCTAGTCTAGCGCCTTTGGGGCCATTAAGATAGTCATCAGAGTACTGTTGGAACTAGTTGTATATACGTACATTAATATCTTTTATAGGACAACGTACCTTAGTGCTGTTTTGCTATAGCTATCTTGGGTTGTTTGACAGCTGTTGTAGCCAATGGTTTAGCAGTGTATTCTGGCCAATCAGCACCAGTTTCCTGCCTTATCTCCTATAGCACTGTTTCGTACAGCGATTGGCTTGCAGAGAATGATCCTTTGCATTGTTGCACTGTACTGTATTTTCCTCTTCAAACAGAAAACAATATCAATTCTTGGATTGGGTTACATGGTATGACAAGCTAATTTTCATGCCTCTTTTAAAATTAGCATGAAGACACAGTTTCTTTCCAGCGGGCATAAGAAAGAATATGAAATATATGCAAAACTTAGTTAGCAGTAAACTAATGTGTACATCAGTGTCAGATTAAGCCAACATGGGCTGTTAAACAATAGAATGTGGAGGGGGAAAGTTTAAAGAAGATGGGAAGACTCATTTTTCAATGGTTCCCTTTCTCCCAGAAAGCACACGGGCAGCATAAAATTAGGAATATTTCAATGGAAGACGGATAATTGTAAAAGCTCCCATTTCTCCTAGAAACTGAATACTTCTCTCTGAAGAAAAAACACATGGAATTAAAAATTCCAGATGTTCAGTAAGACAGAACATCTTTCCTAGAATTATTCTGAATAATATATCCTGCCTAGAGAAACCACCTAACCTAGAAGCGATGGTATTCTATAAAAATCTAATTTTTCTTGAGTCCTTGTTTCATTGTTTGTGCCTTTTGTTAGATCTGGACTTGGTTCAAACTAGCGATACAAAAAGTGGAACTTAGTTTCAAGTATTATTAGTGGAGTTATCTCATGGATTCTCATCAGGGAAAAATAACCAGTTTGCCACTTGCAGCAATGGCAGCATCTATCCTAGCCCAATACTATCCAACTTTCCGGTGCTGATGCAGTTGTACCAACCGGGCATGTGCAGCATCCTGCAGTTGGGGGGGGACAGTATTGGAGGCTTCCTCAAAGTAATGGAATGTTTGTTCCCTTACATTGGTGCTAGAAATTTGGTTAGGATTCGGTCCCTTGATGATCTCACCATTTATGCAGACAGAGGTTCAACCCTCTGGATTAGGTCCTTTTGGGGGGGGGGTGTAGTGAAATATTTTGTGGGTTTTACATACTGTATGTGGAGCAGTGGTTTTGTTGAAGCAGCCCAGTCATTGGAACAGAATGTATGTTTGAAAACACTTAGAGAATGTGTTTTATACAGTAAAATGGGCAAATTTTCTTTTGGCAAGTGACCTTTCATGTGCCCTTGGGGCTACACAGCTGTGATTTTCAACACAAAACACTTCTGAGGTATGTTGCTGGAATTGTAATGGGATTTCTGCACTGTGAACTTTTCTTTCTTTTTTTAGTGTTTAAGCAGGACTAAAACATCAAGGATCACATTATTTCCCTGAATATTTGTAGAAATCCCAGGGGCCTTACTAAAACTGGAACATTAATATTAGAAAGCATTAATATTAGAAAGCAGAATTGACTATGAAGGAGGATAAAATAGGATTTAGCCAACATAGCTGTTTCTAATCATGAAGCAACTTAAAAAAATACAATCAAATAATACATCACTATTTTGATATATGGCAACAGACAGAGGAATCATTGGATATACAGCAAAAGGTGTAATGTTATTCTATTAGTCACAATGCTTATTTCCCATATTCTGTGACATATTCCCATATTCCTCTAAATGCCAGATGTTGGGACAAATAAGGGAAGGATACCATCATCTATATGTCCTGCTGATATGCTTTCTAGAGTCATTGATCTAGCCCAGTGCCAGTAGTTCCCAATCTTTTCAGCCTCATGACCCACCTCATCCTTTGTGGTTAGTTGCAACGCTGCAGACCAGAATGACTTACCAGGTGCCTCCAGAGGCCTCTTTTGGGTTGTGCTGGGCCGGCAACCTACTCTGTTGACCTCTGTGGGCCTCAGAACGGTTCACAGAAGTGTCCAAAAGCTACTTCCAGTCAAAGCAGAAGTTACCTCTGAAAACTGGAAGTGGCTTTCAGAGGCTTCCGTGGACCATTCTGGGGCCCACAGAGGCCAACAGAGTGGATTATCCACCTGGTACAACCCAGAAGAGGCATTTAGAGGCATTTGATAAGTCATTCCAGGCAGCAGTATCTCTGGGCCAGCACCCCCCCCCCTTCTGGAATGGCTCCAATTTTGAGCCAAAAACTCCCAACAGCAGGTGGGAAGGCCCAGCTCGTGATCCACCACACATGGGCTCACAACCAACTAGTGAGTCATAACCCACACTTTGGGAAACCCTGGTGTAGCCAGTGTTCGAAACAGATTTTCAGACTACATGGACCTTTACTTAGATACAGCAGGACATCTTCTGTATTAGCTGAATAGTTTGCTTAAGCTACGATTGCGCTATTAAACTTTTAAGAGTTCTAGCAGAGCTGCATTTTCATCTAATACCTGCTTATAAGGGCAAAAATACCAATGCTGTTTGTTTCTTGATTGCAAGTCTTGTACACTGCCTCTTTAAGAGGGAAGTTGGCAATCCCTTGGGATAATAGATATGTGAGTGAACTAAAGAAACAGTTGCACTTTTGCAGCAGAAATCTGGTCTGATCTGGAGCCTGAACAGTCCTAGACAAGTTGGTACAGTACACTTCTCAATGATTTCTCTTATCTGACGGGCTATATTTTTCCAGTGAGTTGTAAGTGATAAATGAGTTAGAAGAAGGTGGTGTGTGCTGCAGTTCTTACATATCCAATAACATTATTTACAAACTGGGATTAACTTCGAAGTCATGACTTTGATTCATGCAGACATTTATTTTCACTGCATTCACTTTCATCACTGCTGTAAATTAACAAGCAACTACCTCAATTTCACCTTCATTATAATCACATTAGAAATGTACATAGTTTCAGCGGTGCCCAGCAGTGTCGGAAAGGTACTCTCTCCATTTTGAACACATATACAATCTTGTTCCAAAGAATGAACTAAAGGGAAACCCCTTCTTTCATTTTAGATGTCAAAAAGATTTAAGGTTTTTTTTTTTTGGGGGGGGGGAGGTTTAAATAAGTCAAAAAATGTGCACATTGCCAAATGGCTGGCCCATGTGTCAGTTATGAAACCTTATGAAACCACCTCCTTCCTTGCTCAGAGCAGTTTTTCAGCTGTAAGTAGATAGTGTAAAATGATTCAAGTATTAAATGGTGTTGAAGCAGGGGAATCTGCAAGTTAGTTAGAAAAGAGCAAGTGGTCTATTTGACCGAAGCACTAAGAGTGCTGTGAGAGGAAGAGGATGGGGCAGTTTGCAGTTGATCTGAAAGCTTTCTGGTGGTCTTTTAGGAATGACAATGGGGAATAGGAAGCAGTGGTTATCCCACAGCAGCTTATCTGTATCTTCTGCTGTTTGTAGGTATGTCAGTACATACCCTAATTTTTTAAGTTTGAAAAAAGATTGAAAAGATGGTAGGGAAGTACTGTGGGAGTGAAAGTAGCATGACAAGTATGCTCACATGCCCACACAAATGTTAAAAGGCTGTAGTCAAAACAGTTGAAGCTGGAACAGCACGAAGTGTTCAGATATGGTCCACCTGCTAGCCACATCAGACTGGGAGCCAGCCGTAGGAATGTGCACTCTCTTTTCCTCCTGGAGCAAATATCCATTAAACTACACTCAAGCAGTTATTTGGCACTGAACTACAGTAAGGCTAAGACCTTAACCCCTTGGGAGAATGTGGGTTTCCCTTAACACAGGATTAAAATCCCACTTCAAACTCAGAAACAAAGGAGAGTCTCCACATTCTTTTATCTTGTTGGGTAGTTCAGTCGTAGTTTTCCACTAGCTCACCTGGAGGCAATTAGGTGTCAGTGTCCGCTGTCATTCTTGTTTGTGCACAAAACACACACTGGCTGTATTACATTGTTCTGCTCTAGAAGGAGTCAGTAAATAATGCTCTTCAGAACTATATGGGACAGTTCACACTATAACTTGGAACTGGTTTATGATTTATGATTTCCCATTTATGTGGCTCGGTAGTATATACCTACCAGTTTCTTTTGCTCTGAAATGTAAGTAGATGGTTGTGGAAGTTGCTGCGGATCAGATAAGCTAGTTGCTATCTTGTGGTTTTCATGGCTTACTCAACTGGTTAACACCAACAAGTGCAAAATATAGTCTAACCAAACAAATCAATCCTAAATTCATGAGCTACAGGAAAATGTAAAACTCTGTTTTTAAAAAATGAAGTGCAGGAAGTTTTTTTCTTTTTTCTTATATTCATTCTAGATTAGTGGACTTGTGTGGGCCTGTCAATGCTCACGCACAGTTCCTGAGAGAGCAAGGGTGGTTTCCATTGATTTATAGGCCAGGTGCAGTACACACCAGTTGTACATATGGAGATGCCCCTGACAGTGAAGTAATGGTGGAAATCCATATGCACACAGTATGGACAGAGCTTTCCAACAGAATCATCTTTTGCCATGTATTATTCAGAAGTGATCTCTGCACTTCCTTAGTACCAGTTTGCATACGATGATGTGATCAATCCCTGGCTGGGGGAAAAAACGGTTTTGCTCTTGTTAATTGATTTTTTCCCAGAGCTAAGAAGTATTAAACAGGGTTTGTTTTTTTGTATTGCACATTCCAACTGTACTTCATATCTTCTAAGTCACCATGTTTTACAAAAATCAGAGCCCTGTGTATGAAGCTTCTAGAGTTCTGTTGATTTATTGTAACAGATGTGATTACTCATTCTAGTTTGGAACTAAGGAAGATGAGATGAGCTCTATAGGGAAAAAGTAACACAGGCTTCCTGAAGAAACCTCATGGAAATATTAAGTTAAATTGTTAAAAATTATTAGCTGAAAAGATGTATAAGTACTGGTGATTCAGTGAACTTAACTGATAAGTGTGTAAGGGAGCAATCCTAACCCCTTATGTCAGTGCTTTCCAGCACTGACATAAGGGTAATGCAGCTCTGAGGTAAGGGAACAAACATCCCCTTACTTTGAGAGGCCTCCGTGAGTGACACCCAACTACAGGATGCAGCACACGTCCCATTGGCACCACTATGTCATGCTAGAAAGCACTGACATAAGGCATTAGGATTGCACCCTTAGTCTGGGAGGTATAGAAAATAAATAGAATGCTAGATGTGGGGAGGTAGCAGTGAGATGCAAATATCTTGTGTGTGCTCTAAGGCAACTGGTGAGCCTAAATGGGCCCTGGGCCTGTTTCACCAGGGCACTTCTTATGTTCTTATGATAGTTATCCACACACAGTAAAGGCACAGAATGTACATTTACATATGAATCCAGGATGAGTTGCTCTGGGAGTAGAGGCAAGTAGTCACCAACCTTCTAAATCTGAGAATATCCATAGGAAACAACAGTGTAGTATTCTTTAAAAAAAATGGAGTAATGTATAGTATATCTGGCTATTCGCTTTGCATTTACATTTTTTTCTCACAGAAAAACTTTTAAAAGAACAAAACGATATCTGCTGATCTTATTTAGCTGAACTTTTAAATGTGATTTTATTGGTATCAAAGCATCTAATTTTTTTTTCCTTTTTTCAGTAATTTTACATATGCACATGCTTCAAAAAATATAGACCCACACTTGGCAAAACATAATTATAATATTTGCATGAACAAGGAAGGTGGCTATTCTTATAGCATGATCTTATCTATGTCTATCCAGAAGTAAGTCCCATGGTGTTCAGAGGGACTTACAGACAAGTGTGTTGGGTCTGCAATTTAAAAGAGCAGGAATTTGGGGCTCTCTGATTTCAATCTTGCATTTTTCTTGTGTTGTTGATTACACTGTGTTGATGCTATAGGCTAATATGAATGCCCCCGTCACTTATTAGAGGTCAGTGGATGTCATTATTTCTACACAGATAAACATCAGCTTTTCATCCCAAAGATTACATATACTGGGAATGTAAATTGGAAAATTGGGACATGCAAAGTTTGTAGGCTATTGAGACATACACTACTATAGCTATATAGCTACCATGAAATGCATAGTACAAAGTATTCATGATACGCTTTATTCCAAATATATACATAAAGACCCATTAATATTTTGTAGAAAAGCTTGCATGTACATAACACACTATATTCCCTCCCTTTTATTTCTGAACATAAAGCCCTCCTTATATATAAGCCCCATCTTTACCTTCTCACTCTAACCCCGCCTCATTTGTGCTGTAACTCTCAATATGATCTGTCTCACATTTATCCAGCCATCACCTTTCTTCTGTCTTGCAATCCAAGACCTTATTTGTTCTCATTATTGCCTTGTCCCATATAACCTATCTTTCTATTCTTCAATCAAACCTATACTGCCCTTTCTATCCTGTCATTACAATATTTTCACCTCCCAGTTTTCCTTCTTATTCTTCACTTAATCCTGTGTTGGTTCTGCCTCTTGGATCTGTGTTTCCTCCTCAGCCCTCCATGTAAAGGGTCTGTCAGTATAGCATCTTGGGAATTTCAGGAGGCTTATTGGGGGAGGAAAGTTACCAGCGGCAACATGCTGCCAATATTATGCCCACCGCCCAGCCTCACCATCTCCCCTTGGGTTCATTCAGACTTTCACCAGCCAAAGAGCTGGTGCAGATCCAAGTAGATCCATTGTCCCAGCAGAGTAGGTAAATAAGAATTTGATTTAATTTACTTACCTTTTCGCAGGGATGAGAAAATCCAGCGTGACTTGACTTGAGTCACCGCCCCCCAAGACTTGACTTGAAAAAGATTCATAATGGGGGCACTTTCTGAGTCTCCAAGTCACCCTTTAGTGAGTCACCCCCTACTTTAAAAAGCCTCTGTTTAAAAAGTGGACAAAATGGGGCTGCTGCCAGGGAGTATGTGTCAGAGCTCTCTTTGAACACTTCCCTGATGTCCCCGACTATCTGTAAAGAGGGCAGGAGGGGTGGGAGGGACTGCAAGAGAGCCAGGACAGAAGCAGCAAGAGGAAAGAGGGTCACAAGCAGCAGCTGGGAGGTTTACCAGGACGATCCAATTCTGTGAGCCCTACTCACAGCCCTACTCACAAGTAGTCCCTCTGTAGCCACTCATTCAATGAGGGTCCACCTCCCAAGCAACAAATTGCTCCCCTGCCTCCTCTCTCTTCCTGGGCTGTGTTGCCCTCTTTAAAAAGCAAACCATGGGAAAAATGGGGCTGCTGCCAGATGTCTGTCTGTCTTTCTCAAAGTTCTCTTTACTCACTCCCCTGCTGCCCCTTCCATTTGTAGCAAGATGGGAGGGACTGCGAGAGAGCCAGGAGAGAAGCTGTGAGAGGGAGGAGGGTCACAAGCAGCAGCTTGGGAGGCTTACCAGGACAACCTGATCCTTGCAGCTCTACTCAGAAGTAGTCCCACTATAGCCATTCATTCAATGAGGCTTATTCCACCTCCGGCTCTCCCTCAGTCAATGGAAATACGAGAATGCCCATTCTTTGTCCAATGATCATCCATTCCTTCCTTCCTATCATGGACAGGAAAAGAGAGCCCAGTCCCGCCTCCCTACTCCTGCTTGCATTAACCTTTTCCTGCCTGCTGGCTGGAATTCCCTACTGCTTGCCATCAGAATGCTTGAACCACGAAGTTTTCTAGGCGGCAAAAACAGGAACCAGGCACCACCAGGCAGACTCGAGTCAGCATGCATGGGGACGAGTGTCGAGTCAGGGGGGCCCTGACTCGAGTCTTTTTCAGAGTCTTTCTCGCATGCAACCCACAAGTTGCTGAGTCAGCAAAAATCACACATTTTTCATGACTCGAGTCTGAGTGACTGACTCGAGTTCCCAACACTGCCTTTTTGTCATGTCATGGTTCTGTCCAACCTGCAGGATGCAGCCGAGAATGTGACAGCACTGCTGTGCCCTGCAGGCCAACTGAGGATGGAACTGGGCCATCAGTCTCTTAGCCTCTATGTTATAGCAGATCTCTAATTTAGATCTCCGAAGTCTGCCGGATCCCTGTAGTTAGAACAGTATGTTTATGCTACAATATTTCTTACGCAACATGAATCTCACATGGGAAAAAATCTGTAACCTTGAACATCTCTATTACTTCATTGAGATTGGCAGCTTTTTTACTCAAAAGTAAGTCTTGCTATAAGTAAGTTCATTCAATGGAGCATACTCCCAGATAAGTAACCATAGGGTTGGGCAGCCTTGGGTCCAGGTCTCTTATGACCACGTTCAGCATTCTGCTCTAGTTCATGGTCTATATACCACCAGTACAGGAGCTAGTTATCCAGTCATAAATCAAATCATTTCAGCTAGTCAATTTTGAATGGCTATCTTTTAGTCATACATGTATATAAGTTTAAATATTAAAAGGAAGTAATTATGTCATCTGCTATGTATTGCTTATATGTTGCTGTGGTTCTTATATTCACAGCTGGCTACTAGCCTGGCGCTCTGTGTATTTTAAATTCCATTTCTAAATGTCATTTCATCAAAGCCATTTAATGGTTTTGAAATGGTTGGGGGTTGTCATAAGAGAAATGATGCTTATTAATCCCCACCAGAGGCTGCTCCAACACCACCAGACTCATCTCCCTGATGATTAAAATCTGTGGCAAAAGAATAAAGATGTGACTCTCTGCCATTTTTTAAAAGTTATTTCTCCTATAAAACACCAGTCTACTCTTTGGTGATCTTCTCTTTGTAATCATTAATTATCTTCTATTTAAAAAAACATGAAAAAAACCACTGCAAAATCAAACAATATTTCTTACCTTGTAGCAGTCTTTTTTAAAAAACATTTGTCAATGATATTTAAAAACTGATTTCCTTTTGGGTCTTGGCAATCTTTTTAATAATTTGTACAAAATAAAAAAAGTCTTTCTAATTTTTTTCTGGATGTATTCAAAATTCCTCAGTCATTCAGCTTTCATTTGTTTTTGCTAATTGTGCAAGTTTCTTCCAAAGTTATGTGATTTCCTAATGATTCATGCTTCTTTGGAAGAAAATAAATGCTAAGACTTGTAACATGATCAGGGGCATGATAGCCAAGCAATGTGTTATGAAACGGAAGGTCTTTTGTAAATTTTAGATTGCATTCCTTACTCTGGGCTTTTGTTGCCTAGCATTGCAGTCGACAGTTTCAATAGCAACCTGAAAATGCTCTGGAAGCAACAGTAAGATAGGGAAGGAATGACAATCCTGCAATCCAGGAGAGATTTTTTGAAGCAAATCAGTGCAGAGGGTGAGTTGCTGGTAATGAACCATTTTACCACTTTAATATCAAATACATGAACATGTATTATGATAATACATGAATAATTATGAATTTGTATCCTAGTTTACTGAATGGCAAAATTATTTCACTTTAAATGCTTATCAGATTTGCAGACTTTCTGAATGAATTTGTGCTTCTTGTTATTGCACTGTGATTTCAGACTTTTGTGGTGTGATGAAATGGCTAGTAATCATCTTAATGGAAAGTCAGCTAGTTGTTGCAAGACCTCTCTAACAAAATATGTTAACTCAGTTTTTAAGATAGAAATAAGAGAACAATGCTGAGTTTAAGTTATACTGAGCCACTGAGTGCTCAATAGATGCAGAGGAAAAGGTGAGATAGAAATCATTTAAATAATGGATACTTATTTGCTCTTCATTTCTTTTAATCATCCAATCTCTTGAGTTACTTCCAGGTAATTTTATTAAAATACATAACCCCTTATTAAAATTAGTGGGAAAGATTCTACAAATTTGGGATCTGGTCCTTTGAATATGTTAAGATTAGTATCATTTTAACCAAGCAAATAGGCACATATACTGCAATGGTACTGCTCAAGTGAGTAGTCAAGTTACCAAATGCTTACAATTGAACAGTTAACTTTAAAGAACATCAAAACAGTACAAATGCAATTAAATTAACTTCAGAAAATATTAAATTCCTTGACTTAATGACTGCAATCCTCAGCATTTTTAGCATCATAAGGGAAAACAATGCAAAATACATGTTTATGTTGACTGAGATTATTTAATATTCATAGCAGGAAAAATATTTTAAATGAATGTTGTAGAAATTAAGACCAATAGAGATTTATGGAAGTTAAGCAAAGGTTTACAGCCTCTGCAGAATTCTTATTAACTTAATAAAATGGCATAAAAGAAGCCATTATTTATTTTAAAGTTATTTTAAAATAATTCTTATTTAGTAACCAAGTATGGTATCCAGCCAAAGTGTAATAAGAATATTTATACCTCATGTATTTTAGGGGGGAAGAAGCACATGCTTAATACTGTCCCTAAAATCAGTAGGCTTTAAAAATGCATAACTGTTGCAGAACACCCATGGTTCTAAAGATTGCAAGAAGTCATCATAAATTGCCTAGGTATCTTGCTAGTGTAAGAATAGCTCCTTTAAATCTGCTTTTCCTTGGAAGGCGTGTACAAAAGCATATATCCATGAGTAATGTCTTATTAATCTGTCATGATTTAATGTGACACATTTTTTTCTCTCAATTTGCATGCCTGACAATAGACTTTCTAAATATCACCTTCAGGTCTAACGACTTGAAATGCAAGCCAAGTGAATCAAGTGTTGGTTGGATGAGCAATGTAGGACAACTACAATGCTCAGTGTGTATAGAAGGAACAGGATCCAAGCTATTAAAAGCGATATGGTCCACTGCCATGCTAACATGGAGCACTTAGTTGGAAATGGGCTTGATGCCTCGTAAACATTTTTCTGTGATTCATTAATCTTGGAAAAAGGGAGAACCATTTTAGTGCAGTCTGAGTCAAACTTTCTTTGATTTAATTCTAACCTGTCTTGTTAATGAGTATGTTAACTAGCCAGCTGCAGAGTTTTTCCTTGATTAAATTGATAAGCAATTTTTAAATCTTGGCCTTTTGACAGAAGAACTAGAATTCTGGACTGAGAGACAATCTGCCTGCCTACTTGATGCTTGCCCAGATTGCTTATAAGATAGACCTGAAGAGGTTGGCCAAGTGGGTGGATGGTTAATGCATAAATGAGAGAGAGAGAGAGAGAGAGAGAGAGAGAGAGTGAGTGCTGCCCGAGATGTTAAAAATGGCAGTAATGTGTCACTTCCTGAAAAAGCCTTCCCTGGAGCCCACTGTGATGGACAATATTCAGCCAGTTTTAAATTTCCCTTTCTGGGCAAGGTGATTGAGCTGGTTCTGGATGAAATGGATCATCTAGATCCCTTTCAATCTGGCTTCAGGCCATGCTTTGGGGACAGAGATAGCCCCAGTGAATTACCTGAGCCAGGGACTGGACAGGGGGTGGCTTTCTCAGTGGATTTCTGTGCCATCAGCCATGGTGTCCTTCTGGGGTGCTTGGCTGAGTTGTGGCTTAGAGCATTGCTTAGTAGAGGATCTGCTTCTTTGTGGCCAACAGATCCCAGATGGTAGTGCTGGGGCCACATCTGGAACACCAGTCGAAGCTAGGCAAAAGCCCATCTGGCCACAGCCACCACCTGGAGAGCTAGGAGAAGCTGTGGATTCGGATGTAGCAGAAGGTATGTTCCAGAAGAAGCTGTGTTCCAGATGTGACCATACTTGAGTTGGTCAGGCTTGATCACGGTGGTTCATGCCTTGGTGACATTTCTTTTAAGCCATTTCTGCCCAATGTTGTATATGCGCGACAGGGATCAAATCACCTGTGGACTGGGCAGAAATTAAAGGGCTCTAAATGGAACGGTCCTTGAAGACAGTTCAGAAACTGCAATTGGTGCAGAAAGTGACAGCCCGTGTGGTTACTAGAACTCAGCAGTTTGACTTAATTGGCATTGACTGGTTGCTAGTTCATTTCTGAGCCCTATCCAAGTTACTGGTTTTAACATTAAAGCCCTTTACAGTTCAGGACCAGGGTACCTGAGGGTCTGCCTTCTTCTGTACATCGTAGCCCATCCCCTCAGATCTTTGGTGATGGCTCTCCTATGGGTACCACCCTGATAGGGGCTGGGGGTAGCAATAACAACTTGTTAGGGCCTTTGCATTGGTGGCACCCAGAAGATTTGAGAGTTGCCCCATCCTTGATGTGTTCTGGTGGGAACTGAAAACATTTCTGTTTTATTTGGCTTTTGTGTACTTAGGTGGGTGGGAGGGTTGTGTTTGTTTATGTTTTAGACTTCTCTGTTATGTCTAGTCACTTGCCATTTATTACTGTGCCTTTTAATTCATGCTATTTGTATTATCTATGACTGCTGCTTTTGTTTCTATGTATTTATGCTGTTTTATGCCATTGCTTTTTTTATTAAATTATGAAACTCTCCTCCATTGTTTTATGCTGATGTGTGCAGAGTATGTGGTAGGATTTTACTGTGTAATGTTTTGATTTTGTAATTAAATGGATGTTATTGTTTTATGATCGATGCTAGCCATTTTAGTCATTCACTATGTGAAGGAAAGGCGTGATAAAAATTTGCTAAATAAAGAAATGCATTCATTTAGAAAGAAGGATGCCCTTCAGCACATGTAGTTAATACAAAAGTTAATGTATAACACAAAATGGGCAAATGTGCAGGTTTTGCACATCTACTTAGTGTTTCATTTAATATAGGATATGGTAACCATAGCAACCTATATCAAGGGATATGAATGTTTGAAACACAGCAACATCTTAATTAAACATGTGTATCAAAATGTCATGTCAGTTAAAAAAAGGAGTGCTGACAGTTTAAGAGAGATAACAGTAGAACAGCGAAGATATGTACTTAAAAAATGACATCATAAATGATCTATAACTTTTTAGAACACTTCAATGTATTGAAAGTGCTTCCCAAGCACATTATCTCAGTAATCCTTACAAGAGCCCTGTCAAGTAGGCCAGTTTTTATTTAAAATTTGTATCTCATCCCTTAGCAAATACTGTCACTCTGGACTCAGCCTCATATCCTAGAGGGATCTATTCTCAAACTTTAGCCAGTACTAGACATTTTAATTTTCAAAAGTTCGCTATCTCATCTTGATGTAATGCAGTGCTACTCAGACTGCCGGCATAGCTCCTCTGGCTTCATACTTCCAGCTACATAGTGTCTCCAAAGGGTCTAGCTCCCTTGCTTGCTGGTCTGCAGCATAAGGGTGAAAAAAGGTTAATGGTCTGCTGCAGTGGACGCTTTGAGAAGCACTGGTGTAATGTTGGAGTGCTGGGCTTATACCATGGAAAGAGGATTCAGAACTCTCATTGGCCATAGAGAGTGGCCATTGGACTCTCATTTGTCCAAGGTGATGTTGGACAAATCAGTGTCTTTCACTCAGCGGTGTAGCTAGAGGCCACAGCACCCAGGGCAATGATGTTGTGATGTCACATGATGTAGATATCACTTCCAGGTTCTTCTCTCCAGAAAACAGCACTTTCAGGTTCTCCTCTCCCAAGGAGGCACTGGTGGTGACAGCCTTGCGATCTGGCTGCCCTTCTCTGGACTGCTTCCTTGTGTTTTGGCAGCCTCACAGTCTGGCTGCTAACCTTCCTCCTCCTTTTCAGGCTCAATGAGAGCGTCCACTTGTTTAATTTTAACAGAAACTGCTCAGTGGTACCCACCTTCAGGGGCGCCCAGTGCACATGCCCTACCTGCCATACCTTAGATATGCCACTGCTTTCACTCTAACCTACCTCACAGTTTTCTTGAGAATTTAACATGCAGCTGTGACATACGTACCATCCTGCGCTCATTGAAAGATGGGCAGATAGCAATTTGAATGGTTTCCGTAATTATTTGCCAGATTAAAATACTCTGGGTGACTACTGCAGAAATTGGTGACCTAGTAAATGAAATACCCAACATGAAAACGTGTTCATTCTTTCATAGTTTGAAGTTGGTTATATAGCAATCTATTTGTTGGCCACACCTTAAATTCCAAAGGAACCAGAACTTGTTCTGGCATGGATGGATCCTCAAGCATCAGTAGTCTCTACTGTCGGATCTTCCTGTGCAGTGTAACAAACACTTGTCTGCCTAAGGTGGCGTTTGTCCTCCTTTACCACGGCCTGCATCTGTGAGTGGAGTAGCAATTTTCTAAGCAGTGAAGTCAAGGAATTTAGGTTCTCATTAAAAAAAAAAAACCATTGAGTCTTTTCTCCAGGTAATGCTCATTATTGTTATCACTGTCTTGTACTGTGCTCAGTTCAGTTCCTAACACTTATTTCTTTCCTTTTGTTTAGTGGTATAATATTTATATTGATTCAGATAATGCAAATTGCAGCAGTTAGAATACTTTTAGGTACCCAGTCCGGTGCTTCACAACAAACTGTACTAGCGTCTGATTCTGCCAGTTACGATCTCTAAAGGTCTGTGTGGGGTTGGGTCTGAATACCTGAAGGAACATCTCTTTCCACATCAACCTGATGCTGCTGGAGTCATAATCGGAAACCCTGTTCCACATCATCCAAAGTGCAGCTGGTGAGCGTGCAAGACAGGACATTTCAGGGGCAAACTTCTGTTTATGAACCCCCCTCCCCCATGGCTCCTACATAGTCTATTTCTAAATAGGCAGTATATTTTGTTTTGTTCTTGTGTTTTTTGGACTTTTCCTTGAGTTTCTTCAGTAGTTTGCTGCTGTTCTATTTGGTTGTCTGTGCCCTGCTTGACATTTCCCTTCTGGTCATTTTTGTTTTGACTGCTGTTTTTAATTGAGCTTAATATTTTGTGGAAGATTGTAAGGTACCTTAATACGTATATACTTTAGTGGGACTGAAAAGTGACACCAATCTCTCTCTCTCTCTCTCTCTCTCTCTCTCTCTCTCTCTCTCGTGTGTGTGTATAAAAAGAAGTTGTTTAGATTCTGTCCACATTGGCAGACCTCCATACTAATGCTATTGATATTTCATGGTTCATGCATTGTTTCTATCCCAGTGGGACATTATTATGCTTCTCATTCAGTGGGCTGTTGGTATGTTATTCTGTATACCAGAAACATAACAGGTTATTTTCATGTATAATGTATGTGGCATTGTTCACACATGCACAGAATGCATGCATAAGTAAGTTATATTATCCTATATGTTGAAAGGGCCCTATTCTAAAACTCAGTAACTATACAGAGGGGAGTCAATATTTGGTTTTGTGAAGATAAGGAATGCAAGATCAAGTTTGCTATAGTTACCTGTGAGTGGTGTGACTGAAAAGGAGCTTTGACAAAAGTAGAGGTTGTAAAGTTTTGGTGGAGTTACTTAGAGAAAGATAAGCAGGCTGTATTATTAGGACAGAGCCTGTTCATTGAAGGAAATTAACAATGCAACATATCCTAGTATGCAACAGGATATGTCTTCAGGATATTAAAGAATACAGCAATTTGCATATCCAACGTGAGGTGGTTTTAAAGGTATTGCTAGGTTACTGAATAATTTAATCTCCGTCTCTTTTTTTTCTGTCTTTCCCACACCTGGGAATAATAAATGGCAAAACAAGAAGAGTTTTTACATTATAGAGACTGTGTGCTCTTTAAGGTTTGAATGAATGCAGGAGTATATGGGAAAAGCAGTTGAAAGGAGAGAGATGAGTTTATCCAAAATTACCATGTATTTTTCACCCAGCCCACTTGGTTGGCAACCTTCAGTCTCGAAAGACTATGGTATAAGCCTACAGCACCCAGTATTCCCAGGCGGTCTCCCATCCAAGTACTAACCAGGCCTGACCCTGCTTAGCTTCTGAGATCAGACAAGATCGGGCATGTGCAGGGTAACAGTTGTCCTCTGTGCTTGACCAAGGACCCAGCTGCTGCACCCATTTGACCAGGGATCTGTATTACACAGTTGTGCTGTGTTGGGGTGGTGAAGTGACAGGTTTGGATGACACAGGAACATGAGGGAGAGAGGGGTCTGCCACAGCCCTTTAAGCAGCATCCCACAGTTTAGAAGTCGAACCTGTAGCCAGACCCTGTAGCCTGCACCACTGCTTTCTAAGGAGTTTTCAAGGCAAATGTAGCAGAACAGGATGTTCTGTGCTTGTATTGCAAAAATCACTGCCGATTCATAAAACTAAAGACACAATGAATAAAAAATATGATAGTTCCTTTCTTTTCCAGAATTTCTGACATTTACTGGGCCATGGACCAAGCTGAAGATTCATTGAGTTAAAAAAAAAAAAGTATCTATTGGAGCTTAGTTTCCATGGCAAATAATGGTCTTGGTAGCTTTAAAAAGCCTGACTTACAGTGTCATCCTGTAGAAACTTAAAACAAATCAACAATCATGTTATAGCTGACCCTGGGTGGCAGAGAGGAGTTGCCGTCAAGTGGAGCGTGGGAGGCGAAGGGCCAGAGAGAGGCTAGACCGGGAAGGAATCCAGCTGGAACGAGGAGTTCTGTGAAAGACTAGAACTATTCAATTGTAAAAATCCCTACGGGGGTTTAGAACAGCCAGCCTATGTAAACCGCCTTGGATTAAAGTCTGAGGAGAAATCTGACGACCAAAGAAAAGCAGTATATAAATACCTGTATAAATAAATAAATAAATATATGAAGAACACGATTTCCTCCAGCCTAGGTAAAACCAAATAATTGGACTTAAAACAGAAAACAACAGGGTTAGACATACTTTCTTCAAATAGGGCTTTGTGGAACTTGTCCTTTTGTTTTCATTGTATTTTCACTTCTTAGGCTTGGATATCTATAAAAAATCTCAGAGTGCCTTGGATATCTGAAGAGTTTCCAAACACAATGCATGGGCTTCCCACTTGAAACGGTTAAATTGTCCTTCTACACTTGCATATGCAATAACCTATAGATTCAGTCATTAGTAATGGGGGTACGGCACAAATTCTGCATTGCTGTCATACAAAGACTGTGAAGAGCAGTGGTGAAACTGACAAGCTGTTCTTCCACCATTGCAGGGAGTCCAGAAAAGTAGGTTGCTGCAAATTGACACAGGATTTGAAACTTTTTGTCAGTTTTATGATGGTGCTTCTGCCTAATCAAACTGCAGTCTTGGGGAGGAAATTAACTAAATGTACAACATTTTCCAAAAAGTCAGAGAACAGTGAGCAAATGTTCCTGTTACGGGGACCCGGGAAACTATAGGCCGGTCAGCCTAACATCCATACCGGGTAAGATGGTGGAATGCCTCATCAAAGATAGGATCTCAAAACACATAGACGAACAGGCCTTGCTGAGGGAGAGTCAGCATGGCTTCTGTAAGGGTAAGTCTTGCCTCACGAACCTTATAGAATTCTTTGAAAAGGTCAACAGGCATGTGGATGCGGGAGAACCCGTGGACATTATATATCTGGACTTTCAGAAGGCGTTTGACACGGTCCCTCACCAAAGGCTACTGAAAAAACTCCACAGTCAGGGAATTAGAGGACAGGTCCTCTCGTGGATTGAGAACTGGTTGGAGGCCAGGAAGCAGAGAGTGGGTGTCAATGGGCAATTTTCACAATGGAGAGAGGTGAAAAGCGGTGTCCCCCAAGGATCTGTCCTGGGACCGGTGCTTTTCAACCTCTTCATAAATGACCTGGAGACAGGGTTGAGCAGTGAAATGGCTAAGTTTGCAGACGACACCAAACTTTTCCGAGTGGTAAAGACCAGAAGTGATTGTGAGGAGCTCCAGAAGGATCTCTCCAGACTGGCAGAATGGGCAGCAAAATGGCAGATGCGCTTCAATGTCAGTAAGTGTAAAGTCATGCACACTGGGGCAAAAAATCAAAACTTCACATATAGGCTGATGGGTTCTGAGCTGTCTGTGACAGATCAGGAGAGAGATCTTGGGGTGGTGGTGGACAGGTCGATGAAAGTGTCGACCCAATGTGCGGCGGCAGTGAAGAAGGCCAATTCTATGCTTGGGATCATTAGGAAGGGTATTGAGAACAAAACGGTTAGTATTATAATGCCGTTGTACAAATCGATGGTAAGGCCACACCTGGAGTATTGTGTCCAGTTCTGGTCGCCGCATCTCAAAAAAGACATAGTGGAAATGGAAAAGGTGCAAAAGAGAGCGACTAAGATGATTACGGGGCTGGGGCACCTTCCTTATGAGGAAAGGCTACGGCGTTTGGGCCTCTTCAGCCTAGAAAAGAGACGCCTGAGGGGGGACATGATTGAGACATACAAAATTGAGACATACAAAATTATGCAGTGCGCGCCAGCTCACAAATGTGCCATAAGGTACGTTTGTGGCCCTTAGCAGTGGTGGAGCTGGCTGGCACTGGGCTAGCGCCAGTGAAGCACCAAATCTTCTCCGCTAAGCAGTTACACGGAGTGCTGGGAAGTGGAGAGGTAGGTGGGGGCATGGAGGGAGGTGGGGAGGAAGTGTTCCAGGGCGGGGGGAGGTGGAGGGAGGGTGAGGAGAGGACGGATAGGAGGTGTGCAGGGGGAGAGAGCAGGGTGGGTTGTGGAACTGGTGGATCTTTGCTCCATTGGATCCTGAACCTCCGTGTCGGGCTGCCTGCCTGACACACAGGCTCTAAATTGTACGCTGACCCTTAGGTCGCTGTAGAATCAAGTAGCCCCATTGCAGGGCTAGTCACCTTACCTGGGGGAAGGAGACAAAAGTCCCCTTCTCCCGAGGAGGCAGTGGTGTCTGCCTGTTGTGTGCTGTTTGCAGCAGCAGCCATTTCCAGCACTGCTGCAGCCTCGCGCGTTGGGCAGCTCAGGATTGAGCTGCCCATCACTTACGATTTTTTCTTCTACCTCAGGAAAGTTATGTCAGAATGGACTGGATGTAAGAAATGTTTGGAATGCTTGTTCACAAAGATGGACCTCCAATATTTGTTTTGAAAGTAGAACTTGTTTGATTACAACAGCATCCCTATTTCAAACTAAGTTCTATTACCAACAAAATTACTTTGTTTAGGATGGGAAAGAAACTCACATTGAAATAATGGATTCAAATTGCCTTAAAACATAAGAAGAAGTGGTTGTCAACCAGGTTTCCTAACAATCTCACCTGTTATACAGGTTAGTCTTAAAGACAGTTCAATGCCTATCAGCATTCTGAGAGTCACACGGTTGTATCCTAACCTTTAATGGAGAGCTGCTCTGTAGTCAGAAGCTTTTGTCAGCAGTATTTTGTTCAAGATACATTATGCACATGAACATAGATGGCATTCAGTGATGCTACATAAATAGTGTCACTTAGGATGAACATCAAGAACATTAGATTTTTTTAAATTCAGTCTACTATAGGTACTGATAACCATATGAGGAAGGTGCATAGTGGTGTACACCACATTTCCTGCATATCCCTCAATAATAATACTTGAGAGAGATTACAGGTGGGGCCTCCATATCTGTGGATTATGTATCCATGGATCTGGCTCAACGTGTTGAGCCAGGCTTGACCCAACCTGAGCCTTCCAAAATCCAGAGGGCTTTTTGAAACCCACAAAGGCCACATGCACACACCTGCCACCTCTGCAGGCTCCAGAAAGCCCTCTGGAGGCAACCGGAGCACAGCTCTGGCCACCTTCAGAGGCTTTAAGGGGCTGGAACCATGGATTTGCTTATCCACAGTTTTTTAATATCCATGGGGGATCCATGAACGAATACCTTGCAGATACTGAGGCTCGACCTGTATTTGAATTAAAACTGAACCACAAATGAAAATGCCAATCAACAATCTATGTGAACCCTTCAGTCGGTCCTATCACCAAACATTTTTAGTGCAGGCAGCTATAATTTTCCCTTCAGGAATTCAATCACAAGGAGAGGGTTTGATAAAGCTGAATTGCACTGCCTTGCCGAAGCTGGAAGCTGGCCTTTGAGGTCAATGTTGCAGTCCAAGTCCAAGAGGTTACAAAGAGCCCAATCTTGAGCTCTGTGCACCGGCTTACTGCCTGCATGCACTGTCACAATCATACCGTTTGTGAGCCCTAATGCTGGGCGAGCTCCTGTGCTAGCCCAGTGCTGGCCGGCACTGGGCTAGTGCCGGGTGGGCACCCGGCCTCCGCCGCTTAGTGGTGGCATGGATCTTTGCTCCACTGTTCAGCACTTGACACGAAGTCTCTTAGCTCACCACTGACCTTTAGGTCGGCGGTGAATCGAGTAGCCCCATTGCAGGGCTACTCCCTTTACCTTGGCTACCTTGGGCACACAGGATGCAGTGGCAGGGGAGCTCAGGATTGAGCTCTAAGCTCAGTATTACTGAGCTGACAGCCTCTTGAGATTGGTCTGGTGGTTCCCCTGTGACTCTTGCATCACCATATGGGGATTTATAGTGGATTCGACTGTGAATTCCACTCCTTTGAGGAGTGTCCACTTACTCATGACATGGTATCAATGGGATGCTGCTTTGGTGTTAAAGCAGCCATGTCCCCTCCATGCAAGCTGCAAATAAACAGCTCTGATGTCCCAATCCTATCCTTCTTCCCCCCCACCCCCTGCCAGTGCAGCCATGTCAAAGCCTTCTACCCTACAATGGGTCCGCGAGCATTGGGTCTGCAAGCCTCCTGCCCTGCAATGGGTCTTCCCAAACCTGTGCCATTGATTTTCTGCTGCAAGTCTGAGGAGAGAAAGGGAATGGGGAGACTGTTACCATATGGGATAGAATCCAGTGTGTGCCATAACTTGTACCTCTTTTTTTTATTAGAGGTTAATACCTACTGTGATTGGTTAGACAAATCTTCATTTGTCCCACATTTTACCCTTCATTTTTGAAGTCACTTTTGTTTCCTTTGGCCCACATTTCTCATGATAGCTTACTTTAGCAGCAGAATGTTACCTATTTCGGTTACAGTATGTAACCTAGTGTATAAATACATGGGCACAATAAAATCTAAAGGAAGAATTGTATAGGGAAAAAAATTAATATTAACTTTGTGACAAGGACAATTTCAAAGAAATGAAACACAGGAATAATATTGTTCTGCATGTCCTTGTACTCTCTTAAATTCAAGGCTATTGTACAGATTAGTACCAGATACACACAGATGGTTAATAATAATAAGATGATAAAAATAAAAAATGGTGGTTGATCATAATAATAGATAAAGTAAGTCTTTGCTATTAGACTTACCATTTAATGTCTCAATTTATATAGCATTTTTAAATGGAACATCAGATGGTTATGGGCAGCACATTGCAGGCTTATCCACATTATGTTTTAAAGACATGAGCCATCTCCTGCAAGCCGATCTTGTACTGCAAAGATGCACAAAGAAATGTCTAGTCTGAGTGGGCTGTGAGCCTGACTAGAAACTGCTGTGCTCTATAAACCATCAATCTGGTCTGTTTGGCATCCAGCCAGTCCTACTGTGTGGAAAATTACTACATAAATTCAAGTGTGTGCAACTTTAATATACAGATATTCTGTGATAAAGATACAATGCAATATACATATATTACTACAATTAATAGATTGGAAATCAGAATGTTTGTAGAAATTTACAGGACTGAAATTAAAATTGCATAAAATTGTCTTAATAAATAATACTATTGTTGATGACCATTTTTTAGATTATTGGATCAAATATAAATATTCTTGTTCCAGGTTAAAGTGTGAATTCAGTCCATAAATCTGCAAAATTTATTGTTTTCATTTGCAAAAGTAAATTTTTTAGGTTTTCATATCATAGTTCAAATACAGATTACATTTCTTTTTGAAGCAACTTAGGGTGCAATCCTAACCCCTTATGTCAGTGATTTCCAGCACTGACATAAGGGCAATGCAGCTCTGAGGTAAGGGAACAAATGTTCCCTGACTTTGAAGAGGCCTCTGTGAGTGACACCCAACTGCAGAATGCAGCACACATCCCATTGGCACTGCTATGCCAGTACTGGAAAGTCCGGGCATAAGGGGTTAGGATTGCACCCTAAGTGTATGATTTTCTCATTATTTCTACTTGATAAATGGATACACTCTTTTATATTCTGGATATCCTAGATCAGGGGTGTCAAACTCATTTCATACAGTGGGCCGAATAGCATTTATGACACCTGCTGAGGGTCGGAAGTGATGTCATTTGGCAAGAAATGATGCCATTAAATAGGTCAAAACCAGAAATAAGCACCTTTTTCTCACTCAGGAACACATTAGCTGCAAATGATAGAAGAGAAGATACACAAATCTTGATCAAATTTCAAGACATAGCAGAGCCCAATTATAATTCGAGCCACTCTTTCAGCAGTAACACCTCAGTACTGCTCAGCAGCTGAGAGCCAGATAAAAAGCTTCCATGGGCCACAACCGGCCCCTGGGCCTTATGTTTGACACCCCTGTCCTAGATTCTTTCAGGGTACCATTTTTCAAGCATTAAATAAAGAGAACATAGAGCCGATTTACAGACGATTTCATCAAGTCTAGTTTTGATGGCAACTAATTAATGAGGTTTGACAAGTAGAAATGTACATTGCTAAATATTTTTGTTTACTAAAAACTCATTACCCATAAACAGAACTATCAATGGAAACTTTTTATGTCTCCTCACCCATCCCCTTCACTTTCACATCTTGCTAAGATTTAACTGTCAGGGCTCTCTTTCTACTCTGCTTAAAAAAATAAATACATGGCACTATTTCTTGTAAAAATATGACATGGAACAAATGCAAGTCAGGTGCAAAATGTTCTCACTCGACACAATTGTATCCTGGGTTCCAGCCGTTATGCATCTGGTCCAGCTCAGGAGAGATACAGGATTCTCCTCTGATCCTCGAGTGCTAGTTTATGACAGTTGTGCCTTTTGCTTTTAATGGCAGGCTTGGGAATTTGAAATCAGCTTTCTTTAAGGATGCTTTGGTCTCATTCCATTTCCCTAGCTAGCTGTATGATACAGCTGTTATTTTGGAAAGCAATCCAATGATGTCTTGCTAAGTCAGCTCAACGTAAAGCTTGTCACCCTCCTTTAATGAATTCAGGGTTCATTGTAATTCTACTTGCATATACTCTTGGGTGGAATGAGTTCTAAACCACATGTACACGAAATGAATACATATCAAAGCATACATAGTGTTTGGTTAGAGCTCTATTTTCCAATAAGATTGTTTCTTACAACACTAAGGGTGAATTTACATAGCTAATTTTTTACACTGGTAAAGTCAGCATAAGATTAAATTTTCAGTAATGGGCAGTCCAATCCTAACTAGTGCTGTATTCAGCACTATCTGGGAGCAGGCTGGAGATCTCCTCTGGGTAAGGGGATATTTTTCCCCTTATCCTGAGTAATACCCCAGCCTGTCCTATGGGGCTACTTGGATCTCTGCCAGCTATTTAGCTGGTGGAAGTCCAGGCAGCTTGGTGGAATGCCGGCTAACCCAGGAGAGGGTTAGTATATAGTAGAGGTCTGCTGATCCTGCCCCCTCCCATTCCACCATCCCCCACACGGAAACGCCCCCGCCTTTTTGCCACCCTCCCCATCCCTGTGCCACTTGGTGGCATACTTACCTCTGCTGGTGGCCGGGCCCTTGGATACTCCTTTGGCCAGTGCAGTGGCTATTATGCTGGCCCAGCACTTCTTCTGAAAGGGAAATGAGGTCAGATTGATATTTTGAATTACGATTATAAATGTGTGTGTATAGGTACCACAGACGATGGAGATTGGAGAGGAACAGTGAAGACTAGAGAATAATAATGAATATCACCTACCTACTGTCTGAACCAGGGGTGTCCAAAGTTTTTGGCAGGAGGGCCACATTGACACTGTGTCGGGGGCCGGGAAAAAAAGAATTAATTTACATTTCAAATTTGAATAAATGTACATACGTTTACATAAATGAATATGTTAAAGATGGACTTATATGAATGAATGAAGGTCTTGCAATAGCTCAAGGCCTATAAAAGGCCTTGCACAAAGCAAGGCTGGCCTTTCCTTTTCTGCCGCTACTGCATCACAGATGTGAAATATCAAGCAGTGGAGGGAGCCCTCATCCCACAGCTCACGAGAGAGGTCAAACAGTTGCCCTCACTCTGAGAGCAGTTGCATCGGGCCAGTGTGGGCTCCAACACATCACCGGAGGGCCAGTGGTTTATTGGAGACTGGTAGCTCCCTGAGGGCCGCATTGAGAGGCCTCGAGGGCCGCAAGTGGCCCCAGGGCTGGAGTTTGGGCACCCCTGGTCTGAACCATAGATTAAATCCTTAGTTCAGAGAAACTCAGTCTGAAGGTGGGAAGGGCAAGTGCAATACAGGTTGTCCCTCCTTATCCACTGGGGTTCTGTTCCGGAACCACTGGTGGATTAAAAAAATATGTAGATAAAAAACAGTGGAAAAATAGATTTAAATATACACTTCCAGGTTTCTTGCCCCTCCATTGCCCCTAATGGAATACGATCGTGCCTTGATATCCGCAGGGGTTTGATTCTGGGACCCCCTGCTGATATAATAAAATGTGTTAAATAAAAGCGGTTTTAAAAAATTAATAACTACAATTGTGGTTTAAAAACAGCTTTTCTTACTGTTGTAGAGAGGCAGTCAGTAGTTAGAAATGCAAAGGACCCCCTGCCTTTGCCTGGCTCAGCTGAAGAATGGAATGAATGCTTGCATGACTGTTTCTCTACAACAGTAAGAAAGCAGTTTTTTACATTGTGATTTTAAAGAGATGGATTTTTTCCCCCTTCTCCAGGGATCAGCACATTCCTTCTCATTTGCAGTGGCCATTCGTGTGGAGTCAAATCCGTGTATAAAAAAATCTGTGTATAACAAGGTTGGACCTGTATATATACAGGACGCAAGTATTAAAATAAAATGTGAGTGAATTGAACCAATGGCAGAGATAAGACTGGACATGACAATTATATCAGGCAGCAATGATAAATCTTCTAGTGATAAACATTGATAAACCTCAACCTTCTAATTTCCTCCAGCCCAAATCTTGACGCCAACCTTTCTTTTCTTTTTTTCCACCAATCTCTTAGCACTGTTGACATCAGTAGTTTAAATGGACAATCATGCAAATATCTGTCCAAACACTGAGGCTGTTTTGCAGCTGTGACCAAAAATAAACAATTACTTTAATTATAAGGGTAATTATAAGTACAATCCTGCTTTCATGCATGTCACCTACTTCTAAATACTGTCATTACATCTGTCAGATCAAAGCGGTAAAGCTTGCCTTGCCACATAAAATTGGTTGCTTTAGCAATCTTGCTTCTCCTGGACAAGACAAGACAGATGTGCTCCTGCTCAAAAGAACTGCAGATTGGGGTATAAGAAGCTCAGCCTGCATTGGATAGCACAGCAAATCCCCACAAAACTCAGGTTTTCATTCTAGATATCTAGCAATCAGGAAGGCATTTATCCAGCTTAGGATGGTGTGCAGCTGTTCCTAGAGAGGTCAGATTTGGCCATGGTAACACATGCTTTAGTTATATCACATTAGGATTATTGCACCCAGCATGCTTTACTGTCTTTGAAGAGTATTCAGAAACTGCAGCTGGCCCAATGCTGCAACCAAACATTTGACCAGGGCCACTTATCAAGCACAGATAACTGATTGCAATAACTATACTGTTATACTGTCCTCCAGATTGTTTCCAGGTGCAATTCAAAAGTCTGGTTTTGATCTATAAAACCTTATCTGAATTGGAGCTGGGATACCTCAAGCCATGTCTGCTCCTGTATGATCATGCCCATTTATTGAGAAATGACCCTTCTCTGCATCCCACCAATTTCTTGGGTGCACCTTGTTGCATTTCCGTGGCCCAACTTTCCTTTGAAGGCTCACCTTGCTTCTTCTCTTGGCACTCCAGTTCCAAGCAAAACCAGTGCTATCTCTGGCAGCTGATTTATCTGTGTCTTTGCCTTGTTTTAAAAAATATGTGTGTGCAAGCAATTTTGAGCTCATTGGAAAGGTAGAATACATATTCCTTAATAGTGACATGCATGTGTTTTGTGTGTTAGTCAGGTATGTGGGCAATAATGTGTCTTTGTGACCAGCTGGCACATTTGCCCCACCTCTGATGCTGCCAAATGTTCATATGGGGGGCATAAAATCTGATTTTTGCATACAGGTACGCAATTCAACATATGCAGGCTCAAATTGCATTGTTGATTTTCAGATTTTATCTTAGAAGTTGACTGCACAGTTTGATTCCAGGCACATAGACGTGGGTCAGATTTTACACTCTTACAGGAATGGATGGGAGTATCACAGGCAGGGTAAGTATGCTGGGTAGATGCACGGCCAGCCCAGCCATGAACCAACTTCATGCAACATGCATCAGTGGCAGATGGCTGGCAGTTGAGGGGGTGGTTGATTTGGGGTGCCCATCAAACAGAATCTGCTGCTATGCTATCTCCTTTCAGCCCACTGCTGCTACCTCCTTTCAGTCACTGGACACAAACCACATTAACCTGCTCCCCACTCACTAAAATTAAGCAAGAATCAGATCATCCATTTTCCTCTCTTTGCTCTGTCTTCACACAGGGTTGCAAGTTTAAAGGGAACATGTCCCTTTAAACATTAAACTGCATGCAAGGAAGAACTTTGCTACCCCCTCCTCTTGCTCCATACCCACCTGACATTTAAAGTGTAAAGGGATACATTTCCTTTAAATTTTAAACCCTTTGTGAGGACAAAACAAGGGGAAGGTGTAGCAAAGTGCCTTCCTCCTGGAGTGCTCAAAGTTTAAATGGAACTCATCCCTTAACTATCTGCTGCCACCCCTGACTCACTATTGCTGCCTTTGGGGGGGGGGGCATGCACATGCACATCTCCTTGCAAAAAATTAGCACTTTGTAGGAGGATGGAGCATGGTGAGGAATTAAGGAGCTTTCACTTTTTTGCCAGGAGAGGTGCATGCACATGCCTCCCTGGCAAAGGAAGCAGTGGAGAGTCAGGGGTGGCGTCAGGTAGTGGACCTGGCTTGCTGGCCCTGGATAGAGGTAAGTCGCTTCCAAGTGCACAGGGGAGCCAGTAAGCTTGTCATTTGTCAGATCCAAGCAAATACTAAGAAAATTGTAAAGTCACTCCAGGTCAGAAATATGGAGAATCTGTAAATATTATTACTGGATATATTGCCTAGGTTTCTCTCTCATGCCTTTTAAAATGTATTTTTTGCACATTTTTATACCATCCTTCCTCCAAGGAGCTCAGGGTGGTGTGTACATAGTTCCTTCCCTCCTTTTGTCCTCACAACAACCCTGTGAGGTAGGTGAGGCTGAGAGATAGTGACTTGCCCAAGGTCACCCAGGAAGTTTCATGGCTGAGCAGGGATTTAAACCTGGATCTTGAAGGTGTAAATCCAACTCTCAAACTACTACAACATCCTGGTTCTTTTCATTCTATGCACTTTTGGCAAGCATTATATTATGAGGTAGAGTGAAGGAAATAGATTTTTCAGACTCCAGTATTGCAGTGTTGGTTGCATAATACATTTTCTGCTGTTCAGCAGCAAAGGATTTCTGGATTTGCAAAGCATCATTTTCTAGGTAGTGATTTACTCCTCAGCTTGGTAAGTACAGTCACTGATGTAGCAAATCCGTGATGATGGCCCTTTATTCAGACTTCACATTTGCTTGATTGTGCCTAGAGATCAAAAGACAGATTTCCATTTAGAGTGGAATAGGACCCATAGCAACCACCTTCTCAGCCGATCTTAAGTTTGAGACATGTGTGCAAAAGAGAGATGAGGATTTTAGGACTTTGGTTTGAGTGTGTACATTTCTCTTTTTGAAAGGCTGAGTAAACAACCCAAAGGCCATATACTAGAGATCCAACTTCAAAGCAAGGGTCAGGGAGACTAAACAAAGAGAGGAGACGATTCCCCCAGTAATGTGAATTATTGCTTCAAATTTGGGTCAACAGTGGGGAAACACTTTGCTTTATTTCTTTAAAAAAAAAATCACTTTCTTAAAACTTTGAATGAATCTAGGAGATGAAGGGCCCAATCCTATCCAATTTTTCAGTGCCAGTGCAGCCGTGCCAATGGGGCATGCACAGCATCCTGTGGTGGGGGTGCAGTCACAGAGGCCTTCTCAAGTATGGGAACTTTTGTTCCCTTACCTCGGAGCTGCATTGTGGTTGCACCAGCACTCATCTCACAGCACACTGACAAGGCACTCAAATTGTCCAGGCAAACCATCAGTTTTTTTTTACCATTGATTAGGCGCATCATGTTGCTGGTAGGGGGCTCAAATTCCTCAGTTGCCCTACTAATAAATGACCTAACCCTCCCCAAAGTCTCGCAGCACACCTGAGGACCAGTGTGTTGAAAATAGCCATGGCACAGTGGTTGAATATAGCTGGTGTAGAGGTTCTGGAAAGAGTGAGGCTGGTGACTGCAATGCAATGCAATGCTTATTCTCCCCCTTTTTTGGGATTGCTACATTCTTCAAATCAGTGCCATGAAATCCCCCCCCCCCCAATCACTGTTTAATCGTGGCAATGTGCAGCCAGTAGTCACAGTGTTGTTTTCTTGCCAAGCCCTTAATAGGCACTTGACTGACTCTTGGTAGTTTTATTTTACCTTCTTAATATTCAGTATAATTTTGTGTGTGTGCCTGTAAATCTCAGGAGCCTGTTTGAAGGGTAAAAGTGGATGCGAGAAGTTAGATAAGAATGAGAATAATCTCTCCTGCCACAAATTGACTTTCCTCTTTGTAGCCAGAGACACTGTTTCCAGCTGCTTTTCAGCCTGTTAAATCCTTGAAAGCTTTCCTAATCCTCGTGTAGGCAGCGTCTCTGTGCGATTCCTCCCTCCCCCTGCTCCTGATTGGCGGGGCTACTCCATGGCCTAATTCAGCCAACTACTTACAGATCTGAGCTGCGATTTGAAATCGGAGCTCGGCGGACAGTTGTTTCTTCACTCCTGGCTCGCAATAGGCTGCCGGGCAGGCAGGGGACGCGGTTGGGAAACTTGACATTGTCCTAGGAACGGTCTCCCCAGAGGGGCGATCCAAGGAAGTGGGAGACGCAAACTTGTTGCCTGGCGTGTTGTTGGGGCACTTTTGGTGCACGGTGGATGGGATTTTGGGGCTTCACCCTGAAACTCTCCCTGTTTCTTGCTGGATGGATGATGGGACTCTAAACATGAGGCAGGTAAGAGGCACAAGAGCCAAAGGGCCGGGGGAGGCAAGAGCCCGAGTGATGGGTTGTTCTGTGCCTTTGCGCACAGGCGGAGCGGTGCGTGTTTGGAAAGCGGAGAGGCTCCTTTGCAAGTTGGTCTTTCAGTTGCTGCTCGCAGAGCGTTTGTGACGTCACGGGCCTGTGAATGGGGCTCCAGCCAAGTGAATGGGTTCTGAGAAGGGTCTCTCTCTCTCTCTCTCTCACCCTCACCAGAGCTTTTTTTTTTTTCTCTCGAGGATCTGGGTATCACTGCCTGGGTCTCTTCAATGCATGGTGGGAGCTGTTTGTCACTCACGCCCTGGGTTTCTGAAACGTGTAGAGGCGCCAACCAGCTTATTGAGGCTACAATCCTATCCACGCTCTTCCTGGGAATAAGCCCCATTGACTAAAATGGGATGCACTTCTGATCGGATTGGGTTCCGGGCATGCTTTTCTTACCCCCTCCCCCCATGCCTCACTATGTCATCACCTTTTTACCCACTGAACTCTTGAGCCTCTTTTCATTTATTTATTTTTAAGAGATGGTTTTTTAAAATGAAGGCAAATAGTTGTTCATCATGTAAGCTGGCTGATGTCAGAACCTTGAAAAAGGCTTATGTTTGCTTCTCTTTGGTCAAAGTTCTCGGCTATAGTAGCAGTCAAGGTATACGGTCCAGATTAAATGCTGGATGGCTGTGTGCGCTCTTCATATATGGACCTTGGTGGATGTCGTCGTTTGCTATAAAGAAACTTGTAAAATGATACATTGCTGCCAGTTCTTACTAGCAACACTTCATTTCAGGAGTGACCCGTCCAATACTAAGACCTTAAAAAGTGTGCGTGTATGATTGTGTGTGAGAGACTGTCTATCCACACACACACACACACACACACACACACACACACAGAAAGGACTACTAAAATGGAATACATAAACACAGTACTCTCTCTCTCGCACAGACACTATGTTTGTGTATTCCATTTTGGAATAAACCCTTAGACTTTAGATATATATAAATCAAAGAAAGGACTACTAAAGTGGAACTCTCTCTCTCTCTCTGTTTGTGTATTCCACTGTAGTAGTCCTTTGTGGGGGGGGGGGTTAGAAAAGGAAGAGGTTTGCAGCCCCTGTAGGGGAAACTGAACCTTTTATACAGCTTTCAATTTTTACAAAACAAAGAGAGTAAGATTTTAATTGTGACAGTGGTGGAGGCGGAGGCAGACATCATTCTCGTTAGTTTAGCTGATCATGCCTGGGAAGTTGTCCTGCCTTTGCAAGAAAAGCCATCCCTTCCTTCTCGCACTCCATCAGATCATTTTCCAAGCGATTACGGAGGAGCATCCTGGGTTTTATTGCCACCACAAGGGGGAGCTTTGGTAAGGAAGCTGTCAGTAAAGCAACGAAAAGATAGAGAAACAACAGCACACTGTTCTGTGGGGGACTTTCTCCCTTACTCAGATTTTGCCCATTGTTAGTTTTGTTCTTTAATCAAGTTCTAGATCAGATTCTGAAAGCTAAGAACAGATTAGTGTGTGTGAGAGAAAGACATGTTCCTAAGTAATACTGTATTAATTAATATGAAACAAAAAACAGCATGTGCAAGATGCTTTGCCTTGCGGTTGTGTGTCCTTTCCCCCTTAACACATGACTCCAGCTCTCAGTGCATCCTTAGTAGTGATTTCATCCACCCAGGGCAATTGCTAGATGTGCTTGCTACAGCCTTTTTAAATGATGCTTTATGTTGTTCTGAACATGACACTGGTAAAAAGACCTACAGCTCTTTTGTTGTGCTGCTCACTCACTTCTTAGCCATGGAGGTATTCATGCTCTGTGTTAGGATTCTCTCACTGTGCAGTCCTTTGCATGTTTACTCAGAAGTAAGTCCCATATGTCCAGTAGGACTTACTCCCTAAGAGTGTGTGTGTGTGTGTGTGTGTGTGTGAGAGAGAGAGAGAGAGAGAGAGAGAGAGAGAGAGATTCCAGCCTTAAAGCCATAACTCACTGTTGTCATGTGAAATGCAAGAGTGCTCTCAGAACTGATGCCAGTGTTATAGAACATCTTGCTGAAATACTGACTGACATATGCTGTGAGAGAACTTTGATGTGGTTCTTCAGTGCATGTGTCTTCCCAGGAAGATACAGTAATACATGCATTAACTCAGATGAATTATCAGACACCATGGTCTGTTCGTGTGTCTTAACATTGCAGTGGAGGAGACAGCACAGTTTTTGGACAGCACTGCTGAAAGGTAGATACAGTAAGTTAACTGCTAAGGCTTTTCAAAGAGGATTGTGTGTGTCCTATGTGTTTAACAGGTTTTTAGATGAAAGTAACTCCCATTGTTACTCCCACAGCATTCTGTGCGCTTAGGCATTTAGTCATGCTGGCCACATGACCACAGAAACTGTTCACAGACAGCGCTGGCTCTTTGCTTTAGAAACAGAGATGAGCACCACCTCTAAAGTCAGAAGCAACTAGGCTTAATGGCGGGGAAACCTTTACTGTTACCTTTAACTTCCATTTAATTATATGGGACTTGCAGTCCAATCCTATACATGTCTACTCAGAAGTAAGTCCCATTTTTGTCAATGGTGCTTACTCCCTGGTAACTGTGGATAGGACTGCAGCCTTATTCTGGTTGCTGTCATAGTCTACAGTTCTTACCACAGTTTCTAGGGGATAAGTCCCATGGAACTTAGTGAAAATTATTTTTTGAGTAAACATGTACAGTGCATTCCTGTTTAGTATTGCAAAAGAGTCTTGTGTTAAACAGGATGACAACTGCAGCTTTAGAATTAAGATGTAATTTTACATTTGTATGGCCTATCTCCTTTTTTTTTTCTTTTTTTTCTCTTCAGTTTAGGGAAATATCTGTTATATCTCTATATGCTGAACAAAATCCAATCCTCTCAGCAGATCAATAAGCTAACATTCTTCAGCAGATGGAAACAGTTCATGCATATCCTTACAGGGACTGACATTTTTTTTCTAAGGCTTATTAGATGTTTGTAGAACCCACAACCAATTCAAAAAACAGGTAGTTAAAGGCCCGGAAATGAAGCTGTCAAAAAGCCAGAGACATGAGTCAACTATTTAAATTAAAGTGTTTAAATTACATATCATAAATAAGATGACACTTGGTCAACACCTGAATTTATTTATATCTTCCAGCCAGTTTTTCCTAACATAAGAACATAAGAACAGCCCCACTGGATCAGGCCATAAGCCTATCTAGTCCAGCTTCCTGTATCTCACAGCGGCCCACCAAATGCCCCAGGGAGCACACCAGATAACAAGAGACCTGCATCCTGGTGCCCTCCCCTGCATCTGGCATTCTGACATAACCCATTTCTAAAATCAGGAGGTTGCGCATACATACATATATATGACATGTAGTGTCATAACAATGACACTACAGTTTGAATTCATTAACTTTCAGGCATAGTGATGTGTCTTCACTATGAGATGGAACCCTGTATTGCTTTGATAAATTATCTTGAGCTAGCACAGTATACAGCTACTCAAGAACAGCACAGAAGCAGAGGTCTATGCCTGGCAGCTAACTTTCCTTCCGGAAGAGCAAGAATTAGCCACAGAAATGGATTATGCCACCAATCATACTGATAAGAGTCAATCCCTGTAACCGGAGGCAAGCCAGCAGGTTCTAGCTTTGGAGGTTTGGTTGCACCACTCCAGTAGCTGCTATTATGAGGCAAGATACAAATTATTACAAACATGTGAAGCAGAAATTGGTGGAATTGGTTGCTGTTCTATATAGAGTAAAAAAAAGCCAGCATTTCTGAAAGGCACAGAAAGTATGTGTGAAGATACTTAAAATGCAAAGTTATCTTAGTATCGTATCCTTTTAAAACAATATTGGTTCTGAACATTTCAGAATAGCCTCTAAAGAATCCAGTCACCAATAATAGCCCAATACAATGCTGCCCGGAGCGCAAGGCTGCGACATGACCAAAAATGGCTGCCACTGCATCCTGAGCACTAACTGGGCAGCACTGGTAGTACCTCAGGAGAAGGAGGCTTTCATCGCCTTTTCCCAGGTAAAGCGAGTAGCCCCGCAATGGGTCTACTTAATTCTAGGTCAACCCTTGGGTTGCCATAGAATCAAGAATATTGTGAGGTGGCGGACTCCACATGGAGGCTCAGGATCTGGTGGAGTAGAGCTCCACTGGTCTTGGCTCCCACCTGCCCCGCTCCCTCTGGCACCTCCCCCCCACCCCGGAACACCTCTTCCCTGCCTCCCCTCACGCCCCCACCTACCTCTCCGCCACCCGGTGGTCTGCATGACCACAGAGCAGTGGAGCACCGGTGATCCACTGGTGCTAGCCCTGCGCCAGCTGGCACTAGGGCTTTGCAAATGTGCTTTACGGCATGTTTGCAACAGTGTGCGCCAGTGGTAAGCCAGTGCACGCTGTTTAGGATTGGGCCCTAAGCTGGTTGTAGCCTGGTTTCCAGACTAGAAAAAACAGTTTTTTCTTTCTTCAGTTGAAATACAATTTGTAGTGTGGTTATAATGTTATTTCAATGTCCTTTTCAATATAACGTTCTTCCTTATAGATGTTTTTATTTCTGTCCTTTGAACTTTCTTTGAGGAAAAGTAGCTTACATATTATAATAGAAATTTTATTTAGGGTAGAAGCACTTAAACGCCTCAAGATTTATTGAAACTGGTGGTAGCAATGGTTTACTAGAGAACTGGAGAGGGCACTGTGGCATCTTTTTTTAAGAGCCTCCAGATTCATTCCTTAATCATTAAGTATTTCTTTATGAGTTGGGGGTACTATAGTCAAATAATAAGACAAAGGAGTCTATGGTAACAATATTGTTGATCCTGTATCTGCTGACATGCAGTATTCCCTTCTATCACCCAATGACAATGAAAACTGAATTTGAATAACCCCATATATCTGCCTGTAAACAGATAGAAGTACTGTAAGTTTGATCTGTTTGCAAGTACAGTTGCATTTAAGATAATGATATTTAAAAATTCAGCACAAAGAAAGAAAAATATAGATAGGATTTGCTTAAAATTCAGAGCATTTTAGTTCCGTTGATTTCAGTGGAGGTGTTAAGCATGTGTTTAAATCCCTCTTCTATTTCAGTGGGACAGAAAAGTGCTGAACTTTGAAAATAGTGAACAAAGAGCTCTGTTGGTTTATCACAACTCTGACTGTATGAGCTTTACAAGAAAAATGAAAGATTAGTTGGGTATTTTGTAGGTGACATGCATCAAAGCTCCTAATGTTTTTTCTTTGAATAAGTTATATTGCTCCCAATTCCACTATTAAGCCATTTCTATTCTATAATTTATTCCTTTCTTTAAAAAATAAGCATGTTTTTACTTGAACCTCAGTTCTTAGGGAGAATTTCTCCCATTGTCTATTGTTACTCTGTCTCTGAAAGAAAAATGTACTATATGTCTGTGAATGTTGCTTTTGTATGTCATAGATAATACAGGAGGGGGGTGCATCGAGTCCATAGGCTGAGAGTGTATCAGTTAATTAGTGGCTGGACATTACCCAGTAGGAAGTCTGGCAAGGTTTTTATGTGTGTGTATGTGTGTGTGTTGTCTGCTTTCTTTGATCACTTGTGTGGTAAATAGACATGCAGAGTAACTATGGCAACATGTGCTGTAGGTTTGTGGGAACAGGGGAGACTCAATCACTCAACAAAGGATAGTTTGTTAGAATAGTTGGTTATGATTACAAAAAGGTTGTAACAATCAGACTATTTAAAAACATACGTTCTGGGGAGGAAAATGCACATTTATGTTACCAATTTAAAAGTGAAATATGTTTCTCTAGCTACAAAAGATTTGTTATGGTGCAAAAGGGAAACAAAAAGAAATAGAATTTCACACACAGGCACCCCGCCCCCCAGAAGTGTTCCTTTTATAAAGTGGTTGAATATCAGTGCTGGATTTAAGCACTGCAATGAAATTAAGCTTTGGCTAATGAAGAATTCAAAGAGTCATCTGAATGAATGGGGGAAACTCCCCAGCCCAGAAAGAAGCAGTTTGTGTAGACTTCTAAGTACTTCTGTCCATGCCTTCTAAAATGTGTGATCATCAAATGCCTATTTCAGTTGCCATCCTGTAGAGGTCAGACTTGAAGTTGACTGTTGCAGTGATAGCTGGATGCAAAGCAATGGGAAAATGCTAGGAGAATATCTTTCTCCATTTGTCTAGATCAGTGTTTCTCAAATTGTGAGTCAGGACCCACTAGGTGGGCTGTGAGCCAATTTCAGGGGAGTTCCCATTCATTTCAATATTTTATTTTTAATATATTAGATGATGCTTCTTGTGTACGTGACTGCATTTGGGGAAATGTGACAGATCTGTACTTTTTACAGACTACTACATATATGCTTTGAACAATGATAGTCAGTGGGACTTACTCCTGGGGAGGTTTGCAACTTCGGGTTGTTAAAAATTTTCCAGCTTGATGATTTCACTTCCAGCCATGACATAACTTCCAGATTAATGACATCACTTCTGGTGGGTCCCAACAGATTGTCATTCTAAAAAGTGGGTCCCGGTGCTAAAAGGTTTGAAAACCACTGGTCTAGATGCTCAGTATTACTACTGCTGTTCAATAAAGAGTAAAATGAATTCAATAATAATATAGTGTGAATCTAGTTGGTGTAAACAAGTGCTGGCTGTAATCTTGCATGCGGAACCAACCCAACATAAACTTTTTAGAGGGGTTTATATAAATTATATAGCTATGTGGTTTCACCTGTTCCCCCACAGAATGACTGTCAGCAGAAATTGCAGCTGAAGAATGAATTATGAATTCTCCATGCTGTGTAAAGTATACTTTATATACTTGATGATCTTTGGGAATATTTGTATTCAGGTAAAATCATGTCATACCTCTCATCAAATATATATGTAATACGACAGATAAAACTCTCTGGGACTGAGGTCTAGTTACTAGATCTCAACAGACCATCCATTCAGCAGGGATAGTGTCAGGGGCTGGCCAGGTCAACCATTGGTTGAGGGTCCACATACATCAGAGGACCAGACCAGCTAGGCTGACCAATGATAGTGGTGTCATGCTGCCTAAGAGAGTCACATGCCTAGAAACTGTCTTCATTGCAGGACATCCAGGAGATACTCTCAAAGTCAAATGAGGTAAGTGAGTAACCAGTATTGCCCACTGCTGGTAAGCTTAAGGCAGTGGCTGAATCTCTGTGCACCAGTTCAGCATTTTTCCCCATGGCCTTCAGTAATCTGACACCTACACTGTCTTTCATACATAGATTTAACTTGGGAAGCTATTAATATCTAATATACTCTGAGTGAAGGATAGATTCCAAAATGAATACTTCATTCCCAGCTTTGAAGAGCTTTGTATTTTATGGGAGTGGCAAATGAGTGCCAATTAGCTCTGGTGAGTGTAAGACAACTAGGGAACAGTAAAGTGTTGGAGGAAACTTAAAAGGTCCAGACAGTCTGCAGTTTATAAAATATCTTAGTTTTTTTAGTACATTTTTTACTCCACAGTAGAAAAGGAACTAGGCTGGTCATTGGAACACATTTACTTTGCTTGAGACTTGGATTAGAATTTTCTTGTTACATAAATACTAAGTATCAATCTAAAAGTACTTTATAAAAAAGTAGTTTTAAAAAATTACCGTGCCTCTAAAAGAGTTTGCCTGAGCTAGAAGGATCATGAAAGAAGTCTGCGCTTGAGAATTAATTTACATTGTCATAGAAATGGTTTGGTAGACTGAGTATCTATGGCTGCAATCCTAACCTCACTTTCCTGGGAGTAAGTCCCATTGAACACAATAGGACTTACTTCTGAGTAGACCTGCTTAGGATTGTGCCCTAAGTGTCTTTACTCAGAAGTAAGTCCCCATGTGTTCTGTGGCATTTATTCTGCAGTAAGTGAGTTTAGGATTGCAGCCCTAAGGCTGCTGTCCCTACACACTTTCCTGGGAGTAAGTCTTAGTTAACTAATTCAGGGTGCAATCCAAATGGTGACCTATGCTGGCCCAAGTCTCTTAGGCCGGCCTAGGAGGGTCACAAATGTGCTGTAAAGCACGTTTACGCCTCCTTGAGGGGAAGCCGGCTAGTGTTCTGAGAAGCGCTGGCCTGCGGAGGCTGGCATAAGCCTCAGAGCCGGCTTCCCCTCAGTTGCTTGTGTCGGCCCGCCTGCACCGACACAAGCGAAAAGGTAGGCGTGGGGAGGGTGGGGAGGAGGAGGACGGGAGGCGTTCCTGGACGGGGGGGGGAGTGTGGGCGATGGGCAGCCCTGGGGGCAGGCAGTCGGGTGGCAGGGCTGGGATCCAGCAGTTATGCCAGATCCCAACCCCTATTCCTGGGGAGAAAGGAGCAGCTTCAAGCCGCTCTGCTGTCCTTGGACTTGCACTACCTCCAGAGGTGGCGCAAGTCCGAGGAGACCCATTGTGGCCAGCAGCCCTTACCCAGAGGTAAGGGAAAAAGTTTCCCCTTGCCTCCGGCTGAGCCGCTTCTGGCCACAGTCCTGCGCTGGATACAGCACAAGCCTTCTGGTTTGCCTGTTCCAGTGCAGGTTAGGATTGCACCCTCAGTGGAACTAACTTCTCCACAGACATGCATCGAATCCTACTGCAAGGCTCTTATGAACTGCCAAGATTTGTTTTTCTTAATGCTGAGATGAGCAGATACTTGAAATAAAAATGAATGATCCAGAAGCTCCTTGAGTTTACTTGGCATAGGCACATGCCAATTATTCACTTCTTAAGCATCATGTCTCAGTGTAGGTCAGGGTTTTTCAAACTGGGGTGTTGCGATGCCCCAGCCTGAGGGCCCTGGCCTCTGCCCCCTTAAGGCGTAGGGGCAGTGACGAGGCAGGGGGCTATCATCTATCTTGTCTCATGGTGGGAGCTGCACCTTCAAGGGCAGGAGAAGGAAATTTGAGACAAGGGAATAAATGTGAGTACTGTCTTTACTGATGCTTCAAGACATTTAGGGTTAGATCAGCACCTCCAACAACTTCTTGCCAGATGGGGGATATCTAAAGGCCCAGGTGATCTGCTGAATTAGAATGTAAGGAGAAGAGCCTTGCTGAATCAGGCCTAGGGCCCATCTAGTCCAGCTTCTTGTAACTCGCAGTGTCCCACCGCAAATGCCTCTAGGAGCACACAGAACTGGGCACAATGCTCCAGATGTCGCATTGCCATCTATTTCTACAAAACGGCATAATAATAATGGCAGTTTTATTTTCAATCTCTTTTTTCATTATCTTGGGCCTGGAATTGGCCTTCATGGCTACCACACATTGGGTCAACACATTCATTGAGCTGTCCACCACCTGCCCAAGATCGCTATGGCTATGGAAGAACACAAGGATCACAGTTTTAGATAAAAACACTATGACAAAGTCAAGAATTCCCATGATAAAATTTCAGGAATCCATTAGAAATGTACTGTTTCCCTTTTAACAAATCTATTATGTGAGTGAGCAGTGTGAAGCTGCCTTCTTCTGAGTCAGAATATTGGTCCATCTGGGTCAGATCTGACTAGTCGAACTGCATAGCAGCTTTTCAGGATTTTATACAGGTGTCTTTCTCAGCCTGACCTGGAGATGTCATGGATGGTACCTGGAATATTTTGCTTGCAAAGCAAGTGCTCTGTCACTGAGCTATGGCACCTCCCCAAATGTATTTATGGTGGCTCCTTACATTAAGTGTGTGACACGACTGTTGCAACAGAACTACTTTCTGTGCTCTTTTGGCAACAGGAGAAGTCCTGGGTCATAAAGAAGCAACCTATGTTATAAGATTTTTCCTTTGCATTGGAGGGTTTCTGGGAGAGCAGATTGATATGGGGAGGAGATGCAGCATAGTCCAGGAGCCGTGTGGCTCTGAGCTTCTGTGCAAGCAGCACAAAATTAGTTCACACCACAACTACCATTTGCTAAGGGAAGAAGGGGCTATATTACCTTGTTGAACTCATTTGGACCAGAAAAAGAATTCTGGTTGTTGTTGTTGTTGTTGTTGTTGTTATTATTATTATTAAAATGCTGTTCCTCTACCTACTAGGGTATGAGAGGTAGCATGAAGTGTTGAATTTTCTGCACCATTTTGCTGGTTGCTAGTTAAATGTGTTTGCACAGATACAGTGTCTGTCTTTAAAAGAAGGCCTGTGAAATCCAGAGTCACCAACATTCAAGGCTTATCTCATTAAACCCTAAAGGACTATACACATTTTTAAGATTCAGTTTGGTTGTGAGCTCATAATAGTTACCCCGGAGGTCGTCTTCTGAGATATGTCCCCACCTACACTTATTGAATTCTAAGGTTATGGTTTGCTTGCTAACTGTTTTGGGTCATTTAGAGGCCAATACATTTATCTACGGAATGTGAACTCCACTTATAGATAATGCAATCCTGCTATTGTTTACATAGCCACTTATCCTGCGATAAAAGAGTGGTGAACCCAGAATGCCTGATCTTGCCGTGGGCTGTTGATTCTTGTTAAGCTCTGTGTCAACCTTGGCTTCACATACCCTAAGTATGTACATGAATTATAGGCTCAGACAAGTTGAGGATTTATTATTCCAAGATGCATTCATTTCAACCGAGTGCCAACTCTTCCCTTGGATCCTCCGATTTTGATTCACTGGGATATGAATCCACTTTGAATGTAAAAGGGAGGGATAACTTGAGGAATGGTTAATGGCTTGGACAGAGGTGGCCAACCTTTCAACTTTTGGGCTCCTAGACCTTTAATAATTGTATAGAGGAGGGAATTTCAGCAGGTGCAGCTTGTCATCTCACAGATGACAAGTTACACCTGCTGAAATTCCCTCCACCCACAATTATTACAGGTCCAGGAGACTTAAAGTTGAAAGATTGGCCACCCTGGACTAGGATAAGGCACCAAAATCATTGTATATTGTATCTGTTGTTATATAACAATAGTCTCTCTCTCTCTCTCTCTCTCTGAGTGTAATTCTGAGCGTATATTCTTCCTCCTTAAAACAGTATTACATCTTTTGGGACCGAAAAGGTGGCAATCAATGTAACTTTCAAACCTTCAAAATAAGGTTTGTTCACTTCAATAGTTTCTGATGCTAAACGTGTTAGTGACATTTTACTTTTTTGAGCAAGTACACTGAAGGAAGAGTTTTAGCTAGCAATCTGTTCCTGAGAACTACACAGAATAAAATTCAATTTCATTATGTTTTGTCTGATTAATGAAATATAGTGATATATTAAGAGAGAAAAACAGTACATTGATAACTGGGAAGACACTAATGCTTGCAGTTGACATCTGCATTGCAAAATTCTGAAGAAGAAATTACTGATTACATTAGATGGGTCAATGTGATTTGACCTAGTTTTGCTTAACTGCTTAGAAATTATGTCAGTATTACTTATGTCACTCTCTTGGGTGAGCAATTTAACATCCTTTTTGCATTGCAGTATCCTCCTAATACACAATATGTTTACATATTCTGTCATAAGATCCTTCAGGCTAAAAGACTGACGACCAAAAAAAAAAGTCACTGGCCTTCCTTTTGAGCCATGGCCTCACTTTGGGGAAAGAGTGTCGTGTTCTTTTCCAAAAAGTTCATCTGCAATTCTAAATTCTCAGGGATGTGTGCATATATCTCTTACTAAAGTTAAAGACTGAATGCAGACCATGATTGTAATTGATGAAACACCAACATCAATGGAATATTTTCTTTTTGTCTTCAGAAGAACATGCATTGATCTTCATATTGCCTTGTCTTTTTTGCTGCATATATTATTATTTTAAAGGGTTATATTGGGTATTGGAATTGTTTTCTTTCAATCTCGAGAATATAGCAGAGTTTTAACACATTATTGTAATAGTCACTAGTTAATTTGGATAGATATTGTTCTTTTTAAATTATGACAGTATGGGTGGGGTCTCATTATCTGTGAGTGATCTGTTCTTGGTCACCCCCCCCCCCCCCCACGATACAGAAAACCATCGATAATGAAATCCATGGCTTTTGGCCCCTGAAACCCTCTGAACCAGAGGTGTGTGCCGATTGCCTCTGGACCAGTGAGCCATGGCACAGTGGTTCAAAATGGCTGGCTTAGGGGTGCAACACACTCCACTTGCCAAGTGGGGAAGAGGACCTGTCCTGACAACAAAGAGTTATGGGCTGGGGCTGACTTGCACAAATCTGCCAATATGGTAGTGGTTAAGAGTTAGACCAGGAAGAATGGGTTCATATTCCCTTTCAGCCTTGAAGCTTACTGGGTGACTTGTCGGCCTGAGCCCCCTGTCCAGGCCCTCATGCAGCTGGGCTCCTGAGGACCAGAAGTGGGTTCTGTCCTGCCTTTCCTGCCCCAAGGTGCACACCAAAGGCCATGCTCATGCCTTCTAACGAATACCACCTGCCACAAGGTGGGGGTTAGCCTAGAGCTTGACCCCACTGCACTTATGTCATTGGAAGCTATGCTATAGTATTGTTTACAGTGGAGCTATTCTGGCCTGTTCTGGTCTTTTGATGAGATGAAACCAGGCTCTATTGTAATCTTTCCCTGCTTATTGAGAAATGGAAGGCTGAATTAGCTGGGGATGGGCTTCAAATATCAGGTAATGGTTGTTTATGGTTATGACCTAATCACAACTATATTTTGTATAGTTCACACTCTAGAACTCTGGAAGTTTGTTCCTGCACAGTTGTTTCTTGGTAAAATGCCAGCATCCTTAGCATTATCTCCATTATCACTAAGGGTGCAATCCACTTGTGCAATTGTGCAATCCACAATCCACTAAGGGTGCACTTTCCAGCATTGTCATAAGGGCAATGCAGCTCCAAGGTAAGGAAACAAACATCCCCTTACCTTGAGGAGGCCTCTGTGAGTGCCCCCCAAACTACACAATGCAGCACATATTCCATTGGCACAGCTATGCCAGTGCTGGAAAGTTGGTTAGGATTTGGGCCTAAGTTAAATGCAATCCACAGGTGTCCAAACATCAGCCCATTGATTTGAACAGGACTAACTCTCAGGTAAATGTGCACCGGCTTGCAATCTTAGAGTCAGGTTTCCCTTAAACTGAAATGCTGCCTTAAAAAACTTTCCAGCCAAGAATGTTTCCCAGTAGATCCACTGGCAACATGTAAAATTAATGCATTGTATGTTGTGTTTTTTTTTTAAAGTGGCAGTGGTTTGTCAGCAAACTGTAGCGATGTAATCAATCAGTCTTTCAGCAGTGTTTTGTTGCTTTAATTTTAACTGTTTATTATGGGGGTCAAAAGGTTGATAATTGCTTCGAACTAACATGGACATTACTTAACTAATATTTGTGTTGACGTTGGGACTCAATAGTCTCAGATTTTTATTTATTTTTTGCCAAGTGCTTGAGAATGAATTATTAATGCTAAAAGGAAAGGTGTTCAAGTTTATTTTGGCTGGTTTATAGCGGAGAACTCCCTCTGCTAATGATGTGCCAGACTACATATCTATAGCTAACTGCAGATTTTGAGTATTTTGCTTGTTGCTCACATTCCTCGCCCAACTTCTAATCTTTTTTCTAAATGGACTGTAGGACCAAACAGATATTTAACTTAGGCTGCAATCCTGTGCAGTTTCCTGGGAGTAAGCCCTATTAGATAAAATGACTTACTTCTGAGTAGGCATGCATAGGATTGTGCCCTTAAAGTAGTTGAGCTGTCTGGAAAATTATTATAAAGTAGGGGCCAGTCTGGTATAAAACTACCTCTAATTAATAGTACATTTCCATATAAAGAAAAGTCCACTTCCATCATCGTCCTGAAGGTCAGTATGAGTAATGAATTCCTGTTTAGAACAAATGAGGCGATGCCTGCTCTCCTCGTTTTTTGTTCTTGTAGACTATCAAAGTACATAATACTTCTAGAAAGAAAATTGGCAAAGAACTATGTAAGGCAGAAAAAAAATCACTGCTCTTTGGAATTCTTTGTGCAGTGGCATCACTAGGGCTTGCGTCATCCAGTGTGGGAGACCAGCGCATCACCCCCATGCAGTGGACGGGCAACACCCCAGGTGGTGGGTGTGGTGATCTAACATCGCCCCGCCCCCACTGGTTTTTTGGCTGTACCTTTTGTTAGAAAAAAGACATTTCAACACAGTTTGTTTCATTGCATCCTGCATGAAATTACACATTGATTGATATATAACATGATGGTATTATTTTTACAAACCGTGGTTTTACTGATTTTGGTCACTAGTGGTGTCACCTTCCCCCAGGGTGTCAACTTACTAACACCTTATTGGAGCAGCTCAAACTTTTAGCACTGGGACCCACTTTTTAGAATGACAATCTGTCCAGGACCCACTGGAAGTGATGTCATGGCCAGAAGTGACATCATAAAGCAAATTAAAATAAATAATTATAAATAAAGTAAAACAAATAATTAAGGGGAAGCCAGCTCTGTTCCACCAAGTGAATTTTCTCTGTCGCCTGCCTTCAATAACACCCTCCCAAAAAAGAATCAGTAAGATTTTCACCCCTAACCAGTACCCAGTTCAATTTAAGTTCTTATATTTCAAGCTTATCACCATCAGGACCCAACTGGCTTTAAAAGTCTGAGAGCCCAATCCTATGCCTGTCTACTCAGAAGTAAGTCCCATTATAGTCAGTGGGGCTTACTCCCAGGAAAGTATGGATAGGATTGCAGCCTAAAACAGAAAAAAATTCACCTTACCCTATCAAGTCTTTGATTCATTCTTTTTATGGGGGGGACTGCCTTCTGGAGCATTTGTTGAACTCCAGTTTCATCAAATCAGAACCATTCTGATAGTCTCACATTTCCCTTTGCCTCACCTGCCCAGCAGTCAAGGCACGTTTGCTTACTCATGAGCAAACATGACCATGTGACTTAGTTTCGCTTTCCATAGGGTTGAATACATTCACCAGCTTGGAGGTAGGGACCTCCTTCTCGGGTGTTTTTTGGGGGTTACATTCATTGGATCAGGGCCATTCTGGTGTTGTTGGATTCCTCTCAGCCTGCCCTTTCCAATGGACTAAGGCATGTTCACCTACCCAAGAGTAAACGCGCGATACGGCTTGGTTTTACTTTCCATTGGGCTCCATGCATTTTTTTGTTTTCCGGTTTTTTGCCAATAACATTTGATAGAAAGGAGATACTTCACTCCGGTTTTTTGCATTGCATTCTGCTGGACATTCCGCATCCAGTGGTATATAACATGATGGTATTTCTCCTTACCACTGCAATTTTAGCGTGTCACCCTCCCAGTGCATGCCACCCCCCTTGCCGTCACCCAGTGTGGCCCGCACCCCCCACACCCCTAGCGATGCCACTGCTTTGCAGATGGTGACTGGAGAAGTCATCCAGAATTTTGCTTGTTGTTAATACCATTTGTGTTTGCTATACTATGTGTGTTTAATTGTAATTTGCATTGATCTGTTGGTATAGACCAGAGTTTCTCCACCAGGTAGTACTTGAGGTGGTGTCCAGTGGTACGCGTGGGGGACCCCCAGGCTTCCACCGACTGGCAGCAAGATCAGCAATGCAGCATTACAAGCAGCAGTAGGAAGCTTCAGTTGGCAGGCAGAGCTCCAGCGTGTGCTTTCTGCACTCTCAAAAAAACCCTCCCATCTGCCATGAACCTCATGCTGGTGTTTGTTCCTTGCATCTGGCCTCCCAATCTGGAAATTGCCAGTTACTTCCAATAGGTTGGCCATGAGAAGTGGTACAGTGGTGGACAAACTTTGAGAAACGCTGGTATAGAACAATATCATAAACATCAAAACAGCAAGAATATTTGTGTATGAGTATTATCTCAAAATCCTTATTAATATTAATTCTTAATAATAGGATTAAAAATCTAAATCCTTATGAATAGATAACATTTGTTAAGGATTGTGGTGAAATGTGCCATATTAATTTTTTTTAAAGTTTTTTTTTTTTTTGAGGCCTCGTGGTTGGAAAGTAGCCTATATATTTTAAATACAGATATTTGCAAGATGAATCAATAGTAAGTGAGCTTGATCCTAGCCCACACTTCAGCTGCTGCAGTTCAGACAGAGGCCTGCACAGCAACAGCTGATGCACTGTCCTATCATTTTTCACTTGTCCAGCTTTCAGTAAATGCCATCTTCATGTTTAGAAGATCCAGCCACTGCTCCACTGCAATTGCCAGGATGCTGTCATCTCAGCTAAGGGGCTAGAGCTGACTATCTCTGCTCACTGCCTGTCTTGTTTGGGGATACAGGTTGAGTCTGAGGTTCCGTTCCCAGAACTCACCTGGATGGCAAAAATTGCATTAAAGCAAATCCATTTTAAAAACAATGTTCCTTTTCTAACTGATTTAAAAACAGCCTTGTTTGCCTTTATGATGTTTGACAAAGTCATTAGACAGGCAATTCATCAATCAGTGTCTCTCCAGGCACTTAGAAAGGCTTCATTCCAAGCCAGGGACTCTACCCAGAGCAAAGTGATTATCTTTCCTTTGCAAGCTCAGGGGGAAGGGAGGGGTTGCTGGCTCCGAGTGGTCTTTCTAAGTGCTTGGAGAGAGAATGATTGATGGATTGTCAGCCAACTGCCCTATCTCACATTAATGAGGCTATTGTTAAACAACTTTTTTTCTTTAATTGAAAGGGTCCTTTTCATTGCATTGAGATAGAAAAATCCATGGATAATTAGGTTATACCTATAATTGCTTGCATGACTGTCTCTCTACAACAGTAAGAAAAGCAGTTTTTTAAACTGTGGTTTTTAAAAGGATGCATTTTCACCCTTCTCTGGAAATCAGCACATTCCTTCTCATTTGCAGTGGCCATTTGTATTGAGTCAAATCTGTGTATAAAAAATCTGTGTATAACGTCGGACTTGTATATCTATGTTGGGAGATAATCTGAGTGGGCTCAGGCACATGTACAACTTTTTTTTTTCCTCTCGTATGCTGCGATTGTCCCCCTCTAGATTTCTTTCCTCATTCGTCAGTGCACAAAATGCACTGTGTGCGAGTCCTTCTCCATGGATATTTCCTTCTCCCCTCCATTCTCGATTCCCTGCCATTTTCTTTGGCAGCTCAACTGTAGCCACCTACTACTACTGCCCAGCTGGCCACCAATTCCTGCTGCTTTGTTGTTTGAAAAGAACTGCAGACTAAGCAAGGACTGAAAACAGAAATGACAGTCTTGGTGGCTGCTATAAGCTACACTTGCTGCTACTGCACTTCTATGCCCTCCCCTGCTTCCTTGTTCCTGGTGGCCAGGGAGAAGATGGAGACTGAGATGGAGTGTGGGGGGACAGTGTAAATGATGGGAGCATGTTCTGCTGCTTTCTCTAATGTGTCATTTGTTGTCCAGGATTCATTGCAGGGCTGGCCCTGCTCAGAGTTTGAGGCCTGAATAGGAACTGATTATGTTTCCTCCCATCCTTATCAAGATTGAATTCTCTTACCTTTGACTGGTGCTGGCTCCTGCTGGCCACATCCTTCTGGGGGAAGCTCTACTTTGTGCAGTAATGAAGAAATAGCAAATCTACTTCTTATTAAGAGCAAGGAAATGAGGTTCCCCCCTGCTCCTGGGCTTGAAGAATGGTTCAGTAGCTTTCTGTTGCAATACCATTTGTTTTGCTTAACACAATCTGTTAAGATCAAAGCTCTGAGAAAAGGCTGACTTGCAAGGCTAATCAGATGTATTTGAGATCATCACTAATGTTAGTGTTCAGAATCAGCATGAATACAATTCAGCTGTCATACCTGAAAGCAAGCCAGAAGTGAGAAACTCTTGAAAAGAAGGTTTAAATTGGTTTCAGTGGGAATCCTAGCATTAAGTTGCTTATTATAACAGGAAAAAGTGTCAGCTAAGATTTTTTTTCTCTTATTTTATCCAGAAAAAAGGACCAGAGGAATGGATCAAGACAAATGATCAAAGCCTCCATCAGAATTAATTTTGTTAAGTTTGTTTTTTCTGATAGCAACAATAGGCTTCAATTAACCTACTGTTCCAAACTGCATGGTAATGTCAAAAATCTGTACAGAATTTTAATGGAGTAGCAAGTTGAAGGCCTGTTTAATCTAGTTTGATTCAGGTAAAGCTGCAAAATTAAGGTCAAAGTGTTTCGCTTCACCTGTCCAGTTACAGTTGTGTAATTTAACTTTGCACCAGTGAATTTGGTCATGTTTGCTTTTTATCAAAGGTAAGGAAGCAATAGAAAGATCGTTGCTACAAGTGAACCTCCAATTGAGAATCTACCTATTTAGTATCTGATGCCTTTCCAAGAATGTACCACATTCACCAAATAATCCTTCCATTACAAACAGAGCAGTGGGAACATAATGCGCTAGATCAGTGGTTCTCACTCATTTAGCACCGGGTCCCATTTTTTAGAATGAAAATCTGTCAGGACCCACCAGAAGTGATGTCATGACTGGAAGTGACATCATCAAGCAGGAAAATTTTTCACAATCCTACCCAGTAGTAAGTCCCATTTACTATCATTGTTAAAAGAATATACGTACTAGCTTGTTAAAAGTACGGGTCTGTAACATTTCCCCAAATGCAGTCACATACCATGATAGCATCAAGTCTAATACATTAAAAATAAAATATTGAAATGAATGGGGATCTACCTGAAATTGGTTGTGACCCACCTAGTGGGTCCTGACCCACAGTTTGAGGAACACTGCGCTAGATTATGGAAAAGACATTTTTCCATCTTATAATACAAATCCAAACCAATCCAGGGAAGAACTGTAGTGCCCATAATACTCTAATTCCTAATACCTTGGAGCCTAATTCCAAGTACACTTGTTGAATTTCTGTCCTTCAGGAAGATTTTGAAGACTCAGATTATCTGTTTCATGCTCCTTCCACTGTGATCTCTTCATTTATTTATGTTTCAGTTATTCCATCTTTAGTGAAGAAGCTTCAGTAGCTATCCAATACCTGAGCTTGCTCAATTAAGAAAAAAAAAACATCCACTTGAGCTTCTCCCTTGTCCTGTGCAAGCTAATGCTTTGTTGCCGTGTTACAAAGTATACTCAGCAGTCAGGCTTGTGAATTAATCCTCACAACTAGCTATTCCTAAGTGACCCTGCAGAGTAGCACTTCCTGCACAGCTGCAGATACGAGGGACATCTCTGTCCTCTTTTTTTTTTTTAAACTGTTACTCAGTGTCTAGTAATACTTTCACCAATAGATCTGATAGCAGATCTGATAGCAGGGACTGAGCTGCAAGGACCTAGAGCCCCACAGGGATGTTCCTTAGGGCCCAATTGTATCCAGCTTTCCAGCACCAATGCAACCCTGAGGTAAGGGAAGATTTGTTCCCTTACCTTGAGGAGGCCTTTGTGACTGCCCCTCACCACAGGATACAGCACACAGCCCATTGGCACAGGTGCATCGGCACTGAAAGTTGGATAGGATTGGGCCCCAAGTTGTCTCCATAGTGTATAAAGAGGCTGTTTTAAAAGTGGTACGTTTAGCAGGAGGGGATCAACTGTCTCCATTCTTGCATAGTGTCTCTTGTTCTGTTTTGTGGTGTTCTGCATCTTTTTAGACTGTTAATCCTTTTGGAATAAAGATTGCCTTGTGAACGTTTTTGTGAAAAAAAATATTCTAATAATGTTCTCTTAAGTTGGTTGGCAAGTTTGTCTTGCTGACATGGCTGAGCCAGACAGGTAAAATGTTTTCCTGACTAGAAGGTTTGGGAACCATGATAAAGTTGGATAAGTAAACTAGTCTTCTGGCTATGAAGTGGCACTATTTCGGATGGACACCTATAAAGATAGCAATTTATGGAAAAATGTCATTTTGTGTAGTTGATTTTGGTGTGTTGAAAGATTATTGGACATAAGAACATACGAAAAGCCCTGCTGGATCTCTTCCATCTGGATCTGTTCCATCTGGCCCATCTATTCCAGCTTCCTATATCTCACAGGGACCCATCAGATGCTTCAGAGAACACTCAAGAGAACAAAATACCCATATTCTGTTGCTACTCCCTTGCATCTGGCATTCAGAGATAGGCTACCTCTAAAACCTGGAGGTTCCATACAGTCATCATGGCTTGTAACCTTTGATGGATTTTTCTTCCATAAATCTGTCCAATCCCCTTTTAAACTTCATATAAGATTGTTATCTTATGTTCCACTTAAGCTCTGCTGTGTTTCTATTTTTTAAAAATACAAATATAGAAAAATATCTGATACCTAGGAAAGGCAGAAGAACAGACTTCAGAGTGTTAGAATACAATACATGTATTACAATGTATTCAGATGCGAATAACATTTTAGAAGAAAGAAAGAAGAATGTAAGGTCATAGTTTCAGGCAGGTGTACTGAGCCGGGAATGACTTGGCGTAATTAAGGCCCGTGCAGATAGTAGACTTTTGGCAAAACTTAATTACTAATGTCCATAATTTAATGAACTAATACCTAAATTACAAACTCTACTGCGGGATTGACCAAAATGCCCAAGCTAGACCACTGCAGATTCACTGTAAGTATACCCATTTCTCCCCCAAAGACCTATTTTTGGATGCTATAAAACAAATTCTCCTAAGTATACCTGGAACTGGGCAGAGATGGGGAGGGCTGTGATAGGGTAGGATGGGCAGATTGAACTTGTGAGGGGGGAGCACTGGTATGTGCCATATCCTATCCCCCTGCCAAGGCCAGATCCACCAACATGGATCAACTTGAACTTGCACCAGTGATATCACCGACACAGGTCCAAGTTGACCCATTGCAACTGTTGGGGCTTACCCTGGGGCAAGGGGACAAATGCATCCCCAAAGGATGCAGCAGAACCCACACTGGCACCATTGCATCAGTGTGGGGGAATATTAGGACTAGTTAGGATTGGTTAGTTAGGATTGGACTGCCTGACATTTTTCTGTCCTATTTTTAAGTGCAAAACAGGAAATTGTTTCAACTTTTTCAAAGAATTACTGCCTCTAGCTATAAATCCTGTTCGGCACTTAACTTTTTGAGATGGATATGCAACTGCCTAATTTAAGTGAACATATAGTGGCTATGTTGTTTTGTCTCCTAAATTTCTTACAAAACTTATTAATGAGAAGAGAAAATGCCTTGTTTCTGATCATGGAATTGCTCTCCATTTTTGTTTTTGTTTATTTTTACTGCCCTTCCTTAAAATGCTTTATTCAGCACTTTATGTCAAGTGGGTAGTATTACTACTTCATAATAGCACTATGCCCTGAAGCTTCAAGCACTCAACATTACTATCTGTATGATTTTGCTGGCAGAATTGAAATCTACAACTTCATCAAATGAGAGCCAAAGAATATATCGTAGAAGAAAGTGGGGTGGAAGCTTATGAGCATGAGCTAAAAAAGACAATGAGCCAAAACAAACATGGTTGATAAGAATAGGAGATAAGTGTTGGTTTTTATTTAGAACTAGAGAATATATGTGTGGAGTCAGAGCTAGAGTTATGATGAATGGACTATTCTGTACACTGCAGCAGTGTGATATGAGATAACCACTTTTTATGTTCATATCTATAATATAAAAATTCAGTTGCAAAGTAGTGTTTCTTGTTAAGACAGAGTTCCACTTGAGTTTATCCCATGGGTGGTCCTCATATCATGTGTGATGTACTTGCTTCTTCAATATTTGGTTTGTTCAAACTATAATTTACCGTAACATCTGAATCAGGCAAACTATGGTAACTTGTAACTAATAGTGTCCCATGTGAAACCATGGTTTTAAATGAGCTTGCAAACCATGCCTTAGAGTGTTGTGGCATACTCACAGGGTACCATGGAATGTCCCTGGTGACCCCTCTTACCTGTTCCCCCAAGTGCCACCATCTTGGATCTCACAAAATCTTGTGAGAGTTGGGTGTGGCCGTCTTGGATCTCATGGGATTCAGTGAGAACCAAGATGGCAGTTCCTGGCTGAGCCAGGAAGAAGAGGCTGAGAGGATGTCATGACCCTTTCCTTCTCTGTTGTCTAAACATGGTACCCCAAACACAAGGGTAGCTACTGATCAGGAGTGGAATCAGAGCTAAGCCGTCTGGTACCAATGGCAATCATGGTTATCAGCTGAGAAGCTCAGGCTATCACTGTACTTTGTACCCCCATCTACAAGTGGGAGCATCTTCATAAGCTCCTGGATCATTGCAGAGTCTCTAGGGCAGTGTTTTCCTACCTTTTTCATCGCGCGGCACACCGAAAGGGCACCAAAATGGTCAGGGCACACCATCAGCGTTTTGACCACTGACACGGCACACCATGCTGTTGGTGGGGGGCTCACATCCCCCAATGGCCCTATTAAGAAATGACCCACTCCCAAATTCCCACGGCACACCTGGGGACCATTCGCAGCACACCAGTGTGCCACGGCACAGTGGTTGCAAATGGCTGCTCTAGGGCAGTGGTTCTCCAACTTCTTAGCCCAGGACTCACTTTTTAGAATAATAATCTGTCGGAACCCACTGGAAGTGATGTCATTAATCTGGAAGTGATGTCATGACCAGAAGTGACATCATCAAGTACGAAAATTTTTTAACAATCCTAGGCTGCAATCCTATCCATGCTTATGCAGGAGTAAGCCACATTGACTATCATTGTTAAAAGCATATACCTTATAGCCTGTTAAAAGTGCAGATCTCTACAAATGCAGTCACATACCACATTGGCATCAAGTCTAATATACTAAAAATAAAATATTGAAATGAATGGGAACCTTGGATCGCGACCCACCTAGTTGGGTCCCAACCCACCATTTGAGAAACAGTGCTCTAGGTGATGGCACCATGGGCTGGTGGAAAAGAGAAGTTCTCACATGCTGCTTCTAAGCTTGGTGGGCCAGTGCAGGGATTTGCTCCAGGTCCTCCCTCAACCTGGCACCAGGGCTACCATTGATGTTTAGAAGCGTCCAGTAGGGATTCTCAGTCTGCAGTCCACACATGGATTATTTTTGCAGCATTTGAGAAGTTCAGTAATGGGGCTTCCATGAGGCTATTTTAGGGCAAATGACTTGTAAATCACTGTCCTAAGTAAACTGTTACAGCTGCTTCTCTTACATATGTACAGTAGTACATCAAGATGCTAAAGTACTAAGAAATGGGGTTTGATATGTATCTGTGGCTGTGTTCTCAACCTGTGCCCTCAACCTGTAATTTTCCACACAGTGCATCGAGTGCTTTTTGTTGCTGATTTCTGTAGCCTGGAGGTGAAGATCATACTTTGTAGCCTAGTTTTTCTTTTCTTTCTTCCAACTCTCATATAATAAAATGCATATTGATCCTTTTATGCATCTGCAAACTGAAGCACTCAATGCCCTTATTCTGACAGGAAAGTTTTCATGGAAAAAGTAAGCCTACTAGATCCTTAGTTCTTCTGTGGGGGAAAAAAAATAGTATGAGGCAAGGGGATATAAAAGCACTTGCTTTGCAAGATCTGTTTTATAGATGGAAGTCATGGACTTCAAAAGGGTTCCAGCTGCAGTGTCTTGTGGTAATATGTAGATGATATTTACATCATTGTGTCAGCCCACAGACACTGATGCTCACAATAAGCCAACCAGTGGTGTGGAGAACTGTCTTCCCCTTTGGTTGAATACCCAGAAGTAAGCTTTTCCCCCAGCCAGCTGCTTATTTTAACAAGCACTGCCTTGCACTTAATATTCCAGAACCCCCAGTGGATACCAAATCAGTGGAAAAAGCTTTAAAGACCCACTTCCAGGTTTCTTGCTCCTATTTTGTTGCCCCAGAATGTATTAGTATAGACATGATATAGCATTTAGCCACTAGATGGGGTGAATAATGAAATCCAATGAAATGAAATTATAATTATTTAACAGCTCAAAAGTAGAAAATTGGATTTTGGTGCTTCCCCCCCCCCTTGTTACAAGGCATTTAAAGACGGACCTCAGTGTCAGTGGTGAGTCAAATCAAAGGACACCAAATCAGTGAATACCGATGTCCTACCTGTATTTATTGTTGGAGGAAATTAAAAAGTTTCCTCTTTGGGGGGAAGCAGAGTAGCTTAAGCAGTGGACCCCGCCTTTGGGTTATCACCCCAGGGAACCTCCCTCACCCGGCTGACTGCTAATCAATAAAAAAGACAAAGAGGCAATGGCTTGTTAAAGTTGCAAAAAAGAAGCTATTTACTTACAGTTCCATAGAGTGTATATTTACAGCATCTGATTAGAATTGGAGGTTCAGCTAACACTTAGAGATAGCAAGGCCCTGGAGCTGCCTCGCCCTGCATGCCTTGTGCTCAAGATGGCCTGGGCATCAGAGCCCTGCTGTGCACAACTTAACAGGTCGGTGATCAGAGGACAAGAGGAAGTGCCCACAGGAGAAGGGAAGGATAAAGGGTTAGGGCCACACCCCATAAGAATCAGAGAGAACAGGTGGAAAGTTCAGAGTCACTGGGCCATAGCTTGACCCCTTCTGGACAGCAGATGGAGTTGCACCAACTCCAACATTTATAATGATTTTTGAAACACTTCTTCTGTAAGCATAGCATTTTAGGATTTCTAAGATTTGGCTATTTCTATTTTGGCAGCTGGCATTATGTCCTAACTGGATGTTTGTTAATCTTGAGTGCCAGGCTTTTAGCCTGGAGAAAGGAAGTATATAAAACTTATAAATAAATATTTTCATAAAGAGCTGTTCTGAGAGTTTAGGAATAACTCCCTTATTTATTATTTATTCATTATCCTGGCTCCAGACTGTGGAACTGTTCTGTTTTCTGCCTTTTTAAAAATCTGTACCTTATATGCCTGATAGGATTGGTCCTTGGTCTTTGCAGCACGCCTAGAAAGGTGAGGTCTAAGGTTATCAGATAGCCATCCAGTGAACCTGGATGAATTGTGTTTGTCTTATTATCCTTCAGAGTATATCTGATCTACTGCAAGACTGAAATGCTGGCTTTGTTCTTGTGAAGCCCTGTATTCTGTCCTATTGCCATATTTCTGGCTCTGTATTCCCTTGCCAGAGTATATTCAGTGACCTGATAATGTGCACCTTATTAGTTCTGGTTATGACGAGCCCAACCCCCTGACTAACTCTTCAGAGTCACAATCTTGATTCTGAAAAGTATCTGTCTTATAAAGGAACCTGTGGTTTTGAACATGGCTTTACACAATGCAGCATATGGTGAACAGTGGGTGCACAAGTATGCTTATGGGTTTGCTTTCTATGATGTCACATCTAGAAAAGGGAACTTGTACATCTGCCCAGTCATCTGGAGCCCATGTGTCTCGCTTTAGAGGTGATGGAGATGTACAAGTCATGGACTGATATCAGAGTATGCTCTGAAAAGTGGAAATGAAGTGCATTCACACACTGCTTTTTGCCATAATGTGTAACATTCAAATGTTGTACAGATTTGTATTTGATTATCTGAGCTTAGATCTGCCTCACTGTCCAGACTCTGAAACCTACTAGCTGGCCCTTGCTAATTATGAGCTAGATAGGGATAAGGCATAATTGAGGAGACTTTGACCTTATTGGCACCTGAAAAATGAGAATACAAAAGTTCAGGACAGTTACTTACATTACAGATGGTGTGTTATGATTAAATTGTCACAAGGAATAAGATGCCAATAGATAGATTAGCATGAGTCATGACCACTGAATCTTATTGGGCATAGTCTTGAGGTGTATATTTGCTGGTAGTGGGGTGTTCTCCAAGTTTAAGGAACAGTACGTGTCTTCAGATCACATGCAATCTTATGGCATACTGCATATCTGAAACTCATGTTCTGGTGGTGCAACGTGCTCTACACATCCTATACCAACTGTGACTCTCTCTGTTTTAGAGAAGGGGCTGGGTTCAGGATGTTGCTTCCATTTCCTTGATTGGCTCCAGCGAAACTCAGCAGATCTTACAAGATCTGGCTACCCCATATAGATGCAGGAAATGAGTTTACATCAGCATCGTCAAATGTGATCTGTGGGGCCCTGGTAAAGTGTATCCATTTTATACACACATGCTTCACTCACTCCCATGATCACCTGCTTTCCAATTCAATAGTGTACTGGTTGAGTCTCTATAATTCATTAATGTTGCATTTTCTTTGAATTTCCAAGAACAAGTTATTTTCTCTCTCTCTTTCTGATCTCTTTTTTTTTGAAAGCCACGATCTCTGCTTAAGTGCCTCAAGTGCTCTGCCCCATTCTATCCTATCTTCCATGTCAGGCTGCAATGCCCAATATGGAGGCTCTTTAAGTCTGCGCTGGCAAAATAGCCACTGTGTCCTTCCCACACAAGCCAAGGCACAAGCCCTCTATCCCCATGAATGAATGTCAACAGAAGGCCTTGTCTCTCCTTACTACGTATGTTGATGTTCACATGGAAGAGAAAAGAGTTACCTATGAGTAATAGCATCCAAAGTGCACAATTGAGAAATGTCCTTTAGTCTTAAACATGATATTTCTGGTAGATAGACTGAACCTTTGGCACCTGTTGATGATCCTAATGTTAGACTGTCTTTTGTCACCATATTTAGCTGTTGTAACAAGCTCACATTTTTATGTGTATGAATGTGGAGCTAAGGAAGAATCCAAGTGCATTTGTTTATATTGCATGGTCAGTGGTAAATGACTCAGAAATGTGACTCATGAACTCTTAGGGCATTTTTTTATTACAATCATACAGTCATTCAGAAGTACAAAGCTGTTTCTCACATCCTGTTTGGAGAGGAGATTTTTTTTTTTACCCTATTGGGTACTAGTGTTCTGATCTTTCCCCTACCTTTCAAGTGGTCAAACTAGAATCTAGTGCCTCACTACTGTCAGAACTTAACAATGTAGTACAAAAAGTCAATTCCTTTTTTGGTTTTGTTCCTAGTTACAAAAGGAAATCCAGTTACTGAGCAAATAACTCCAGTGATCATAAAGAAATGGTAAAAGCAGGTTATGTCAAATGGTTAAAAGGAACTTGCTGTTAGATCTTTCTTTAAAAGAAGCTAAGTTTTCTTATTCAATATTTGGCAGAGGTGAAAAGTTTTTTTGTTTTTTTTTAAATAGCCAGGGCTTTGAAAGATACATTTCTCCTAAATAAAGAAAATCTAAGTATTTCCTGGCACAACTTCTTACCTGTCTTTACATGCGTTAAGGACAATGGAAGTTTCTTTATCAAGATTAGTAAGAAAATGATGTGATTCTACAGACATCTGTTTTTGCATTGTTCTGGGACCTTAATACAGGAATTTACAACTGCATTCTATTTTATGGACTTCAAAGCAGTTCCCATACTGTTTTTGTCTGAATTCATTTTGTTTCATCACATATACTGCCATGACAGTAGAGCAGTGGTTCCCAAACTTTAGCACTGGGACCCACTTTTTTAAACAACAGTCTATCAGGACCCACTTAGGTTTACCAGACTTTTGAAAAAAAAAGAGATCTAAAAAGAAATATTTTATTTATAAGTCATAATAACCAGAAAAAAGAACCTCAAACGTTTATCTCCCTATATGTACATGTGTTTGCAAACTTCAGCTCCTTGTAGGGCAATTAGCAGTTATCTTGCAAACTGCAGGAGCTGAGCTCTTTGCAGGGTAACTAGCAATTACAGTATCTGATTTCTGAATAGCCTCAGGGCTTGAGGCAATTCGTTATCTGATCTTTCCATCAGCCTTTGGCAACCCACCAAAAATCAGGTTGCAGCCCATCAGTAGGCCCCAACCCACAATTTGGGAACTGCTGCAGTAGAGGTTTTACTTTATCTGTACAGAAATGTCAATTACAGTATTGATAATAATATGCATAGTGTCTGGTAAATGGAGCTATCTTGTTTTCCTTTGGTAATCTAATATCGCTTGTCTACTATCACATTTGCTCCTTGGGAAACAACTGCTTGTATTCTTCTATTTTGAACACTTGCAACCTGTATTTGCCATTTAAACCTTAAAGGAAGCTTCCCAAAGCAGGTAATAAATAATACATGTAGCACCCTGAGCTCCTTATAAAAAGATTAAGATAGAAACGTGTGATAAATGCTGACTGTGATAACCTATAAACAATGGTGTTTTTGCTATATATGACTTACCTGAGGAAATGTTTGTAGTTCAACAAAAGCACAAGTTGTTGCTAATTCATTTCATGGAATCCAGACATCTTTTCTTAAGAAGGCATTTCTTTTCAGGATAGTTCACATTCCCGCCCCACCAGAGCCAGCAATCTACTGTGGGTGGTAAAATATGAGCTAGTGGGGTCCATGCCCTGTTTAAAATCTGGATCCATGGGTGCTTCTGACACTGATAATGAGCAAAACAGCTCCCAGAATGCTCAAGCTATTTTCTGACCTAGTTTTCAGCTTGCAAAGAGGAGGCTTTCATGGTTGTTGAAACTGATTGGTCTGAACACAAAGTGTAGTGAAATCTCTTGTCAGTCTTATTCTCCCCCTCCCCCTCCCCGCAGCATTAGGCTGAAACAGTTAATAAGACAGAGTCTAAAGCGAGTTCAGGGTTGCTAGGCCAGGATAAATGGTAACAGAATCATAAGTAATGTGCTGTTTTTCAGCTGGTACCTGAATAAACAATAATGCTTTGCAAATGCAAAGTATAGCTCCTTTTGAATGTGAAAAAATTACATGCGTTATCTTGTTTTCATCCCGAAAGCAGCCATGCAAGGTAAGCATTATCCCCTACTGCAGACAGAGGCTGAGAATGAGTTGCTTTCCACAGGCCAACTAGTGACTTCATGGCAGAGCTAAGATTCAAACCAGGGAAGGCCTGAGCAATAGCTCAGGACCCAATCCTATCCAACTTTACAGTTCCCATGTAGTCACAATGCAGTCCCATGGTAAGGGAACGCATGTTCCCATATCTTGAGGAGGCCCCAGTGACTGCCCCTCCATTGCAGGATGCAGTGCATACTCCAATGGCACAACTGCACTGGAAAATTGGATAGGATTGGGCCTTTGGTCTCTTACAGCGCAGTCCTAACTTGTGCTGGAACAGGCAGGCCAGCAGGCCTGTGTTGTATCCAGCACAAGTTTTGGATGCTTAGGCCCAAATCCTAACCAACTTTTCAGCTATGACAGCAATGCTAATTGGGCATGTGCAGCATCCTGCAGTTGGGGGGCAGTCACAGAGGCTTCCTCAAGGTATGGGAATGTTTGTTTCTTTATCTCGGAGCTGCATTGTCCTTAAGTCAGTGCTGGAAATTTGGTTAGGATTGCGCCCTGGGGCAAGAGGAATCGTTTCCGCTTACCCTGGGTAGAGCCACTGCAGCCCCAATGGGGCTACTTGGATCTGTGCCACTGAAATTGGTGGCACAAATCCGAGCAACCGGGTGCTGGCCCGGGCTGCCTGGAACTAGGGTTAGGATCCAGCATAGCCACCGGATCCTGGCCCCACCTCCTGCTCCCCACCTGCTGGCTCCTGGAAATACCTGCCCCCTGCCCTCCTGCTGAAATGTCTCCTCTCTGCCTCCTCCCTGACCTCCCCAGACCCCTTCGGCAGAGCTCACGTTCCCCGGGGCACACAACAGTGCAGGGAGTCTTGTACACGTCCCTTGCGCTGGCCTAACTGCTTCCTGGGCTGGTGCAAGGGACTTGCACTGGCCTAACTCCAGGAACATCCTCAGAACATAGTATGACACCTGTAATCTGGAGGGATGAAATCAGTGATCAGGAGGCAGTGATCAAGAAATACTCTTTAGTAGGCAGCTTATTTTATTTTGAAGCCAGTATTTTGGATGAGTTGCTGGCTCTGGAGAATTTTCGTGTTGCCAGGGCCATCAGGAATCCATCTGGATTCATAAGCTTCTGAAAGTGGACCATACAAGTTTGTCCCCTGCCCCTGTGAAAGTAAGGGGCAGCTAAACCTAACCAGGAAGTGATCTGTCTATGGCAATGGGATGACCGTTACCCAAGCAGGTGAGATGATTCAGGTTCTTCCTAGTTTGTCTTCAGTTTGTGCATTTCCATTCCTCCTTATGATAGCTTAACTTTTTTATATCTCGTATATACGTCCTGAAGCATTTCTTGCAGAAACCCCAGAAGCCTGTTACACTGTAATGGTCACTCTTTTAAGAAAGGAAATAATAAAGGAAATCAAATTACCCTGTAAGGCAAATGAAATACAAATTGTCTCTGGGATGAATCCAGACTTCCAAGCATGTAATGCAGTTTTCATTTCACAACAACATAAAAGCAGACTTTGCAACATGAAAAATAAAACACAAGGAAGTGGTTTGTTCCTGCTGCTTCTACTTCAACATGAATTTTTTAACACCTTCATTGGAAGCCAAAAGTCTGGTGTGCATCCAAATGCTCAGGAAGATATATAGGCATTTGGTGCCACTTCTTGAAATTCATTGATTTTTGTGTTTTGCATATTGATAATGACTGTTGGCTATTCAGCACCATTTTTATATAAAACTAGAAATTGGATTTCATCCCATTTCATCTTCATCTAAACTTAGCATTGACAGGCTTTGACTTCAAAACATTGGTTTTGCAAAGTCTGGCAAAGCTAAGTTTAGATGAAGATAAAGCAGATGAGTCATCAGTGTTGGCACCAGGTTGATGGGGGCCTTGGACCAAGCCCTTCTCTGTGCCGCTGAGGCACAGCCACAGACACTCACCTGCTTTCTGATGGCACACAAGGGTGCTGATACTCGTATTAAACATCATGGCCCAGTGTGGTCAGGGATGGACCCTTTAGTGTATATCCTTGTCGACCTATGACACCAGCCCTAGGTGTAATTTCAGGGTTCAGTGGGAGGGATGCAGAAATCACAGCAAGATATATCTTGAATATATACAAGATAAAAAAAATTTTTTTAATGCATTGTAAGAACATTTGCCCCATTTTACTTTTAATATTTCCACAGTAATTGGTGATACAGTGTTCCTGATTAATCATCACATGTGATTTGAAACTGACCTACCATCCTCCCTAAATGGCACCACAGAAAGAAAAAGAACTTGGCTTTAGTATTCAGAGTACTGTTGTTTCTGCTGATTGATGAAATGCTGCAAGGAACGGATTTGAATAAACAATCATACAAATACAGTATTGAAAAGCTACGCCACTTGATATTTGCTCAGTATACCTCAGTCTTACATGAGAAAGTAGTAAAATTTTGAACTGTTGGTAGCATGACAGGTTTTGCTGGTTCAGGTCAGTCTCCCCTTACAGACATGGGAACTGAAATTCATTATTCAGCCCCGGATTAATTACACAGCAGGCTGAGCTTGCACTTGTTCAAATAATATGGCACTAAAGCCCAGTGCCCTTATTACAAGTCATCATTGTTGGGTGGGTTATGTGGATACACTGTGAGAGAATCTGATCCTTGCTGCTTTCTCACTCAATAGAGGGTGAATACTGAAAGAGAAAGGAGATAGTTTGCTTTAGTGTCGGTGACAAAAGGCAGCTGGGTTGCTGAAGCAATTTTTAGTCCTTAAACTCTGACGGAGATGAATAGGTGGAGCTGGCTTTCCTGGAATTGTAGAGCAGATTTTCCTGTTGTATTTCAGTATCAACTGTTGCAGGGTTACAAACAGTCACAGCTCTAAAGGTCCAGGATTACTGCAACTGTAAGAGGTTACCCTAGGCCTCACTGGCGTCTTACAGTCTTCTGAAGGGGATCGGTGCAATCATTTTAACAGCAATGTTTCAGCAAAAACATTTAGGCCGAAATCCATCGGTGGGTATGCTGCTTTGTATGTACGCATGACTTTGAAGAGATCTTAAATGAAGTCTTGTCATAGACAGTACTGTGTTGATTCTTTAACAACATTGTAAGTTGAATGCATGATTTCTTTGTAAAGCTAAATTGTTCCTGTTTAATAGAAGGTTTAGATAGTTCAGAATGGTTTTGCAGTACTGGTTGGCCATGCTTAGTAAATTGTGAGCGCAGTCCTCTGTTTCATCACCTGGTGATAGCTTTTCTAGACTCTTTTAAAGTTTATCAGACATATGTATTTTGTTAAATCCAGATCTAGTTCTCATTCAGTAGTAAAAGTGTCAAAGAAGGAACCAGCTAACCTTTTGTTTTGCATTGCCTATCACTTTAATCACATACATCCTCATATGCATCAAGGGTACATGTATGAAGGTCTGAGGGGAACTTATGACAAGCTTTTGTTGGACTATAGAACCTTGGCATGTTTTGTAGCATTGTCATAATGCTTTGTTTCATGCTCTTTGGATATGTGGTATATGTTCAAAAGCATATCCACAGACTTGCTCATGTAAGGTGGTATTTTAGTTGCTTTTTCGTATAGGCAGAACCAATCCATTGCAATGCATATGCTGTATAGTATATCATTTGGGTTCCAATCTCTGCTCCACCAGAGATTTATACCAGTATTTCTCAGCGTTTGCTGTACCACTTCAAATGGTCCACCTGTTTGAAGTACCACCGGAAATAACTGGTGACGACATCATCACCAGTTACTTCTGGGTTGGGAGGCCAAATGCAACACAACACCGGTAAGAGGGTCGGGGTGGATGGGAGGGCTTCTTCGAATGTGGAACAGTGTGCTTTGGAGCTCTGACTACTGAGCCAAGCCTCCTACCATTGTTTGTTGTGTTGCATTCCTGGTCTTGCTGCCATGCGGCAGGTGTCAAGGGATCCTGCGAGTACCACCAAACACCACCTCAAGTATCACTGGTGGTACCGGTACCACTAGTTGAGAAACACTGATTTATACTGTATATTTATACACTTATACAGAGATTTATATATTTATACTCTGTATGTCTCAGGAACACAAAGTATTTAAGAACTCCTCAAGTACTTATTCTGACATTGCCTCCCAGACTGGAATGCCTTTACCTCAGAGTTGGACTTTTAAGGACAAAGATTCCAATGGAAGCACCCTCCCTTCCACACACAGATGATCAGTTGAATTGCATAGCAGCTGAACTAAGAATAATATGTTCCAGAAAAGTTTCTGATGGAAGTTTGCCCAGGGATATTCTCTGGATTTTGTCTGTGAGCAACCAACAGCTAGAAGTCGCAGCTCACTGGCTTTGGGTGGGAATGTTGTGATTTATGGTATAACTGGCAAGTTGTTACATTTTATTGAGAGTTTTTAGTTAACTGCATATTTTCCAAAGCCATTGCACTTAATGTTTCACTTTGGTGACTACTATTCTTCAGCTTTTGAATTTTACTGGTGGTTATTCTGCTGAAGAATGTTTATTGGTTCCCATTCACATTTTGGGACAGTTAGCCCTTTGCATTTTCCAAACTACTTAAGCATAAAGAACTTGTCCAAAACTGGCTTAATGGTTTCTGGGTTACAGTCTTAACTGGAATAGGAAGGGTAAGTGGAGCTAGCTAGGAAGTACTGGAATCATGAAGCCTTTATTCTCCTGGAAATTAGAAGCAGACTGCAAGTATTAGAGGTGGTTTGAATGTGCATACTTTACAGCCATCCAAATGGGGTCAGCCAAGGCTTTAGGTCCATTACCACTTCAGTCCTAATGACTTCCTCTCAGACAAGCATTTTTCTCTTTAAAACATGTACACACATATGTGCACCCTTTCTCTCTCACACACGCTAACATTACATGTACTTAAATGGATGTGACATTCAAGACTCCAGGACTGGAAAGTTCCAGATGTATTCATTGTGCAAAAAGACCCAAATCCCATGTTATTTTTGGCATGGCAATGTAAGAATCAACTTTCCAAAGGTAGGGGATAACTTTTATGTTAAATATTCACATAGGTTGGCTGGGTTGTTTTGCTCTTCATGAGGCTGGCCATGATTTCTACATTCATCTACTCTGTTGACCTCATTTTATGGTCGAACTATTTTTTTCTTCCAGTCCGCTATGTGAATTGCTTTCATAGATCAGTATGTAGCAGTATGATGCATTTTGACCAAAAGCACTTTTGATTGAATCTCTGATAAGTCTGAGGTCTTGCTGATGTTTTAAAGTTTGTATAGGGCACCCTCACTAAACATCTTTTCATTCAATGTCTTTTCATTTTAGCATTGATTTGATTCCTGGTTGGGGCAATAAACAAGGAGGGAGTCACTGGGGGAAGATTTGGAAAGCTGTGTACAGCTGACAAAATGGGGTCACCTACAGCCAGCAAGGGCCTTTATGGAGCACGATAAAACAGGAAAGGCCAGTCTCTGGAGGAGGCTATTTAGACTTGACCTGGGCTTATGAGGCTGACTTGGCCAGGTCACTGACTAAGGACCAACAGAGAGCAGAGTTCAATATAATGCCAGTCTGTCAAGATCATCATCTACATGTGTGTGATATTGGCAACATTAAGTGGTGACTTGTACTTCAGCCCTACCTATACTAGCAGAATATTTGTATCATTTCACCACACCTCATATTCAAGTTAATGTTCTGCTATGCTTTGTTAAGACTGACCTTCAATGAGGGCCTGTTTACTGTAATGGATATAGTGTTGGTATGGGATGATCCAGATTGAGTCAGCTCCTGCAAAGTCTCAGACAAATAACTTACTATCAACCTTATCTACTGTATACTGGGAGGATAAAATGTGGTGTCCCCATGTCCACCATATGATAAATAATGAAGAATGTTTGATTGCCCCTGAAAGGCTCCCCTTATCTGAGGAGAATAAGGAGGCAATCCTGAGTCGCCCTTGGGCTGGCACAAGTCCCTTGCGCTGGCCCAGGAGGGTCACAAATGTGATGTAAAGCTCTTTGTGCCTCCTCGTGAGTCAGCTGGGCTGGTGCAAGGATGTGCACCAAACTGAGGAGGCTGCATTCAGTTTCTATGCCGACTCTGCTATGGAGCCTTGTGTCTGCTGAACTCAACTGTCATAAGGCTCTATGGTAGGCGGGAAGAAGTGAGGGGTTACGGGGCGGAGGAGGGTGGGTAGAGAGTGGTCCAGGGGGCGCACAAGTGTGGAGCAGGAGGCAGTGCTGGGATCCGGCTGTTATGCTGGATTATGTTCCCAAGCAGCGACTTGAAGCTGCTCTGCTCTCCTTGGACTTGCGCCACCTCCTGAGGTAGCGCATGTCCGAGAAGACCCATAGGGGCTGCAGTGGCTTACCTGAGGGTAAGGGAGTTTCCCCTTTCCCCGGGCTGAGCCACTTTGGTGCCCTATCTTGTACTGGATACAGTGCAGGCCTCCTGGCCTGCCCGTTCCCGTGCAAGATAGGGGTTGTGCTGCACGTGTTACCTATGCCAACACCTGGCCCATTTCAGATTTATGTTTCTGATTACCTCAGAACTGATTGCCTCAGAAACTAATGTTTCTGATGTTTCTGCAAATCAACCCTTCCCCATTCTGAGACTCCTTGAAGTACATGAAAGCAGAACGACTCAACATTTCATCTCACCCATGGCTTCACTTGCTGATGACAAGCATGCATTAAACTTTTTGAAGGTGTACACCTAAGAGATTGAAGCTAACATCTAAGAAATGCAGTGCGAATAAGCACATATTTAGAAATGTGCATCTCACAGGTTCATTAATCGAGCAGTCCAGATTGACTGTGTAATGTAAAGGAACTGTAGCCAATGTCTACAGTACATGTTACGAGAATGAGTGAATCTTTGGTTTGAAGCACTTTCTACTATGCCTGAAATAACTGCATCAATTTTCAGTGTAGCATTCAAAATGCAGTAGAACTGGATAGTATCACAGCCATTTTTCATGTTATGTTTGAGGCATTTGGGACCACTTTTTACAACAATAGAAGCCCTCAACACGCCTACAACCTGATACTTCATTTCAGTAGTTCTCAAAGTTTTTACAGACTGCTTCCTGATTTATAAATGCCAAAGGGTGTGGCTATAATGGTGATTGGGCAGAAGTGCTTCCCCTTCCCCCTAGCAGCAGGTTGTTTAACCCTTGATGCACTTAGCCTAATCTGCCTTGTCAGTTTTGTGAACCACCAAAAATTCAGTCATGACCCACTGGTGAGCCCAGACCCACAGAACCACTGCAATAGTATTGAAATACAATACTCTCAGGTCTTTTCTGTGGCATCTGAATCTCTGAAATGTGATCCTGAAAGTTCTTTTAACTGAGAGCTCTGAGCTAGTAGCTCATAGATTACATGACATTTCTGTGTGCTGTGGAACTACCTTAACGGCTTTGGAAGTCCTGTCACTGAATGAAGCCCAACATGCTAGGATATATGTCACAATGCCACACAAGTGCTGTCCTGTACTTTTGTGAAGATGACTCAGAAGCTGAAAGATAATGTGTAAAACTGGCTCAGCTGTGATGTAGAATTCTTTTTAAAACCGTAATTTCTTATTCAAGAACACTGTAGTTTGAGGTGCGGCCTCTATCCCATTCTCAGACTCCTCACTGATACTGAAAATTGTGGATGATCAAATCCACAATTTTCTGCCCTTTCTCCATCCAAAGGGAACCAGAGCTGTGCTGCCTTTGCTGGCTTCAGAATGGCCTGGAGAGGTGAAAAAAGCCCTCAGGAAACCGAATGTGACTCTTTTTTTGCCATATAAGGCATTCTGAGTACCGGGGAAGTCCCTGGAGGTTTAGGGAACCCACGTTGAGCCAGATCCGTGGGTGAAAAATCAACAATCTCCACCTGTAGTATGATGAATTGTACTTATTTCAAATACAACATCCCAAGAATCAAAATTTTTTCAAATTTTGATCCAACAACCCTATGTGTGATAGGCTGAAATAATTTGGCTTTGACTTTCAGCATAACTTCTCCAAGAGACAATAAATGACAGGCAACTCTGTTCTTCCTTTCATCTTCTGTAGTAAATGTGAGAGCAAAGTGATGTTTTGCAATGCTTGTATCAAAGCAACATTTAATGTTGTTTATCGCACACAGAGAGTCATTATTTTGACAAAATGAAGTTCAGATGTACCAATGCGATCCCTAGAGAGGACGAAAAAGCAAATAAACCCGATTCACGATTGCACTGCTGCATTTAAAGTTTCTTCAGGTTTGGGGGCCAATAAGTGTGAGAGCAAATGGCAAATTGTTCTAGCCCCCGTGGGACCAAAGCTTTTCTGCCCTTGCCACAAAACAAGTATGAATAAGCATTTGAGGTTGACTTGAACTTTGCCTCCATTTGTTGAACTTTTCTATGCTATTATGGTTTGGACTGAGGTTATGCATAGCGTTCCTATCACTGTAACTGCATCCTTGGGTTTAATTGTGGGGAAAAGCAGAAGGTTCAAAGAGATTTTGTTCCCAAGCTTGCTAATGAGCATAAGGCTCCCTTCACCCTTAATGAACCAAGGTTTCTGTGTGAATTTTGGGGGGAAGAGGGGAGAGGAGGGAGGCGCACAACGGAACAACGACATTACAGTGTAAAGAGTCTGCAGCTGGGCCATCTGAAGCTGTCCTTGGTTATGAGCAACAAAGCTTAAATAGATTGTACTGTGAAGAGGTACAGCTCTGTTAGTGTGAAGCAGAGCTTTTCCTTCTGCTCCACTGACCTGTCTGCTTAGAGCAGAGATAGGGTCTTGACGAGAGCTTAGGCAAGGAGAGCCACATAGGGCGACTCTTTCAAAATCATTCCATGCAACCTGATTAGCAACAGAGGAAACAAAATGAAGTTTTGGTCGTTTTCAGGGTTGATCTCTTCTGAGTGGACTGGGGAAGATGTAATGCCGCATGTTCTTGAATCCCATGCTGGGAAAAGTCATTGTCGAGTCTTGCTGCATTTTGGCTAACCTACTAAGCTACCAAAATGAATATTTGCACAGTAGAATACCCTTTGACCTTTTTTTGGCTTAAAGCAACAGAGGTTCCTGGCATATTCACCATACTGTTAAAACAAAAGGCAAGTAGTTTAGTTCCGTCTCTGTTCAACAAACACTGTGTCTCCCGTGAAATTCTTGAGAAGTAGTGCTGATATGCCATTTCCTCTTCTAAATATTTTTTTCCCTTTGTAATTTTTGAAGGTATGGATTACCATGAATGTAAAACAGCTACATAACTATGTGCACCAGAATGCAGATGACTTCTTGGGGATTTCTTATTGTATTTGTTCTTACTATTTGTATGTTTTTTTCTATATTTCCTGTTCATTTAGCCATAGATAAATATGAATACAGTGGAGTGTATGCACATGTGGGTGAGTGTCGAAGTAGATGTAAACAAAGCTTGGACCCCTTCCTCCCCTCCAAATCGACATAGCACTAATTAAAAAAATAACAAGGAGGTTTGAAGTTCTGCCTAAAAAATGGAATTCTTCTTGTTTCCACTGCTGCTCTTAAAAGTCAAAATGGATTAAGACTTTTTTTGGGGTAGATGATTCAATAATGTAACTGAAAGAAGCTGTTGCAGGAGCAACATATTGCATTGTGATGTGTTCAAGTGGGTATATGTGCTGATTTCAAAACGGTAATGTTGGTTCTGAATCATGCGAAAGCATTGCAAACATCTGCTCGCGCACTTGGCCTCTTGTGGGGAGTGAAAATGGAGACAGATGGTTTTTCTTTTAATTGAGAATGAAGGAAACATAAAAGGAAAATGGAATTTTAAATACCTTGATTGCTGGTGCACAGACAGTTTCCAAACCTTTATGTAGCCTTCCAACCTGGAGAGGTGGATAATACCGAGGAAAGTGCTGAAAGTTGACAACCCCCCATGGCTGACCCCTCTTCTCTTCCTCGCCTAATCAAATTTTACACTGTGCTTTCAGATAGCTGGTCAGCTTCCCTGGATTTCGCTGACGACACAGGAAAGCTTCGCCTGAAGATGGAAACACTGGAGTCGGAACTGACCTGCCCTATCTGTCTGGAGCTGTTTGAGGATCCGCTGCTCTTGCCTTGTGCTCACAGTCTCTGTTTCAACTGTGCACATCGCATCTTGGTCTCCCACTGTGCCACCAACGAATCAGTGGAATCTATCACCGCCTTCCAGTGCCCTACTTGCCGTTATGTCATCACCCTCAATCAACGTGGTCTAGACGGACTGAAGCGCAACGTCACGCTGCAGAATATCATCGACAGGTTTCAGAAAGCTTCAGTCAGCGGGCCCAATTCTCCTAGTGAGACTCGCCGAGAGCGGGCTTTTGATAGCAACAGTATGTCCTCCAGTGAAAAAGTTCTCTGCCAGTTCTGTGAACAAGATCCTGCTCAGGAGGCAGTGAAGACGTGTGTAACATGCGAGGTATCCTACTGTGAGGAGTGCTTAAAAGCAACTCACCCAAACAAGAAGCCATTTACTGGCCATCGTTTAATCGAGCCTATTCCGGACTCCCATATCAGAGGATTAATGTGTCTGGAGCACGAGGACGAGAAAGTTAACATGTATTGTGTGACTGATGACCAGTTAATCTGTGCCTTGTGTAAACTGGTTGGGAGACATCGTGATCACCAGGTGGCAGCTTTAAGTGAACGCTATGACAAATTAAAGGTTAGTTCTTTTTTCAAGTTTTACTTCTTTGTACAAACAAGTGTGATGTGAAATACACTTTTACTTCATTTATTGGTGATTGGTACAGTGTGCTTGCTACAGTTTTTGTACTGAACTCTCTTGTACACACCTGAAAACACTGTTCCCATTTAAAATATTGCTTCTATTTCTAATCCCATTGTTTTTCTTCTCTTCATCTCTACTGCACATGGAAAATATTTTCATGTGTATGATCTTTAAAGGATGCTTGTATTTGTCCAACCAAGGATGAAAATAGGATGAATAGTTCATACTACAGTCCCTACGCTTTGAGTCATGCACGCATGACTTACAATAAGCAAAATATTTCAAAATATGGGCTTCTTACTCTTACTCCATACTGAGTATGGAGCATCCATACTGAGAATGCATCTTTGAGTTCCATTGCAAAAACATCCATAGCATCCTGTTGGTTCCTTAAATAAATTCCTTGCTGAAAGTGAACCAAGTCCATCTCAAAGAGAAGCAATGGAGAGCAGTGTCATACTTCTGAGAGTCCATGTTCTTTTAGCAGCCACGCTGGATGCAGAGCCAGCAGACATGGGAAATGAGAGGGGAGAAGCTCCTCAGAATCCCCCTCCCTCATTCCCTTAGGGAACTGCTGCCCAGTTGTTTATGGAAAGATACAACTGACAGACTCTGAACTGAAGGCAAAAAAACACAAACCAATAGAAAGGCTGATAATTTTACAAGTGATGGGGTTTTTGTGGACATTTAAATATACCATTTATTCAAACATGTCACTTTAGAAAATGTTTCTATTAATATTGTTAGTGGTTTTAGCAAGACTGTTTCAAGGATGTTGCAAACAAAGATATAGCTTGCTTCTGTAGGGTAAAAAGGGCAGGGGGGAGAATCTGTTGCACTGTATATATCATGCCACATAATACTATAATATGATTTTAATGAGAACTTCCTTGGGTGGGGAAACTGTTTTTTTTTAAAGTACACGTTTCACAAAACATACGCAGGCTGACTTTCTAATATCTCCATTTTCTGAACTGTGTCGTTATTTTTCATACATTCGCGTATTTTAGAATGTTTCTGTATCTGCCATTTAGAGAATAGACAGTACTTTTCACACTTTAGATTGCAGTCCTATGAGTAGTTCTATGATCTTCAAGCACTGTTTAAGAAGATACTGCTGTTCTAGTGTGGATGGCAAATGAGGTATTCCTTTTGCTTACTGCTTTTTTCTTTTACTGATGCTGGTGCTTGATGCTAGTTTTGTGAGACTATTTGGATTGTGCTGTTTTCATGGCTTAGCTTGGTTTTGTTTTTTGACTTTTAAAAAAATCTTGTCGTGATCTATTTGTTGTTGTTGTGTTAGACACCCTGGGCATCCTTTTATGGATCGAAAGATGGGATAGAGTATTCGAATTAAATAAAACATAAGGCACTGTAACTGGTGTAGAAGCACAACTTCCTGTCTCATTTCGAAGCTTCAGAGCCGCCCTGGTTATAACCTTCAACACTCCTGTATTCCCTTGGATCTCTTTGTGCCCTTTGGACAATTCTGGATTGTGGGCTACAGTGTTCAGCTGTCACAAACCTCTGTATGGTAACAACCCAACAACAATTAGCTAATACCGGCTAATATTATAATGCCGTTGTACAAATTGATGGTAAGGGCACACCTGGAGTGTTGCATCCAGTTCTGCTTGCCCCATCTCAAAAAGAACATTGTGGAAATGGAAAAGGTGTAAAAGAGAGCAACTTAAATGATTACTGGGCTGCGGCACCTTTCCTATGAGGAAAGGCTACAGCGTTTGGGGCTCTTCAGTCTGGAAAAAAGGCGCCTGAGGGAGGACATGATTGAGGCATACAAAATTATACAGGGGATGGATAGAGTGGATAGAGAGATGCTCTTTTCCCTCTCACACCACAACCAGGTGACATCCACTAAAATTCAGTGTTGGGAGAGTTAGGCCAGATAAAAGAAAATATTTCTTTACTCAGCCTGTAGTTAGTCTGTGGAACTCTTTGCCACAGGATGTGGTGATGGCATCTTGTCTAGATGCCTTTAAAAGGGGATTGGAAAATTTTTTGGAGGAAAAGTCCATCATGGGTTACAAGCCATGATGTGTATGTGCAGCCTCCTGATTTTAGAAATGGGCTACATCCGAATGCCAGATGCAAGGAAGGGCACCAGGATGCAGACCTCCTGTTGTCTTGTGTGCTCCCTGGGGCATTTGGTGGGCCACTATGAGATGTAGAAAGCTGAACTAGATGGGCCTATGGCTTTATCCAGCGGGGTTGTTCTTATGGACTCCAGAAAACACTGTTAATGTGCAATTGCTGTAATTTCAAGTCTTGCCTATAACCAGTGCTTTGTGGGTTGTCCTGTCCAGTCTTCACCACCTTTATTTGGAAGTTAGTCCCATTGAGTTCAGTAGAATTTCCTTCCTCATAGGAAGCTTTTAGGTTCAGCTTCTAAATCCTACCTAGAACACTGTCATTTGTGAACAGTACATGCACTTTTAAATGGCCAGCAATGCAATCCTTTGAATGTCTACTCACAAGTAAGTCTCATTTATTTCAAAGGGATTTACTCCCAGATAAGCTAGTATTGCAACCCTGGCCTCTTAGATTAGGGGTAGAAGCAGAAGATCAATTATTTCCCCGTTATCACTTCTGTGTTAATAGTAATGAAGTCTGAAAACTTAAACCATGTAGAGTTGATGGCACTCCACATATATTTTGTCACTTCAAATTGGATACCTTCAGTACCCATGGTTAAAATGCAAAGCGTAATTCGGTTCTTAAACTTAAAATTGGTAAATCCTTAAAACTTTCTTCAGTAAAACTAAGGTAGTGAGATTGATCTAGAAATTAAACATCGCAATGTGTTTCTTAATGGATTAGAAATTGTTTTGTTTGTTTTAACCCATATGTGTGCATTTAAAAACCTGAAATATGGTCACAAACTATAACTGGTAGAACCAGGGCTGGCCTTGGGAGTCTCGGAGCCCAGTTGGAAACATTTTTTGTGGGGCCCCAGGTTCACAGTCAAGGTCTGTAGAATCTTAGATATATAATAAAATGTATAGACATTATATCTGTATGGCAGAATTGAAAGCAATCAAAATGTGGACTTGGGGCCAAATCCTACCCAACTTTCCAGTGCCGATGCAGCTGCAATGCAGCCCCAAGGTACGGGAACAAACGTGACTCCATGGAGGCTTCCGTGACTGCTCTCCCCATCACAGGATGCAGCACACATCCTGTTGGAACAGCTGCATCAAGGCTGAAAAGTTGGATAGGCTTAGGCCCTTAGACTGTGATCCTAACCATACTTTCCTGAGAGTAAGCCACATTGAACACACTAGGACTTACTTCTGAGTAGACATGCATAGGATTGTGCCCTTAGGGCCCAATAGACCCAACTTTCCAGCACTGGTGCAACCACAATGCCGCCCCAAGGTAATGGAACAAACATCCCCTTACCTTGAGGAGGCCTCTGTGACTGCCTCGCCACCTCAGGAAGCAGGGCAGGCTCCATTGGCACAGCTGCACCAGCACTGGATAGGATTGGGCCCTTTACTCATATTTCCAGGAACCACCGAATCCTAAAAAAAAAAAAAGTTTATTATTTTTGTCTTTATAACTTTTCAGAGAAATAAATTTTCATGCTATTTTATAATTAACATATTATGTAATTCAAGTACAGTAAAAACATTTTCAAAAGATAAACCGTATAAACTAAGACTAAAGAAGAAAATTAAAATTGTTGCTGTTTTCTATAAAACCTGCCATGTGGGGTTAGGTATTTGGGGTAATGTGTTGTGTGTATTTTACATTACTAGAGTAGGTTAGCCTAATGTGGGGCTCCATTAGGCCCAGTGCCCAATTGGGAGCTATTGGTCCAGTTGGCTTAAAGCTGGCCCCGAACAGGCCATCAACATTTGATCACTTTATTTGGATCCAAAGGCATCCTTCTGAGAGCAACACTCACAAGAGGACTGTTTCCAACCTAGCTGGAAAGTGTTCATAAGACAAGTGACCCCCAAATCCAGCAAATTTCTTCCATTTTCACAGTCTCTTGTGCACTTGTGCCAGTCCTTGTACAAGCTTTTTAAAAGACTTCTTTATGGTTCAAAAGAATGTGTATGGTATAACCTGCCACATACCATATTTACCATACTCCTCATTCACCATGCTTCTTGAATTATAATGCAACTCTCGATATACTGTATGACTGCAAGGAGTATTCTGCTTATACAGAAGTTCACAGAACAGCTCTATTGCCTCCTTCTGCTCAGGGCTCATTAGAACCAAACCTGTTCGTTTCTTACATTGTTTCTAATTACAAACCTATTGAGACATAAAATCATGTTGATCTTTGTTCCTAATTACAAACCTATTGAGTCATAAAATTACATTGATCTTTTGTTTTCTCTTCAAAGAGCACACTCCTGCTCAAAATAGTACAGGTGCATGCTGCGTAACAACCATTCACTTAACAACGGATTACATATATGATGGTGGTCAAAGCACAATAAAGGTTGGTTGGCAATCTTCAGTCTCGAAAGACTATGGTATAAGCCTACAGCACCTGGTATTCCTAGGCAGTCTCCCATCCAAGTGCTAACCAGGCCTGACCCTACTTAGCTTCCAAGATCAGACGAGATCAAGCATGCACAATAAAGATGCTTTTAATAAGGCAATCATGTCTCCCAGAGCCTGCAGCAGAGTGCCTGTTTACACAACAGAGTGGCTCAATGCAAAGAAGAGACAATCTATCTCCAGTAGCCTGTGCAACCAGCTAGTGTCTGTCACATAACAACAGGGATCAAGAGAACATATCTGCATCATTAAGCGGCGCACACCTATATATGCATATACTTTGGAAGTCAAAGAAGTCATGTACCATTCAGATGCTGTTCAGTGAAAATCAGCAGAAATTTCTATCAATCAATGATTCTGTACATAGTCGATATCTGAAATTGCAACCTTGAGCATACATACCTCGAACATTCCACTAAACAAATTAGAACTTCCCAACAGATAGGTCAGAATTGAACTGACCATGCAGCCAGCAAAGCATTGCTTACAGTTAAACTCTTAAGAGCTCAATCCTATCCAACATTCCAGTGCTAATACAGCTATGCCAATGAACTGTGCATCTTGTATTGAGGGAGGCATCACAAAGGCCTTCTTAAGGTAAGGGAATGTGTTCCTTTGGGGCTCCACTGTGGCTACATTGGTGCTGGAAAGTTGGATCAGATTGGGCTCTAAATGAATTTGGTATGTCTAAAAGAGCCTTGCAGATTGTGGAGAAATAAATCAAATTGTGCTGATTGTGCTACTAAAACTTGAAAACCATAAACAGCTTTAACTTAATAAGAAACTTTTTCTGCAAATGAAATACAGCGCCACCTGGATCCTACACCTGATTTTGAAGCAAGATACATTCATTTCATGTATAGCATTGTTCCTAAATGAGGTACAAGTTCATGTAAAATAAAACTCGCACACTGTCATTTGTGCCAAAATTCCCACTCACACCACATTTCACAACTGCATGAAATACAGTCCAGTCCTGAAGCAGGCAGCTTTGCTGGGTGTAGTGCTGCCAAAATGGCTACTGAGGCCACCAGAGGTTTCCTTGGGGAAAGGGGAGTGTCACCTGGGCCCAGCCCAGGTGGCCAGGGTCTCCTCAGGAGCAGGGGGTCTCCTCATGGCTAAGTCACAAGTACTACCAGGACTGGGCCCCCAGTCAAGGCATTTCCCAGGGCCTCCTGGGAGCATCAAACAGCCCTGGGGCTGGCTAAGCCAGACACAGGCTTCATAAGCAGCCTGGGCAGCCTAGGGGGAGGTCACTTCTTCCCAGGCAGCGGCAGCAGCAGTGCTGGAGGGAAGGTCAGAGGGGGTAGCAACCAGGGCCTTATTCTGCCAGTCCATGACCTGAAAGGGAACTTCACTGCTCCAGTCCTTGAGAGAACGAGCTGGGACTGGGACCCCCCAGGACCAGGACCCGCCTGGCTTCCTGGGGTGACCTCAGGAGAAGCAAGGCCACAGGCCCGAGGACTCTCAGCCAACTCTCCCCAACGCTGGCCAGCTGATCAAGGTCCAAACACTGAGGTACCTGGGGCCCTCCTGAGGACATCGGCGCTGACCCCAAACAGCAGTGCTGCAGGCAACAAACCTCTGGGGAACCCATATCCCGGGGCACCAGGCACCAGCCGGGGAGCTCTGCCTGGCAACACGAGGGGTCAAGAAGGGTTGGGGGATGACTGTAATGTGTGCCAACGGCACTACTCTATATAAGCCTAAAGGGCCTGTGATGTAACAGGTCCCATGAACGTTAAACATCTGACTCAAGTAAACGGCCTGTGCAAAGTGACTGTGTCTGTCTCCCATCCTTCTCTTCGCCGACCGCCCATCATCAACAGGGTAAGCCCTCTGCATTCAGTAGCACACCAGGGGGCTGGGTCTTTGCCCGCTATGGACATTACAGGAAGTAAGGGTGCAGCAGTCACAATGGGTCTGCTCTAGTTTGTGCCAGTTTTTTTGCCGACGCAGCTCTGTTTTGGGCTTTTCAGCCCAACATGAAGGATAGGATATAGCGGAGCATGGGTCCGCCTGTCCCTTCTCCCACCTCGCCCTTCCTTGCCCTGCTCTGCCCACTCCCTGCCTCCCCTCATCCCAAAACTACTAACTGCAGACTGGTGCAGCTGGAGTGTTGGCAGGCCCTCTACATGGTGCTGAGATTCAGCACAGACTGGTGCTGTCCAAGTGCTGGCAGCGTCTCCAGGTGACACCCAGTGCTGGCACTGGAGCTCAGTGCCGGTGTGTAGGATTGGGCCCTTACGCAGTTGCCCCACTTGTGTGTTCTGAATCCAGCTGTTTAGCTGTATAGCTTAGATGACAGTATGCACACTTCTCCTACATATTATCTCATATGAAGTGGATCTCAGTGGTACAGACTTCTAAGAGGAGGGGTAGTAGTAGTAGTAATAAAGAATTAGAAGTTTGAAAGTCCCATCTTAGACGTGGTGCCAGAGGTAAACCATACTAGGCGCAGCCATCAGTGTTGACACTGTTAGACTGGTGCTGTCTCCCAGTACCTGCACCAGCAGTGGTACAAGTTGCCCAAGAGATTGATGCTGTCACTGTGCCTGACACTCCGTCTGCAAGTGGGAACATCCACCAGAGGCTGCTGCATAATTGCAGTACTTCTGAAGCATGCTCCCATTGTATGGCAGGGGTGTTGGGAGAATCCCTTGACAGAGATGATCGTTGAGTGCTCAGGGACCTAATAGGCCATGGGGCCTAGTGAAGAACTTTTTGTCCTTGAACCTCCAACAACCTGCAGTTTTCACTGGTCCACCTTTATTAAAACCATGCTTGAGTAAAGCATGATTGTATGAACCAAATGACCTTTGATAAGTGGTTGAAATAAATGCAAGGAAATTGTATCATGTTTGTGTGTATTTTTGCATTATTCATGGTATATTGCAGTGACTTGTGTAGTGAAATATATTTTTAGCCTTCCTATAAGTTACTTTCCATCGTATGTTGGTATGTGTTGGCTGTAATGTTTTGTTATGCTTAAAATTATTACTTAAGAAAAAAACAAGTGTTAGTGTTGTAACAACCAGTGGAAAAAGTATTACACAATACTCCGTAGTGTAGACAGACTTGCAGCAACTGTTACCCTGCACATGCCCAATCTCGTCTGATCTGGGAAGCTAAGCAGGGTCAGGCCTGGTTAGTACTTGGATGGGAGACCGCGTGGGAATACCAGGTGCTATAGGCTTATACCATAGTCTTTTGAGACTGAAGGTTGCCAACCAACCAGACCTACTTATTCATTGAATTTCTGGAATCGTAATAACATTGCCAATGGTTTAAAGAAAAATTTATACAGTGTGTTTTCTGACAAAAATGATGATAAAAACTACATCTCCCACATCCCTAACTTGTGGTTTTTGACAAGTAGCTTCGGGTGTCAAGCTATGCTAATTACTTGCATCCTGTCCCAGCAGTGTTGCTAATTATTTAAACAATATTTCACCCTTCATTAACCAGAGGACAAAAGATGGCATTACAATCTAACTCCTTTTGTGGTAAAAATGAAACCATTTAATTAAGAATACTGGTACACTTGTCTAGCTGAGGTGAACATGCTATGCTGGGTTGAACAGTGAATGTAATAGCCATTGTAAAGATCTAGAAATGAGTACTAAAGGGCTAGAACATTTTCACCTTTGGCAATTAGATGTGCAATCCAGGAAAGTTCTAAAGCTGAACCATTTCAGCACTTACTAGTTCCGCTGTGGTTTTGAGAGCAGGTCTATAGTCTAGGTAATCATAGGCCTTTCTTCATGTAAGATTGCCTTTAAATATATATGAATATATAAATAGATAAAAATAATATATGTAACTATATATAGGACAAGGACATGTAATAAACCAGTGGGCTTTATATCTTCATGTGTGGTGTTGTATTCTACAAGAGAAGTTCACAAACCGGCGTATGCAGCAAAAGAAGTGGAAACAATGGTTCTCTGTTGCCAAAGAGTCACAATTTAAAGAGGTACAAGGGAGACAGCAGCAAACTGCCTGTAGAAAAGCTGCTATGATGGGATGAATAGGAGTAGTTGTTCTCCCCATTCTCAGTAGAAGAGGACCAGCCCTTCAAATGTGCCTTTGTGCTCATTAAGCAGGACTTAACATTTTCTATGTAAATTATACAGTTATTTACTGTAATAGGTCAGATTTAATTAAGTCGTATATGTGTTGCAGATTCTAGATGTATATACATATAACATCAGATGTGAATAATATGTATTTAACAGAGGTACAAAACTTTTTTTGACTTCAGATAATTACTGGCATCTTCAGAATTGGTCATCAAAATTTATTGTGATGTACCGGTTTACACACTAAGGAGTCTATTGAAAGGATTTTTTTAAAATAAGAAAGAACACTTTAGTGAGACAGAAATGACACTGGTATATAGCAAATATATCAAGGATGGTTCAGACACTACAGGTGGTACAAAATGTGGCACCAGGATGCTGGTAGGAGTAAGGCACTCAGACAGGTCATATTACACCTTACCATACGTTAGTTATGGTTACCACTTCATTTCTGGACTTGGGCTATATGGCTAGTAATAACCTTTAAAGAATAAATAACAGAGTCTAATGGATTCAGGGGACAAACTTACTAAGAAAAATCAGTAATGTGCCTAATACTTTTCTTGATGTCTTCTACTAGGACTGATATTTAGGACATATTTTTCACAATAAATGTGTCTCCTGCATCTGTTGAATTCTGTTACTGTTTTTGGTTTGTGATACTTTCCTCTTTGTTTTGCATACTAACTTTTTAACCTGGTCCCAAGTGACTTAAAGTTTTATGCTGATACTTGACTTTTTATCCATATGAACCTCCGGGTTTTAAGATCAGCTTCAGTGTCGTGCTTTCTGGCCCATCATTTGCAACTGATGTGTGGGTACCAGAACAAGATTTTTTTCAGTAGAGGCTCTGGGTCTGTGGAATGCCAGTTAGTGCCTTGTGAAGACTCCACCCTTTCAGTTTTAGGTGGTGTTTTAAAATGTGTGTATTCTGGCAAGCATCTTATGATAGTCTGCTTTTTTTTTTTTACTGTGTTCTAATGATTCTTGGAGCTCCTGTACATTTATTTTTAGCGCTTTAATTGATTTTTAGATTGCATTTCATTCATTTTTAAAACGCATGTTGCTTTGGAAAATTAGTTTTAAAAGCAGGTTATGAATGGCTTAGATAAATAAAATATGTTGTATGCTGTAATTATGTGCTATATTTAGTGCTCACTAATTCAAAACAGCTCTTCTGGCTGCCTTCCAAGGAGATGCAAGTTAGTGTGGTACCACTGAAATTTGCGAAGCTGCTCTCATTCCCATGTGGCGGAATGAATGTTGCTGTACTGTAACATGAGCAGGCAGTGTGATGTGGGGAAAGCCAGTCTGAAATGGATGCCAGTTTGTGCCTTCTTTCTTATTGGTTCAGATCTGTAAGTTTCAGCTGGACAACATTAGACACAAGTATAAGGTTGAACTTGAACCCTGAATGTCATTAAAGTAGGAGAGTTGTTGCATTTCTCTCTCATGGACCTGTCGTTTCCCAAGTCATACTGTTTAAAGAGAGATTTGTAACAACAACAACGTGGTCCAAATGTAAATTGCTGGAAAGATGCAAATATCTTTCAAGACATCTGTGTCTGTGGTACTTGGAGAGCTGCAAATTATTTCTAAAGTAAGGTTTTTTAAACTTATCAATTTTACAGTGATGAATGCACAATGGTAACTGAGTCATCGTGGGTGATCCAGATGCCATTTCTCAAGGATCTTCTTCTGCAGCAATTCTGTTAGTCACATTTTCTCTGTATCAAAACACAATACCATTTCTCTGAGAAAATCTAACTGAGATAAGCTTCCTTAGTAGCATGCGTATTGAGCTTATGCCATTTTGTAGATTGGAGAAAAAAATCTTGAGCGGCTCAACACTCCCTGCAGAAATATAAAGCGCAGGACTGCACTTTACAAACGGTTGCTAAACCAGGAAAATTACATTCTCATCCTTTAATTTTTGTTGATCTATGTAGACTATGTTCCCAGTCCTATCCAACTGCTCTGCACTGATGCAGTCATGCCAAAAGTGCATGCACTGTATTATATGGTAGAGGAACCGTTACAGAAGCCTCTTCAAGGTAGGAGAACATTTGGATAGGATTGGGCCCAGACAGCCCAATCCTGAGCTTCCTAAGCACTCACTGGAGCAGTGGTGCCAAAGCAGCTACCACTGTATCAAGTGGGCACTGAGAAGCCACGGGGAGCTATTTTGCCGGCACAGACTTGAAAGACTTCACATCAGGCCTTCAAGTGTCAGAGCTCCACTGGTCCCACCCTGTCCCACCCCAGTTCCTCCACCCGCCCTTCCCTCATTCAGCCTTCCCCTGCCCAGAGGCCACACTGCCACCCAGCGATCTCATTTATCTTCGGTGGCAGCGCGTTCTCCTTCTGACTGGCATAGGCTCAGTACTAGTACTCTCTACTCCCCAGGTGCTACATTTGGGCTTTATGGCATGTTTATGGCACCTAGCACTAGAACTGCCAGTGCTGAGGAAGCTCAGGATTTGGCCCTAAGTCTCCTTGTTTTAGCAATGAAGAATACAGCCTGCTTTAAAAAAGGGGGGGGGGGAGATATGCAGTTTCTTCCCCTCTGCAAAACTATTTGTCTATCCAGCATATGTAGCCTTTCAGTCTTAAAATATAGGTATACTTTGACGGATCATCGGATAAGACCTAATTATAATAATAGCAGAATTGCTAGATGAGACCACTACTGTCCACACTCCAGCCCACAGTTGCCTGCAAGTAACTTCCATTCAAATTTGTGGAGTGCATTGCAGCTGCTCATTATGATCTTAGCTTAAACTTGGAACATTAAGACAATCAGCAGGTAGATCCCAAGTGACTTTTTTCCTACAACCCATTTAGCATGTCAGCACATTGGTGCTTTGATGGAAGGGGAGGCCTTAAGAAAACAAAACTTCAGAAGAACATGAATTGGTTTAACATACTAGACAGTTTGAGTGAATAGGGCTTAATAAATTATTCTGTAGTGATTACCTGCACTGTGACCTGGCAGAGAGGAAGCATTTTACCATTTGTGGTAATGAGTCATCTGCTTTCTCAGCGGGGCTACAAACTCTGGGTTGCCCTGCTGCTCAAGGAAAGTCGAAAAAAATTAGCCTGTTTCCTCCAAGCCAGCATGCTGAAATCCCCAGTGAAGTATTGTTGTTTATGTAGTGTCACCATTGTCCATAGGGCTTGAAGTTTTGGAAACAAAAGACTAGGTCCTTGTTTAGAAGCTTACAGTCTAGAACTGACTATTAGGAAGACAGCAGAAATATAGTGATTTGAGTGATATGCATACTTGGGTAGCAGAAACATTTACTTTGTTTATAGATTGGGTACGTGGTCCTATAGTTGTCTTTCTTGCTATAACCCTATGTATATAATGCACAGTCCTTATCAGATTAATGTTTGGAAGGCTGATTTCAGAAAGAGTGGCAAGTTCCATTGCGGAGTCAGACTGATATATACTAGTTATGGGTACAATATACATGTGCAATCCATGCAAGTGGGTGATTTTCAGTTATTGGTCTAGACCAGGGGTGTCCAAACTTTTGGGCAGGAGGGCCACAGTATCTCTCTGACACTGTGTTGGGGGCCAGGGGAAAAAAATTAATTTACATAATAAATTTACATAAACGAATACATTGGAGATGGAACTTACATGAATGAATGAAGGTCTTGCAATAGCTCATGGCCTATTAAAGGCCTTGCACAAAGCAAGGCCAGCCTTTGCTGCCACTGCTGCATCACAGATGTGAAACAGCAAGCAGTGGAGGGAGCCCTTATCCCACAGTTCACGCGACAGGTCAAACAGTTGGCCGTCATGCTGAGAGCAGTTGCATCAGGCCAGCACGGGCTCCAGCAGGTCTCCAGAGGGCCAGAGGCTCATTGGACACTGGGAGCTTCCTGAGGGCCAGATTGGGAGTCCTCGAAGGCCACAAGTGGCCCCAGGGCCGGGGTTTGGGCACCCCTGGTCTAGACCAGTGTTCCAGTTTGTGCAAAGTGAGCTCTGAGATCAGAATAGAGCTTGTTGCAGCCGTGTGGAGGGTCATGGAGACTGCTATAAGCCTCCAGGGCCCCCTGGAAGGCTGCAGGACAGCCTCAGCTACAAGGGGATGTCCAAGGGTGCTCGCAGTGCTGCAATTGCTGTGGCCACCAGGCTGCTAACACATTGTGCCTGCAAGTACTCACAGCGGTCCCAATGTCTGAGTAGGACTTTAGGAACCACTGATCTAGACTCAAGGAACTAGACTACTTCCTATGTCCTGTTGCTGCAGTCCTTGCCACAGTAAGAAGTTTAATGCCATCCTTTTACCAGTGAGAAACTGGTAAAATTTGAAAGAGGGGTGCTGCGGGTTGTCGAATTCAGTTATTCACTAATATTTGGGGCAGATTTTGTTTAGATTCATGAAGCAGGGAATCAGGACTTGTGTCTGAAATTGCACCTCACCTGTAAAGCCATCTAGAGATGCATCTTTCAGCTTTGATCCCAAAGTATTTGTGGAGGAACCTAGGGCCACCATTTCAAAAGGCATGGAGCTGCTATGGTTCTGTCCCTCTCCATTCTTCCTGGTAATGTCAACTGAAATGCAAACCATGACATGAAGTCATCTTGCTGTAGATTTGCCTGCCCATACTGTTGACAGCTGATATTGGGAGGCTGGGGACAGAGAAGCATGCAATTGGATGACGTCTCATGATCATCCTGCATTGTATTATACTGGGTATTACCAAGTGATGGATAGAAAGAGAGGTGAATTGGCAGAAGCTCTGTACTTCTCTCTGCCCTAACAGCCGGTCTTAAGTTTAAAAAATTTGACCCATATTTCATCCTTTAATATAGTTATCACATAAATTGTGTGCTGTGTTCTGACTTCAGTTCATACATCTGGAAAATTTATTTTTGCTACACTTAGAATTAAAATGATTTTTATTTTGATTTTTCTCATTAAAACAGTAGATCTAACCCTCAGGTTATACCTAAGGAACAGAATCTAGAGGCACCTCACAGTGCTATCTGTAATCCTTTTAATTTTTTATTTAAAAAATTCAGTAACCGCCTAAAATGTGAGAAAAGAGGGAGTGGGCAGACAAGTGCAAAAGGACGACATTTCAATCATACTGAGCAAGAGAAAATAAATTATTTAAGATGCCCTCAAGAGATGGGGAAAATCATGCAATGAATAAAATGGAGACTACAGAATGCTATATATGTCTTTAGCTGCATTCTAGCATCTGACCTTTTAAACTGATTTGCTTATTTACAGTATGCATAGGTTGGGCCTACAGCAGTTTCAAGAACCACCGCTCCTACTGTAGAAATCTCAGCGCCCTATTTACCCCCTCCTCCACAGCTGCACCCCTCATTTCTAGATGTTTCTTCAGTAGCAGCATTCAGGAGCTAATTTTGATTATTTTTTTTTTAAAGGTCCTATGCTGAGAAACATCGGTACATTCCGTAGGAGGCAAACTGAGAAATTTGCAGTACATTCAGTAGGAGGCAAACTGAGAAATTTGCATTGGGGCAGAAATTAATGTCTAGGGCATTACTTTTTAACACTGGGACCCACTTTTTAAAGCGTCACTCTATCAAGACCCACTTAACTTTGAGACAAAAAAGTTTCACTTTAACTGCTACTCTAGCCCATTTTTATCCTTTTTTAGTATAGTGGGGAGACCGCCTTCTGTAGTGTTTGTTGAGCTCCGCATTCATCAGATCAGGATCATTCTGTTGACCTTAAGTTTCCCTTTGCCAGGCCTTTAATAGGTACTGAGTCACATTTGCCTGTTTGCGCCTACATGTGCACGTGCTGCTCTGTTTCAGTCTTCAGAGGACTCAATACATTTTCCTTGTCAGCTAACAGCTTGTCTGTTTCGCAACTCACCAAAAATTGGATTGCAACCCACAGTTTGAGAACCACTGGTCTAGTCCATCATCTTTCTCAAGGAGCTACCTGAGAGGTAATGTGTAGCTTTCTTACATTAAGACTACAGTCCTATGCAAGGTAAGGGAAGGAAAGCTCCTTTACCTTGAGGAGACTGGATTTCCTGCTGCTGAATGCAATACACTCGCCATTAGCATGGTTGCATTGATAGAGGGGGGCTTTAGTTCTGGCCCTTAAGTATTTTTCTCCAGTCAGATCTCTCTCCAGAGGTGTTCAGTTGCCTTTGGAGTTCTTTGTGCAGTCTACAGAGCAAGTGATTGATTATACTTGGAAATAAATTTGCCCAGAATTTGTTAAGCTGCTTGCGTCCCTGCACAAACATGACAGAGCTGATTGCTAATGGCTATTCTGAAAACAGATGTAACATCTCAGGCTTTAGGCCTCAGCAGTAGAGGAGAACAAGAAAAAGATGTTTTATTATTCAGCTGTGATTTTTTCCCATGCCGTGCTGGGAAGTGCTATCTAATAAGTGCTAACATCATAGTATTACAGAGGTTCTGTTGACAAGGACTGACTTTCAAAGGTTTTTCCTTACATTGTGCATATCATTTTCCATGTATAGAGAAAGCTGACGTGAAAAGGATGTGTTGTATAAGTATTGGGCAAATGCTTAGACGTACATTGAAAATGAAGTACTGTAGTACATTTTTTGACTTACCCGAACATTATTCAAGAGAAAATGGACAGATTAGCACAGTCAACAGTAAGATTCCCTTAATTCAATTTTACAGTGTTTAATATAACAGAAGGCTCTTCAAAGTTAGGAAGAAAAGGAGATTCAGTAGCAGGAACTGTGGCTAATGTTCTCTTTTGATGATTTATCTGTTCAATTATTTTTGAAGTTCACTGTGGCTTCAATCCAGACTGCCATTGTCTTCTTGTCTTCAGCTTTTCATTGACCTGAAACGCATCAGTTACCAAAACCAAGTGTGTGAAAACTTGAATGGCAAGGTTATTCAGGTGGTTCTTTCTGTACTTATTAATATGAGCCTCTCTGTGGTTTAATGGCCTAATTCCTCAAAGCTGGGTTAAGTTTTTGATGCTTGTTTTATCACAACATATAAAGAAATGATACAATAAGGGTTTGCAATTCTTTATAGTTAAGCAGTATTAATACTGGGTTTGCATTTCAATTTACAGTTCTAAATCAAGTTTCAGTCTGAAAAATATGGGGATATGGGATCTTGATCTGGACAGCAAATGCTTTATTATACCCAAACTGAGAATGTGAGTGATTATGGGGCCCTCGTTATCTGTGGCACCTGTTTGGAGGGTCCAGGTGGGCCCAAAAATCTGCAAGTTTATATCCGTGGGTTCTGAATCCACATATATCAAATTTTGCAGAAATGACTATATAATATTATTTTGCAGATTTTCACTTTGCTTTTCATAAAACTTGGGCAGCCCAATCCTGAGCTGCCTAAGGCGCCCAGGCTTGGTGGCACTGAGGAGGGCTGCTGCTGAATCCAGTGCCTCCCACGCTACCGTGGGAGGCACCTTGGGAGAAGGGGACGTTTGTCCCCTTCCCCCGAGTAAGGTAAACAGCCCCGCAATGGGGCTACTCACTTTACCGCCGACCTTTTACCAGTGGTAAGGTAAAGGTGCTTGTGTAGGGCATGCAGCCCTATACGAGTGCCTTGAATCCTATGGAGCAGAGCTTCGCAGATCCTCCTCCTGCCCACCCCCTGGCACGCCTCCCGTCCCGTCGGTCTCCCCTCCCTGGAATGCCTCCTCCCTGCCCCCGTGCATGCCCCCACCTCCCGTTCTGCAGCTCGGCGGTCTGGGAGACCACTGAGCGACGGAAGCTGGTCGACCGCCCTGTGCTAGCCCAGCGCTGGCAGGAGTCCGGCGGTGAGCCCCGCAAACATGCCTTACGGCACGTTTGCGACTGTGTTCGGCAACACAGAGCCGTGCTGCTGACCACAGGATTTGGATCAAAGTGGCTTATCAAACAGCTGATTTAAAATAATGCAGCAGTAAAATGCATCACAAATCAATAATAGAAACAGTGTATCTCATCTGTATAAATTATTTCAGAGATTCAAATGAATGTAAAAGCATCTTTCAATGCCACTAAATAGCAGCTCAGGAAACAACAGTAGATGAGGCCTATTGCCATCTTGCCCTTGCCACCTTAGCTACACAGGATTTGGCTGTAGCTGAATGCAAAGTGCTGACTAAGAGCCCAATCCTGACCTCGTACTGCCAGCACTCCGCTGGCGGTGAGTGTCGCAGACGTGCCATTAAGCACATTCATGGTCCTCAGCACCAATCCAGTGCCAGCTCAGCGCTGGTGGTTCACTGGTGCTCTGCCACTTGGCGGTCGCAAGGACTGCCGGGTGGTGGAGAGGTGAGTGGATGTGTGGGGTGAGGTGGGGAGAAGGCGTTCTGGGGTGGAGGAGGCGAGGACAAGGCAAGGAGGGGCCGTGCTGGGGGTGGGGCGGGAGGTAGGTGGAACAAGCAGAGCTGAGCACCACCACATCCAGAGTCTCTGTGTCAGGCCCAAGGGTTGCCACAGAATCGAGTAGCCCCATTGCGCGGGAAGGGGACAAAAGTCACCTTCTCCCAAGGTGCCGCCAGTGCTGCCTGGTTTGTGCTTAGGATGCTGCGGCAGCCATTTTTGGCACCACAGCAGCCCTGCACTCCGGGCAGCATAGGACTGGGCTGCTTGGTAGTTGTCTGGATAACATCACAGCATCTGAGCTAATTTTAAAAAAACCTTTGCAATACTTACTGTTAAAGCAATGAATTCACCTTTTCTCTCTCACTTTTTTTTTTTAAATGAAGGATAACTAAGACTGCAATCCTACAAACCTTGGTGAAAATCTCATTGAATTTAACTGGTCCTATTTCTAAGTAGACATGCATAGTGTTGTGCTGGAATATTTGTCGACTTGGTAACAGGTTCTGATTTCAGTGGAATATCCTTCCAAGTAAGTGTGCTTTGGACAACTAACCGAAGATTACTAACCCTAAATATTTTAAAGTAATAGTAATTATGTAATTACTATTACTTTAAAATATTTAATTCCCTTCATTTTTTGGATTTAACTCAGAATGCCTTCTTAAATTACCATTTTAAAATCTAATTATTCAATATAAAGCCGAGACTTACTATTTTGTTGGTTGCCTGATGCTAGACAGAACTCAGCAGTGTGTTATTTACACTCAAACATAAATATAGCATCAACTATATTAATGAGTTGTTCTTCAGCATCTACCTTTTTCTAATGCTTCTGTTGTAAGTCATAAGACCTTGTGAGTTGGTGACCTTAGCGGAAGAATTCCCACAGTTGGAACAACTGCCATTTGTATGGTGGTAATGATCTTTTTTGTTTGCTGAAGAAAAACTGCCACCCATCTCTGTGAATTAGCCATTTTTTCCCCTGTAGTTCACTTGAGATGAAGCTGCACTCTGATAGATCAGCAACTCAGTTCCGATTTTGTTACTTAGAGAAATGAAACCCAGAAACAGTACAATATTTCCAAGATGTGAAACCATCCCAAGTATTTGTCAACTTAAATGTACTGAATGCTTCATTTTGGTGTCTATTTTTTTTTTCTTAATAAAGGTCTAAGGTTGCAGTCCTAACCTCAGTTTCCTGGAAGTAAATCCCATTGAACACAATAGGACTTACATCTGTGTACACCTGCTTAGGATTGTGCCCTTAATCATTAAGCCTTCCAAAAAGGAATGTCAGTGGTTGCTATTATATGGTGAAAGTGGCTTAACTTTCCTTTAACCTCAAAAACATGTGCTTATGTTGAACTGACTGAGAATTAATTCTTATTTTGGTAGAGTCAAACTTTCTTAGCAAATCCTGTTGCTCTCTAGTTACTGAATGATCAGCCCTACAAGTCTACAAGCCCAAGCAAATAAACAAAAAGCTTTCCCATCAGTACTGTTGAGGATATATTGTGTCTAGTGCCACAGCAGTTAAAACCACTGGGAAGTTGAGAACTTAATAGATCAAGGCCATTGTGGACAAGTTAGCAAATTACACTGGTTCAGTTGTCTTCTCCCCTGACATAGTTTTTCCATGAAGAAGGAAAGACAAGTCCTGCATACCTTAGTAGTGCTTACAAGGTTGGCTGTCATTAGAGGCTGCAAACTAAAGTGTAGGAGTGTTTTTCCCCCCAAAACTGTGTGTGTGTGTGTGTGTGTGTGTGTGTGTGTGTGTGTGTGTTATGATTGTAATGAAAATGTCAAGATGTAGAAGAAACAAAGGCAGGCTCATTTTGCATATTTGTACCAGCTAATTCCTAAACACTTAACCAGAACACCAATTCATGTAGTAGTCCAAAGCGGTGGTTTTCTTGTTGGATTCTTGCTATTCACATAGTGGACTATTAATCTGCTGTCACGTCACATGTTTTCCATGGAGGAACAGGCTTCCTTCCTGAGGAGGTCTGTTAGGTCATGTAAATATATGAGTTGGGAAGCTCTCTGTGTTATAGTAGACTTGACTGCTAATCTCTCTGAAAAGACTGGGGGGGGGGGGATTCAAGGAATCCCAGTTGGTTGTAGTTTTGCATTTCAGTTGATGCACAGAAGCATTTAACAAATCTTGTATTCTCTCCTGTGTTCTATAATATCAAGGTGTGTTTTTTTTGATAATTCAAATTTAATTATATTACCTGTGCAATGTCAAAGGAGATATTTATGCAAAAACGATGCACCTTTTTAAACATCTAAACTGTAGAAAAGTTTCATCAAACCCAATTTTCACTTTGTTCTTCCTGAAATCTTTTGATGAACCCAAAACAACTTTTTTAGTGGATCTCAAGTGTTCCATGCTTGAATAGCACAGGCTACAATCCTTTCCTCACTTACCTGGAAGTAAGCCCCATTGACTATAATGGAGCTTACTTCTGAGTAGATATGGCTAGGTCACAGTCATCTACAGATATATTCTCCATGATTGTTTCTCACCTCTTAAACCCACTTCCTTTTCAGATTTTCTGGAACACAAAACTGAACATTTTCTGAAATCAATGAATGACTTTGACACTTGAGTAAGCATTCAGTGCTTGGATATAAGTGAGGCACTCTCTTAGGCCAAGTGATTCAATTCTGGAAATAGGAAAATGTTGTACCTCTTTTTTGAAACTCAAGGGATGAAGTCCACTTTGGAACAGCATCCAGTACTCCAGCAAAGGACAATTGCAAACACCATTATTTCTTCTGAGAAATAAAGTAGGGCTGTGGGGAATTAGCGGCATGGTGGCTGAGTGGTTAAAAACGCTGGACGGCTGGAAGGTCAGCAGCTTAGGAGTTCGAGACCCCGGTGCCGCGGAACAGGGTGAGCTCCAGTTACTTGCCTCAGCTCCTGCCAACCTAGCAGTTTGAAAGCATGTACATTCAAGTAGAAAAATAGGTACCACTTTGGTGGGAAGGTAACAGTGTTCCGTGCACTTTGGCGTTTAGTCATGCTGGCCACATGACCATGGAAGATGTCTTTGGACAATGCTGGCTCCCTCGGCTTAGAAATTGAGATAAGCACTGCCCCCTAGAGTCGTACACGGCTCTGCAGGGGAAACCTTTGCAGGGGAAACCTTTACCTTTATGGGGAATTCATCCTTCGTCCACCTGGACTAGCATCCAGTTGAGGGAATGGTGCTTTGTCGTTGCATCCAGAAATGGAAGCCTGAAAGCAACATCAGCCACACGTGCTCCATAATAGTAAAGGATGATAATTTCCTTGTTGACCATTCTAAAGTTGTGGTGGGATTTTTCCAGTGGCAAGAGTGTAAAGTCTGCTTTCAGAATCCAAGTCATATTTGTCATACAAATGGGAACTGGGGAGGGGGGGAATAGAAATACATATCAAGGGGATCTGATAGAATGATGGCAGTTTTAGGAAATGGGAAAAAGTCAAATTTTTCAGTTCCACATTCACATATGAACAGAATGATTGGTATGTTCAATACTATCAATGAAAGCCTCCTTATTAGTTTTAATAAGAAACACATGTTTTACATACGAACATAAGTACAGCCGCACTGGATCAGGCCTTAGGCCCATCTAGTCCAGCTTCCTGTATCTCACAGCGGCCCACCAAATGCCCCAGGGAGCACACCAGATAACAAGAGACCTCATCCTGGTGCCCTCCCTTGCATTGGCATTCTGACACAGCCCATTTCTAAAATCAGGAGGTTGCACATACACATCATGGCTTGTATCCCATAATGGATTTTTCCTCCAGAAACATGTCCAATCCCCTTTTAAAGGCATCCAGGCCAGATGCTGTCACCACATCCTGTGGCAAGGAGTTCCACAGACCAACCACACGCTGAGTAAAGAAATATTTTCTTTTGTCTGTCCTAACTCTCCCAACACTCAATTTTAGTGGATTTCCCCTGGTTCTGGTGTTATGTGAGAGTGTAAAGAGCATCTCTCTATCCACTTTATCCTTCCCCTGCATAATTTTGTATGTCTCAGTCATGTTCCCCTTCAGGCACCTCTTTTCTAGGCTGAAGAGGCCCAAACGCCATAGCTTTTCCTCATAAGGAAGGTGCCCCAGCCCAGTAATCATCTTAGTCGCTCTCTTTTGCACCTTTTCCATTTCCACTATGTCTTTTTTGAGATGTGGTGACCAGAACTGGACACTATACTCCAGGTGGGGCCTTACCATCGATTTGTACAACGGCATTATAATATTAGCCGTTTTGTTCTCAATACCTTTTCTAATGATCCGAAGCATAGAATTGGCCTTCTTCACTGCCGCCGCACATTGGGTCGACACTTTCATCAACTTGTCCACCACCACCCCAAGATCTCTCTCCTGATCTGTCACAGACAGCTCAGAACCCATTCGGCTATATGTGAAGTTTTGATTTTTTGCCCCAATGTGCATGACTTTACACTTACTTACACTGGAACACATCTGCCATTTTGCTGCCCCTTCTGCCAGTTTGAAGAGATCCTTCTGGAGCTCCTCACAATCACTTCTGGTCTTCACCACTTGGAAAAGTTTGGTTGTCTGCAAACTTAGCCACCTCACTGCTCACCCCTGTCTCCAGGTCATTTATGAAGAGGTTGAAAAGCACCGGTCCCAGGACAGATCCTTGGGGCACACCGCTTTTCACCTCTCCCCACTCTGAAAATTGCCCTTTGACACCCACTCTCTGCTTCCTGGCCTCCAACCAGGTCTCAATCCAGGAGAGGACCTGCCCTCTAATTCCCTGACTGTGGAATTTTTGATATATTCCCTGACTGTTTTTGATATAAAAGAGTCAAAATTGTCTTCTGAGAACTTGCTTGTGAGAACTTGATATTCAGGTATAATTTGCACTGCCCCTGCAAAAAATTGATGTAGGCCTTTAACTCAATTCTCTTGCATATCACAGTGTTTCCAAGAAATGGAAGAAAGGAAATCACTTGGAGATTTGCCATGCTCTGTCAAGCTCCTTTGTTCATACAGTCCCTGTAAATAAAACTGCAAGCCTCACACTTTTGAGGTCGCAAAAACTGCATGGTGGAGCATGGTAAGGAAACAGATGATCTGCCTCCTGCTTGAGTGAGTGGGAAGCGGATCAGTGCAGCTTGCATTCATGGCAGGTTGAAGGAGGTGGCAGCAGACTCAGGATGAAGGGCACCCTGAATCAGCAGCTCCCTCACTCCCCTGTCATTTGCTGCAGACAAGGGCCACGTCAGGCTGCTTCATGGTGGAGCTCTGGATTGTGTTGTAGGTATCATTAATCACAATTGCAGTTTTGTGTGTATAGGTTTGGGCCATGTCCTTATTTTCAGAAACCAAAGCTTTTTAAAGGAAACATGGGCGCAATCCTAACCCACTTTCCAGCACCCACATAAGGGCAATGCAGCTCTGAGATAAGGGAACAAACTTTCCCTTACTTTGAGGAGGCCTCCGTGAGTGCCACCCAACTGCAGGATGCAGCACGCCACCCATTGGCACAGCTATGTCAGTGCTGGAAAATTGGTTAGGACTTGGGCCTGTATTTGTTATTTTGAAGTATTCCACTTATAACGCATTTTGTTTTTTAAAATGGCATCTTAATTGGGTTTTGGTACATACCTTGCAAAAATTTACCACCCCCCAGCGAATATGTGGCACTTTGGGATTAAGTGCCACTTTACTAGAGCAGACCAAACATGCTACCTACTGTTCTTTCAAACTAAGCCAGAAGTTCTCAAATTCCTCCAAGGGAGTTGGGAAACTTGTAAGTAGTGGTGGGGGCAGGGCAGGAGTAAGGGGGGTTGCCTTGATGGTGCAGCAGCAATTGCAGCGCCACAGGGACCCAGCGACATTTTAACATACAAGGCGGTGCTGAAGCCTCCATGAGGGTCCTGGAGGCTCGCAGCTCCCTTTGTGAACTTCTGCATGCCTGCCCTGAGCTCCAGTTGCTGATCAGAGTTCACTGCTGGTTTGTGATCATGCCATCGGGGCACCTGTTCCCAGGCCACTCCCCTTAAGGGGGAATGGCCCATTTCCAGTTCTCCTGGTGGGTCGTGATCCACTGGTTTGAGAACCGCTGAGCTAAGCATTAGGTCCAGAAGGTATGCATTATCAGCAACAGCTGTTGCAGGTGGTGCAGCCTGGTTTCATGGTATCAGGATTATAGAGTCATTAAGTACCAAACCCTTCTTGGAAAAGATATCGGTATTGTGATCAGATTTGTCAGGCACTTTTGTGCCATTGAGACCTGTGACATTGTTGTTAGAGGTTTACTTGCTGCCTTGAAACCTGTATGGCAAAGACATGGAGAGAAGTTACCAAAACTCTGTCAGTGAGGCAGCTGCTTGTTTAGCTGTTTACCAGAAAGAATTCATCTGCCTTCCCCCTGCTCTTTTTCTGTTGGAAAGCCACAGCCCGTAAATCTGCAAGTCAAGTACTGGTTCTGCTGCGTGGAATGGACATGGGGGTAATGTGACCCTCTGCATAGTATTGCAGTGCATGTGTGCAGATATGCTCACAAAGCAGTCCCTGTTGTTCTATTCAGTTTGATCAGGGCATGTTAAGCGAATCAGAAGAGTGACAAATGAATGGATTTCCTGGTGCTTTGATGGCTGTCATTGACTTCAGCCTTTGTGGAATTTGTAGCATTTTTGGAAAAAACTCCTCAAGGCACGATATCTTAGGGAGCTTCCGATAATGGAAGGGAGGATATGCAGGAAGGATGGGAAGCAGGAAGACTCTTATTGGCAGGCTGCTGTCCCCACCTCTTTTTTCCACCAGAATAGTTTTACTTCCCAAATAGATTCTGCTAGTTCATGTCAGTTCTGTTAATCCATAGAAATGATTGCATACAATCACACACTTTAATGTAGCTTTCAATTGTGGGCTTCAGTTTAAAACTCATAAAACCTAATTTGTGAAACACCCTGAGATCCATTTGAAGATCAGTCTCTGTTTTATGGAGGCCCTTAGAATCTCTGTCCCTGCTCACCAGTTATAGACCCAACTTGCATGTTGAAACTCTCGGATGCTTTTTGTTCAAATAACAAAACTGAGAATATTTCAAAATAACTTCTCATAAGTATATCACTGACATATCATTTGCCCGTTGCCCCAATGTTAATATTGTATGTATTATTCTTGAAAAGGGGGGGGGGATTTCTTAAGAAAATCTACATTTCTGTTTGGACAGGATTCGAAAAGATACTAGCAATAGCATTTGGCCTCAAGGCAAAGTTTTGTTCCATCGTAAATCTTTTGTATCAGCTAGCTGAGGAGGTCTCTTGAATTCAGCCTGCCAGAAGGGAAAGCAAACAGAGAAAGGGAGGAGGTCCGGAGTTTATAGGTCAGCCATGGATTTTGTGTAATTCATTTTTGTTTTTGTTTTTTGTAGCATTAGGAATCAAAATCTGCCTGAGATTTAGGAAAAAACACTAATTTATCATAGGTTTTCCAAGTGACATGGTGGTAACGGCAGGTTTGCAAGAAGCATAAAATTGTATTCTCGGATAGCTCAGCTCAAAGAGGTTTGCATGTGCCAGTGATGCTGGGCTTTTATGTTTAGTACCTAAGGTTTTTCCAGCATTACTTAAGGCTGGAAAGTGTTCTCATTCTTTAGCACAATGAAACATTAATGAATGAAGCCTGGCCCCTTCATGCCACACCTATGGGTTTATCACCACAAGTAGGAACCTCTTCCATAGCACTTGCGATATTTCTGTCCCTTTCTGAAACACGCATATGCTTATGTAAATGTGGCTTTCCTAAAGAATTAAGGCTAAAATGAATGGGGAAATTCATACCTGCCAACTGAGAATGACAGTTCATGCATCTGAAGTGAAAGAGAGCTTATGCAGAAATAAATGTGTTAGCCTTTAAGTGCTACAGGACTCTTGGTTCTTTTTGCTGCAACATGGCTAGGCCTCCAAAAACTTAAGTGAGCTTTTTTAAATATCCATAAATGACGGGATATTGTTGAAAAAGACTTCGCCAGTCTTTTTCTGGGAACAAGAGGGAGACTAATTCAAATCCTCGGTGAACTCTTTCAATGGAATGAACATTAGCCTGACAGGTTACAGATGATGAAGATAGAAACCAGTGGTAGGTGGGCATGGGTGAACTGCCAGCAGATACTGTAGTCCAACAGAACTGTGACTGTGCAGGACTCTCCTGAGCCTCTTGGGCAGTTTGAGTGGAACGAATGTTGAAACAGCAAGGAGGAGAATGAAGTTAAAGTCCCCCTCCCCTCAAATACTGATGGCCAGGGAAGTGACTATAAGCCTAATGTGGCCAAAAAAATCGAATAAGCACAGAAGAGAACAAAGCAAGACAATCTGTTCTTTTTTCACGGAAGAATGGCATAACTGCTACAGAGGCGCCTGCAGCTAGATAGACAGCCACAGTAGTGAATTGTCTCTTTTGTCTTTCTTCACATAGGAGAACATTAAGAATATTTTACTTTCTACCTGTAGCCTTAAATGGGCCTGAAAGTTTGATATTTTACCTATATTGAGATCTGACAAGGGGAAAACTGAATATTTTTTTCCAGTAATATAAACGTGTTGCTTTTTATTACTAGTAGTACTTCCCATAACTCTGTTTCTTTTTGTTCTGATTTGTTGTTGTTGTTGTTGTTGTTTTGTCCCATTGTGATTGAGAGCTGTTCTAGCCAGTGGGAGCCCTGCATTCTGGGAAGCATCAGGCTATTCAGCCTACCTTATAGCCTTCGCTAAACTCCTGTAGTGCTCACACAGCGTTCAACTTTCTGGAACAGAAAGTTATGAGAAGATACTACTGTATTTTTAATGTTGAGTTGAGCCCTCTCTGATGCTGAGCAATACCAAATTAAAGAGGGCATAGTAGCATGGCTCAGGTCTGTCTGTGAGTCACAGACCCCTCACAGTATTCTCTGTCCCAATCATCCATGTGTTCAGTTATTCCCTAGCATCTTTAGGAAAGTATTAGTTGACAGAAATGTAATTCATGTTCTGTTCAAACCCATTTTAAATATTTTATGACACTATTGTAAAGAACAACCTTTTTGTCCATTTCTTCAGGAGGCTTCCATTTTTGTTTTGTGTTTAGAAACGCCTAATTTCTGCTATTGGGTGGAGCTGTTGTTTTTCTTCTTAGTTTAAGAAAAGATGGAAATATTGCTATATGGGAACTAAAAGTGTTGACTCCAAAATAGTAATGCATGGATATCTCCCAAAGTATTGCAGTGACTGTTTTCTACAGAGTTATTACCTTCACTTCAAAGATAAGGTGCTGTACTAAGAACTGCATGCATCTGTAAAATGTTGGTAGCAGAGCTGCAGGTCCTACATTTAGTTCTAGCTCTCTTTTGAGACTGCCACCAGTCAAAGTTAAGTATACAGGGCAGCACAATCTTAACTTGCACCGGAACAGGCAGGCCAGTGGCTTTCTCCTTACCCCGGGGTAAGAAACTTTCCCCTTACCCCGGGGAGAGCTGCAGCCGCCGCAATGGGTCTACTTGGATCTGAGCAACCTGACAAGGTGGTGAAGATCTGAGCAGAACGTTGCAGCCAGGAGCCACAATCTACCTAGGAACGGGGACTAGGATCTGGCGTCTACCGGGTCCTGTCCTCCCGTTCTCTGCCCCCCCCCTGCCCACAGACCCACCCTCCTCCACTCTGAAACACTCCTCCCCACCTCCTGCCTGCCCCCAGCCCCCGATCCCTGCACTGGGCGTGGACCTACTGTCTCCTGCTGTCGCAGAGGCTGAATTTGGCCTCCATGGCCTGGCTCACCTCCGTGAGCTGGCATGGCTTACTTCCACAGAGGCACAAGCATGCTGTATGAGCGTCCTGAGCTGGCACAGTTAGGATTGTGCCCTAAGTCTATTGACTTGTAATGGGGTAATAAAACACACTCTTAACTCTCTCTTCCACTGAAAATCAATGGGACCTAAAACTTCCTGACTGTTAGATTCTCCCCAATAACACTCACTTTCCCCATTATTCCTATTTATCATTTGATGAAAAGAAGGAAACTCTTTTGCTTTGTGCATATTTTGTTGACACACCACTACTTACCAATGAGGAAATTCATTCTCTGTGTGTTTGTGAATTTGTGCGTGTGTATGCATGTGTGCATGACCTCAGGGGAAGGCTTCCTTAAAAACAGAGAAATCCAGTTGTCAGTTGATGGAGGCTAGGGGGGAAACTCAATCAGAAAATGAGTGGATTGAGAAACATTTCAGATCTCATTGCCATGACTGTTTGTTGCATCTTTGCTATTGAACTCTCATGGCATTGGAGCAAGCCCTTTTTGCAGTATAATGTACGAGTAGTATGAGGAATGGGACTGCCATTACAGTAAAGAATGCTGCATTTGTTGTATTATGTCCCATCATGGAGGAAAAAAAAAGAGCTTAAATGTCATCTCCCCCTGGGCAAGTTTTGAATACCTAGAAAGTATATACAAAACTTTTTTTTTCTCTCAATTTGGTAACCTACAAGCTGTCACAGCATATGTATTTTCTTGCAGAGGCAAGGTTTGCTTGGTATAGCGAGGTAAAACATGAGCCTTTCATGTCTGGAGACTTGGCAGGAGACAAACAACTAGAGCTTGTCTTCTTGTTTCAGATCAGCAGCTGGTGTACAATAGGTGATTTAACAAGAGCACCTTTGCAGTTTGGCAGCCTTGTGTTTTAAATGGATAAACTACTCATTGGTTTGTGGAAAGCTTTCTTGCTGGGTCATTCACAGGCTAAGGCAGTGGTTTTCAAACTGGGGCATCACGATGGCCCAGCCTGAAGGCCCTGGCCTCTTTCCCCTTAAAGGGTGGGGGTGGGGGGAGGCAGGGAGGAGGCAGTGACATGATCCCCAGGATTGTGTTGCTCAAGGGGGCTGCAGGGACTGGGATGCACTCACCAGTCCCTGTAGCAGCCGTCCTGGGGGGCGGGGAGCCCTGCGCAAGCGTCTGCAGGGCTCCCCAGCTTGTTGGAAGTGAAAATGGAGCGATCGCGCTCCACTTCCGGTTTTGCAGATCCTGGTGATCATGTCACTGCCTTCCCCCGGCCCCCACTGTCTCCACCACCCGCACAAGGACTTACAGCGGTGCAAACTCTCCATGAGAGATTGAAAACAGCTGGGCTAAGGGTATTTTCATTCCACACAAAAACAAACAAAGAAACAGTGCCATGACTGCATCATTTCCAGCTTGGTTCCAATATGGTGCTGGATCATGTAGTTAGATAGAGGGAATATGATCATGAGAACTCTTGACTTTCCCATAGCAATTTCAGCTATGGACCCACTATGCTACCAGTCTCCAAACTGGAGAACGCTGTGTCCAGGAAAAGCCTTCCCTGTCCCGACTGGCACTTATCATTCTGCCATGGCACCCCTTCTTTTCCAACTTAATCACTGCACAGGGACACTCTGACCAGTTATTGCCCAGCATCCCAGCAGACAGTGCAGCAGGATGTCCAGGCAGATGCGACTGCCTGGAGCATCCCTGTGCAGCGATGGAGTTGGAAAAGAGGTGATGTCATGGCAAAATGGTTAGTGCTGCTCAAGGGGTGGAGGGTTTTTCCCCAAACCCCAAGTTCAGTCCGCGGGCCAGGGTTTGGAGAGCCTTGCAATATGCAAATGAAAACATGATAGAAAAATATGTAATGCTTTTGTGCTCTCTGAAATCAGCCCTCGCTGTCCCTGTAATTGGTGAATTTGCAAGCTGTTTTTGGCATGCGACACTGCTTTGAACCATAATCATTTTGCACATGGGCTAAAAGCACTAGCCAATCAGATTGAATCCATGCTACAGAAAACCATGGGCAAAAGGAGCTTCCTGAAGTATGTACCTACATCAAATATGCCTTTAAATATATTTTTATTTAGGGCAGGAGGTCTGGTCTAGAGGGTTGAGCCTCCATTTGCCTGAAGATAACATCCAAAGGTCACCAGTTTGAGGCCACCGGCACCATGCAACCTTGAAGCAGCTGACAAGCTGAGCCGAGCTATTCCATCTGCTCTGAGCATGGGAGGATGGAGGCCAGAATGTGCGGCCAGATCATGAAAGAAACATCTTGAATGTTGTGGTTTCTTGAAAGATAGAAACCTTCTTTCAAATTGTAAAAATCCCTATGGAGATTTAAATTGTCTGCCTGTGTAAACCGCCTTGAATAAAGTCTAAGGAGAAATCTGAGGACCAAGAAAGGCGGTATAGAAATACCTGTAGTATTATTATTATTATTTTAAGTACATTATGTTTTAGTTTCAATGTGTGTGATGGTTTAGGAAGTCGTCCATAGTAATGCATGCTCAGAGCCTCTCCTAGCTGGGCATCTGTTGTGATAAGCTATGCATCTTTCCTTACTTTTCTCTGTTCAGTCTGTGGACTGTGCATGCATTTAAAATTCTACTGTTATTCCTCTGCATATTTCTATCAAACAACTGAATTGTCCTGACTTAGTCATACTTAATTATTGGAGTTGGCACATTCTAAACAGCAGTTTTTGGTGCATCCTATAATTATGAACCAACGTGCCATGAAGGGAGGAAAAAACACACAAGTGAACTGCCTACCAGCTGCCAGGATTCCAGTTGAGTTGGTCCCTCCTTGCCCAAATGCCACCACAGGGCTGCTTACAAACGGCCTTGCCCTGACGTAAGAAAAAAAGTTGACAGAACAGCCTTTGGGTAATCTGATTGAAGAGAACAGGTAAGCACATCTATTTAAGCCATCATTTAGCCTGTGACAAGCATACAAGGTAACGATGCAAAAAAATTTTTAATCCCAGTGCCATATACAGGCAGCCCGCCATATCCGCGGATCCAGTCTCCACTGTTTCAGTTAACCACTGATCCGGGGGGGTTAGAAAGACTCAGTACCTTCATTTTCCATGAAAACTGCTGGAAGCTGTGCTTAAGCAAGGAACATTTATGCTTTGCTGGAGAATGCAACATGCAGGCATCCAGCTTGCCTGCTAGAGGGGACTGTTAACAGGAAAGGGGAACTGTCCAGCTTCCTGTTAACATTCTGTTAGTCTCCTCCCTTAGCATGTAGGCTGGTTGCCTGCCTGTCGCATTCTTCGGTGAATCAAAGATGTTCCTTGTTCAAGCAAGAAACACCTGTGCTTCTAGTCTTCCTTTTTGAAGACCCCAAAACTTCCCTAAATTTAAAAATGGGCAACAAGAGGCCAAGGCTTTTGGCTGGATCGATGAATGCTGTGACTATGTATGACTGAGTGCACTGGATCATATGAGTTCACTCTAAGGTCTAGTGGTGATGGAGTAAGTTTTGTAAGAAGATAGATGATGAATCATTGCTGCTCAAGAAGATTTTCTCTGTAAACGTCCTTTAAACACAATTTCCATTTGGGGGGGAAAAAGGATTAATTATTGGGATTACAATGGTGCAAAGGTGTCCTGAGGAGGTGTGACACCCAGTTTTGCCCCCACGGGTCACTTCTGCCCCTTTGGGCTGTGCCTGTTCACCAATCACTTCTGGGGCTACCCAACTCTCGCATGAACTTTGGTGGCCTGGAGATGAATGGGATCTCGGTTGGTGCACTGCAGAAGAGCTGGCCAGTGACTGCAGGAGCGCAAGGCCTGCTGAGAGAGACAAGGGGCAGAAGTTTCTGGCCAGCTCTCCTGGGTTTGTCCTGCCACCATGCTGTGCCATGCCAGGCAGCACCACTTGGGGTATGCACCATGGGAGGCATCCTCCCTTTTGCATAGCGCATCATCCCACTCTTCTCTGTAAGCTACTAATTCAGTGTAAATATGGGAGTGTTAGAATTGAAGTTTTCAATATCTGCATATCTGCAGTATAAATGCATTTTCCAAAGATTATTCTGCTGATGATTATTCCAAAGATTATTCTACAGTATATGCTTGAAACGTGTGCCCTTAGTTAACGCTATTGATGTAAACAGAATTTTGTTGACTGCATGCAAGTATGCCTTCAAGTAGAATTTAATTAGTTTCATCAGTTTGATAGGTTGATTGTTGGCAACCTTCAGTCTCGAAAGACTATGGTATCGCGCTCTGAATGGTGGTTCTGGAACAGCGTCTAGTGTGGCTGAAAAGCCAGTTCAGGAGTGACAATCCCTTCCACACTGGGAGCAAGTGCAGTCTGTCCCTGGTCTGTCTCCCTGGCTATGGGCCTTCCTTCTTTGCCTCTTTGCCTCAGTCTGTTGGCCAAGTGTCTCTTCAAACTGGGAAAGGCCATGCTGCACAGCCTGCCTCCAAGCAGGCCGCTCAGAGGCCAGGGTTTCCCACCTGTTGAGGTCCACTCCTAAGGCCTTTTGATCCCTCTTGCAGATGTCCTTGTATCGCAGCTGTGATCTACCTGTAGGGCACTTTCCTTGCACGAGTTCTCCATAGAGGAGATCCTTTGGGATCCAGCCATCATCTATTCTCACAACATGACCGAGCCAACACAGGCGTCTCTGTTTCAGCGGTGCATACATGCTAGGGATTCCAGCTTGTTCCAGGACTGTGTTGTTTGGAACTTTGTCCTGCCAGGTGATGCCGAGGATGCATCGGAGGCAGCGCATGTGGAAAGCATTCAATTTTCCTCTCCTGTTGTGAGCGAAGAGTCCATGACTCGCTGCAGTACAGAAGTGTACTCAGGACGCAAGCTCTGTAGACCTGGATATTGGTATGTTCCGTCAGCTTCTTGTTGGACCAGACTCTCTTTGTGAGTCTGGAAAACCTGGTAGCTGCTTTACCGATGCATTTGTTTAGCTCAAGCTGTTTGTTTACCGAGCTAAACAGTTTGATAGAACCCTATGCAAAGCCCAAAGAAATTCCCACTTATGACAACTTCTGCTAGATTTAGCTCATTACGGATCTATAGTAATATACTTTATGGTCCAATCCAATTATTGTGCACTCAAAATGAAGTCTCACTACCTTCAGTGGGGCTTATTGACTTGTTCTGATTGTGAGTGGGAACCCATAGGGCAGGTGGGGCTGCCTGGGGATACAGTATTTGAATAGGTGTGACCTTTATCATAAAGTGATAGCCTTATCTCCCTTATTCATACCAGCTGGTGATCAGCAGGAGTTGTCCCTCAGTCATTTTGCTTCTCTTTACTGAATTGCCACACTGGGCTTAAATTGGCCAAGGGCTCAGCTCAGTAGCCAAAAAGCTTCTGCCAATGAAATTAATATATAAGGACTGTTTAAGCACACATAGTTTTAGCATGAAATAACCACAGCCATCCCCATGCATCTCAGTTAGGGGGTGAGGTTTGCTTATCAGGTAATTTGATTTGTATAAGCAGGTTAGAAGCCTGAAACTGTACTGTTTCTAAAGTAACCACTAGACTTACCTATGGCTTATGCTTTAGACTTGCCCCAGATACCTATCCCAGTTAGTAAAAGTTGCTGTTGCTTCATGATGTAAGCAATTTAAAGATAAAACAAAAAGAAAACCATTGTTCCTGAAAACATGTAGGTGAAGAGCCAGGAGGGCATGCAATGAATAATTATCCTGTTAGATTGACTGAGGCATAAAGAGGTCACTTCACTTGCAGAGGGATCAGGGGACCTCTTGGTTTAATTCTGCCAAGCAGCTGCATCGAATGACCTTTAAAATTTACATAGAGCTTACTTACTCATTACAGAAGTTGAACACTTTGTTAATTAGCAATATGTGTGCATATACACAAAAATTGTTTGAAAGGCACGTAAATACCAGTTCACATATAATCTCTCTACTTTGTAGTGGCATAATTATAATTCTCAACTAATTTAACTCATAATTCTGTATAAATTAAATGCTTTGCAGTCAAGACTTTTCCTTGACTTGAGTTCAGCTTCTTGTAATCTGCAAGACAAAGACAACCACATAGTGTTTCTGCTTAAGAAATTCAATACAGCCTGACTGGCCACTTAGTTTGTAATGAGTTTTCCAGGGATTGGAGAGAACTTTTCGTTAATGGTGAAATCACACATTGTTGGTTCTCGCTACTAGCTTCTTCATATGCTCTATGCCAGTGTTTCCCAAACCGTGGGTCACGGCCCAGTGGATCGCGATCTAATTGTTGGTGGATCATGAAACTGAAATTGTCAAACTGATAGCTGGAAAGGAAAATGTATTGAGCCCTATGGAAAGTAAAACTGAGTTGCTTGTGCATGTTTACTTGAGAGTAGGCAACCATGTCTCAGTCCACTTTGAAGGGCAGACCAAGAGGAACGTAACGCCACAAGAATAGTCCCAATCCAATTAGCTCAGGCCCCCAAAAAAACACTTGACGAGGAAGTCCCCCTCCCAAGCTGACAAGAAAAATGTCAGCTTAGAAAGGGAAACTGAGCCACATTTGTGTATTTACTCATGAGTAGATGAACATGCCTCAGCTCTTATCGAAGGCCAGGTGAAGAAAAATGCAAGGCCAGCAGAATGGTCCCGAATGTGGAGCTCAACAAACGCTCCAGAAGGCAGTCCCCCCCCCCCATAGTAAAGTTGCTCTTCCTACCTTGGAGAGATCTGAATATTTTGGCACAGAAAAACCAGTTTGCATATGCTTATTATTAAGCTGAATGGAAGTTCAGTACAGTTTGTTTGCAGTCACTCTGGTGGTTTGGTTTGAAGTGTGGGGAAATGAGAATAGCGTATTTACAACCCCTGTTCATCTCTGAGAAGCTACTATTACAGCAGGTTTGAACTGCAAATTTCGGTTAAATTATGGACATGACTGTGTTGTTCTTGGTGGGTGGGTGGCTGTCCCATTCTGGATTGCAGTTAATTTAGATTTTGCACTGGCAAAAGTGGTCATGTGAGGCTTTGCTTAAGTCATGGTTTGCTGTGCTGGTACAGATCTTCAGAAAGCATTTGTGCCAGCCATAGTTTGAGCAACTCAGATTGAAATTTCCCTGTTAGCAAGATACATAGAACATAGTAATCTGAACTGAGGGAAAATGTCCCAAGCAACATGTTTGTGAGTTCTGACCATGTTGAAATATCTGAACTACGACAGTGTTTCATAGTTGCTTAAGCGCGAGTGCTGTAGATCAGTTGTAGAGTGCATACTTTTCATGTAGAGGGTTCCAGGTTTAATCCTGGCAGCACCAGGCAGAGCTGGGAAAGTTCTCTGTCTGAAATCCTTGTGCTGGTCAATAATGAACAAAATGAAACAATGATCTGACTCAGAATGTGTCTTCTTTCTCTCTCTCTATCTAAACTGAAAATTTCAATTGCTGTCAAGTGATATGTATATAGTCTTCAGTGATCTGGAAAGTATGCTAATTGACATAATTTGAGCTTAATTTGAAATCAGTGGGGCTTGCATAGAGTAATATGCTTACAAGAGGGATATATTTGGCAGACTGCTAGATTTGTGAAATACTGTAAAATATAACCCCAAACTTTTTTTGTCTTTGGCAAATCAGTATGTGATCTTTGGTTCTTTTATCTAACTACCTATTCCCCACTACCCAATCATGTGCAACCGCAACAACAGAGCGACTGCTGCATGCTAGGGGTGTGGGGGGTTGATCTTACTTAAAAACTTATCTCCTGTTAAGCCACCTAATTGTCTATGAGCTTCCTTAGACCCCTACCAGCTATTTTGCTGGCGTAAGTCTGAGGAGATGAATGAGGGGCAGTTGGAAGATAAAGGGTAGAATATAGATCTTCCCCTTCCTACTCCCGAACTGCACAAGATCTTCCCCTTCCTACTCCCGAACTGCTTCCCACCCCAAACTGCCCACTCTGCCACCATATTATCTGCTGTGGTGTGGTCTGAGTGGACCTTTGGTGCATGTGGGGTGCTGCCAGCTGCTTCTGTTAGTGGCTCCTTCATCTTTGGCAGCAGTTTGCTTTACGATAGCAGATTGTTAGCAGATGATTGTTTACGATAGCAGATGATAGCAGTCCCCCTATCATAAATGGCAGATAGTATTCAGCCTGAAGAACCAGTTTATACATAAGATAGTGAGAATGTTTCTGTGAAATCAAGAGACTTGGCTGACTATAAAGTGAAACAAATTCATTTTCTCTTTACTTCTACTCTCCTTTTTATCTATTCAAGCAACAACTGTGATCCACAGCCATCCCAACAAACTAGAAATTTTTCTCTGCCTTCAGTGCTCTTCTAATGCCTGCCCTTCCATTCCAAGTCTCACCCAGTGGTGACTAGAAGTGGTAGAATTGGCAGTACATTTTGAGGGGTCCGAAAGGACCACAGTCTCGGAGTGCCTGTCACCCCAAGTCTGCTGCCACTGCCTCCCTCAATGCAAGAATGATTGGCTGGAGAGAGCATGAAGCATATTCTGCTTCATACTTACTTGAGCATGAAGCCGATCATTTCCCTATCAGGCTCCTCACAAGCTCCATTTGAAACCCAGAAGTGCTCAACTTCCAGGTCTGATGCAGTGCAAAGAGCACAGTAAGGTTTACAGTAGTTCGATTTTTTTTGCACAGGGGAAGTGGATCTTGGCCTTCATCAGGCAGTGTTTTCAGTTGTGCCCCTCCTGGTCCCACCCCTTAATTACTTTCTACCATATTCCTTCTCTGATGCTAGATTACCATGGATAGCTTCAATTAATCTACTTCTTTCACCTGCTCTGCACCTTATCCCCTCTGGCCTTTTCTTTTTGCCCTCCAGTATGCCTCGATAGGGTGACTACTCTGCTCTTGACTCCTTGAACTCTCCACGTGCCCCCTTGATACTGTCAATTACTTTCTCAATAGTTTGGGTTGTTTTCTTTTAAAGTCTTTGCATTCCCTTCACCTGTAATATGGGGATAGGTCCAAATTACTCTCTTACCGGGTTAAGGATTTCTAAAATGAGGTACAAGTGCTTGTACGAGGGATGTTCTAATCTATCCAGCGTACATGCTAAGTGATGTTACAGCATTTTACTCTAAAAATGAAGGAAACTGCCATCTATAAATCACTTTTTGTAGTGTCCCAGCCTGAGTAACTGAGAAATGTTGCTTTAGGCCTACATGTCAGAGTATGTTCTAAGAGCTAAAATATATGCCTGGGAAAGGTTCATCTGTAATAAATAAATCCACTATTTGAATTCATAGCAAATAACAGGTTCATTGTTTTGAATGTTCTTTACAGTTCTACTTGAGATTCTAGCTACTTCCCTCTGATGACAAGTCTGCTTGAGGTCAAACCTTACATATATATTGTGATAGAACTGGAGCATGGGAACCTACTTTATGCTTGTACATAACAAATGTTACAAAGTGAACAAATGTGGTTTGGTAGTTAGCTGTAGTTTTGTATTTTTTGACAATGTCAAAGTTCAGAACGAGGAAAGAACAGGAGAAACAGTCCACAGACCATCCTCAAAGCACTGACAAGCATTTATTGTTTATTTTTTGGAAGCCTAAGTATTCCAGATAAAAATGTTGACAGTTGGTAGTTCAATATTGTACATTCTATGTGGCAACTGCTGATACAACTGATTCTGTAGTCCTATCACTACTACTGCTACAGAACAATTATTTTTTTGCAGTGACTGCAGTTCATATAAATTGAGCCTAATTGTTTTGTAAGCAGTTATTTTAAAGTCTGCAAGTTATATTTTATTACTGCTAATCATTTCCATAGGTGTGTAAGCGTACCAGGGTTTCTAAGTCTGATTAATGCTTAAAAAAACACTGTAAGGAAGGCCTTTTGGACCCCTGTCTCATGGACCCCTTTGCCCATAGCAGTTTGGTGGAGGGAGGCAGGTTAAAAGCCTAAGAATTGCTGAGAATCCCAAGTCATTGTCTTAGCTTTCAGGGTAGTTTCTTACAGTATCTTTGAGGGTAGGTTCTTACAGCACAATGTATGAATGTCTACCCAGAAGTAAGTTCCATTGTGTTCAGTTACACTTACTCCCAGGAAAGTATGTAAAAATTGCAGCCTAATTGCCTCAATCCTACCCCCTGCCATTTCTACCAATTCAGCTGCACCATGGAGGCCAGTGCTGCATCCTATGGCAGAGAGAGCAATTGAGAGGTCTCCTCAAGATAAGGGGATTTTTGCTTCCTTACTTTGGGGCCATGGTTCCCAAAACTTTTCAGCTGGTGATTGGCTCCCTGTTAGGGCTACAATCCTATACTTTATATAAGGTGGCAGCTTTTTTACAAGGATTCCACAGCTCCCCTGGCTGGTTTTTGCAGCTTCCTAGAGAGCCACGGCTCACAATACCTTGGGGTAAAGGCACTGATTCCCTATGGGTTTCCATGGACCTATGCCAACTCTATAGGCAGAAGGTGTAGTATGGTGGTTTTGCTGAAGGCTGCCCAAATAATGCTAAGCAGGAGTGGTCTTGGTTGAATTCTGGATGGGAGGCTAAGGGGCCAATCCTGTCCAACTTTCCAGAACCAGTGCAGCCGCAACGCAGCCCCAAGGTAAGGGAACAAATGTTCCCATACGTTGAGGAGGCCTCTGTGACTGCCGCCTCACCACAGGATGCAGTGCATGCCCCATGGGCACAGCTGCACCGGCACTGGAAAATTGGATAGGATTGGGCCTACAAGCTGTCATGAGAGGACAGAGCCAGGAGGAGTCACCGTTGTGATCTCCCTTTGTGGGGGTGACGGACTTGAAAGTGATACTGCAGGAATACAGAGGAGTGTGGAAAGTCAGGAGGCAAGTCAGTTCCAAGAAAGAATGATTAACAGCTTGGCTGACATGAAGCTACTCATGCTGGAAGCTTGGAGGGCTTTCCCAGATGCCAGATATGATGACCATGCTGTGAAGGATCCCATCTGGAAGGGTTCTGCGAGTTGTCCGAACTATGTAGTTATTTGAACAATTATTGTACAAACACATTTGTAAAAATAAGTTTATAGCCTGCCTATGTGAACCACCTGTAAGACTCTCACAGTGTAATGTGAGAGTCAGCGAGAAAGACAGTAGATACAAATGCTGCTGTTATAAATCCAAGGAGAGTAAGTAGGCATGCAGGCCAAACTGAAGGGGATTGGATTTGGTATGTGCATTTCCAGTCGAGATCCACCCCGTCCAGCTTGGTCCTGCCTCCTGACTTCCCCCAATCCACCCAGTAATTCCCCCTGCCCTCCCCCTCCCCACCCACACCACATACCTCTTGCTGACATGGTTCCCCAGCTGTGGCAGTGTTCCTCCAATTCTGCTATTACTTTTGTGATGGTGGTTTGGAATGACCCAGCAGCAGTGTGCTGTGCACAGTAATACAAATCCATTTACTGTTGTCCTGTTGTAGGACAGCCTATATAGGATTGGGCTGAAAATATAGCTAACAAGGTCTGAAACAGCACAGGAGATCTCTCTGGGATTGGCTGGTCATGTCTTTTTGTAGGGTAGTTGACTGGTTGGCTCTCTGGGATTGGCTGGTCATGTCATTTCATAGGATGGTTACTTAGAGGCAGCATTGATTTGGCAGTATGAGGCTTCCTAGGGAATTCTTTTTTTAAGAGACAAAATGTTTGATGCTGCCTCTCCTTTCCTTCCGTAAGCATCCTGTTGTTTACTCTCTCCATCCAAAATAACACTTTAGGAATCAGGGTATCCTACAACCAGGTCATGTCTTAAAGACAGTGCTGAAATCTACTTACTCCAGCCATCACATTTTTAAAAATAGCATGCTGTGACAAGCTATTGAAAATCCAAACTTGATTTTAGTCTTACATAACTAACCCAGATGTTGGGTACAGAAATGTTCAAGTTCAGTCATTGTGATTGAACTGTTAAACACAATGCACATCTGCTACAGTTGATTAAACAATCTTATAAGCTGCCAATTCTTTCATGTTGTAGGCAGCTTGCATACAGCTATGGCCTACAAACAAGCTATACAGATACAAGGGTGGGAATCATTTGACATTATATTATCTTGGGTACAGACCATTTCCTCAAATAACTGATAGGAGGTTAGCAACATTATGTCTGTTATGTAGTTAGAGAAGGGAGACAAGATCTTGATAATCAGCGTAGCGCTTGAGCTTTCAATTGAAGCAATCCAAAGGACAACATTTAACATTCTTCTCTGTGGTTTTTAGGTGAATGGTATGTAACCTTGTAAAGGATAACTTTGTGTGTTTCTTTGAAGAATGCTTACACGCACTTATCCAATTTCTCCAAATTATTTTTTGAATTGCCATATTCAAAAAGTTGCCAATATTCACTAGTACCATATTCACAATTGCCAATGTGTATTGGGAACTGTATCCCACGGGAAAGTACCAAAACTCTTTAGTGCACTTTCTAATGTAGCAATTATTATTGCAGTGTGCAAAAGAGGATGTCGAATTGGCATGCAATCTTGGCTACATGACACAGATAAGAGGGGTTGGTTGTAGCACCAAATCATTTTATATAATTTGGAAATTGTGAAGATAGAATAAAGATGAACAAGAATAATGTACAAACTGTTACTCTTATTCTTTAACAGCGCTGATCAGAGAACTGCTGTTTTGTTTTATGTCTTTGCATGTCACAGTTCATGTCTGTTCAACTTCATATATGCTGACTAGGTGCACTTGCCCGTCATATAACTGGTTACAGTCACACATTGGACATCACATATGCTATATGCAGATGTTAAGTCCAATATGCAGGTGTTAAGTCCAATGAGACCCAAATTTGGAAGTTTCCCAGATGATATGTGTGTGTGTGTACAACTGCTTATTACCCCCACACAGGTTGAACCTTCCGACAATGGACTTTATATGCATAAGCTCTACACAAACACAGTCTGGTGGGTCACGAATATCTGATGTGTGCAGAGCTAACTGGAACCTGCAGCCATTTGATCAGAGTGAGAGGTCAATCCTATGCATATCTATCTTCTGAGTTGTATTGTCTATTGACTCTCATAGGCCTGAGTAGTGGCCTACTGAGTACCATTACCCCTGCAAATTGGGTAAGAGGCACTTTTTCAAGTGGGTGCTCCTTTTTTTAGCAAGGGGAGAGTAACTGGCCCACCTCACCCCAGCAGTGTCTGTTCTAGTGGCTGTCTGCTGGTATTCATTTGCATCTTTTTAGATTGTGAGCCCTTTTGGGACAGGGAGCCATTTAGTTATTTGATTTTTCTCTGTAAACCGCTTTGTGAACTTTTAGTTGACAAGCAGTATATAAATACTGTTAATAATAATAATAATAATAATAATTGTATTTAGTGGGGCTTACTCCCAGGAAAGTGTGTATAGAATTACAGCCTGAATAAAGATGTGAAACCAAGTGCCACTAGCACAAATTCTGTATTTAAGTTACTAGTATGTTACAGTATATGACCCAAGGGATTTTTCAAATGTTTATTTAATTTTTAAAAATTAATAGCAGTTGTAGTTGGGAGTAATTTTCATTTCCTGTAGAATCACAGCGCGTTCTGACACTTAAAAATGCAGCATTAAAGACTATGCGTGTATGCTAGAAACAGAGAAAAACAAATCCTCAAGCACATGCACAGCTGTATTGCTGAGTCCACTGGGGCAGAAACCACTTAGGCTTTCTTGGCTGTTCTTCATACTTGTCAAAATATTATAATTATAGTTTTTGATTTGTATATTGCCCAAGGGGATCAAGACAAGCTGATGTGTTTCAAGTGCAAATACGTATTATTATGAATGAAATAAGAGCAAATTTGTCTTTTCTCCCATTTTTCTCATAAAATAAGTGAAGTAGACTGGTGTGTTTGTTTGTTTTTTATGCCAGCCTTCCAAATGCATGTATTGTGGTTCTGAAGACAATTGATCCAGCAAATGCCTTTTTCTGTTAACAGTGTGTGTAATTCAGAGGTTCAGCTACATTTAATGTCTCTTAGGGTGCAATCCTAATCCCTTATGTCAGTGCTTTCCAGCACTGTCATAAGGGCAGTGCAGCTCTGAGGTAAGGGAACAAACATTCCCTTACTTCAAGGAGGCCTCCATGAGTGACACCCAACTGCAGGATGCAGCACATGTCCCATTGGCACCGCTATGCCAGTGCTGGAAAGCACTGACATAAGGGGTTAGGATTGCACCCATTCTTAATGTCCTTCTTCTGTGAGGTTTTCATTGCAGGAATTTCTTGCCCAAACTGTCTTTAATACCTGCAGTTTCTAATTTTGGCTAGAATGTAACAAAAAAGAGATTAAATCAAGTTTGATCTGATTATATAGTGTGGCAGAACAGATGAAAGTCTCTCTCTCTCTCGTGTGTGTGTGCGTATGTGAGGGGGATTAATCTTCAGAAAATCCCGTCCTCACAGGCCTCTGCACACTTACAGCCCAATCCTAAAGGTGGCTCCACCACTGTGTGCAGTGGCACCAAAGTGGCCCCTGCTGCATACTGTGGCCCCGTGGCAGTCACCGAAGGTCTCCTTGGGGAAAAGGGATGTTCTTCCCCTTCCCCTGGGGAAAGTTCCAAGCCCCACAATGGGGCCTCTCAAATCTGCACCGGCTATTTTGCTGGCACAGAGCTGAGAAACTCTGTGTCATTTCTTCCTCCCTCGCCCTGGTTCCTCCCCCACCCCACCATCCCACTGCCCTGGAACACTTCCCTTCACTCTGCCATGGCCCTCCTCACCACCTGGAGCTTTTACCCAGCCCCAGTGCCAACAGTAGGCTCATACCACTGGTGCTAAAGAACTCAGGATTGGACTCTCAGTTATGGGTTTACTGGAGCTGCTGGATTGCTGATGTACTGTATATGTAAAAACTCCCTCAGAACTAACTGGAGAGCTGCTGCTGGCCCTGCATGCTACAGGTCATTTGCTGAGGCATTTCTTTTCCTCCTCACCAGAGCCAGCTATTCATGAAGCTGACTAACATGCTTTTGTCAGGCAACAAGTTGGAGGGAAGCAGCACATGGAAAAGAGGTGCCCCACAACCTGCCGGTTGGTGAGGGTGACTGGTGAGCCCCGTGATTGGTTTAAGCAAAGACCGACTCACAGCTTTGCCTTTGTGGGTCAGTGCTGGCCGGCTACCATGACCCTCTGGGGTTGGCTGGGATCAGCTAACCTAGTCTCAGATAGGGTGTTTCTTTGAGCCACTATGCCACATCTGTGGGGTCTGGGGCAGGTAGACAGCTATTACCATTTTCCCCCAACTGATTAGCAGCCAGCACAGTTGGAGTTTTTTCCTAGAAAAGTGTTCCCTGTTTCAGCTTTATTGTAGATTTTAAATAAAATTTATCACCCCAAGCCCCCGTCTCATGTGCTTCTTGGGGGGGGGGGGGAGGTGGCAGTGTAAAATCTATGAGACAACAATGTCAATTGCTTAATTTATATTATGTGTTATGGACAATTGAATGAGGAGACACTTATGTAAATAATTAGACAGAAGAAACCTGATGAGAAGGACACAGAACCCAAAGATGGTTTGGAAGAGCTGTGGGGAGGGATTTCTCTTGATTCGTCAAAGGCCATGGAACAAAGAGGAAGATCTGCTGCTTGGAGGAAGACACTAAGTAGAAGCAGTCATTTCTGTTCAGGATCATGTGCCTTTAAAGGCAGCAAAGAGAGAATTTGCCAACCTGCCAAAAATGCATCAAAGGTTTTCTGAGTTATACTGTCTGTTCAGGCTGCTAGCGCTATACGTAAGATGTAATAAGAAATCAGAAGACAGCTCTGTGAAAATATAGCATAAATATTAATTTAAACAGAAATCATTTAAATGATAGAAGCATTGCATGTAAGGGCTCCCCTTATGTTACATTTTAATAAAAACTAGCCCTGGCCTATTGATTCACTGTGTAATTTTTTTTTTTTTTCCTTTTCCTTTGAGCGATGCTATAAGGTATGGAATTCTCTCCTATACAGCCAAATCATTAATTGGAGTTACTGCCATCCAGTATCATGAATATTAAGCTTTGGTCAGGTCCAGTTTGTGCTGAATTAATCTGCTACAAAAAGGAGGGGGAGTACATCTATGTAACTTCCATGAAGAAGAGGCTATAGAGATAGTGCAGCACACAGTTCCTGTCAAGTCAAAAGGTGGGGGTGACTGTAGCCAAGTACTGAAGTACTTTTACTGAGTAGCTTTTGGTTAGGTAAGGCTGGATGAAATCAGGCAAAGACCTGGCAAGCAAAGCAAGATAAAAACCTGAACCCAATGTGGCGTATAGTCTGAACTCTGCAAGATTTGGGACAGAGACTGCCTTGCTTGCCCTATTGGATAACCAACAACCCCCCCCCCCCTTCTGCTGGATCACTGAGTAGATTTTGGTGCAGTTAGCCATGATATCCTGGAGTACCTCAGTGAGCTAGGATGTGGGAGTACTGTGTTATGGTAGTTTCCAGAGGGCAGATTCAAGAAGGTGGTGGTGAGGGAATCTTAGTCAGTCAGGCCTCTGGCTTTCACTTTCACAGGGTTCAATTCTGTGCTGTTTAACATCTAGATGAAACCACTGGGAGAGGATATTGGGAATGCAGATGAGTGCCACTAGTAAGCAAACAAGCTCCTGCATTACATCTCTATTCTGTTTGATACTGGGGAGGATGTGGAAGTCCTGGATCTCTGCCTTGAGTCTGTAAAGGGCTGGATGAGAGCTAACAAGCAGAACTTAAATTTGGATAAGACAGATGTGCTTTTAGTCAGGAAATCTGAGAACCAGGTTATGGATTGTTAGCTTCTTCTGCATGAAGTTGAACTTCTTTTGAAGGACCAGGTTCATAGTTTTGAGATGCTCTTGGATCCAGCACTGTTACTGGATGACCAGGTAGCAGCTGTGGCTCAGGACATCTTTATTCAGCTAAAGTTGGTGCACCAATTATATCATTTCCTGTTTTAATCAGACCCGGCTATAGTGATCCATGCACTGGATAATGCATTCCATGTAAGACTATGTGAATCGGCAGGTGATCACTTTTTTGGGTGTAGAATACTGCCACACGATTCTTGACTGGTGTCAGGCAATATGATCATATCATTCTGCTACTACATCAATTACACTGACTGCTGGTTCATTTAGGGATGCAATTTAAGGTGCTGTTTGTTACTTTTAGCCTAGGAGAGGTACCTAAAGGTACAATTTCTCTAAGAATCTGTTAGATGAGTCTGGCATTTGAGGATCATTTAGTAGAGTTATTAACATTGTCATGAACAGACAGTGATCACAACTGCATTGTTGTGTTAGCTCAGTGTATGTGCTTGCTTGGCATATCAATTCATGAATACAGAGATTCTTTGCACAATATGCTAGAATGTAAGTATATAGGCAAAATTATGAGTGGTGTTTCTTAACGCACAAGATACAATCTGATTTTTAATCTTTGTGCTACGAAGTGCCATGCGATGGCTTTCAAATGTGCACCTGCATTCACATAAGATGTGTGAATATTATACCAAGAGATTGTTTCTCAGCCTGATTTGGTTTCTGGATAGCTTAATTGTACATTGTAGAGCAATTAGTTTTAATTGAGCAAAAACAAAATGCTAATTTTTTCCTGTCTAAAAATGGGAAAACAGAATGTGAAGTATGTTTTTGTTTCTTGCAGTGGTTTGTGGAAAGAGTATGACTGATTATGAGAATTTTTGAAACACTAGTCATAGGAAGAAGGCAATTACTGCAACATATAATTTCTTCTTACTGGGATTCAAATAAGTTTATGTGTCAAGGTGTAATATTGGGAAAATCAGCATGTATGTAATTTAAATACACTATTCTGATTTAGATACATATTTTGTAAGAAATCTGAAAGTCCTGTTCAAGATTATAGGACGATTAGAGGAACTGCGGTTTTCTTCTAAGAATGCCACAGTAGGTTATAAAAACCTCATTTTCAGGATGTGCTCCCATAGTGATCTTATAAAGACTAGTACATTGATTTAAAAACTTCATCTTTAGTATAGTTAATACACAGTCCAAAGTATGGGAAACTAGTTCCAGAGCAGTTGAAACTCCGTGTTAAGAGTTTGCCTTGCAGACAAATGCTGAAAGTGAGCAGCAAGAAGCATGGTTAAGCAGGCATGATCCTGCTCTGCTTTCCCTGGAGATCAAGTGCCTGAAAAGGATTTTAGTTGTATATTTATAGGTAAAACGTTGGAGGCCATGCATACAAGTGGCATGTTCTCACTAATGTATTGTCCTTTTTCTTAATGATCAACATGCCGCTTCTGATTATCTTAGTAGTCTTTTTACTACAACCTTGTAAAACAGGCCAGTGTTACTATCCTTGGAGTTTTTGAGAATAGGTGACTGGGGATGAAAGTTATTGACTCTCTGGATTAATGAATGAGCAGAGCCTTGAATAAAAGGCATCCAGCACCCAGCTCATGCTCTTTCCTACCATCATACATCAGTTTTTAAGATTCAACAAGTCAACATTCCGTGGCATTATAAATTGGATTTGCTGGAAATTGCACTGATTTGGACTGTGATCGCAAAATGGCTTGCCTCGAAAACACTGGAGTGAAGTCAAACCAACCATCCAGTGTAAATGATGTTAGAAAGCAGGCATGAGATTGAAAGAAAAGTCAGAAACGCCATCCTGTAGAGGGGAAGCAGAAAAAAGAGAATCGGCAAAATATGCACAGATAATATATCTCAGAAGACAAGGGACAAGTTCTGTTAAAAGTGTGAAGTAAACACGAGCCAAACAGTGAAAGAGAGGCATAAAGGAATTTAATTTAAGAAAGTTTTTTTTCCTAGCAAAATAGGCACTTGGGAGAAAGGAATTCCATTAGCAAAAGAGACGGGGATTAAATTACTGGTGATTCAGCACAGAGCTGAAAGGACACTGAGCTCCTTTCAGCAGGAAAAAAATGTTGGGCATGATGAGTATCATCCTTTTTCTTATGAGGAATAAGATCCCTATTCTTCGTTTTGTTTTATTTAGCTTGGGAATGCTGCAAGAAAGGGACCTACACAACGTGGGTTCATATGTAATAGCCCAATCTTTTGAAAAGCAAGAATCCACCCACCCACACACCCCTCCGGGGTAAAATTTAATGGTATTTTTTTTGCTGTTGTTCGATAGCTATAACATTTACGAAAGTGAAGTTACTCATGTTTTAGTTTTTTTGAGTCATGTTCTAACTGACTCAGTAAAATTTGAGCCTTGCAATATAGTCATTGGGCCCATTTGTCCAGGAATTAATGAGAATAATTTAAAAAAACTTTTTTTAAACAAATAAGGGCGCAATCCTAACCCCTTATGTCAGTACTTTCCAGCACTGACATAAGGGCAGTGCAGCTCTCAGGTAAGGGAACAAACATTCCCTTACTTTGAGGAGGCCTCCATGAGTGACACCCAACTGCAGGATGCAGCACACGTCCCATTGGCACCGCTATGCCAGTGCTGAAAAGCACTGACATAAGGGGTTAGGATTGCGCCCTAAGAATATCAGACTGTTAGTAAGTTCATTTACAACTTACCTTATCCCCTTTTAATAGCGCAATCCTACTATGCATGTTTACTAGGAAGTAAGTCCTATTGAATTCAGAGGGACTTGCTCCCAGGTAAGTTTCTAGGATTGCTGGCTGACAGTAGTGTTACTGTTATATTTAGCAGGGGGAGACAGTTCCTATTTGCCCCAACATGTTTTTCTCCCCTATGGTGGTTAGTGTCTTTTTCATGTCCTTTTAAATTTTATTTTATTTTATTTTATTTTTATTTTTAAAGGTTATGAGCACTGAGGGAAGGGAAACATCCTCTCATTTTTATTTATTTATTTGCTGTGTACACCATTTTGTGTAGTTCTTTGTTCTAAAGCTGTATATCTGTATAATTATTTGTAGTATGTATGTATGTATGTATCTATGTATGTATGTATCTATGTATGTATCTATGTATGTATGTATGGAGCCTTTATAGGCATAAGACACCAGCAAACCCTAACCAAAGATACATATACAAACAAAAACATACTAGTATATCTAGCAATTGTGCAATAACAAATAATCAAGTTTATTATCATTATCATTATCATTATTTACTTATACCCTGCCTTTATTCCTGAAGGAACCCAAGTCGGGAATACAAACATTCCCAGACTTCTCATCCGCAACACACTTGATATAATTATATTTTGGACCCGTGTCTCTGGAGCTCAGCACTGTAAAGATAAACGAGGATACATTTTCAAATTTCTCACCATCCTCTACTGATAGGAGGGTGTGGAAAGCAGCTGCATCTGCCCATCCCCTGTAGTTTATAAGCATGGAAGCAGGATACTTCTGTTGAGGGGGGGGGGAGATTGATATAGGGGGCAGGACAGAACCAAGTTTTCCAGCATTTCCAGTAGCAGACCAGCCATAAACTAAAAAGGGCAAATGCCCCGGGTGCAGAGTCTCACGTGCCTCTAGGACATTGGTTCCCAACCTGTGGTCCAGGGACCACAGGTGGTCTGCAAGGCTCTGAGAAGTGGTCCATGAGCTCTCAGGAAAAAAAAAAATCACCTTTTTTGCACGGCAAGACACTGGAAGTGATTAATGTCCCATGGACCACCAAAGAGGGTGGAGAATGGATTGCCCATAGCCACAACCACTGAAGTGTCAGCTGTGGCTATGGGCAGGCCATTCTCCATCCTCTCTGATTGCCCATGGGGGAGCACTTGGGAGACAGATCACCTGAGAGGGTGGAGACCAGACTCTCCACAGCCACAAGTGAACATAAGAACAGTTCAGGCTGATCAGGCCGTAGACCCATCTAGTCCAGCTTCCTGTATCTCACAGTGGCCAACCAAATGCCCCAGGGAGTACAGAAGACAGCAAGAGACCTGCATCCTGGTGCCCTCCCTTGCATCTGGCATTCTGACATAACCAATTTCTAATGGGTTATGTTAAGTGGTCCATGACAATTCCAATTTTTGTCTCAGTGGTCTGCTGGCTTCTAAAGGTTGGGAACCACTGCTCTAGGACCACACAGAAGCCTCTCTGAGGCTCCCGATGCAGTCGGAAACTGTGCTTCCAGTTTGCTGGCAGCACAGTTTAAGAGTGTGGGGAAGCCTCCGGAAGCTGCCCCGGTGTGTCCTAGAGTTTTGCTCCAGGTGAGTGGGGGGGGGGGAGTGGATTTGCACACAGGGGTGGCAGAATCGCAGGCCTTTGCCCTGGGGCACAGGGCTGGGGATGTCCACCACTGAGCATTTCCACATTTTTAATAATGCCCAAGTCACAATGACTGTGCCTCTGAACCTGAGAGAGCACAATGTGCCTATGAATCCCAGTTGCAGTGGAGCAGTGGTGGGAATTAAAGTGGCACGTGTCCTCGTGCATCAGCCTCTCTTGCCTGGCTGCCTCCTGCATGCTGAGGAAAGGCATGAAAATCCAGGCATCATATGGGTGCCTGGGGCCGGGGGCAGAGCACGTTGCTTGGCAACATTTCTGATGCTTGCATTCAGTTTGCTGTTTGGCAACTGATGTCATGTGGGAATCAGGAGCTGGCAGCTCAGTTCAGTTCAGTAGACCTTTATTGGCATAAAATACAGAGAAAGAACAAAACAAAACAAAAATATACAAAGACACCACAACATAGACATCAGTCTTTTCCTCACATACTGCCCAGAGTTCCAGAGCTCTGCCTGGCAATTACCCCAGATAAAAAGGCAGCGACCCTATCAAGGGTCTCAGAGTCAGATGTGGAAAGGAGAGACTGAAGCATGATTGAGTCCTCCCAGCCCTGCATCCTAGTTAGCAAAGGGCCTAGATATTTCTTGCGTGAGACGTCATGAAGTGGGCAGTAGAAAAGGGTATGTGTTATGGTCTCAATACAATCCCTACCACACTTGCATTTCCTCTCTGAGTAGGGAATACCACTGAACCTGCCCGATAACACGGCTGATGGAAGAGCATTACATCTTGCAAGTGTGAATGCTCTCCGAGCCTGTGGGCACTCCAGGTGATAAAAGAAGGAGGCCAGTTTCCCAAAACTGATTGGAACATGGAGATAGAGTGGAGAGCATGTGGTTCTGGCGGCACTAAACAGCTCTTGTTGTTCGATGTCAAGAATTCTTTCTTTGACGATTCTGTAAGCAGCATCACACCCAATCATGCCTAGCTCTGCAGTGTCCAGCCCTATTGACTTGAGCTTGGTTAGAAGATCAGTGATCTCTAATGGCAGGACTGAATCCGACAAAAATTGGAGCATTAGACCAGAGGAGGTAGGGTTAAATAAAGTCCTAAACCAAAATTTCAGTAATCTAAGCCAAGCAGTCGTCTTTAGCCGAATTAACCCCACCTCAAGACACAGAACCGAGTAGGGAACGCACCTGGGTAAACCCAAAATCTTCCGCAGAAAGGAGGCTTGAATGCGTTCTAATGGTTGGGTAATAGCCTTATACCAGACGGGAGAGCCATAAAGGACCAGGGAAAGAATCTTTCCCTTAAATGCCTCCAGAGCAGCTGGAACATAACCATTGCCGCAGGTAAAAAAGAAATGGGAAATAGCTGAGGACGCCAGTTTGGATGCGTTCTGCACTGCCTTACGATGAAAAGCCCAAGTGAGCCTGTAATGGAAGTTGATTCCCAGGTACTTGAAATGCTTAACCTGCTCCATTTTATTGTCATTACAAGACCACTTAAAAGCCTTCCATCTATTGGCAAATATCATTATCTTAGATTTAGCATAGTTGATTTGCAATTTGTTGGACAGAAGATACTCTTCAGTGCGATTCAGCAGACGTTTTAGGCCAATCCTAGTACGGGATATCAGTACTGCATCATCCGCATACAGAAGTAGCGGCACTTGGCTTGCGCCAAGCTTTGGGCAATGGCTATCTACTTCCTTCAGGGATGGGGCAAGGTCGTTTAGAAACAGATTGAAAAGCATGGGGGCCAAGACACAGCCCTGTTTGACCCCTTTGTTGGTAGCGATGGAATGAGATTCCCACTCCAGGAGCGTCTAACCCTGCATGAAGTATTTAGATGGAGGGACCTAATCAGCAGCAACAATCTTTTATCAATCCCCATGTTTTCCAACTTGGACCAAAGAAGCTCCCTATCCACAGAATCGAAGGCACCTTTCAGATCAAGGAAGGCTACATAAAGGCGAGCCTTGCATATCCTAACCTGCTTATGGGCCAAATGAGATAGGATCAAACAATTGTCCAAAGTTGATTTGCCCCGACAGAAGCCAGATTGCTCGGGGCCTAAGATGCCTTGCGAAGTAACCCAGAGAGTAAGTTTATTGCATAGATATTTAGCATAAATCTTACCTATTACAGAAAGCAAACTAACGGGCCGAAAATTTCCTGGTGTGGTAGGGTCACCCTTTTTATGGATAGGAATAACTGTCGCTGTAAGCCAGACATTGGGCAATAGGCCAGAACTGTCAATCACTGTAAAGACGTGGGCAAGTAACTGGGCCCACCATTCCGGATCGCCTTTTAAAAGCTCAGGTGGTATTTCATCTGGACCTGCAGCCTTCCCTGGCTTCAATTGCATAATTAGTTCTTTAATTTCCTCAGGGGTCACAGGAGGCCAGATAGGCAGATCCACAGAGGTGAAGTCAGGGTAGGCATCTGGGGATTTGCTCTTATCGTAAAAAATGTCTGTGAAGTGTTGAACCCATGTAGATGATGGAATAATAGCAGGGTCGTATGTTTCTGATCTACACGAACCTGCTACAACTGCCCAAAATTGTTTATTATTTTTTTGTTGAATTGCTTGATGCAGCTTGTTCCACTGAGTTAAAACAAACCTTTTCTTTTTCTCTGTCAATAAAACACTTAGTTGTTTTTTAAGGATAGAGTATTTAACCAAACACTTGGAGTCATTGTACTTTCTAAAATCTAAATAAGAAGCCCTAATACACACCTTAAGATTCCTACATTCACTGTCAAACCAATCCTTTTTGTCAAATGCACCACAGGATTCAACCAACTTAGGCTTCGTACTCAAAACCTTAAAAACGTGACCAATAAAACCTTCAGAGGATTTGATTTGAACAAGGGGATCCGGATCCTGTAGAATGGCTGATAAAAAATCTCTGCTTGCTGGTTCCGTACTTAGACGATGGAAATTAGGGAAAAGGGCGCTGTTAGCCACAATTTTATACCTACCCTCTGGATTTGTATCCATCTCAGCTTGTGATGGAACACTCCCAGAATGGAGGTCAAGGACCAAGATTAAAGGTAGATGGTCACTAAGGGTTAGGTCCCCAATGGCAAAATCTTTCACATGATGTTTCATTTTAGTGGAAACTAAAATGTAATCCACAACGCTGGCACCACGAGAGGATACAAAAGTAAATTCATCAGCGTTGGGGAACTCTCTTAGACCATTGAGCCAGATCATGTTAGAGCTGATGGAAAACTTAGCAAGGGCCATACCATTAGCATTATAGTATGCATCTTTGGACCGCCTGCTTAATGCGCAAATGGGGGGGAGGGAGCTGTCATCAACCACATCCCAGGCTCTGCGAAAGATATCTGCTGAATTTCCCACCCTGGCATTTAAATCGCCCAGCAAAAGAATTTCAGCATGGGGGTGGGCCCTCTTAAGGTCATTCATACATGATGATAGATCATTCCAGAGCTGGGTCCTTTGTAAACTATTAAGCAAAGGAGGGATATAAGTGTTGACGCAAATTAAGTCAATGTCTACAAAAGACACCCTCAGTGCTTGTATCTTGCAACAGCCTGGAATGATGTCTAGAGGGCATGACTTAAACTGCTTCAGTACAAAGCTGGCTAAACCCACCAAAGGACGACCATTAGAGGTGGATTTAGTTGCAGGTACTACAAAAGCCTTGTAGCCAGGGATATACAGATGGTCCAAAGCCCATGTCTCCTGCAACAGAATAATGTCAAAGGTTCTAAGATAGCTTAAGAAGCCACTGTCATTTTTCTTATTCTTCCACCCTGCAATGGCAGCTCAGTAAGCAAGGTCAGGAGGAGACCCAGGACCACTCAGGTGATGCTTACCAGCTCTGTGAGGCTGACTGGCGAGCTCTCTGGCTTGGATTAGCAAAGGTAACCTCATTTGCTTTCGTGCAGGCCAGCTGCATTGACCCTTTGGAGTTGACCGTGATAAGCTCACTCCATTTCTTGATGGATCACAGCTTTGAGTCTGGGTGGTCTGATCCAAGATTGATTTAGGGCGCAATCCTAACCCCTTATGTCAGTGCTCTCCAGCACTGACATAGCAGTGCCAATGGGACGTGTGCTGCATCCTGCAGTTGGGTGTCACTCATGGAGGCCTCCTCAAAGTAAGGGAATGTTTGTTCCCTTACCTGAGAGCTACATTGCCCTTTTGTCAGTGCTAGAAAGCACTGACATAAGGGGTTAGGATTGCACCCGTAGTGGAATATGGTCTTTACCTTCTTCCCCATTAATAGCCCACTTGTTGGGGGTGGGGTGAGGTTTTAGATTTTTTCCCCTGCTACAGGTTCACTATCTTATTATTTCAATCAAGTGGCCCAGTTTAACCCAGGTCTCTCTCTTGCTTGTTTATGGGGGGGGTGCACTGGTAAAGGAGTATTCCTTTATTTTCTGCTTATTGGCTATTCTGAAGCAGATGGCCTTACCCTGCAGGGCTCTTCTTAGTTTCTTATGTAATGATAATAATACCCCTTTTGAACATCCAGATTTTGCAGCTGGAGTCCTTGTCACATGTTTGTATTGCAATACAGCAAGTACTTAAAATTGTTGATAGGTTCTTGAAAATGGCAACATTCAATGAAGTGACTTATAACAAAACCAATTTACCATAGGCTAATTGATATACGTAAACAAGAGTTAAGTTCCTACAGCATATTTTTGGTCAAAAACCAAACCTCTAAATAAGGACCCAAAACACTTCTAATATTAAACATTGAAATACAGGTGTGCACCACTTTACGACCTTCTGGCTTTCGCCAGGATCATATAACGGACAACCATGTGTGGTCACATGGTAATCAGGGGCGCACACCCCAACTCTCCGAAACAAGGGGAGCTCTACTCCCCACCCCTCTGGAGGGTTTTCCAAGCCTCCCAGGGGCAGCACACATCCGCGCACTGCCTCTGCAAGGCTCAGACTGAGGGAAGTCGTGTCTCGTGCGCGATTTCTGGTTTCCTCCATGAAACCAGAAGTCGTGTGAGAGACATGATTTCCCTCAGTCTGAGCCCCGCAGAGGCAGCACGTGAGATGCGCGCTGCCTCTGGGAAGCTCAGATGACCCTCCATATGGGAGGGGAGCAGAGCATCCCCTTCCCTGCGGAGGGAACGGATTGCGTCAAGCCCCACTTGATGACGGGGATCGCGATCCTGATCCCTGTCATTAAGTAGGGCATGACTGTAAATGTCAGCTTTCTAAGCTGGAAAAAACCCACACAGACATGGGGGGAAAGTGCAAACTCCTCACAGATAATGGCCCCAGCTGGGAATCAATTTTTTTTCTCATCAATTTGATAATGAAATGACTTAAAATGTAACAACTTTAAGTGAGAACTTGCTGTAGTGGTAAGCTTAGTTTAACAACAAATAGAAAAGTCAGAATTAAAAGTGATCTAGTGCGTACAATGTAGTATGGCAAAGAGAAAGTAGCTCTTTGGCAAGTATCTCACTGTGAGGAGACAGCCACTGTGGAGAATGAGTAAAAGCATATAACTGCTTTTATTCTGCATGTAACACCAGTTCTTTATGTGCCTTAGGGAAATGCGAGAACTGAAATATGGAAGTGAAGGAAACTGTTTTATGAGATGTAACAGGATGTATGCCTAAGTGGTTATCTACAAATAGATATATCATAAAATATGGTATCCCTCACAATGATGTAAGGTAACACACATTTGAATTGAATATGATAGGTTACATGCATGATCAACAAAGAATCTTTAAAAAGTGCAAATTAAACATGATTTAGTTCTTTCATTCTTTTTTAATTATAACTTGCTAGTACTATGTATATCATCCCAAGTCCTCTGCAGATAAAATGACCTTTTATTAGGATTAGAGAGAGAAGAGGCTTGCTATAGACAGTTGATTGCTTTCCCAGAGAAAAGCCCAAATTAGCTGGCAAAAAAAGTACAATAAGCTCATCTCATTTTTAGCAGATTTTCCACTACAGTTCAAAAATAAAACTTCCTCAAACGTTTTGACCTCACAGGCATTTTTTTTTATTGAAGTGAAGAACAGTGTCTCTCTTTATCTCCCCACACAAAGATGCATGAACTTTCTATGTGAAAATTAACCTGGAGCACTTGATGGTTTTATGCATCACGTAAATTGATAATTTGTGCTGTCTTTCCGGTCCTTTTCTAGTATATAGCTAAAAATCTGTCAGTTTCAAATGACTCAAATATATAATTGTTTCAATTCATATAGCTATGCAATCAGTGAATGGATGGGGGGAGGGAGAAGTCAAGATCGTGCCCTCTGCTCAAAGTACAGGACCTGCCTATTTTAGGTTTCCTGATTGCATGGAAAGAGCCTACGCCTTTTAAATGCATTGGCCCTATTCAGATGAACACATGGAAGTTGGGAAGGAGAACTGTGGGCATGATCCTGGTTCATGTGTTTACTCGTATCCATTGATTCTGCATGCTTGCATATACAGTTGGCCTGCATCCTACACGTACTTTACTTGCACAAATTGAGCTACATGCACTCTGCAAACAAACAAAAAACAGAGAAAAACAACAGTTGAAATAGTGCCAGCAATTTCACCCACTGTTCCACTTACTAAACACATGCCTAGTGAGTGAGCCTGAGATCAGAAGATTAAGCTGCAGTTCCCTCAGTCGGTCTCAGTTCCTACCTGTCTCTTGTAAGACTATGCATATTTTTCATATGTAGGGGGTTCTCAAGATAAGTTTGAGCGTGCATGATTTTAGCTTTACACACTGCCTTTGGAACTTCCCTCTCATAAGATGCAGGCCAACTGTGTACTTGAGCCATTTAAGCCATTTCTGTCCAACGTTGCGTATATGCAACAGGGACCAAACGTGTATACCTGTGGGCCAGGCAAAAATGGGGTAAAGTCAGTGGAAAAATTACTCCTGTCTGTAGTCTACTTGCTTTTCATGTCTTGTTCTACATATTTGCATATTGACCACTAAAGCTCTATTTTCATGTCTGTAACATTCAAGTTTTTATATACTGTACACATTTGATTACAGTTATAAATTGTGCTTAATACTGAATCATTCATCTGAATGTTCTTTTCTTAACAGCAAAATTTGGAAAATAATCTCACCAACCTCATCAAGAGAAATACTGAACTGGAAACACTTTTGGCTAAATTAATTCAGACATGCCAGCATGTGGAGGTGAGTATTTCTTCAGATTTATAATATTTAAAATTAGATTGTTTAAAACTAGATTTTTTTGTACATGAATTTCCAGGCTCATTGTAAATTTAAAACTAGATTGTTTGTACATAAATTTCCAGACCCATTGCAAGGGCATGCTCACAGGTGGATCAGTCAGAACCACCTATGGACTGGTCAGGTTTGGACCTGAAGTACTACCATGTGAAACTATTATTAGGGGTGGGTGAAAACAGTTTTAATTTTTCTTTTTTTTTTCTTTTTTGCAGATTTTGGTGTTTTCCAAAGTTAGAAGTGCAGAAAGCAGTGTTGTATTTTTATTCCAAGGACGCATGTTTATAAATTACAATTATAAATTATAATCACTTTAAAAGTGGACTAGGTACATGATTTAGGGCCCAATGCTACCAATTTTCCAGTGCCTTTGGGGGGACCCTTTAGGGACAGGGAATTATTTATTGATTTATTTGGTATGTAAACCACTTTGTGTACTACAGGGGGCCCCCATATCTGCAGGTCCAGTATCCGTGGATGTGAATCCGTGGATTGGGTTTGGGGCCCCCTCAGCGCGCGCACCCCTGAGCTCACCCCCTCTGCTGAGCTCAGCAGAGCTGAGGATGTCAGTCTACCAAGCTCAGACTGAGCTCTGAGGCAAAGAATAAAAAAATCACAACTTCTGGTTTTGTGGAAAAAGCAGAAGTGATGTTTTTAATGCCTTTAAGGCATTGGGAGGCCTGTACATTCTGTTGAAAAGCAGTGTATAAATCTTCTTAGTAATAACAATAATGATGTTAATATTAATCTTGGCCATAGAAATTATGTCTGAATAAACATTTCCAGGATTTAGATTTAAGTCTCACAGATACTCACACTTATAAATATTGTAAATCCAGCTTGTGGACTGGAATTACAGCCATTTTCTCTTTCTAATTTTGTAGAGACTATTGCTGTCTTGTTTTAATTTGACTTTTTCTTCTTTTCAGCAACAATGTTTATCTTTTATGACCTTCATATAAAGAATCTTCCTTTTTAATTTTATCTCAGATCCAACAATTCTTTCATTATAAAGATACTGCTGGCATACTGTAAGCAGATGTGTTGCTTTCCTTTGATCTTAATGTTACAGATTATTTTCCATTGCCATAGAACAACAGCTGCATGGCTCATATATCACTTCATCCAATTTCCCATAAAAACACAATAAGCCATGCAGCCAAATTCACCTTATTTAAATATTATTATCAAGAGGAAACCCAAGGCTACTTTTATGTAATGCTTAAATTATTTTTTAATGTCTGTCATTTTTGTAAATTAAATGAAAAAAATGACATTGAGATGAGTTCATATTTACTGCTGCCATGAACCGAAGGAGAGTTGTGCTCACAAAAGAAACCTTTCACAACCAATGGCTCTCTCACACTGTTTGTGTTGATAGAACTTGAGCAACATTTTGTAGTCTTCAACATTTAACAGGAGCTGGTACTTAAGGCAGCAACTTAAGACAACTTGACATTTTCTGATTTCCAGAAGATACTTCTATGTAGGGAAAATTACATCCACGTAAGATCATGTGCAGTGGCTGAATAAGTGTCAGCTGGATGTTTTGGAAAGTTATGGCAGTTTCGCAGTATGGGCATACTGAACAGGCATGGAGTCTATTAGGCAAGTGTGCTGTTTTACATGTCATGATATACATGTAGTTTACATGCTTTTCCTGCATGGACAAAGTTTCTTTTGAGAGCTGTGTAAAGATCTTAAATCAGGAACCTGAATATAAAACTGCTACAGGTATTACTCATGGAAATAAGGGAAACTACACATTACACACAAACGTGTGTGTGTGTGTGTGTGTGTGTGTGTGTGTGTGTGTGTAATGAAGGCACGATAAGGAGATTTGGAAATGAGAAGCAGAGTTGCTTAAACGTTTTCCCTCTTGCAGCTACTCCAAATTTTTCCCAGCTGCTTTTTTCCCCACTCCTGCTACAGGTTCCATATGAATGCAGTTAAACCCTGCTGCTGCCCTAATAATTAGGAAAAATGTTGCAGAATCAAACTGGTATTAAAAAGAATTGGAAAAACACGTGGTGTATTGGAAAGACAGAAAATTCATCGTATAGCTGTTTGTGGAAATGCACAAAATAATGATATATTGTTTTGACCCACAAGTGGTGTGACCTTGAGCTAAATACTCTGCCATGTGGCCCCACAGAAACCCCTTCTCCTGAAGGCGAAGATCACACTGTCCCAAGAAAACTTTACCTCTCCACCCAGAAAATACCTCATTCACAGCAGTTTCCATTAGGCAGTAAAATTATTCAGTCCGTGACATTTTCAATTTTCATGTTTATTGTTATGTAATCATAGGTGAATTTCTTTCTTTATTACTAATTCTCCCAACTCCATTTAAATAAATTTGTTGTCAGAAAGCTAGCATTTTTGAGCCTTTATTTTAACCATGCCTATGAAAACTATATTGTTCAGGGTCTGGAGATTTTCCTGAACAGACGCACGTTTACCTATAACTCCTCATATTACTGAAGCATCCAGTCATAGATCAGTGGCTGCATGTAGGCACTTCTCCTACACTGGCGCTGACTGCCATAAAGCAGTCAGCGCCAATCACAAAAGGCACTCTAACAGTGCAGCGCTCAGCTTGTTGCTGGGAGCACTGGTAGAAAGGTTGTGCCTGCCCACGTGCTGCAGCACTTTCCCCACCGTGTGCTGGAGCAGATATATCAGCGAGAGAGGTGGGAGGGGTGAGGAAAGAGTGGAACAAGACAGGGATGGGGGAAGAGTGGGAAGGGGTATGGGAATTGGCAGATTGGGCCGGGGGGAAGGATTGGTAGCACCGGCATCACTGGATATCCCAATCCCCTTTTCCAACCTGATCCCGTGGCATGGGTCTACATAGACCTGTGCCAGCTATTTAATGCAAATCCAAGTAGGCCGCCCTTTGCGCCACAGAGACTTTCCCTTGGGTAAAGGAATGATTGTTCCTGTACCCAGAAGAGACCTCCACAACTGCCTTCCCCCACCATAGGATTCAGCAATTTCCATTTTGGTGCTGTTAGGGGGGAAAATGGATAGGATTGAACTGTAATACTCATTAGGATAAGTTATTGAAAAACAAATGCAAACATTTGTCAGAGAATATTGTTTCTGGCCTGAAACAGTTGTTGAAATTACCTGCTACACTCCTGTACCTGAGTCTTGGGTTCATATGTGACTCCTTATAACCTTTACAAATCATGGGTGATTAGCACATATACACATACATGCCAAAAGGTGTTTGTTTGCAGAGAAAGGCATTGCCATTTTAGATTTCCTATGCACCACTCCCCCATATCAGGGGACCATAAGAAGGCTGATGCATCTAGGAATTCTAGTATGATTCCACCTCTCTGGTGGTGCTGAAGGAAGAGAGCTGTTGCTGCCCTTTAATGCCTGCTAAGGTTACTACCTAGGTGCCAGTGGGGGACAGGATGGGCACCAAGAGGAAGAGGACTTCAACAGAACTTGTCACCAGATGCACAGCACTTAGATTTGTTTTAATGTTGTGCCAAGCAAAAGAAAGTTCCTAGGTACCAACATGGTCTTCTGAATTACAGAAACATTTACGACTGACAACAAAAAGGCAGCTTGGTCACTTTCCATAATTGGTAAAGTTATCAATATCCATTATTTTTTGCAGGATGTAATCCAATTTAATTGACTTGTTAACATCAACACATTATGCATTTCCCTGCCTCCTCTTATCCCTGGCTTCTGCTGGAAAGGGTGAAAAAATTCAAAGGAAATGTGTAATTGTACATGTTTGTCTCCCTTAGATTTAAACCTGTTAGCCAGCTAGTAGCGTTTAGGTTGGCAAGACCAAAAATATCAGTCGCTCTTTCTCCTTTTTTAAATTTTGGTAGGCGTTCCTGAGGCAGATCACATCCCACTGTTATCATAGATATTCCCCTTGGGTATATCCAAGTTTCAGCGTATCATGATAATTTGTCAAAAGTATGGTAGAAATTTGATTTCCGTGAACACAATGTGTCCTTCTTCTTTTATGGAGCCCCATATGTTTGTGTTGGGGGTATTTTTGAATGTTTACGAATGTATGAAGAACGTGTATAACTTAGAAAATAGAATGAAGTTGTTTTAGTCTGTTGCAAAGCAACATAATTGGAACACAGCTGTGGAAAAATCTGGAACAATTAGTGGAGAAAAGTGGGAGGGAATATGCCTTCCTGTAGGTAATTTAAATGCCAGTGCTCCAGCCAATGTTTTCTAACACTAAATAGAACAAAAAAATTATGAATGCCTGTACACATTTTTATTTTTTCCGCTACTGTGAATCATTCTTAGAGCACATAGCACAGGAAACTCATTTTATATATTTCTTCAACTCAGCTGTGCCAGTTATTTTCTGTTTATAATGGAAACACACTTCTTTTTCTTTTAAAAAAAGAAAACTGCTTCAGGCTAGAATCAGCCATACAAGGGCTAGGTCAAAAGCAATTGTTTATTTTCTGTTCAAATTCTGTAAACCCATAAAAACAGGGAGGGTAGGTCATCATGATAAAGCTGTCCTTAACTATGACAGCATTGCCGAGAAGATAGGCAAATCTTTGTATCAGTATAGGATTACCAGAGCAAGAGGTATTTGTGACATGTAGAGGTACCTGCTGAGTCCCGTTCTTGTCTGCCAGCCAAATTAAAAATCCCAAAAGAAAAGTGGAATGCGAGAGAGTGAAATAGAGATGGAAAAAGTGTAGAAAAATAAGAGTTCATTACAAATAATGAAAATGCCAATACTTAAAAAGACTTCAGCTCCCCCAACAAAGGGCTCTTTTAAGTTTCACAGCTAAGTATGTCTCTCTTCTGTTTTCCATGAAATGGGCTTAGAAAACCTCTTGTTTGTGGTTTCACAAAAATTAGAACTATGCTGGCAGGGTGCTTCCCAGGAGACTCTATTAAACAATAAGACGGCTTTGTTCATAGCAATAAAAATAATGCATACTGTGTTTTCATTACATGGCTCAGTGCCAGTTCTTTTCGTTTCTCATTTACGCACTGAAATTTGGGACTACCGAGATCCAATCTTGGGCAAGTTGAGAAGAAGAAGGGGGCAACAGGTAACAGGAAGGTTTTGGTGATAATCATGATAATTGATCTAGTTGCCCAAAACATTGACTATGGCTGAAATACTATACACATACCTGGGAGTAAATCTCCTTCAACTCAGTGGAGCTTACTTACTATTCATAGGATTGCATGGTAATAGTCTTCTTAAAAAAATTATCTAGTTCCTGATGTGTACAGTTTGGTAGAATTTCCTTTGGGTATTGGGTATACTGTACTAAAGCTTCCATGATAGGAACATTTAGATGGAACTTGAAGTATTGTGAAAAGTATTCAATGGATGTTTAGCATTCCTTTCAGAACAAAACAGAATTGTATTCTAAATTTTTAGTGGTACAGCACTTTTCAGAGTTTGTTGCAGCACAAGCAACAAACGGTCTTATAGCAAAACCCACATATTTAATTTCAGCATAAATTTTCATGGACTGCAGTCCAGTTCATCAAATGCAATGGCCTATTGCCCATAAAAACTTCTGTTAAAACAAATGAATGTTTAATTAAGGTGCTGCAATTCCCTTTGTTGTTTTGACTAAGAAGTTAGTCATGATGGGCAGCTCAATCTTATCGAGAGCTTACGGTGGCAGATATGATTTGCCTCCGTAAGTTCCCTTGTGACAAGGGAAAAGGCACACCACTGCTGTCTGCCACAGGACCATGAGCACAAATGGACGCAGGCCCTGGACACGCTCCAGTGTCTCCCAGATGTCACACTGGAGCACGTAAAGTGGTGGCGGGGCAGTTTGTGGGCAAAAGTGGGAGAGGCAGGGCAGGGAACAAGACAGGAAGGGGGTCTTTTCCCCCTTTCAAGTATGGGAGGGAGTGGGTCTTGGCAGCACTAGCACTCCATTTCCTGTTTCCCCAGCTTGACAAGTTTCTTGCCTCTCCTGGGACCTTCACTGAGAAAATAGCTGGTGTAGGTCTGCAGGTACCCATTGGCAGGGTAATCAGATGACCTATTTTTCCAGTACATGTCCTCTTTTTTTTAGCCTTGTATCCTGGAAAAGAACTTAAATGACCTCCTTTTCCCTGTGAGCAGGCCCCTGCAGGCAGCATATAGCCTTTTTGTATTTAATAAATTATATCTACCTGTAATACTATTAAATTTAAAGCTATAAGTAATATGAAATCAATATATGTGTGTTTTTAGTATTTGGTCATGTCCTACATTTTTCTTGGATGTCCTACTTCTTGTGGTGCCTTGTCTTCTATTGTGGTTATGACATCTGGTCACCCTGCCCATTGGCGACCAGGAGGCCTACGGTGAGGTAAGTTAAAAATATTTTTACTTACTCCTCCCAGGCAGCCTTGTCTCCATCACCCCCACCATAGTATGCAGAGCATGTTCCAGCAGTGTGGCTGCATCTGTAGAATGCAAGAGAATAGGATTGCGGCTGAACAGCTCAATCCTATGCTTTCTTCCCCACCAATGCACTGATGCCAAAATGTTACTGTAAAGGTCAACTATGCATCATAATTGCTACAGATGGGTAATTGTTTCCCGATCTCCTGAAGCTTCCTTCCTTTTATTTTCTATGGCCTTTTTTCGTGATTTTCCAAAAGCACATAGCAGAGACATTGCCAAATACACTCTTGGCAGTAAATAAAAAATTTAGTGGTATTGTTTGACATTTCTGGACAGCCTCAGTGTTAGAGCTTGGGGTGAATACTATTTAGTAATGATACTTTAAAAATATAATCGGATTAAAACATGCTAACACTGGAAATTTAAAAATAGATCTCAATTCAGACATTATATCCTCTGATGGTGATACTGTCTATAAGAAAAACAATTTTAGAGAAATATGATTAATAATCAGGGATAGGAAAACCAGCATGACTTGACTTGAGTCATGTCTAGAGTCACCACTCCTCTACGACTCGACTTGAAAAAGAGTCATAACGGGGGCACTTTCTGAGACTCCAAGTCACCCTTTAGTGATTCTAAAGGACTCAAGGTGAGTTGCCCCCCTCCATTTGAAAAGCCTGCCATTGAAAAACAGGACTGCTGCCAGGCTGTGTGTGTGTGTCGGAGCTCCCTTTGAACACTCCCCTGATGTCTCTGCCCATTTGTAAACAGGGCAGGAGAGACTGCAAGAGAGCCAGGACAGAAGCAGCAAGAGGAAGGCAGGTCATGTGCAGCAGCTGCGAGGCTTACCAGGATAACCCAATCCTTGGTAGCTCTATGAAGGAGTAGTCCCATATTAGCTAGCTAGTCATTCAGTGAGGCATCCTCTGCACAAGTAACAATGGAGGCATGAGGAGGAAAGCGTGATTGTTATGAACTGCTTCTCCCCTTCCCTGCCTCCTCCCCCTCCCTGGGCTTCTGCAGCCAATTGTAAGGCAAGAATCCCCTTGGGCTACTCCTTCTGCCTTCCCTCAGCCAAAGAAAATACCAAACCTTCCATCCTGTGTCCAATGATCATCTGTTCCTTCTAATCAGAGAGCCCACTCCTGCCTCCCCCCTCCTGCTCAGATACAAATGCAAACATTAACCCTTTCCTGCCTCCTGGCTGGAACCTCCCTGCTCCTTGCCCAGTTGGAATAATGGCCCCACGAGGTTTTTCACACTGCAGAAACAGTAAGCCAACACACCCAGACACAGGTGGACTCAAGTCAGCATGTGTGGGGTTGAGTGCCGAGTCAGGAGGCCCCGACGAGTGTTTTTCTGAGTCTTCCATGCATGCGACTCATGAGTCCACAAGTCAGTGAAAAACGCACATTTTCGCAACGAGTCTGAGTTATCTGAGTCGGATTCCGAACCCTGTTAATGATGCTAGACATGCTCAAAGCACTGTTTACTTACTTCAGCCTGTGCAACTAGTTATATTGGACTTTTCTGTGCATGCTTGAATCCCTTCCAGACGTTCTAGTCCACTCAGAAGATTGGGCAGAGTGGAATGAATGAAAATTGTGTGCAACATAATATGATGGTCCTGCTCAGTTCTATAGGCACTAGAATTCAGCTTGTTGAAAGCTGCCTAGATTGTGATTCTTTTAGAATGGAAACAAATTCAGTCTCCTACAACAGCCACATAGAATGTGTCAGTCTTGGTAAAACAACAGAGGAAAAAAAACAAATCTACCTCAAAATGTAAAGCATTAAACAAGTATAGTGTGTTCTGCTACTATTTAGTAAGATTCCATGAGATGTACATATGGGTCTTATTTTGAATTATGCATTATTTTAAATTTTGTTGTTTTTATAATACATTACTATTGTAACATATCAATCTTCTAATATTAGCCACATTGTAAATGAGCAAGAAAATCCATATTCTTAGATACTACTTTTCATCCTTCATCTCCCATGTGAGTTTTATTATGAACAATTAGCCAACATTTGTCTTGCTTCCTAACCATTAGTGCTAGACTTAATTGAGATTTTATCTACATCCAAATAGGCAGAAGAAAATGACTTGAAGGAAATTGACTTCAAACTGATGTGGTGGCAATTAGTGATCTCTTTACATGATGCATAAGTTCTTAAACGGGAGTTTGGAACATTCATCTACTAAATTGATAATTAGAGAAAGGGATAGTCTGTGATTATTTCTCAGTTATTGTGGTGTGATTAATTAATATTTCGTGTGATGCATTTGGTTTTAGTACAACCATCTTGTGTTTTTTTTATAAAGGCTCTTCTTTAAAATACATTTTTCATTTATATGTCAGCAGAATTATAAACTGGGATCTGCACACAAATATAATCAGGATGAAGCCACACATTACATGATTCTTACATACACACGCACACTCTATTATACGTATCATGTAAAGTATCTGTGGTTGCTACAGGTTGAGCACTGAACTGGGGTGCTACTTTATTCTTTTCTCTTCTATTGGTCTGCTCAAAATTCTGTCCCTAGTTACTTTTCTCCCTAAGATAAAAGATACATGGAATGGGTAGTGGGAAGAGCAGCAGATGTTGGGTAGGTGATTTTACCAAACAACTGAAAAAGAAAGTATTAAATATTCTTTCTTCCTGCGCCAGTATCCTTACAAGCCTGAAGCTACTTGCTGATGCCTGCATGATAAAAAAGAACCCATAGTTATGTCCTTGGAATATATGGACATGACGTGCAATCCAGAAGGCAATTATTACAAGATTGGCCATGGAGGGCCATAGTGCTTTTCACCCCCCTGAGCACGCCTGGCAGATGTGTAAAAAGGGAAACAGCCCATTGGCTGCTACTTGATCTGGGTTGGGTGGTCAGGAGAAAGCTTACTTCCTGTCTTCCAGTTTCATTGGACTTTCAAGCCCCACCCCACCCACCCATGTTGGCATCCTTCAGAGTATGGTAGACTATGGAAGACTATAGTATCACGCTCTGAATAGTGGTTCCAGAACAGTGTCCTCTCCAGTACGCGAAGCCTGGGTAAGGTAGATTTGGAGGATAGACTGTTACCCATGCAGCAAATCCCCCCTCTCCACGTTGCTGAAATGGTCCAATGGAAAGGCAGAAGCCAATACGGTTGGTTCCAGTGGCGTCGCAGGAGTTGCCAGAATGTGACTGTGTTCAGCCATGAACTGCCTCAGGGGCTCCGGCTCCGGATTTTGCCTCAAGGTTGACTCCTGAAGCCTTTTCCATAACTGGATGTAGCCATAAGGCAGTGGAGGTTCGGGATCAGAGTTTTCCTTCTCTCAGATGAGCTGCCTTCTCAGGCTAATGAGTCCAATCTACCCAGTAGATGGGATACACAATACACAATAATCCATGATACTGAATACACAATAAACTGTTACTCTGCACATGCCTGATCTCTTGAAAGCTAAGCAGGGTCAGGCCTGGTTAGTACTTGGATGGGAGACCCCGGACTGGCATGGTGCAGGTGTTGTTATAGTGCTCCAGAGTTATTGGTTGGCTTTGGTCTCTTTGACAGGTGGTGTGCAGGCAGGGCAGACAGGGCATGGTTAGGATTGGGCTATACATCAATTTAATGTGCCTCATTTTTTTATAGCAGTATTTATTTATTCTTCCCACATATTCTAGACCAGGGCAATATGTATTATAAATATTGTAGAGGCTAACAAATAATGTCTTTCATTGTACAGTGACATCAGGGTGAAATTTCTTTCAGGGGTATCTTAGTCCAGCCAAAGTACAGCTCAAGAAGAATAATTCTATAGACTTTTGAGAGGAAAGGGGCACTTTCCCATTCTCAAGGCTAGAAATGAATGCTTTTCTTGTGGTAGTTGGACTATTTTTTTCTTTTTTAAAAAAGTACCAACTGTCTAAGGCCTGCCTTTGCCTTGAGGCTCCCATGAAACAGCACTTGGTCACACATCATCATCAGAATAATCAGGCCTTCACTAGAGGCATGTAGCAATGTCTCTGCTGTTTTAGAGCTATCCATGGTGCTGTACATTGTTTCTTTTGTCTGCTACCTAACTTTAGTTGCCCTTACCCCTTCTTATCTGCTGCCTGCAACTCACTAGTGCAGCTTCACATCTGAGCTGGTCCTCTTCGAGTCTTGTCCAACAGCCACCTGGAATAGGTAGCTACTAAACATTTGTGCTTGCATGTACACATGGTTCACAGATATGTGTTGCATAATGATGGGCATCTGTTCCAAGAACCCCATCATTAAGTGATGTTGTCACTGTGCAATCTCCCACCACCACTACCACCACCACCCCGCTCCCAGCCTAATGGTAATTTTCTATGAAATTACACATAATGAGACCTGCAAGGGTTTGGGCACAACACAAGCTGTTGGCTCCATGCTGGGTTTTCTCTTTCACCTCTGCCCTTTCCTCCAATCACAGTTTCACACACAACCCCTGCTGCTGGCTGTGGCATCTGTTCAAAAGCACAAGTATCCAGCCATGCTTCATCCTTTCATTAGATAGATCAAAATAGGACCAGCACTTAAGCACACAGCCTCCTCTATGGGGGTTGAGGGACAGGCAGTCTTCCTTTGGAGAAGCAGCAGCAGCAGCAGCCCCCAAGCCTGCTTGTTGCGGCAAATGGAGAAGTTGAGCAAAATTGATCACAAACAGCTGCCACCTCCACCACTTTGATTCAATGGGGCTTAAAGCTTTCCTAAAGCGGGAGGAGGTGGATGAGTTGTCTCAGTCCAGGAAAGAGCATAGTTGTTACCTGTCACCCAAAATCTCTTGGTATTGTTGGCAATTGATGTAGCCCAACCCCTTGGCAGACTGGGCATCATCCTAGCCAGCCAGCTGGCTGGCTTGGATCACTGGCTGGGGCTGTAGAAATGGTGGGAGGGAATAAAGGTTTAAAAATGGCAACGACGGGGCAGGGGATGGCAGCAACGGGGGTGTGTGTGTGTGATGGACCATATATGCAGTCTTTCGTTTACTGAACTGTCGTTATGTGGTGCATACCTGTACTTAGGTTCAGATTAGAACTTGTTAAGGAAAAGAGAAGATTAGGAAGCAAAACAAAGTCTACAGTGTACTCAGACAATGGAACAAGAACTGTTGTTCTTTTGGCACCCTCCATCTCCTTCCTCATACTCCAAAAACTCTTAGACTATGCTCAATAGACTATGCTCGCACAGCATTCATTAACCGCATTCAGTAAAGGTTTAACAAGATTCACTCTGCAGTGCATCAGTGCCATCCTGATTAAGCAGTTGGCTATTACAGTGAAGCAGTCTTGAAGCTAATGGTTTGCAAGAAGCATATGTTCACTATAAATAGCTCATGCAATATTATATCATAACTTGGACTGTCAGGTGTGAAGAAAACATTTAATTTGCATATGTGTCTAATGAGCCAGTCCTCTCTCCTACCATCCTACATGATGCAGCCTCACAGAAAGAGCATACGCTATCCCATAGTGGTGGTGTACATGACCAGACAGACTGGGAGAGCTAAATAAAAAGGTTTTTGCTTACCCACCAGTAGGTAGGTAGTGAATGGGTGTCCTTGGACCTACACCAGCTGTTTAGCTGACATAAATCCAAGGAGACTCAAGACATAGCAAGGTGTATGCAGCACCCAGGCTCTGGTAGTTGATGGGAGAGACTTCTTGAATCTAAAAGATTGTTCAGGAATCTAAAGGATTGTTCAGTCCACAGGAATCTAAAAGATTGTTCAGATGGACTGGAACTAAATTTATTATGTAACAGGACTTGAGCTTGCAGCAAAATGCTATCAGGATTGGGCACCCAAATCTGCAAATCTCTGGAGGAGACACACAGATGCCGTGCAACTCTGCAACCTTCCTCCCCCCCTTATGATCCTTAGGGCGCAATCCCAACCCCTTATGTCAGTGCTTTCCAGCACTGGCATAGCGGTGCCAATGGGACATGTGCTGCATCCTGCAGTTGGGTGTCACTCACGGAGGCCTCCTCAAAGTAAGGAAACATTTGTTCCCTTACCTCAGAGCTGTATTGCCCTTAAGTCAGTGTTGGAAAGCACTGACATAGGGGGTTAGGATTGTGCCCTTAATTGACTTGACCTTATCTAAGAGTTCAGCATGACCTCCCCTTTGCAGAGCAAGGTCCTTCCCAGCTCCCAAAAGTGCCAGCTAGAAACCAAATGGGGTTAAGTTAGATTGCACATGTGTTGAGAAAAAGAGGACATTTATAACACTACAGCTTTTGTGACTCCCCAAGAAAACTTATGGTAGCAAATCACAAGTTTTGCTGTAAGCCCTCTATTGGATTGGGCCATAAGTAACAAAGCATAAACTGCTACCTTCCCAGCCCTAAGGTACATGGATTCAACTTGAGATTCATCAATCAGTGTCTGAATTGTGATATTTCCTATCAGCCATCTAAAATATTAAGAAATCCCTGAGTGTCTCATATATTTCATAAGTACAGGAGGGCCCTCCATATCCACAGATCCTGGATCCGTAGATTCACTTATCCGCAGTCTGGGTCTGCAGGCTCCCCTGCATGTACCCCCTCTGGAGGTGAGGGTCTTCTAAGCCCAGCAGAGGCCACGCACATCAGTCTGCGGCCTCTGCTGGGCTCAGATGGACTGTTAGAGGCAAAAATATGTAACTTCCTGAGACGTGTGTGGCCTCTGCTGGGCTCAGAAGACCCCCTGGAGGCGAGGGGAATAGAGCTCCACTTTGCTCTGGAGGGTGGGGATTGTTTGCTCATATTCACAGTTTCACTTAACCACAGGGGGTTCTGGAACCGAACCCCCACAGATACGGGAGTGCACCTGTATACTCACACACAGTTTAAACTACATATTACCAGTTAGTAAGTGAGCTTTTCTGCTGTCACTTGGAGATGTTTACAACTACTCAATGGAAATGTGTCAACTATCCGAATGCTGACAAACAAAGCTGATTCTTTTGTTCAGGTGGAACACTTTGCATTGTTTCATTACAGGAATGTACAAATTATTTTCATGAAAACTGAAAGTTCAAAACATGACACTGTTGAATGAAAACTGAGCAAACGTTTCTAATCTAGTCTGATATGTTGTTTAGGTGAACGCGTCCCGACAAGAAACCAAGCTGATGGAAGAATGTGACCTGCTTATTGAAATAATCCAACAACGCCGTCAAATAATTGGAACCAAAATTAAAGAAGGGAAGGTAAGAATTTTACCTTGGAGACTCTCAAATAGTGTAGAATTCTTACTAAATGGTTTCTGCTCTATAAATACTTCTTGCTTTAATCTACAAACTGCACACAAGTCCTTGAATACTCCTTGAGAGCTGCTGCAGTTAGGAGAAGGGAGTACTGCATGGTGTCACAACTCATTTAGTAAACATTCAGTTGTCATTAAAATCGGCTGAATGTCTATAGTGTTGATTATATTTTATACTATTTTTATTTATTTTTCTTGTTCTGCAGTGTTATTTTTTTTAAGAATGCACAGGTGATATCTTCCAACAAAAATTTAGTGTTTTAAGATATCAAAATAGCTAATACAGACATATTCTAAGAAAAGTGTTTTTGTGTAAATAAGATCTGAAAGAAATCGTTCAGGGCAAAAATTTTTGGTATCATAGGAATTGCTAACTAACTTGTGTTATAGGAAACTGTATGAATATTTTATTCTGCAGATACTTCAATTATTTATTAAAGATATTTATACAACTTAGCTCTCCTCACATGAGCAGTTAAAAAAAAATGAAGTGGAAGGAAGCTGTGGGCAGTGATGATAAATTTCAGAAGCAAAGATGCAATGTAATATTTTAATACTATAATAGAATGAGCTCAGGTAAAATGCCGTTCCTTGATAATTGTAACACAGCTATTTCTGATGTCAGCCTATTGCGTGAGGTAAATCTCAGATATTCATTCAAGCTTTAAATTGGTTACCTAGCTGGCTGTGAAATCCGTCTGACCATGACTCTTGTTACTTTTTAGTGCAAGCCCTTCAATCTTTAACTGCTAAAGTAGCTTGAAGAAGTCAAACATAAACTCTCCCTGTGTGGGAAAGCTTTGACAAGGAATAAAGTCAAGGGCAGGTTAAATGGTTCACTTAGCTGTCAAGATATTCCAATTAACTTAAAATAAAAAGGCCTGTAGGCATAAGCTGACTTAAATATGTTTGAAGACCACAATTCCCCCATCTTGCTGTTTGACAGGCTTCAAACCTTCTTTATGTGATTAACAAAATCCAGCTCCCTCCAAGATCTTGTATGACAACCTTCTGAATAATCTCCTTGGTTACATGTTTGCAGTGGGAACTCTTATTATTTCACTAAAGTTTATGGCAATGTTTCCATTCAGTCCGAAAGGCCTGCTCTCAGCTTTAAAGGAAATGGGAGACTCTATCCTTTATTGACAGAGTAGATTTTCTTCAATGCTTATGTATTTGCCAAATAACGAATGCTATGAAAAAATGGTTTTAACAAGTTGGAGACCCTCCTTTTCCAAACAAGCCTTGTGCTTAGGTTTTTCCCTCTGGCAACAAGAGAAGCCCATTAATTTTGCAAAGGTGGAACGTTTAATTTACTCAGCAAATTAAGGGGCATTGTCATTGGTTGCATGAGCAATTTGACAACATAGTAGAGCAAAAAATATGCCATACTGCAGAGCTGAGGTTCACCTAGGGGTGACAAACCTTCAACTTTAGGTCTCCTGAACTTTTTACAATTGTGTAGAGCAAAGCTGCTCAAACCATGGCCCGGGGGCCACATATGGCATCTGTGCAGACTGATCCACCCAGTGAGTGGACCTTTCAGTTCTGCTGGGAGCTGCATGAAGTCCCACTCAATCAGGGGTCAAGGATGCTCTGGGCAGTTGCATCTGCCTGGCATCCTATCACATGACCTTCTGGAACACTGGACAGATGAACACAACTGCCCAGAGTGTCCCTGTCATCTGAACAAGGGGGACTTTGCATGGTACCCAGGCAGAACACTTGGATGAGGTTTGGACTGTGCACAGCGGTCGTGAGTTTGAGCACCACTGTTGTAGAGGAGGGAAATTTAGCAGGTGTAACTTGTCATCTGTGAGGTGACGCAGCTGAAACCTGCTGAAATTCCCTCCTTTACACAGTTGTTAAAGGTCCAGGAGCCTTTTAGTTTAAATGTTGGCCATCCCTGTCTTAGCCTAACTATGACCTCAGACTTTGCTCTGGTAATGTTCTGAGTAGGGAAAATTAAACTGTCATCCAGACAGGCCCTGTCCTCGGAGAACATCCCCAACAGTGATGTGATCTCCCAATCTGAAAAAAGCCAATTCTGCAATAAGCCATTTTCCTTATCGTACTACCTAAAATACAGTTTTAAGAAACAAACAGACATATGTAGCATGGAGAATGAATTTGGGACAAGCACATATTCAATATAAAGGTAATAACCTATTATCATATGTCGTGTGCTCACTGACACGTTTCCCAAAATATGAGTGAGAAAATCTACTAACGTCATTAATAACCCTTTTAAACTCCTTTTTTTATTTCATTAAGTGCTATTACGCACCATTGGGATGCTAGAATTTGGGTGGAGCGGAGAAGTCAAATGAATATTGATTCTTTGACATACACATCCATTGCCTGTATTTGTTTTACCAGACTTCTGTGTGACAATCCAATGCCACTCATACATTATTTTAAAAAAGATATCTAAATGTTTAATACTGTACATTAGGACTGAAGTGATTCATGTACAGCAAAAGCTACACATTAAGTTAAATATGGTACTGGCCTAGATGTGCTTCAGTATTCTTGGGTAAATAGCAGCCAAATTGGCCCCACTGTGGGTGAGCACTCCAGTGGGGAGGTAAGAAGGATTGAATACTGTGTCCAGCACTGGCGCACCCTCTACAGCTACTTTTTGACAAACAGAAGAAAAACATCCATTGGCGCCAATTATCTTTTTTTTTCTTTCTTTCTCAAATGGCAGGGACTCCCCATGGCTACTGTAGATCTGGGCCATGGCAGGTTATTGAGTTAAAGCCCCTGCTATTCTTCCCACAATGCTTTCAATCCAAGGGGAGCTACTCCTTAACAGAGAAAATGAAAGCATGACAAAAGCCAGTGGTGCATCTACCATCCCACATAATCTGGCCCTGAGTTAAACCCTCCACTAAAAACGAAGCAGAATAAATGTGTTTTTCTTTGCTGTAGACCAGGGGTCTCCAAACTTTTCAGCTAGAGGGCTGCATCAAATATCAGACATGGTGTCGAGGGCCAGAAAAAAAATAAATTTTAAGCATAAAATGTAAGTAATTACATTAGAGATGGAACTTAGATGAATGAATAAATAAATATATGGGCTACTGAGCACGACTCAGGCTGCAACCTGATCGTCACTTTCCTGGGAGTAAGCCCCATTGGCTACTATCGGGCTTACTTCTGAGTAGACATGCATAGGGTTGGGCACGAAGGTGGTTGTTGCCTGTCTGCGTGCTGATTGCCCAACCAGAGAAGCTCCTGCTGATTGCCCAACCAGAGAAGCCCGGAGGAGCCAGGAGGTGGGAGTTTCAGAGTGAGTGAGAAGAAGGAGCCAGAGGCGGGCAAGCAGGTACACAGCGAGCGAGTCTGCTGAATCCCCAAACTAAGGACTGGCTAGCTGAAAAGGGTTCCTGAAAGTTCCTTTTCTTTGCCAGTTTGCCTGCAACTCCCCAAAGCGACCCTCCCTGCATTTTGGGGCTTTTAGAGGAAAGGCGCTGGGCCACAATCCTATCCACACTTACCTGGGAGTAAGCCCCATTGACTATAATGGGACTTTCTTCTGAGCAGGCATGCATAGAAGTGGGCTCTGGGGGTGCTACCTATCCACACTTACCTGGGAGTAAGCCCCATTGACTATAACGGGGCTTACTTCTGAGCAGGCATGCATAGGATTGGGCTTTTGGTTACACTCTTTTTTCTCAAATACACAAGCAGGCAATTGGCACTTCTCTCTCCTCTTCTCCCCCACCCCACCCCCTTCCCCAGGCATATTTCCCCCCAATCTCATGATCACAGTTAGCAACTCTCTTACTGTCCCTCCCCTCACTTGTCCGCACCTTTCAAAGATACCGAATCACTGCCTCACATTCTCTCTCTCCCTTTCTCCCACCCCCAGTTTAATCCTGCACTTGTTTCAATCATATCTCCTCACTGCCCCTCACCCACATTCTCCACTATGTGATCAACCTGCCCTGTCCTTGCCAACACTTTCTGACACTTTGATAAGAATTTGAACATAGGATTTTTCCTCCTTTTCAGAAACCACATATACTTCCCTCTCCATGCTTCTTGTCAATTTTTTTTTGTCATGTAATGATTTAATTGTATTAATTTTATTAATTCAAGATTAACTGTAATGTAGTAATTTAATGCAAGTAAAAAACTGGTAGTGTGCCTTGACAATTTTAGTGCCTTGTCAGTGTGCCGTGAGCTGAAAAAGGTTGAAAATGGCTGATGTAAAACAACAGTAAGGAGCATTGGAGTTAGAGCATTAGAATAAAGCATCAGCAGCAGTACTCATTAAGTTCAGATCTTCATTTTTTACTACATATATATTTATTATTATTAACAGTAGCACAGAATAACAGTGTAATAACAGACCCAACTCCCTGCCTCTCAGCAGATTATGAATGTTTAGTGGCTTCTATTATTAAGAACATAAGAAGAGCCCCAAGATCTGGATCAGGCCAAAGGTCCATCTAGTCCAGCTTCCTGTATCTCACAGTGGCCCACCAAATGCTTCAGGGAGCACACAAGACAACAGCATAACCTGCGTCCTGGTACCGTTTCTGGCAATCAGAGGCAACCTACCTCTAAAACCAAGAGCTTGCACATACCTACTATGACTTGTAACCCATAATGAACTTTTCCTCTAGAAATTTGTCCTATCCCCTCTTAAAGGCATCTAGGCAAGTTGCCATCCTGTGGCAAAGAGTTCCACAGACCAATTGCATGCTGGTTAAAGAAATATTAGCAGGGAGGGGATGGCTGCAAGACTCCACTGCTCATTTTCTCAAACAAGAAAATAATTTTTTTTTAAAAGGCCCACGCACAGGAGTGGGCTCTAAGACTGCGATCCCAGCCACACTTTCCTGGGAGTAAGCCTCATTTACTATAATGGGGCTTACTTCTGAGTAGACATGCACAGGAGTGGGCTCTAAGGCTGCAATCCCAGCCACACTTTCTGGAGTAAGCCTCATCGACTATAATGGGGCTTAGTTCTGGGTAGACAGAGGAGTGGGCTCTGAAACACTCAGCTTCTGCGTGCACTTAACCTCCTGCTGCTCATTGCCAGCAAGCCTGTCCGCCTGCCCCTCCACCAGCATGTGTAGGAAAAAGGGAAGGAAGAGACTTGTCTCCGCCTGCACTGCTCATCCCCCAGCTGTGCCTCAGCTTTGGAGGAAGAGCCTCTCTCTGGCGCTGAATGGGGGGCTGCTCACAGGAAAGGCAGTCTGCAAAGGCTCTGTTGTTTTTCCTCCAGAGACCTTTGCGGACCACCTAGGAAGGTCTCGCAGTAGTTGAGGAGGCGAAGCTGCAGAATGAGGGTGGCGATGGACCGACAGGACAGGAGGGCAGTGGCTGAGGGGGGTGGGTGGGCAGGGAACTGGGGGGGTGGAGGAAAGCCAACCCACCCACCCCACACACTGAGGCTCTGTAAAAAGCCTCAAAGGAGCTGCCAATGCAACAATGTTTTTTTAAAGTGATGTGCAGGGGATGGAATCGCAGCTTCAGTGCCCCTTTCCAGGCTGCCTGGCCTCAGTGCCTGGGGCTTTTGCCCCATCTGCCCCCTCCCAGGTCCGCCAGTGTCTCAGAACCAGCACACCACAGGAAGCACCATGAGCCTGTTCCGAGGGCTAAGGAGGCCTCCCTGACCCTCAGAAAGCCTTCTAAGGCTTTCAGAGGGCACAAAAAGTTACTTCCAGTTTTTTCTTTTTGAAAACCAGAAAGCGATGTTTTAAGGCCCTCAGAACACCCTCCAGACGTGACCAGAGCACAGCTCCAGTCATATTCAGACAAGTGGGCCAGAAGCTCTTGGGACCAGAGGCTGGCCGCGGGCCAGATAAAGGCTCACCGCAGGCTGCATCTGGCCCCCAGGCCAGGGTTTGGAGACCCCTGCTCTAAACTTTGGTATCCTAAATTCCCTGCTTGTGGACCTGAGTTCAGCTCAGAATTGTCTGCTTATTTATTGCTTAATAAATACAACCCTCCAAGTTTTTGTTATCTTTTCTAGAAAAATACCTTACTTACTGCCAATCTGCTTAATTATTAATTTCCTGCTTTTATAAAATATGTAATCTAGGTTTAATATGTTTTTGAGGCACAGTGTTATTAGCCTTCCTTCCTTTTCCTTTCCCATTTGTTAAACATAGTGGTGTTGATGTTAATGACGTTCCAGTGTGGTGGGGGCTTCCTGTCGACTGAGGCTTCTGCAGGCCAAATCTTTTATTAAGTGAGGTAGAAAAGCCTCTTTTCTAGATGTTTAAGCTTCAGATAGTTTCTATTACAGTTCAGTGAGATTTCATATGTGACCTTTTTTCTGCCGTAAAAATGTGTGCAGTGTACATATTTGTCAATACACAGTCACACAGTTGTTGTAGTAACTCTATTTAGCAGAATTCATTTTGACAGAAAGCTGAAGAAATTGAAGTCACTGAGGGTGAACTTTTATTTTCTTGTCAGTCAACACTGCCTTTAAAGCAGCTTACAAAGTGTGCTACATTTGGCTGTAAATTCCTGAGCTTGTTTACAGAAAAAGTGACCTCAGTACACAACTGTCTAAAAGGAGTCGGGTAATATACTGAGGTCACTTTTTCTGTAAACAAGCTCAGGAATTTACAGCCAAATGTAGCACACCTTTTAAGCTGTTTTGAAGACACTGTTTGGGGCACTCTTCCTGTTATCCAAGGAGCAGCTGACTGAAAGTGAAGTTTTCCTGCCATAGGAATATCTACCAGCTGTATTTTGGTTCTCCCCTGTATGGAGAATTGACTTGACTTGGAACAAGCATTGACTTGAAACAATATAGAAACATTTTCACATTTGCACAATGGTCATGAAGAATGCAGATTCCTAACTTCAGGGACCTGAATGTTTTCTTATGTTTTTCCTCCAGGTGGTGAGACTAAGAAAACTGGCCCAACAGATAGCTAATTGCAAACAGTGCATAGAGCGTTCCACCTCTCTGATCTCACAAGCCGAACAGTCTTTGAAGGAGAATGACCACGCACGCTTCCTGCAGTCTGCTAAAAATATTACAGAAAGGTAAGGCCATAAGAACATATGGAGATATATATGCTGTATCAGGACTAGGGGCCATGGGGTTCAACATTCTGTTTTCAGTAGTGATGTTCACAAGGAGGGTATGAAAACCACAAGGTCCCCTGTGTTAATGGCATCCATGGTGCATCAGTTGGCAGGTAGACTTCTCTACTCGTGGGCTGTCATATCTTGAGAATAGGATTAGGCTGTAAGTTTGTTGAGAACGTTTAGTTTCCTATAGCTCTTTGGTTTGGTTTTTTTTTCCTTTGAAATTATGTTTATTGAATTTATGTTTTAAAATATTTAGGAACACATTTTGCAAGGCAGAAAAGAGAACAGCAGAGCCCTAGAAAGTGTCTCAGGGCACAATCCTAACCAGGTCTACTCAGAAGTAAATCCTATTTTGTTCAGTGGGGCTTACTCTTGGGAAAGCATGGTTAGGATTGCAGCCTCACTCAGTATTTACTTTAACAGCCTCACATAGTTAGCATAAGTCACCAAGTCACAATCTGTGTGTGTGTAAGGGCAAACCATAATACATCCCCAGAAACTTAACTATCCATGTGCTGAATAGGGACTGGTTATGAAATACAAAACCATAATTGTAAGGTCTGTTCAGGAAGAATAGTGGGCCCTCTCCAGAATGCTTACAGTCAAGCTGTGCTCACATGGAAGAGCTGTTTATGTGAACCATGGCTTCTTCGTGATTGGTGCATACATGCCTATTGAGACTTTCAAGACACTGGATGTTTGGACAGTGCTCCAAGCATCATAGAAATCCCAATAGCCATGTACACAACAACTTCATGAAGACACTCTTTCAGTTGTTCTCAAACCTTTTAGCACCCGGACCCACTTTTTAGAATGTCAATATGTTGGAACGCACCAGAAGTGATGTAATTAATCTTGAAGTGATGTCATGGCCAGATATGGTGTCATCAATTTAGTCTTCAGCGAAAGGCCCCATTACTCCATGTGCTCATGCTATTATTTTGCATAGCTTGGAATTCAAACATTCCAGCTTGGAAGGCAAAGCGGATTTGGATCCTTCTCTGACCACACAACCCTTCCCAGCATTCCATCTTCTCACGTATTCAGTGCAAAGAACCATCCCTCTGCCCCACTGGGAGCCCACCCTACCCAGCAGCTATGCGCCACATATTTCCAGTAGTGGCTGAGCTAGGTGATACATGACCCACCTGAAATTGGTTTGCGACCCACCTAGTGGGTCCTGGCCCACCATTTGAGAAATGCTGCACTATTTCATACAATGGCTCGCCTGCATGAGTATGGGCTAGCACATTTCCAAAATGATCGAGTGGAGACCAACAATATATCTGCATCATCTTGAAAATAAGGCTTTTACATCATTTTGAGTGGTAGCCAGACTCTGACATTTAACTGAATCAAAGACATGATCAATTCTTTAAAATTAAGATTATATCAAGTTTTCTATATAACAAAACCACACTGGGCAGGAGGTCTGGTCTAGAGGGTAGAGCTTCCATTTGCCTGAAGATAACATCCGCAGGTCGCCAGTTCGAGGCCACCGGCACCGTGCGACCTTGAAGCAGCTGACAAGCTGAGCTGAGTTATTCCATCTGCTCTGAGCGTGGGAGGATGGAGGCCAGAATGTGCAGCCAGATCAGAAAGAAACATCTGAAAGTTGTGGTTTCTTGAAAGATAGAACCTTCTTTGAAATTGTAAAAATCCCTACGGGGAATTAATTTGCCTGCCTATGTAAACCGCCTTGAATAAAGTCCGAGGAGAAATCTGAGGACCAAGAAAGGCGGTATAGAAATACCTGTATTATTATTATTATTTTGTAGTCCTTCCTCTTGTAGTTTCAGACTTCAAGAGTTTTCTGAGGCAGGTGTTCAGTGAAATCTTTTGCTTTAAGAAACTGCAGCATTCAAAACATTTTCATGTAACATGTATCATGGTAGATGAGTGCAATTGATTTAAAGTGTGTAGCTATTTCCAAACTAGGAAGCTTAGCTTATTCCCTATAGTGCAGCAGGAAGCTTATTCTCTATGCTTCAATGAATTTGAATTCTCTCCTGAATTTTCTGGAAACATAAGAATCCACTTATTGTTGTAGTATATGCTGTCATGTCTTTCAGATCTCAGGCTGAACATTTCATTGCTTTGTACACTCACATTTAAGGTTGCTATTTGGCCCCCAAATAAATAAAGCCTATGAAACAAAACAGGAAAGCATTTCGGTTTCAGAAGTCCAATGGCTTCATCTTCACACAGCAGATTACAGAGTTAGAATGGTGTGATTCCTGTCAGCTGGGGAGGTACTCTATGCTTCAGTGCAAATCCAGATTTAGAAATGAATATGTGAAGCAACACCTGGAACAGAGCAAATTGGCTTAAGGGAAAATTGCAGATAACATCTGTTTAGCAGTTTAATACTTTTCTGCATGAAGTAAAGGAAACTTCATTGAACTGTACCAAAAAATAAAAATTCACGGCTATGCTATTCAAGTCTTTAACTCAGCTCTTTAATGTGTGAGCAAAATCCTGGGCTAAATTACAACAAAATGAACAAGCACAACAGGGCGACCAGATTGTTAACTGGAGCTGCTCAGTGGGATCACACCTCCTCAACTCTTCACAAATTGAATTGAGCCTGGAAACAAGTTTGTAATCAATGCAAAGTGCTGGTTATAACTGTTAAAGCCCTAAACGATTAGGGACCTGGATAACTGAAGGACCACCTGTTCCTATAGGTGCCGGATCTGCTCTGGGTGTCCATCATGCTGGGTGCAGGACTGGCAGATCCACCAAGCAGCTGCTTGGAGCAGTGGACTAGAATAATAATAATAATAATAATAATAATAATAATAATACAGGTATTTATATACCGCCTTTCTTGGTCTTTCTTCAAGACTTTATTCAAGGTGGTTTACATAGGCAGGCTTTATTTAAATCCCTTATTAAATAGGGGTTTTTACAATTTGAAAGAAGGTTCTTTCTTTCAAGAACCACTACAATCAGGTGTTTCATTCCGATCTGGCTTCACATTCTGGCCTCCATCCTCCCACGCTCAGAGCAGATGGAATCGCTCGGCTTCAGCTTGTCAGCTGCTTCAAGGTCGCACGGTGCCGTGGCCTCGAACTGGCGACCTTGTGGATGTTATCTTCAGGCAGAGGGAGGCTCTATCTTCTAGACCAGACCTCCTGCCCAGTAGAAGAGGTAGAGAACTGGTGAAGGTTATCAGTTTCAATTTCAAAACCCTTTATTAAGCACTGGTGAAGCCTAATAAAGGTTTTTGAAATTGAAAGTGAAGGTTATCCCACAGACCACATTTTTCTGCCACTTCCCCTGACCCATCATCGGTCGCTTCACCCTGTGCTCCAATCATCTTCCCTCTCATCAAGAAGAGCAAACAATTGCTGCAGGAGAGCTGGGAAAAGAAGAAACAGAAGCCACCACTTTGATCCAAGACTGATTGCTCCCCTTCCAGGAGAGTGAACAAAACAGAATCATTTTACCTTCACCAGCTCCTTCTTGCCTGCAAGACTATTTCTTCAAAACAGTGAGAAAGAGGACTTCTCTTCCACTGCCAGGTTGCTGCATCCCTTGTTTTGAAGCAGTGGCCAGGCTGGCAAAGAAGAGGAGGTGGGGTGGAGACAAGGCAATGGGGGTTGGGACGTACATGCACTGATGCATGCATACAAAAGGAAAAAAGGAGAGGTGGAGTGTTTGGGTGCTGCTTCAAACACTAGTTTGTCTTGGACTGGACATGTCTGGATACCCATGAATGTTCACCGTCCCTCAGAAAGGCAGGGGTGTCCAGATATGTCCAGTTTATTAGGAATAAGACCTTCTCTTGTGGAATGCAAGTTTGTGGAATGGAGATTTGGTTGGACAGGAGGTTCCTACCTACACTTCTTCAGGAAATCAGTTGAAATCTAGCTTATTTATTTGGCTGTTGGAGGGGGAAGATGGCTTTGGTGATTGTGGTGGGGATATAGTTTTTGGCAAGAAAAGATATAGGCAAGAAAAGTAGGGTAGAAATGTTTTGTTTAATAAAATGTTTATTAATATAAACAAAATAATCCTGTATAGTTCATTAATATCCATATATAAATCATCCAACACAGGTCATTAATATCACTGTATAAATTATGTAATACATTCCATTCTAAATAAATTCCACAAGAAAACCTTGTATGGGTAGAGATTATCTGAAAAAGTATTCCACTATTGAGTCAGGAATACCCAACTCTCTACAAATGTGCCTGAATCTCTTCCTGACACAGCCTTTTATTAATATGTCAATTTTGTCATAAGTGCTTTAGACCAGATTTTCACAAGCCAGTTTTATCGCTGAGAGTGGCTTTGGTGACATCCATTTCTGTCATTTGCATCCTGGTAGCAGTTATTAAACCAGCCTTGCAGTTAATCTCATGAAAGTGACTAACCTTCAAACATTGAGAGGTAGTGACTGATCAAAGTCAGCAAGATGAATGGGCATCTGAACTTGGGTCTTCCAGGTCCTAGTGTACCACATTTTTCCCTACTTAGAGCCTTGCCCTACAGATAGGATCTCATCATTGCATATGAATGGTTGGGAACGTGACTATTTTCAGCATGTAGGACAGAAACACTGCAAATATTTCAGTGAAATCATTTATTGCTAAGTCACATATCCTTGGTCGTCAAATTAATTTGGAAACCTTAGTCTGGATTCAAATTAAGGGCTGTTTCTTTTATTACAGAGTCGCCATGGCAACAGCATCTTCTCAGGTTCTAATTCCTGAAATAAATCTCAATGACACTTTTGACACTTTTGCGCTGGATTTTACCAGAGAGAAGAAACTACTGGAATGCCTTGATTATCTTACAGGTGCAGTATCAATTATAAATTCTAGAAAATCTGTTGTCCATCTATGTTAGACAACCTTGCCTGTACTTATGCTCGCCTGCAAGGATTGCTCCTCTATGTGCTTGAAAAATTCACATTATGATTGTGTGGAAACATTTTATAGGAAAGTTACCAGTGATCAGGGTTGATATATCAAGTGGCACCCCTCTTGCTCTGCCCCTTACCTTGTATTGTTCCTTGCCTTCTGAGGCCTCCTTCCATCTCTCCCTCCCAGTGCCTCAGCAGAAGCAATGATGCTGAAAGGGTGGTACTGTGAGAGCTCAATTATCACAGGGGCTGGATAAAGAAATTCCGGGGTCCACATACAGCCTGCATGCCTTACTCTATATAGAATATTGAATAGCAACATTAGCGTTAATTGGGGTTCATTTTGTTTTACGTGTCATTTACTAAAATTTTATGAAGAGTCGGGTTTTCTGTTCACTATTGTTTCTCTTCTTTGTGATCAGGACTCCATGGTACTTTCTCCTCGCCCCCCCCCCCCCCCCACGCGTAACAGTAACACATGCTATGCCTGTGTTGGGACAGCTGAGTCTGGGATTCCAGACTGGGAATGTTCTCAGACATCATGTATGCTATATTTTGGTAATTAGGTGCCATTTCAGTTATGACCTCGCAGAAAGATATAAAAGGTGATATTTTACCCACCAAATAAACCCAGATTCCAGATTGCTAGATATTTGCATTTCATTGAATTGAAGAAGTAACACATTTCAATGTATATGCTTTTTGTATATGCACATTGACATTTTCATGTAAATAACTCCTAACACGTGGGACTGAGACTGCAGAGAGCAGGTGAGTGTAGCAAATTGAGGGGTGATATGCTAGATAAATATGTGACAAATATATTAACAGCTGATTTTATTTCTCACAGCTCCAAATCCTCCAGCAATTAGAGAAGAGCTCTGTACAGCTTCATATGACACAATCACAGTTCACTGGACTTCAGATGATGAATTCAGTGTGGTCTCCTATGAGTTACAGTATACCATCTTCACGGGACAAGCTAACGTAGTTAGTAAGTACAAAATATGTTAGATCCAATCATGTAACTTTTGATTTTTAGTCAGCTGTGTCCCAGCAAATCCAGTCTAGTCAAACAAAGGAGGGGGAAATCCTACATTTTTATGGCCTACATTCTACATTTAGAATCTATGGTACAATCTGGAATCTTTAGAACACTGCTGCTGCTCCTGAACTGCTTTCAGTCTAGTCCTGCAAACTGCCTCTGTTGCTTCCCATTTTCCCTTCCAAAGGCACCTAGAAACTTGGGACAATGGGAAGGTCTCCTTTTGAATTCATATTTTCTTCTCCCAGTACTGTATTTCCAAATTTAATCATCACAATAATACCAGTTCAAAGGAATCCCGTGGTTTACTGCTGAATGGGATTAGTGTTGCTGTTTTTTCTTGAGTGGTTTAAAAATTAACAAACTGCATAACTGAAGTGGTTACACAAATCTAAACGCCTGCAAGCAGAAGTATCTGGAATGTTTCCTGAGTCTTCCAAGTGGAGCTTCGTTGTCATCAACGCTATCTAAATATTTAATAGGATGGAGTAGAAATGATATGTAAATCTGCCTTAGACACCTGACTCTTATAGCAAGCCCCAGTGCAAAGAAGCTTTAGAGCGCTGCAAAGAAATTGGAGCAAGACAGATAAAGTGAAGAAGGTGCAGCATGGCTGGAGGTTCCTTTGATTAATCACTAACAAACAGGCAGGGCTAAGTGATAATAAATCGTGCTTGGTTCTCTCTAACCCATTTTCATGCATGGCATTATGCTGACAGAAGGCATACTGTGGGGCTGAGACATTGCGTCAGCTGCAAAGCTGAAGGAAGGCTTAAGAACAAAGCCTTGATATTGTCAAGAAAAGACAACAAAAAACCAGTGGAGGCTGCTATTTCAATCTTCATGAAATGAACCTGGCTTGTGAGCCCAGCATCAAACCATCTCAACTGAGTGGCCAGTAGGGAGGCAAATAATAATTGTGTGATCTGGTTTGGATAATCTGATCGCTTTGCATTTTACATAATATACTATTTCACCATCCATTGCTTTTTGCTTCTGGAAATAGAAGTGTTAATATTAACTGTTAACTTAATATTAATAGATTAACTAAGTGTAGACATCAGTAGACAATAGAGTAGACATCAGTGAATTATGCATCACTATAATTTCAAAACAAAACTCCAAGCGCTATCTTGGAGCCCAAAGGTGCATTTATGCAAGCAGTCCCCAATGGATAGGGTGGGCATTGCCTATGTTCCTTCCCAGTGCTGTTCTGAAAAACTGTTTGAACAATGCAGTGCAGAGGGCTAGAGCCGGAAGGGGATTGGCGTGTCCTCTTGTGCATCCCTGCATGCAGATATTTACATCCAGTTGTTTTTACAGTCATTGAATGCATTTGTTATTGTTTTTGCTGTGGAAGGGATGCAGAGAACCATGCTATGTGTCATGCTGCATTAGTTCGAAAGGAAGTGAGCATTAAGGCATGTTTTTTGAAGAGAGGGTTGAAAAATGTTGAGTGTGCATGGATTTATTTGGAGATGGGGGAAGCAGAGTAGAGTAGGCAGTAGATTCCCCCCCCCCTTCTGTTTAACACTCAGGGAATCTCCCTCACCCAGGCTGAATGCTATGAATAAAAGACACACACAAGACAGAGGCAAAAGTAAAGTTGCAAAAAGAAAAGTTTACTCATGGTTCATGGGAGTGTATTTACAACATCTGATTAAGATCATAGGTACTTACAACAGTGATGATAAGGCCCTGGAGCCACCTCATCCTGCTTGAAGTAAGCTTAAGATACACCAGCAACTGTTATCCTTCACATGCCTGATCTCGTCTGATCTTGGAAGCTAAGCAGGGTCAGGCTTGGTTAGTACTTGGATGGGAGACCGCCTGGGAATACCAGGTACTGTAGGCTTATACCATAGTCTTTTGAGACTGAAGGTTGCCAACCAAGATGGAAATGGACATCAGAACCCCGTCGGCATATCTTATCAAGTTGGTGGTCAGAGGAGAAAGAAAACATCCTCAGAGAAGAAGGGAAGGAAATAAAGGCCACAACCCACACAGGATCACAAAGAGGACAGGTAGAGGGTCTGGGTCACTAGACAGCACATTGTCCCATTTGGACAGTATTCCACAAATTGGACAGGAGACAGAGTTATGCCAGTTCCAACACCAATAACTTCCAAGTCTGGAAATGGTGCGAGGCATTGTGATTTTCAGTACAGGTGGATTTTCAGTACAGGGATTATACATCCACAGATCTGGCTCAATGTGGGTCCCCTGGACCTGCATTGTGCCAGACTTGGCTCCACCTGAGCCCTCTGAAGGGGACCAGAGCACCCCTGGTCCCCTTTCCCAGAGAGGCAGCATGCGTCTGCCCACTGCCTCTCTGGCTTCAGAATAGTCCAGGGAGGCAAAAAAACACCACTTCCAGTTTCCCAAGGGAAACCCCTGGGCCTTAGAATGCCTTAAAAGGCAAAAAGAGTCACTTCTGGTTTCCCTTGGGAAACTGAAAGTGACTTTTTTTTGCCTCTGTGGACTATTCTGAAGCCTGGAGGAGCAGCAGGCGAATGTGCACCCCCCCTCTCCTGGCTTCAGAAAGCCCTCGAGAGTGGACCGGTGCACAGCTTTGGTCCCTTTCAGATGGGTTAATAGGGCAAAGATTGCGGATTTGAGTATCTGTGAAATTCGGTGTCAGCCAGGCGTCCAAGAACAGATCCCCCACGGATACCGAGGCCCCATCTGTACTATGAGCCAGTACAATGACTATTATTTCTCCCTCCTTCATATTCAAAAAAATCTTACACCATACTGAGGTCCCATGTGGTCCTAGTCATTCCTTTGTATTGTTTTTCTTTCTCTGCTCTTCTTGTCCTTTGGCGATAGCAAGAGCTTGTAATATTATGCAAAGAAACTGTTCGATCAAGTAGCTTAAATACCATGGATTGACTCTAGTTGCTTCAGCACAAATTTGTAGAACATTTCCTCTGCCCATTTCCTCTGCTATGCCCATTTGCCATAAAAGCATCTTGCTACATGAGAATTGTGGTAATAGGTCTGCTGTCACATGCTACTCCTGAAGAATAAATTGTCAATAGCAGGTCTAGTGTGATCTTGTCTCTTGAAAGACATTGTATTGTAGAGGTTAGAGAACAAGAACTGGGAGCATCCAAGTCCAATTCTCCTGTGAAACTGCCTGGGTGACCTTAGGCCAATCACTATCTTTCACAGGCTTGTTGTAAGGAGACAAGGAAGGAAAAATGTATATTGGCCTGAACTTCTTGGTGGAATGGCAGGATACAAATACAACACAACAAATAAAATATTTATGTTTTTAAAATGGAAACCACGGTAAAACACAATTAAAACACAATGTCCACCTGATAAAGGTCCCCATGTAACTTTGAATACCTCCACAACAAATGGGCTAGTCAGAAGTGGAGCAGCCCTATTCTGGTCTTTGCTGTGTTTGATCCATCTTCCTACCAGATGCTCCTTCTGATCTGTAGCTTCTGGTATCAAGCTGTTAGGTATGTTTCAGACTATCTGAACGGGTGATTTCCTAACTGGTTTTGACTTCTTGCTTTTTTCAAACTTCTGCTCCAACTTGTGGGAACACAACTGATGCATTTGAAAGATAACCTTTTTCCACATGGATGCTAGTCACAGAAACATGTCACTTTCACTGAAACAAGCTAGAATTGCATATTTTTTACTGTCTCCGGCAGCTTAGGATTGGACTGCCCGGCTTTTCACACTTTTCAGGGAGTAAGCCCCCATTGAACACAATAGGACTTATTTCTGAGTAGACATGCACAGGATTGTGCTGTGAGTGCCGTAGAATTGCTTTCTTAAATTTCTGCAAAGCTGTCGGTCTATTGGTATGTATACCAGTACCTTATTATTTCTAAAAAGTGCCTAAAATCTCCTAATTTATAATATGCAACTGGAGAGCGCAGAGGTCATAGACTGAAAGGGTCATCTTCAGTGTCTAGTGAGAAGGAAATAGCTAGTACACTGTATGCAACCATGGTGCATTCATTCCTCAGTGACAATATAAATGGATCACTACTGATATATGATCAGACATTTATCTTGTTCACTGCTCTGGAATTCGCCTCAGAGAATCAAATAGCAATCAAATAGCAAGACTGGCTGCACTGTTCCTTTTAACTGTTGTTGAGAGAACAACTCATTGAGTGATCCTTATAAATTTAATAAGAAAAACAAATGTCCCAAGTTCTGCTGAAATATATTTAACTCATCTGATTACATTACGGTTTAACTGCTGAGATTTAGGGAGTTAAAATTTGTTTTTTGGAAGTGATCACTTGAGATGCTTAATTTATAAATTTGGATAAAGTCAGGTCAACTTCAGGTAAACAAGTGGTGAATTTTGACCTCATTGCAATAGTATCCAGATAGATTTGTATCTTCTTTGATAGCTTGTTAGAACCACAGCTTATTAAAACCACAAATTCCAATTAATCCTTTGGAACCTCCAAAAATCCATTTCCATATGGGGTGTCTTTTGAAATCAATGTAGTTTTTGCACCTTTGCACTCTGTTCCATATCTATAATTAATGATGAGTCAAGGATCCTTCACTTGGGATGATTTTCCTATAGAACATTGTTAAGTGCTGCATATAGAAAATGTGCATACATCATGCAATGCGTGCATGTTTATTTGTGAATCTCACACACATTTCTTGGTGAAAATTTCTTGTCATTTCTTGGTGAAAATATCTATGCCTGACAGCCCAATTCTAACTAAATTCCCCATGTGGTGATGCAGTGGTGCCATTGCAGACTCTGCTGCATCTTACGGGGGACTTTTAGCTGCTGGATGTCTCCTCTGCTGCCCTTGCACAGGACTTATCTCCAGGAGGCACTTCTGCAGCCACTGGTGCCATCAGGAGTCCTGGTGCGCCTGACCTTTGCACTGTTGCAAAGTGCTTTCTAGTGCTTTTGTGGCAGTGCACACTGGTGAAACACATATTTCACCAGTGTGTCACAGTGTGGATTGGGCCAAAAGTCTCTTTTCACAAACAGGTGCTGGCATAACACCAGAACCAGGGGACATCCACTAAAATCCACTAAAATCCTCACAAGTGTTGGGAGGGTTAGGACAGACAAAAGAAAATATTTCCTTACTCAGCATGTGATCGGTCTGTGGAACTCCTTGCTGCAGGTTGTGGTGATGACATCTGGCCTGGATGCCTTTAAAAGGGGATTGGACAAGTTTCTGGAGGAAAAATCCATTATGGGTAACAAGCCATGATGTGTATGTGCAACCTCCTAATTTTAGAAATGTGCTATGTCAGAATGCCAATGCAAGGGAGGGCACCAGGATGCAGGTCTCTTGTCATCTGGTGTGTTCCCTGGAGCATTTGGTGGGCCGTTCTGAGATACAGGAAGCTGGACTATATGGGCCTATGGCCTGATCCAGTGGGGCTGTTCTTATGTTCTTTTGGCATACGCATTTCTTATCAAAGAACTATCTAAACATTGAATATATTTAAAACCTAGGGCTGTATGTCTCCACATGGAGCTTTCCCTTTCCCAACTATGTAAGAAGAGACACACTCATGAAGCTTTATCTCCCATAGTTGAAAATCTATAATCAGTAAATTGGAATATGGATACTATTTTTCCTTCCAAAGGAGCATTTGGTATTAATTCCATAGAACAATATACAGTACAAGGAAACACTATGCTAGGCACCAAAAAATCTGCATAGATTTTACAGGAAAGATATCGCTTACTGATCTCTCCTGCAAATTCCATATGGATTTTACATTCCCATGTTTGCATATTCATCTGTGAGAGCCCTTCATAAATCACTCTTGTGTAATAAAAAAAGTTCCAAAAATTTGGAAGTTGCTCCATATAATATCTTCCTGCATTTTTTAAATTTCCAGGTAATTTCACTTGAAAGAGGTATTTAAAAGAAACCATGTTATCTCTTTTGACTCTTTTGCACAAGAGCTTCGTATGTATTTGTTCTTTATTTACCAATGATGAGTTAAAATTTGTGTGTGAGAGAATTCATTTTTAATAAATATCTTAAAATATCACATTACTAAATTAAGTAACAATTTATATACGTTTAGCAGAAGCCTGTATTATTTTTCAACTGCATGCAAGTTCTGAGGAGGAAGCATCATATGTCCATCACCTTCTCCTAATATAGCTATTCTTATGAGGTTTGCAAGAGAGGTCTTTAAATGAAGTATTTTTCAATGCTCAGGAGATTATATAGCCTTCCTGTGACTTTTGCAATCCTAGTATATTTCATTGTTTTGCTGAAATGATGGATCCAACTGTAAATATTAGGAGGATTTGCAGTTAGAATATTTCCCCATCTGTTTTTTGAACTTCAACAGCAGCAAACCCTGGAGAAAAAGTTTTATGAACGATTACCTCCAGATTGTAAAATGAAAAAAGAAATTCTTCTTTTTCCTTCCCTAGTATCTCACAAATCCTCCATGATACCTCATTATAGTCAGTGCACTAGTCCCAGCCTCTAATTCACATTCCATACATTTTCTAGAGAATACAGCTTTAAAATTGCATTATTGTATCTCATATGGGTACTTACTCTTTTTGCTTTAAAGCACAACTTTTGGAAATCAGAAACCTGAATGGACTGGGAACAGTAGTACTTCACAGCTGTTTCTTCTACTCATAAGCTTATGGTTCATAAAACTGGAAAAAATTGTATCTAGTCCAGTGCCACCAGTCATACATAATTCCCCAGCCATAATCCCCTCCTACAGATATTTATCTATAGAAAGAGAATGGAAATACTACAACATTTTTGAACCATTTTATTCCACTGTGTAAGGAACTAAGGTGTTAGTTTTCCCATATGAGTTCAAATTTAACTTATTAAACGCACAAGACTGAATTAAGGCCACCTTGTTGTCCAAGTCAGCCAAGACAATGCAAAGGGCTAATTTACAACAGTCACATATTATGCACAGGCTTAGAGTGGCCTGGCGGTGGTGCGCTCTGTGTACCATCGCAAAGCCTTTTATAGCAGCTAAATCCTTGGAGCATAGGAGTGGGCCGTAAATTAAGACATGTACAGTTTTTTCCACATACAGTGTTGTCCAGGGAAACAGGGGAGGCAGAGCCTCACCTTTCCTGTCATTCTTCGGTGAAAATAGCCTCAGCCTCCTCTGTGATCACACATGTGCTCCACCCAATTTCTGAGGGATTATGCCATCACAAGGGAGGCTGAGCTCTTGCGGCTGCAAGCTCTAGTCTCTCCCTGTATAGTAACAGACATGCGCCTGTTACTATATACAGGGAGAATAGACTAGAGCTGCAGCAGCAAGAGTTCAGCCTCCCCTATGTTTGTACAGGTGCTGTGGCTTCCAGGTAGCCCCCAGAATGTCTTTCGATGCCACAGCAAGTGTCTCCGCAGCCATTCACTTCACTGCACATCACTGTGTTCCATATTGTGATCCAAGCCATTTAAAACACTGCCACTGTGGATTACTGCTAGCTTGCTGTATAATTCTGTCTCTTGTCTCTGTTCATGGAGTCTCTTGGCTCCAGAGAGAACAAAATTAAATACTGGGGAAATGGTAGTTCCAAAGTATTATCATATTATGAGTAAAACTATTCATGTAAGGTGGAATTTACATAGTGCTGTTAAGTCTGTCCTAATGTTTTAGATTTTGTACAAGTGAATAAGAACCAATTTACTCAAATGGTGCCCTCATTTGTAAACAGCACTCTCATTTTAAAATGACCATTTAAACATCTATGCACCATTAACAATTGATAGCCCTGCACATACAGTTGCTATTTAAATTTATGGTCTTTTGTACTCAAGTACAAGTAAGATTGAGAAGTAAAGTGTGAATTGGCCCTTAGTCAGCAGAAAAAAAATGATGAATCTGTTGGCATAGATCTTGCCATTTGAAGAAACAAAGAACTAATTTTCTTTTGGATTGTTGAAGGGCATTTTCAGGCTTGCCTAATTGTTCAGGAGTATTCATGAAATGCTTCCTTAAAGGAACTAATGTGTTTGATTTGAAATTACAGGTCTGTGTAATTCAGCCGACAGCTGGATGATTGTTCCAAATATCAAACAAAACCACTACACAGTGCATGGGCTGCAGAGTGGCACCAAGTACATCTTCGTTGTGAAGGCCATTAATCAGGCTGGCAGCAGAAGCAGTGAGCCCGGAAAGCTGAAAACAAATAGTGAGTAATGATACATCCATCCTGCGTGCACTTTATTCTCCCTTCATCTTCGTCCCGCTCAGCTTGACACTTGAAAGGCACAAAGGTACCATGTGTACATTTCAGCTCTTTAACAGGAATGGCTGTGAAAGGCCTTCAGCAAGCCAACCATCCACCATTGTCTATCAAGTATCAAAAGGAGGCAGGAAGAAAAAAAAATTGTTTGTTGCAGTTCTGTTTGTTTTAGTACTCTGCTAAATTGTATTATATTGTATTAGTTTTATGAAAAAGAGCTGTCACTTCCTGGGAATACAGGCCAGCTCTCTACCCTCCATTGATTTATTTATTTATTTTATTTGTTTACAAGATTTATGTCCCATCTTTTTCATGCCAAAGCAAATGCCCAAGACATTCTATCACACTTTAGTGTGACCAGGAAAAGAACAAGGAATGGAGCCATGCACGGAGGCATGATTTCTAATAAGTGGAACCACAGGAGTAGGCAACAGGTTTAGGGTCCAATTCGATCCAATTCTCCAGTGCCGGTGCAGCCATGCCAATGGGACATGTGCTACATCCTTTGGTGGTGGGACAGGCACAGAGGTTCTCCTCAAGGTATGGAACATTTGTTGACTTAACTCAGAGTTGCATTGTGGCTACACTGGTGCTGGAAAGTTGGATAGGACTGGGCCCTTGGTCCCTACCTTTGAACTATGCCCTTATATCAGTGGTTCTTAAAGTGGGGCGTTGTGATGCCCTAGCCTCTGCTCCCTTAAGGGGTGAGGAGAAGGAGAGGCAGCAAAGTGAACGGAACCTTGGCGGATACTGGGGTACACCTGTATTCCACAGAAATTAAATCACCGTACGTACTTGCCTATAGGTCGAAAAAATTATGCCTAAAAAATAGAGCCTGAGATCCTGGGTCGACTTATACCCGGGTCAATGCAGTGAGTGAAGTGGGATCCTCTGGGAAGCTTATGAAGGCTCAGCAGCTGTCTGGTGAAGGGGGGGCATGGAAATGGGCTGAGAAGCAGGAAGCAGGTGGAGGAAAAGGAGAATTTTTACCAGTAATTACGGTATTCAGAGGCGGCCATTTTAGCCTCTTCTCCAGACAGGAAGAGAAGTGAAGGCGCTTCAGGGAATTGTAGTCTGTATGGCTGCTGCTATGGAATGCAACACATACACCCACAAAGCCTCCCCACAGTTCCCAGAAGCCCCTTTGTCTCCCTTCCAGTTTGGCGAAGGGAAATGCCTCCTTCTTTTGCTACTGCTTGAGAACATTCCTGGCAGGTCATTTGCAAAGAATTTCACCCCAAATTTAGGGGTCTGGTTTTTAAAACCCCAGGATGTGATCCTCATTTCCCTCTGAAACAAGGTCCCAGGCTGCAATGCACCGTTACTTAAGAGTAACACCCATGGAAAGCACTGGGTCTGCTTCTGACTCAACAGGGTTGCAACTGTGCGCAGCTCAGTCCTTGTTGCTTGTTTCCCTGCTGTGAACTGAACTGCACACTCCCAATTACATAGTTGCATGTTCTATGTAGAGCCTTAACACATCAGGCTCCTTAAAGAAGATTTGATTGATGGTTCTACTGCTATGTTGTTTACAGGCACTTACTCTCACAGTGTTTACACAAATATTGTGAAGACCAGAATTTTAAAAGTTAATGTCAAAAATGCATTTTATGATTTTTTATTGTATTTTTAATAAATTAGAAACTGAACAGTTTTTAGGTAACAATTACTGGAAGGTTATTTTTCAGGATCTGGCTTCAGGTAAAATCAGACAAAATTATAGTCAGAACTCCCCTAAGTTTAACCCCTGACTTATTCAAGGGTCATAGAAAATTCCATGATTTGGGGCTCAAAACGTCCTCGACTTATCTGTGAGATAGACTTGTAGGCGAGTGTCTGCGGTCAGAGATCATGCTGTGGCTGACACTATATCACCTACCTAGTACATTTTAAAAGTGATTATCAATGTAATTTATTAAAATGTGCCCTTGGAATAAAAACACACGACACTACAATTTGCCGTTTTAATCAAGATGGTTTGGGGAAAATATCACGCACACACCGCAAAAAAGTACCCCTATCTATGGGAGAAATGCTGTCCTTGGGGATTCAGGTGCAGTGCAAACAAAATGTGTTCATTCTATGTTCTATCCTATTTTATGATCTGGTGCTATTTTGGAACATTCAGAACTCGTTTCTATTTTTCATACTCAGGCCAGCCATTCAAATTGGATCCCAAGTCCGCCCACAGAAAGCTAAAGCTATCTCATGACAATTTAACAGTGGAGCGTGATGAAACGTCTTCTAAAAAGAGCCACACACCAGAGCGTTTTACCAGCCAAGGGAGCTACGGAGTAGCTGGCAACGTGTTCATTGACAGCGGGCGCCATTACTGGGAAGTGGTTATCAGCGGGAGTACATGGTAGGTGGGTCACGCCACCCATCAGCACGTTTTTTTAAAAAAAAATGTTGTGATGGAATAAACCCTTTGAAATATTTGCATTTTGTTAATGAAAGTGAACAAGTAACTGTAGTAACCATCAAAATATGTGCTGCCATCAGGACCAAAAGCATTTCAGGTATGAGTCCAGAGCTTGCTATTTTCAGGTGCCCAAGTGGTGAGTGAACTTCTGTAGATTGTTTTTTAGCCATCTTACATGCCTAGGTACCAGCAGCACACCAAGTGGGTGGTGATACTGCCATTCCTTTGCGCACAGGGTGCTTTCGAACAAATGAGAGGAGGTCTTGCATGTTTCCATCCACTGCTCCGTGGCCACTCCTTATTTCTTCTAAATTCAGCATTGTGAATAACAAGCAGTGATGCTGCAACTTCTTCAGCACACTGGAGGCTGCATAGCATACCAAGCTGCACAAGCCTCTGTTCGTGCTGGTTTGGACTTTTAGATGCCACACATTCCAGAGTTTGGTGGAACAAGAGTTCCTGTTTTCCAAAGTGTTTTGGAGCTCTGCTAATTCATTAGATAAGGATAGCAGGAAATTAAAAGGAAGGGAAATTAGAAGTGCTGTTTGTATGTGTGTATGTATGTATCTGTATTCATACACTCTTGCATGTCTATGTGTGTATGTAAATAAGTAAACATGCTTTTATTCCTTCATGAATTTTCTACACTATCATCGGTGCAGTTAAAATCAGACCTCTGTTTAGGATGTCCTATAATGATTTAGTCCCCTTATAATTATATTAAATGAACAATTTTATATCTGAGCAATTTGATTCGTATATGTAAGCCTAGCCTATTACATTTCAACTTGATGACATGGTATATTATAACAGCAAAGAATATTTTGAGCAAAAATATTTGCCTGCCCTGCTCTCACAATAAAAGGAAGAACATTAATTAACAGAGCAATCCTAACCCCCGGATTAGGTCAGCAAAAGTCACTTGTGCTGACCCGGGGGTATCGCAAACATACCATAAGGCACGTTTGTGCCAACTTTAGAGTGGGGGAGGCCCGCACAAGGAGTTGCGCTGGTCTCCCCATGCCAGATCCAGAACTGGCGAGGTAAGTTTGTGTTGGCCAAGCTTGGCCAACACAGGGCTCTGGGGGTTGTGGGGAGAGCAGGGGGAGGAAGGGCATTGGGCTTTCCTGGGGTGGGCAAGTGAGTAGTGGGAGGCGGGGCCAGGATCCGGCAGTTCTGCCAGGTCCTGACCCTGTTCCCAAGCATTGCAAAGTAGCTGCTCTGCTCTACTCGGATTTGCGTCACCTCCTGAGGTGGCTCAGATCCGAGTAGACCCATTGGGGCCAGTGCAGCATGACACTGGGTAAGGAGAAAGTTTTCCCCTTGCCTCAAGTTGTGCTGATTCTGGCACCAAACTTGCGCTGGATGCAGCACAGGCCCACTGACCTGCCTGCTGCAGCGCAAGTCAAGATTGTGCCCTAAATGTGTGTGGACAGGGCCTAGGAGAGGGGAGTAAAGGGGGAAATTTGTACCTGGCCCCAGGGTCAAAAAGGGGGCCCAGGAGCCAAAGGAGGGGGTCCAGAAATTTTCTGGGATCTTACCTTTTCCTATGTACACAGACTTGTTGCCTGCATGGGATGCTGGGGACACTACTGCAAACATGTGGCTGCAGCTACTGAGCGACTGGCAAGCCATATATGCTGGGCTGAGGGATGCATACAAGACACTCCTTAAAACAGTGACAAATCTGGGAGGCAACTGGCCTGCTACCATAGCTCTTTGGCTTGTGGATCCCCTAACCATGAAAGAGTGTGTAGGAGCTCAGGGACACAGCTGTGGGACTACAGAAAGACATTTTGGTGCACACAAGACACTTTCCATTCTAGTGTGAACCTAAATATGTTGATGCTCATTTTCTGCATGATTTTGTATATTGAAAAGATTTTAGAGAGACTTAGGAGTGTGTTTGGTTTTTTGTATTCCTGTATCTAGCTGCTGATGCCCCGTGGGTGGGTAGACCCGGGCTCCAAAGACTTTTCCAGTCTCCACGCTCCCTCCACCCTGTTCTGCCCCATTTTGCTTGCCTGTCACCACACTCTCCCACTCTGTTTCACCTCTCCCCCTTTGCAAAGGGGCCCAAAAGAAACTTAGTACCCCCTGATAAAATTCCTTTCAGAGGCCCTGTGTGTGGATATTCTAATATTCTAAAAACTGCATTTCAGTCCTTAATAGACATGATATTGTAGAAAACGGCATGCCATGGAATATGTATTATCTCAAGCCTCTCTTGTTTTGCAGGTATGCTATTGGCATTTCTTATAAGTCAGCACCGAAACATGAGTGGATTGGAAAGAATTCTGCCTCTTGGGTTCTTTGTCGTTGTAATAATACATGGGTGGTGAGACACAATAGCAAAGAAATCCCAATAGAGCCTGCACCCCATCTTCGCCGTGTTGGCATTTTGTTGGACTATGACAACGGTTCCTTGGCCTTCTATGATGCTTTGAACTCTCTGCACCTGTACACCTTTGACATTACCTTTGCACAGCCTGTGTGCCCAACGTTCACCGTCTGGAATAAGTGTTTGACAATAATAACAGGCCTTCCCATCCCAGACCACTTAGATTCCACTGAGCAGGTGCCATGACTGTTGCCGAACAGGAATGGATGGTTGAATGTCCAGTGGAACCTCACCAGTGCTTCCCACTGAGCAGTGACTGGAACAATGCTAGAAGGAGTATGTTTCAGACAAAAGTGTCCCTGATGCTACAAGCCAGAACTGAGAATGGGATGATCTCTTCAGTCTTCGCTGTTCATTTTGTATTGCAAGCAAGATATGGCTTTAAGAATTTCTAAAATGCTTTTGTATTTAGTCTCTTACAGGAAAATTTATAAATTATTTATAAAAAAAAAAAGAAAAGAAAAAGAAAGAAACCCCAATTTGGATATTTGCATTTGGGCACCTCATAAGAATGACTTGTTTTTGCACACAAAGGGCTCTATCACAAAGATTTTATTAGCTGTTTCCCATAATTTGATTTTATTGTAGAGAAAGCAAGTTGGAATTATTTGAGAGGAGGATGCAATACTAATTCTTTGATTTTGCTATTTGGTGCTTCCTTAAGCACCACTTTAACTACATGAAACACTCCTCCAGCTTGGAGCTCATTAACCCTGTACATCAAGATATACTTTCCAGAAACGTCAATAGCTAAATCAACATGCAATCAATGTTATCAATAGCAATTTTCTTACCTACTGATGCTTCACCTTTGTCACTTTTAAGGATATGTACATTTGATTTTTATCTCAGAAAACAGGCAATACTGGAAGAGAACAGGCAAAATAAGTCTGACTAATTTAAGTAAAAGTACCATCAGTGATCATAGATCAATGATCTCCAAGTCCTGGTGGTACAGATGTGGGTTCACATCATTTAAAAGGTACACACATACTCAGTGTTAGAGATGGACTACATACAACTGATTTTAAACTTAATTGTGAGCATTTTGTTATATTATGTTATCATGTATCAATAAAACATAGAAAGGGTCCCTGTCTCATAAACAGTGACTAGAAAGAGGCTGCACTTCAGTGTTTCATTGCGTTGGACCTAGTACTCAATCCAGCTCTACATAGAACTAAATGCAAGTTGTAGAAGATCTCTCATTCCTTTAGCAAGGGAGGTGCAAGGCAAAGTTGCTAGTGATTTGTGCATCTCATGAAAGTCTGCTATTTTGCCACCTCAGACTTGAGAGACTCTGTATCCCACCCTCCCCCGCCCTGTTACACCCACTCCCCAACTTCCTCCAACCCCAAAACTACGTACCATCAATTAGCGCTGCTGGAGTGCCAGTCAGCCCTCTATGCGATGCTGGCCCAGCACTAGTGGCCACTCCTCTCCGGGTGCCGTGGATGTGCCTTATGGAGCTTGCTGGAGCTCAGCACCAGTGCTGAAGATATTTAGGATTAGGCCCTAAGAGCTCAATCCAACCCCGGGTCAGCGTCAGTCACCTGCGCTCCACCTGGCACTGTAAGACACTTCATGGTGGTAAGAACAATGGAGGCACTGGCAAGAAGGCAAGGGTGGGTGGGTTCTGGACTTCTGTGCTGGTTGGAGGAACCTCAGGAGCTGTCAGAGGTAAGTTCCCCACTAAGAGGCAAGGAAGCATTCTAGGGCAGTGGAGGGAAGGTGGTGGGGGCCAAAATTGGGCAGAGGGAGGGCAAGGAGGAGGACTGGGAGGGAGTGAGGACGGCAAAGGAGGCGTTCACCTGATTCTGTTCCCTCTCCTGCACCTGAAAGCCTTACGTGGGTCTACTCAGATCTGTATCAGTCATTTGGCTGGTCCAGATCCAAGTAGGCCCATAGAGATTCTCGGGGCTTGACACAAGGTAAGGGAACAAATGTTCTCTTACAGTGGCCATTTTCTGTGGTTGTATATACATTTTATCATGTGAACTCAATTTACTAAGTTCGAAGAACTAGTCTCAAAATATTACATAGAATACATTTACAGAAATCATAAAAACCAATAATTTGAACTTGTTGTAGGACACTGGAGGAGGTCTGAAACAGCTGAAAATCACATGGGCAGTTCTAAGCACTTCGATAATCACTCAGAAATGTTTGCTTGGTAATGCACATTACCATCATTTATGAATGACAAGTTATACTTTTCCTGCTTTAAGCATCATTACACCTCCAGCTGCCCATCCAACCGTCATTCCCTTTACTGTTCTACTGCCAGTGTTTCTGGATACCAATCTTTATTTAGTTCACCAACATTTCCTTCAAAGGAGGCTGATATGTTCGCACTTGAGTTTGAAAATATACTGAGACGTGAGGGAAATTGACAAGGCTCCTCCCTGCAGTAGTGTAGCTGAAGGAGGGTCACAAGACCCCAGGTGGTGCTCTTCCAGGGAAGGCAATGCCGCCCCCTACTGTGGCTGCCTGGATCCTGCCCCCCTCTGAACGCAACCGAAGCTGTGCACCAGTCTTATCTGGAGGGTGATCTGAAGCCTTCTAAGGCCTCTTGGAGAGCTTAGAAGGTCATTTTCAGTTTGGGGGGAAAACCAGAAGTGATGTTTTAAGGCCTCCGTAGGCCTCAGATCACCCTCCAAATGCGGCCAGAGCACAGCTTCAGTCGTATTTGAAGGGGATGAGGGACAGCCCTGGAAGTTGTGCCCCAGGACAGCGCACTCTCCAGCTATGCCGCTGCCTCCCTGCAACCTTCCAAGTTTCACCAGAGTCTAGAGAGCAGAAATGGTAATGCTAATGGCCATGTCTCCACAGTCATGGAAAAAGGGGATGGAGTGTGCTGAGAGCCCCACCTCACCTATTAGAAGTGACGAGACACTTCCATACAAGAGTGAGAGGTGAAAATAGCCATTTGCCAAAGTCCTACAACACCATGGGGGGGGAAATAGTAAGCAGAGGGCTAGAAATGTACTTCAGAAAACACATCAAGATTGACATATAAAATACAGAATTCAGAAATCTATTAAGAAGGCTTTTCTGTCATACAAACCAGCAACAGGAGAGAGCAGCTCAGAAGTGCTTTAAGTGGAGCATGCGAAACTGGGCTAAGGGATGGTTCCTTTTCAAAAGGTGGCCCTGGGAATGGACTGATTAGCAACGTGCTCTAGGGGAGAGGAAACATGAAATTCGCGCACAACAGTAACATATGAAGCAGGAGAACCTTTTCTTGTGACATGTTTGGCAACTTGCTGTGACGCTGGAAATTGTCATTAACAACCATAATAATACTTAACGTTTGTGTTGCTCTTTCTGGTTGTGCAAATCTTTGCTTTGTAGAATGGTTGTAATGCAAGCGCTCAACTCTGTATCAAAGCTACCCAAACATTTATTGCACTCTGCTGCAGACCCGGGAATGGACTGAAATGCTACTTGATTTCTACACGCTGTTAGTTTATACCTTTAAGCTACAGGCATGGTAGAATATTGACTATGTTCCTTGCTGGGGGTGAAAAGAAAAAACCCATGGCCTACTCAGTGTGTTAATTATCTACCCTGTGGAATTTGTATTTCAGCATCTAAGCATCATCCACACGGCATTCCTCCAGTAAGCCCTTTGTACAAGGTCTGGAGTATGTGCACGCATGCTTCCTGTGTCCATGGGTATAATACAAATGGCTACAGTGTTAGACTCTGGGTTTTTCTTTATGTCTGAAAAGCTCCATCACTTGACAGTTAATGGTGAGGAAATGGGAGAAAGAGAGACTTCCTTAATCACGTAGGTTGTTGAACTAGGATGACCAAAGAAAGATTTCACTGTATCAAATGTGCTTGTGAGTTAAACAGCTCTATCCGAAGCTGCACTGGCGCAGTGGGGCTGCCTGGCCTACACTCTATCCAATACAACTCAGGAGGCAGCTGGAGGTTTCCTTGGGGTATTTTTCCTTACACCCCAGTAAAGCCTCAGCAATCCCTGTGGGGCTTCTCAGATCTGCACCAGCTATTTAGCTGGCTGAAATCTGGGAAACCCAGTGTAACACCAGGAGGGCCGGGAAGGGGGTTAGGATATGACGGAGGCCATGTACCACTGGCCCGACCCCCATCCTGGGCCTGATCTGCAACCATTCTGCCCTCCCCCTTCTCAGAAATACCCCCAGAATTTCCTCCCGCTACCCTCTCCCATCCCTGCGCCACCCAGAGCAACCTTACCTGAGCTGGCAGGCACTTCTCCAGGATGCAGCATCAGCATTCTGGTACAGGCCGTTATGCCAGTGCACAGGATGTGTTAGGTCTGTGTCAGTTTTACTAGCCCTTTTTGCTTCCCGAAATCATAAAGTGCTTGCAAGTCATCGTGAATGTGCCTTACTGAATGTTTGTGACACTCTGAGCCGAAGCAGGAATGGCTGTGCCCGCTCATTACCAGATGAGTGCCAGATGCAGAGTGAATTCAGTTAGAGCAACTGGGCCTGTGTACATCCACCTATTTAAAAGAAGCTAGAGGACTTCTTTTGGAAATGGAAAAGGTGGAAATGGAAAAGGTGCAAAAGAGAGCGACTAAGATGATTACGGGGCTGGGACTCCTTCCTTATGAGGAAAGGCTACGGCGTTTGGGCCTCTTCAGCCTAGAAAAGAGACGCTTGAGGGGGGACATGATTGAGACATACAAAATTATGCAGGGGATGGACAGAGTGGAAAGGGAGATGCTCTTTACACTCTCACATAATACCAGAACCAGGGGACATCCACTAAAATTGAGTGTTGGGCGGGTTAGGACAGACAAAAGAAAATATTTCTTTACTCAGCGTGTGGTTGGTCTGTGGAACTCCTTGCCACAGGATGTGGTGATGGTGTCTAGCCTGGACACCTTTAAAAGGGGATTGGACAAGTTTCTGGAGGAAAAATCCATTACGGGGTACAAGCCATGATGTGTATGTGCAACCGTCTGATTTTAGAAATGGGCTATATCAGATGCAAGGGAGGGCACCAGGATGCAGGTCTCTTGATATCAGGTGTGCTCCCTGGGGCATTTAGTGGGGCCACTGTGAGATACAGGAAGCTGGACTAGATGGGCCTATGGCCTGATCCAGTGGGGCTGTTCTTATGTTCTTATGACTGTTAGTCCACACTTTGGTGGAGAAAGGGAAGCAGGTGGACCCTGTTTTCCCAACCAACTGGGAGGGGGGACTCTGCACAAAAAAGCCATGTGGGTTTCCCTGGATTTGGAAAATGGTTTTTTTTTTTTCTTTTAACCATTTGATTATACAGTTTATAATCATCCATTTTCAATTGGTTCCTAAAGTACAACAGTATTTTACACACTCTACCAAAAAATAAAAGGCCAGAGAAACAGAATGCCAGATGTAAATAAAACTGGCTTCTTGAACAGGATGTGTCAGGTCTGTGTCAGTTTTACTAGCCCTTTTTGCTTCCTGAAATCATAAAGTGCTTTACCGAAAGTAATGTCATGGTTCATAATTCCATATTTTAAAACTATTGAGACTTATTCTGAGGGAGAGGGAAACAATGTTCTCTACTGTTCTTTTATTTAAAAACTTAACCATTTTTCCATTATTATAGTTTTTCCAGTCCCCCCCCCATTGTTTCCATACCCTATTGAAGTGGAAGAAAGAGAGGGAGGGAGATACAGCAATTCATACCAACACTCTGTTTCCCTGGCCTGTCATGTGCTGGTTGTCGCTGTTGCCCACAGCTCCCTGAGCCTCTGGAGAACTGCATGCATGCCTGTTAGAACCACATATATTCATGACCCAACTAATAGCCGAGTGGACTACATCTTCTCTATGGGGAATATGCACTAAATGCAATGCAACTTCTAAGCAGATACGTTTAGGTTGCCCAAATTACTTGTTTGGCTGTCATTTCCATCTGAAGCTAAAAAGGGAAATAAATGTGATTATTTACTCGCCCTCCTTAATCCCCCAGAGGGGATAATTTTAACACGCTGCCAGAATGTTTGTCAGTTCTTGGCTCCTGGCCTGTGAGTGACAGTGGTATTAATAATGATGTCTGTGCAAGAAAGAATGCTTTCTGAGAAAGCAGGGCTGAGTGAAATGCTGTGAAAGACAGTGCACAATTATGTGACAGGTGGGAACTTGCGTCTTCCCAGGGCCTCCCTCCTGCCCCGCCTCCCTCACTTCATAAGCAAGCCTGCACAGATAACCCCATCTGTGGCTTTTCTCCCTGAGCCTATGCTGCATTTCTTAATCAGTGCTCGGGGATGCGTTTGAAATCCTAAACTAAAAAAGAGCCAAGTGGGGTAAGAATGTGTGTTCCCTCAGGGTTTGAGTTCCATCTCACTCAACCCTGTATTACATCTAACAGCTTCAAAGCAATTAGACTGGGTTTGCATTGGTGTAAATGGGGAAGGGGCTCAGACTTAATCGGTGCATTCCAAAGGGGTCAGAAATGTAACACAGTGTGAAACCCACCTCTTAACAAGAAAGCCAGCATTCCAATCCAGGAGAGCAGGGCTAGTTATGATTAATTTCTAGCTTTCAAAAAAGATTCAAGTGTGTCTCAGAAGCCATGCCATCTGACCCTCCCAAAGCTATTCCCCAATGCCAAATATTTGTGAGCATATTGTGGTGGCTAACCAGCTTATGAGGTAGCCCACAACAAAGAGCCACAGTATCTTAAACAGTACCAAATTTATTGGAGCATAAATTATTATGGGTGTCACTTCCCTTCAACAGATACAGTGGACTGGAATCCACAAAAATTGTGCTCCAATAATTTTGTTACAGTCCTGCAGCACCTTAAATACTATTATTTTTATTGCTACACACTAGCATGGCTACCCCTCTACTATTTCTAACATGGAAGCAGTGGGGATGTGATACACAATGTATGATCAGAACCAATCTCTTCTTTACAGCTCTGGTACGGATTTATATTGCTATCCTAGGCAGATGTTAATTTGGCTGCCTTGTCCCACTTCTGGATGTATGCAGAGATATTGTCTCCTTAAGTGCTTTTTTTAAAAAAATCTCTCCCAAATTAGGCTATACTACACCGCTTCATATACAAATGTAGCTAATGACAGGGTTGCATTGGGAAAACTGTAAGAGAAAGTGTACATATGCTGCTTGCTCTAGAGGAGGTGGGGCAACCTATGGCCCACAGGCCAGATTCAGACTACAACCCAAAGTCATCCAGCTTGCATGGAGCTTGGCTTGGGTGGCAAAGCTTCCCACCCAATTTGCTGCATGCCGGAAAAGGCATGACAGAGCCCAGGCTCACAGTCATAATCCCAGGCTTAGGGATGTCATGAGCCAGGGCAGGTGGCTCTGCCATGCCCTGTCCAGCACATGGCAAATTGGGTGCATGGCAAATTTACCTCCTGGTTCAAGCTGTGCACAGCTGTTTCCAGGAGCTTGGCGACCCAGAAATTTGGCAATGATGTAATCACTGAAAGTCTGGGCCTTTTTGCCTGAAAAGGTTGCCAACCTCTAGAGCCTGCTATCCCAAGGTTATGGGAAAGAGGAGCAAACATGTTCCCCAGTTCGGGTATTTTCCAGAGTAGTCACAGGTTTCTTTATACCGGTAGGATTGTACACATACAAGTAGAATGGGGATGTAAGTCAAAGACAGAGCACCAAGTTTCTCATCCAGATCCTCCAATCCCTGGCATCTCTAAGTAAGGCTGGAAAAGATCTCTGCCTGAAACCTTGGAGGCATAATGGCAGTGTAGACAATACTGAGCAAGATGATCAAATGACCTGGTTTTTTATAAGGCCACTTTATATGTGTATATCACCCTTGAGCTTGGCTGGCCTTGCTTCTGTATTTTCCCTAACTCTGATTAAACCCTGCTTAAGAGGCAAAGCACAAGCAAAATAACATGCTTGATATGAATTGGTTCTCCAGCTAACCCTAGATATGTTTTAAACAGAGATTTGATTCTTACTGAAGCAACTATATTGGGGCAATAGAAGCATTTCCTTGAAGCGACTGAACAACACTTTTCTTAGGAGAGCATGAAAGCGCAATGAAGATGTGTTTATGCTGATATTTCCCGGTGCTTCTATCTCAGAGGGGGATTTGTCCAAGGCAATTAAGAGCTCACTTCTTTGGATTGTCCCGTTGTTTCATTGGCATGGATTGGCTAAAAGAAAGCTCATTGTGTCATCCAGCGAGCCTCAGTGCACACCCTGAAACACATTCAGGGAAGGTTGTTTGTCATCTCGCTTACTCCCTGAATAAATATTGCGGGAATCGCCTTGCTTGGCTGCCAATCATGGCAAGCAGCAAAGCCATTCCACAGCTAAAAGCCTTGAATTATTCTCTCATTATTAATGGCTGCATGCATATTTTAAAAGATTGTGGAAAGTAAGCCTGGTAGGCAGAGCCTTTTGAAAGTTTCCCCATTCGTTTTTTATTTAAATGAAGGAAGTGAGACAGTGCTTGTCAGGGAACAGAGTTCATTTGATACAAGGATTTGCAAATAAGTCTATGGATTTTTGCTCAGGGTGTCTCCTTTTAAGTGTCGGTTCTCATGCATTAATGAATTTGGTAATCACCGAACCAAATTGCGGTTTTTGTTGTTGTTTTGAATGGGATCCTGAGGTCCTGACTGCTTGTATCTATTAATGATCACATGGTGGTTTTGAAACAGGGGAGAAGCAGACCCAATCTTCTGGCTCAAGGCCAGATTTTGTAACTGTATCCTGAAAGTCCACAGACAGGTCCCCATATCTTGGATAGAAAAGTCTGGTCTGAATGGGTCATCATCCCAGCAGGCCTTTTTTTGGCAAGATCTGCTGGAGCTCAGCAACAGGGTGGGCTGAGTGTGAATAACGAGACATAATAGGTCTTGCTTCGAGCAGTCCAGACAAGCTGCCTCTGCCAACTCCTGGAAACAGTGTGGTTCAACTTGGGGGAAACCGACCCCCCACACACTGCATCCCTACCCATCCTGACCTCTTGGTGATCTAGCATGCTTCCAGTCACTACATTCAAGGGGTGGGAAGTTGAGAGTGCTTCAAACCACCACTAGAAGGGCCAGAAATGCCCCAAAGCTTCATCAACACAGGCAACGATACCTAACCCAATTATATGTGGCACAAAAGGAAATCCTGCAGCCAAAGGAGTGGGACATGATCCTGGAATTTCAGCATGCTTCTGGGAAGGCTTTTGTGGGCATCAAGAAAGCCATATGATTGGAGGATAATGCCAAGGCAGTGTAGCGTGACAAAAGGTCTGGTGAAAACAAGGTCTCTCAGGACTGGTAGACTTGTTGGGAAGCAGATGGGTGAGCCAAGAAGAAGGGATGAATGGACAATTTGAGAGCTCAGGCTGCACAGTGAGTTCTGAAGCTTGAAAGGACCCTGTGAATCTTTGGAATCCTGTGAACCTTTGCTATCAATTAGGGTTTCAAAATCTTTTCTTCCTTTAGCATGCTTACAAACAAAATAAATGAGTACATAGGTAAAAGTTCCCAGGTCATTTTCACAGTTCTGATTCAAATTACGCTCAATTTTTAAAAGCAGCATAGCTCAGGCTGAAGCCAGCATGGATGATACACCACTTGACCTAAGCCCTGTTCAGCCGTCACACAGCACCCCACCACTACCACTGGGTGAGAGGACTTCCTGACAGCATGGCTGGCATAGACCTATCCTTGCCAATAATGTGCTGGAAAAAAACACTGAACACTGAACAATGTGGGGGGAGAGATTCCCCCCACATGACTGCCAACCTCTAATGTCCCTGTCAATGCAGAGGGGTGGGGATTGCGTTTCATCAGCATGTCCTCCAGTGGGAGGGGCCTACACTGAGCATGCGATCAGCAAGGCTTTGCGCATACAGGAACGCATGGGACCTAACTTCTGAACAGGACTCGCAAAGCTGTCTCCCATCATCTCACACGCCTGGTTAGAGTTACTCAGTGTGGAGGTAGCTGCATTCTTCACTTGCCTCTCTGTTGCCTCCTCATATGAGATATACAATACAGTGTTATGCATGACTACTCAGAAATAAGCCTTATTAAATTGAATGGAACTTACTCATTAGTAAGAGTGTACAGGCATGTAGCCACAGTATGTGGCTGTGTTTCTGTTTTATTGTGATTTTATTTATTTCTGTCTATTACTAGCTTCTTCAGTTTTAGCAAAGAAATGTGGGATAGAATTTTTTTAAGTTAATAAATATGTTACAGGGTACCACAACAGCTGTAAATCTGGGGCTAAGCCCTGGTTCAAATTAAAATGTATCATCACTTTTATTTAATTTAAAAATTTATATCCTGCACTTCCCCTCTCATTAGGAAGGTCCTCAAGATAGCTAACAACACAAAGTCAAAAACAATAAAATCATCAAAAATAAAATAAAAAATCAGTACAGCCATCTTCTGTTCATAAATGAACAGAATATACTCAACCCTACCTATACTATTCTAGCTTTGTAAAATGTTGTTTGCGAATGCAGCTGGCAATAATCTAGTCAACCTTTCTAAATCAACTAATCACCATATATAAACATGTGTCTCTCACGTACTAACTCAAAGTAGGAAATTGCTGGAAACAAATTCACATTACAGCATCCCAACATGAAATGTGTGATACTTTTTATACAGATATGCATAAAAGACTGGTGCAAAAAATGCTTTGTGTAGGGATTTGGAAACATCACCTCTTCCCACTTCAAATCATGTTGCATCAGTCACAGAGCTTCTGTCAAACAGGGATCTACCCTAAGGCGAACACTTTGAGGTGGACCTGTTTCCCACAGTGAGACAATGCCATATTTGGCTTGAAAAGTATGGGCCATATCAAGGCAGACTGTTCATCACTTTGAATTCTGGTGTCCTGAAGACATTCTAGGCCATCAAAGCAATCCAAAAGGGGCACAAACCATAGTGCTGTGCTTCTCCCTTGAACCAGTGGGGCACTGAACCTGAAGCAGAGTTCTCCGGACTCAGTTTGCAGGGGGAAAGGTAAATGGACCATGTTTTATTAAGAGTAGAACAACAAATCAACTTTTCTTTATTTGACTGTTTTCTTCTCTTGCCGCTTATTTTCACTTTAAAACATCGACTTATTTATAGATCTATGGCGAGGTCCTTTTTAGAAGCTGGAGACTGAGGAACGTGGATTTATGGCAAAGCAAAGTATAAAGGGGAATTTTGCTCCATACGACACATGGGTTAATGGGTGGTGTAAGTACATCTGTGCCCTTCATTGCTGTAGTGACCCCAGGGTGCCCACCTCATTCCACAGGGGAAGCTCCTCATCAAAGGGTTGGATGAGCTCATGAGGTTGCCATGGGTTTCTCCTGGTCTGGATATGCAAGGAGGGAAACTTACCACTAGCATGCTGCTAACAGGTTTTGCTGTAGACTGCCCATACAATCAGGAACCTGCAGGGGGAAAGGTAGTATCCTCCCAGATAATCCGTTCTTGCTGAGTCAGTTTGGGTAGTCTTGTGCTGGTGTTAATAAGTAATAGGCAGGGCCTGCTTTGCAGGGGTAGAACCACCACCCCTCTGCTTCCTGGGAACCGGTTCAGAATGTACCCTACTCCGTTCCCCAAGACGGTGAGGCCCTACAGGGATGGCCAGTCCTCTAGAGAAAGTTCCTGGGTTCTTGGCCAACATCACCCAGGTCAGGCGGTTAGGATCCTATTCAGGCAAAGTTGTGCTTCCACCCTCCTGGCCTTCTCTCTTGACCTGGCTGCCCAGCCTTTTCTAACCGAACCCATTTGAGCTCAGTGGTACCCAGCTGGTGCCCAGCTACATTGCCCAATCACTTGGCCCATCTGCAGCCCCTCCTGAACTTGCAATGTTACTGAATGTGGTGAGGCTTAATAAACTTATGCCTATGAAGAGCTTGGATGGTCACAAGGACTGGGCTGGCAATGCCCTCACCTCTTTGTTCTTAAAGAGGGGATATAGCCACCCCACCTGGCTGAGGACTGCATTGTTTATGTAGGGAAATTCTGTCCCTTTGGGGGAGTTGCTTGGAATGAAGAACCACTCCTTCCTTTCAGCTCAGAAGTTTTATCACTTAGCTGTAATAATGTCATCTGTCTACTTGATTGGGAAAGGGAGCCCAGCTGGGGTTCTGACACCCCGCTTTCCCAGGAGGAGAACTGGTGGGATTCATGAGCCAATCAACTGGGTCATTCCTGACTCAAATGGAAAAGAAGGTCTTTCCTCCCCTTGTGGCTTATGGTGTTTTACAAAACAAAGAGATAGTCAAGCTGCCTGTGAACCCAGCAACTGAATGCACAGACTGCTGTTGGTGAGTTAAAACAGCTTAAAACACAGAAAAATAAATACAGGTGGGGCCTCTTTATCAGTGGATTCAGTATCCATGGATTTGCCTCACTGCGGATACTGAACTCCCAGATAAGCCCCCTGCAGACCTCCCAGGCATGAACCTTGTTCCGGTCGGGTCTGGGAGGTTTGTTTAGCCTTGGAGATGCCACACTTGATAGCTCAGAAAACCTCCCAGGCACAACCAGGTTGCGTCTGGGAGATCTGAAGGGGGGGTCATCTGGGGGTTTGACATCTTCAGTGAGGCAAATCCATGGATGCCAAATCCACAGACAAAGAGGCCCCACCTATATTTATTTTTCTGTGTTTTAAGTTGTTTTAACTCACCAAACTGGAAGTCATTAAAAAAACAAACAACTCCAGGTGGCATTCTGAGGCCACACACAACCTCTCCAAGGCTCAGAACGGCTCCAGACACGACCTGAGCAAGGCTCCGGGTCACGTTCAGAGCAAAGATGGGTTCTGAAAACTGCAGATTTTGTTATCTGCAGTTGATGGTATCTGCAAGGGGTCCAGGAATGGAACCCTCGTGGATATAGAGGCTCTACCTGTAGACAGAAAAAGCACAGAATGAACTGGGAAATTGGGGAAACACAAGGATTCATCACAGAGGAACTACATGAGTTGAGAAATTTCAGAATTATTTCCCAATTGTCCCTCTAGTTAAAATATTATGGAGGCTTTCTTTTTAAAAAAAACATAGTACTTTAAAAATACATTTAAAAACCCATTTTTGTTCCCAATGGTAGGTTTGGATTTTTTTCTTATCAGCACATTCTTGTCAATCACTTTGTTGAAAATAAACCCACTTGGAGTAAATTTAATTAACTAAATTTCCCATTCTCCCATGGTTTCAGTTTACAAACCGCATATTTACTTTTACATATTGTTTGACACACTTAAAAGTTACTATTCTTAAGTGATTTTCCAACATCTCTGTTTTATGTCTTATAAAGCTCACAGAACAATTTCTGTACGTTGTTGTGCATTTCACCCACCAGAAATCTGCAGTCTAGATTATCATCTTTGGACTTTCCTATGATGCTATAATCATTCTGTCACTGAGAATTGACAGAATCTGAACTATACTGTGATTTTCAATACCTGTGCTATGATGATATCGTGTACACTGAGATTTCCTTTGTCATTTAAAAACACTAGAGTTGTTTATTTGAAAAAGGAATCTTGGCATGTCATCTTGTCATGGGATGGCCAGCTCTGCCAAGAATGGGTTTTTACAGAGTAAGAGCACAACCCACGAGAAAATTCTTCTGTGCAGTTTCCAAAAAAGGAAACTGCTTTGTAACAAATTCTATTCATTTCAATTGAATTTATGAGAGAGAGATACTCTGAAGGTTGGTTCGAGAGGTAGACAGGTAATAGGTAGCACTGCACAAAGAGTAGGAATGATTTCCACCAAATGGTAGGGAGTGTTGTAACATACAGGCATGCCCCAGTATTCACAGGGGTTCTGTTCCAGAACCCACTGCAGTCAACTGAAACCGCTGATACCCAGGGACACCCCCTGCCCTCCAAAGGCGAGGGAGGCTGGGCTCCCCTTACTTCTGGAGCCTTTCTGAGGCCTGCAGAGACCACGCATGACCATCCATGGCCACCGTGGGTCTCAGAATGACCGAAAAGGCCAAAAGAAGTGGCTTCTGGCATGCAGTCTGTGCAGGCATCAGAAGACCCTCTGGAGGTGTGTGGGAGAGGCACAGGGGCCCCACATGTATGATCCACAGTCACATGTAATGGTGGATACAGGATCTGCAGATAAAGGGGCCCCATGTATTTGTTAGCTAATAAAGTTTCTTGATTGTTGTGCTTTGTGTATCTCAGTAATCTCCTGTTTAGCTTCTTGGTTTCCTGTTCCTTTCTGCCTATTCCTGTTCATGTGCCTTCCTTTCAATTTTTGAATTTCTCACATTAGTAATTCTCTCTCTCTCTCTCTCTGTGTGTGTGTGTGTGTGTGTGTGTGTGCTATGAAAGGTTTTCTTTTTTTTAATCTGTTCTGCTTTCTGTCCTGCATTTGTAATCTTCAAACATGCATACAAATAACAAGACAGATGCAAAAATGATTTAAGTGTAGTATGAAAAATGTCAAATGCCTTGCTCGCCGTAATGTCAGAATAGGATATGCTGGTAGGGAACTCAGCAAAATAAAACTTAAAAGATGCTGTGAAGTTGAAATGTGGCTCTTGCATGAGGCATATGTAAACAATCTCTGAACACTAAATCTCGACTAATTTATATGTCAGTTTGAAATGTGGAGATAGGAGCAGGGCCAGGGGCCTTCTGAAGCCCTTTCGGTTCTCCTCAGTGTTCTGACATAAATCCTGATGGAAGCTGTGACATTCTTCCGAACTGGATGACATGAAATTGCATTAGCTCCAATGCGAATATTTTCACCTCAGCTTTCTAGTATTCTCTGCTACAGTTTCAGTTTATGGACGGAGTTCATGGACGTAGGTAGTCCTCCAACTTGCGGAAGAATTTAGCTTCTGAGTCCAATTCAGCCTGCAGCACACAAGTATCCATGAGCCTAGCTACCAATCACATCTTCAGTACTGTTAGCTTTGGCATAGGTGATTAACCGTAGGTAGCTGATTCAGTAGCTGCTTGATTCAGAGGGAACATGGCGCACTGGAGAAAGGGCTGATTTACCTTCCCAGTGCACCATGTTCCCAGTCAAAATTGGCTCTTCCTGTTGCTTTTTTTTTTTAAAGGAGAGGAGTTTTCATTTGGAAGGTTGTCTCTTCAAAGCATTTTTTTTATGCACACATATTGACAACATAATGTCTGTGCACAAAGATAAGTCCACTTGTTCAATGTGCATAACTACCAGTCCAGTGCCAGGAAGGAATTGCCCATATAGCAAAGGAACTGTACTTCCAATGTATTTTGGGGCCTCAGGGTCTCAATCTATGTGCTAATGCAGGGGTGCTCAAACTTTCAACTTTAGGGATGCTGGACCTTTAACAAGTGTATAGAAGCTAAAATTTCAGCAGGTGCAACTTGTCATCCCACAGATGACAAGCTGCACCTGCTGAAATTATCTCTCCTACACAATTTTAAAGGTCCAGGATCTCTAAAGTTGAAAGTTTGAGCACCCCTGTGCTAATGCAAGGGTGTCCAAACTTTTTGGCAGGAGGGCCATATCATCTCTCTGACACTGTGTCAGGGGCCTGGAAAAAAAGTTAATTTACATTTCAAATTTGAATAAATTTACATAAATGAATACATTAGAGATTATTATTATTTATTGACAGTATTTATATACCGCTTTTCAACCAAAAGCTCACAAAGCGGTTTACAGAGAAAAATCAACTAACTAAATGGAACTTATATGAATGAAAGAAGGTCTTGCAGGCCTTTTATAGGCTCATGGCCTATAAAAGGCCTTGCACAAAGCAAAGGCCAGCCTTTCCTTTGCTGCCACTGCTGCTTCACAGACATGAAGCAGCAAGCAGTGGAGGAAGCCCTTGCCCCACAGCTTACACGAGGTCGAACAGTTCGCCATCACGCTGAGAGCAGTTGTGTCAGGCCAGCATGGGCTCCAGCAAGTCTCCTGAGGGCCGAATTGGGAATCCTTGAGGGCTGCAAGTAGCCCCAGGGCCGGGTTTGGACACCCCTGTGCTAATGGAACTGTTTCTGCATGCTGATCTTTTTCACTAAATGAAGGAATGCTAGATTTACCATTTGTGAATTTAGGTCTCCGGATGAAGCAAGGTTTTGTAGGCTCAATAAAAGAAGACTGAAGCAGAATTCCTCCACCCCTATCTAAATCAAATTCTGTCAAAGGTTTATCTCTGAGTCATGAATTCTCAACCCCATGTAGAAGAAAATGTTTAATAACAGTGCTATGCCACATTCCTGGAACCTTGCCTCACCAATGCACTATCAAAAATGTCCTCAGCGCTACTCAGCAAGCCCATGCCAGAGGGCTAGCATGTAGTTAGTCACCTATTATGACTTTAAAATGAAGTGCATATAATTTAGTTGAGCCAAGTATAATAACAGGATTTATGAAGCTCATACATTTTTCCTGGCAGTGGCACACCCTACAATACACAGTTAATCATTCCTTGAACTGGCATTCCTATCATCGCATCAATGATGGTGAACTCTTCCGCTCTTTATAATCCTGTTGTGTGATGCCATTGTTTGATTTCCTTCCCATTGAGAACTGTAGAGACTGCAGAATCTAGGTCACAACCCAAATAGAGTTTGGTTCCCTTCACTCTGAATTTAATCCACAAGGTTTCGATTACCTACCAGAATTTGGATGATCTATAAGCAAGAGCTTCATCTGGAATAGCATGTAAGCACAATACTTGCTCAATTTTTACTCAAAGGAGTTAAGCATCGAAAGGGCAAGTATGCATGTGGGGATACAAAATCCATACAAGCACATGTGTATTTCATAGCCAATTTCTATCAAGAACCTATGGCTGTTGATCTTGTGACATTTCAAAAGGTGTGCTGAGGTCATTCTGTGGTAACAAGGTTGGAGGACCTGCAAGCCAATGGCTCGCCAAACAGCCTTACTGGAGCAGGTAAGATGGTGGCAGGTTTGTGAGCGGAGGAGGTTTGAGGGTGGGAGGAGGTGGATCTCAGCATTCACACACTTTGGGATCCCATTCCCTTTTCCCCAGCCTGACACTCCCTGATGCTCCTTAGACTTATGCCAGATAATAGCTAGTGTAGGTTGGAAGAGACCCATTGGCAGCTAGGCAGCTGACAAGGAGGCAAGTTAAAAATATTATTACTCGTCTCTCTTAGGCAATCTGGTCGCCTTCCCCACCATAAGATGCAGTGCAACCTCTGTTGCTGCTGCTGAATTGTGTAGACTTGTGGGGGATAGGATTGGGCATCAGTCAATTTTTGGCCTGCTGAGTCATTTTGCATAATGATCATAAACATGCCAAGATTATGATGTTAGTGGTTTTGTGGCCTGCCCTCATCAGCTTAATATAATGATGAGTTTTGTAAGATCCAAATCCGCATGACCTTGAAAAATCAGGTAATGAGTTAGAGCCCAATCCTATCCAAATTTCCATTGCTGATTCAGCCCTGAAAATGGGGTGTACTCTGCATCCAGTGGTGACGGGTGTAGTCATGGAGGCCGCCTCTAGGTAAGGGCATGTTTGTTCCCTTACTTCAGGGCTGCATTGTAGCTGCATTGGCACTGGAATGTTGAATAGGATTGGGCCCTTAGTCAGCACCACATCATGTTGTGGCAATGCAAGTTATTGCCATAGCAACGTTTCAGAAAAGTCAGGTTAAGCCTTATAAACCCAAAGCTGCCATCTGTCATTCTTTGACATGTTCTTGAGATGGTCTCCCAGCTGTGTAACTGTGAGGTCCTTGAAGTCTAGAAATACATGAGACTGGAAATTTAAATGAGCTTAACACATTTGCCGGCTGACCATGTGGAGTGTTGCTTATTTCATGGGAAAGACCCATTCAGGAATCTCATCTGTGTGGATGAACCGCAACATTATCCCAGCTATGCTGAGTGATACTGCTCACAGATCCCAGCTGGCAAATGGTACTTGAATCTTAACAATATTGCTTCAGAATAAGGTAAGTATATGTTCTCCTGTCTAATTTAGGCTATTTCCGGCCAAATCCTAACCCGGCCAGGTGCAGAGACTGCTTTATGGCAGCTGTAAAGCAGTCTCCACCAGCACGCCCTGCCAGGCCTCTAGCAGGGAGGCTGGAGTTGCCTCCTGGATCCCAGCAGCCAGCTGAAGACCCACTGAGGCAGGTGATGTTGCGCAGGGGGTGGAAGGAAGTGGGAGAGGGTAGGGTAGGTAGAACGGGGCAGTGATGGGAGCAGGAAGGAGGGTGGATCAGGCTTGGGAGGGGTGAGTTCAGCAACGGTGGTGCACACCAAATCCATACCCCCTTTCCTGGGCCTGATCCACCTGCATGGATCAACTCAGACCTATGCCAGCTACCAAGCTAGCACAGGTCCAAGTTGACCAACTGGGCCTACAGGGGCTTAACTCAGGGCAAGGGAACAAAAGTTTCCTTACCCTGAGGAGGCCTCTGGAGGCAGAAACTCCCCAGCAGGATGTAGCAGAGGCTGTGTTGGTGCGGCTTCATTGCCACATGGGGAGTTAATGGTCAACTGGGCTGCCTGTTCAGAAGATTCTGCATTCACAAAAAAGCAACTTACTTTCAAATGAGGTAAGAATATCCTATCTCAGCTTTCTGAGCAGTCATAAAGAGAAAGCTAGTGCTTTCATTTAGAGTACAGCTTTCCTTTCTGTTGTCTGTCACAGACACTACTGAAGTAACGCAAAATTGTCAGTGGAAACATGCAATGCAATAGCCTTGTTTAGGTTTTCACTTCCCCATGGAGACAAATGTGTGAGGGGCTTCCAGTGAACATGCCTGTTGATCACCATCCTTGCTTGTGACATTGGCATGTTAGCCCTGACCCCACACTCCTCGTCATGATCATGTTGGGTCCAGGGGTTTACTGGGGATATTGCTATTCAAAATGCACTAAAGAAAAGATTCACATTATACGAGCTCTCCCCTCTCACTGAATCATGTGGAATTTACCCATGCCATGCCATTATCACAGGGTGTTCCCTCACCCCTCCCAGTCCACATCGTTGACTGCAGCTGGTGGGTCTGGAAAAATGCACCGTGTGATGGGTACACAGAATATTATCTGCTTCTTAGCACATTGCATTTTTACCCAAGCTGCTCTGTCACACAGAATTACCAGCTCTTCTCTTCACACAAGCTAAACAACGGCAAAGACTTTTATTTTACTTTGTTGCAATCAGCCTCACATACTTTAAGAGTTATATCAGTGACTTAGGGCCAATCTTCTATGCAATATGATTTCTATCTTAAAATTAAAAAAAAAACAACGCGCACACAAATATTTTATATGAAAATAAAGGGAGACACACACATATAAACACTGAATCATTTTCTGGTTTTAGTGTTTATCTTAAGATTCAGTTTAGTTTAATGGTACAAATACTCAAAGCAGAACCCTTTCAAAATGCCACAGTTCTTGCTCACAGTTCCAGATGTATGCTGACACTCTGCTTTCAAAAGCATTTAAGATATTAAATGTCCTTAATCAGTATAACTGCGGTTGTATTTAGCTGCGGAAACCTTGTCTTTTTCTTAACGCCTCCCGATGGCCCATTAAAGCCTACAGGAGGCTTTCCAGATTGTCCAGGGAACTCTTGGCATGCCATACAAAAGCCTCTTTTGAAACTACCATACCACTTATGGGTGCCCAAAAGCCAGCAGGTTTTTCAACATCCTTCAGAAATCCCAGGTACACTCCAATGTGCATACAGATCTTCTCTGCAGCTCCATACCCAGTGATATGTATACAAAGCTGCCTTTTCCATTCCAGTGAAAGGGCATCAAGTATGAATAAGAGAGTCCTGCATGTGCATCATTGCCTCCACTGCAATGTAGTGTTGGCTCCTGCTGTCACTTCTTCCCAAAATGCACTCTGGAATAACAGATTGTTTACCGTTGATTGAGATCTACTGATTATAGAGATCAGACAAAAAATAGAAACACACAAGTTTTCAGGTGGTCAAAAAGTTCTTTCAAAAAGTTTGCATTTCTTCTAATCACAGAGAAGCTTTCATACAGTCAAAAACAAATGGGCCTGTTGATTTCCCTTGCACATGTTTTTTTTTTCCTTCCAACTTACGCTGAGACCAGTGAACACTTGCTAGTAAACCATCAGTTCTACGTACTGAACCCACATTTTAAACCTACAATAAAGATACTTTACACATGATCATTGATCCCTAATTAATAGCACAGAGCAGTGGTTCCCAACCTGGGGTACTTGTACCGTTAGTGGTACTCGACAGGGGTACTTGAAAAAGAATTGAATTATGGCAAAAAAAAAAAAAAAAGGCTGAATGCCTTGCAGAACCAGAAAGGCAGGAAGGAAGGTAGATAACTGGCTGGCTGCAAAAAGCCCCACCGATAGTAGTTTTTGGTCATCAATTCATTTATGAATCAGTGATAGAAAACCAGCACAGCAAAATACATGAAGCGATGAATACGTGAAGTATGGGTTTTCATATGTAGGAGATGTGCATATATTATTAATATTAATTACAAACATTTTGCTAATATGAGGGGTACAATTTATGGAAATGGGCTGCCAAGGGGCCTGCAAGTGAAAAAAGGTTGGGAACCACTGGCATAGAGAAATGGGCTTGGACAGTTGAAGAGTAACCCTATTTCAGATTAATTTAAACATTCTAACAAGTTACCTATTTTTTTTTGTTGCTTTCCGTTATTACTTTAAATGGTAAATTATTTTCTGAATAGAAAATTCAGAAAAAAATATTGTATAATAAATCATTTTTTTTGTACTTAATGGTGATTGTAATCCTACTTTTCTTCCACAGAGTTCTGAGTAGCTTTCATACGTTTCCCAGACAACCTCTGAGGTAACAGAAACCCAAGTTGTATTATATGATATCCCCAATGTAAACATGAGGGATAGTTTTTCCTCAGAGTGACTGTTCTCATAGGAAAAGTAATTCATTATCAGTAAATATAGGGGAAATATGTAGTTAAGCATTTAACATTTGTGATCGGCATAGTTTTTAGCTAGTGAATTCACTTCCTCTACTATATCGCTCTTTCTATAACCTTGTTGTCCTCTTTCTGTACCTCCTGACATCTCTGGCCTTCAAATTCATCCTTAAACTTCATTTTTTTCAGCAAAACATTTCCGGACTTGTCGTAAGCTTGCCTTTTCTCTACACGACTACACTGAGCCATATCCTAGCCAAATGACAGGCCCCAAATTTCTTGTTGTCAAGAGCAGAACTACATTATGCACCCATCAATCCATCTCTGGGCCATCCTTCATAAGAGCTGGGTTTTTTTGTGACGGGGAGTTCCAGTGGTTGTATATTCCTCCTCTAAAACTTTATAAGAAGAAATTATTTTGCCTAAACGTTTCACCTGCTCCAAATGTCAGGTAATCCACAAAACAAACAATAGAGCCTCTTTTGTGTCACATTTTAAAACTTTAATCTTGGTCATAAAAAGAAGTACCTCACTGGTCTTTGAAAGCTTTCTTTGTGAAAGGGAAATTTAATAACCTTGCTGCGTGTACACCAGGTGTTCCCTACTAACAAGCTCTGGTGATAGAGTGATGTTTCATTTTGACATTGATGTCTCCAAGGGATTCGATTGCACTCAAAACATCATCCAGATGTGATATCTTTCAGAATTTCAGAATATCTGGTCAAATCATATGATTTTATTTCCCAACAGTGTTAAGAGTGCTGAATGGCACTGCCAGGGACTGGCTGGAAACATAATAAGCTTGATTTTCATTGTGGGAAAATCTCAAGGTGTTTAATGGTTCCATAAAGTGGCACACTTTTGCCACAGACTGTAAGGTCAGCAGTAAATTTTGCATTACTGATGTTGTAAAACATGGTAACAGAAACTCCAAGCTGTATTATATGATATCCCTGAGGTAAAAGTTAGGGATAGTTTGTCCTCGATGTGGCTGTAGAAAAAAAATTACTTTGGAACATATTGGGAAAGAGCAAGATAGTGTTAATAACTTTTTAGTCCCATAGCTACCAATGGGAGACTGAAAGCGCAATCCTGAAATGAAGATGGGTCGGCACAAGTCCCTTGCACTGGCCCATGAGTGTTGCAAACATGCCATAAACCCTCAGGTGTTGGCTGGGCTGGCGCGAGGATGTGAACCAGCCCATGAAGGCTGCATCCAGCCTCTGCACCGCCCTGACAGAGTAAGCTTGCACCAGCTGAACGAGGCCAGTGGGGGGGGGGGTTGGGGGGGGGAAGGTAGAACCGGGGGCATTCTGGGGTGGGGAGAAGGCAGGCAGGTAGTTAGACTGGTCTGGGAGGGGGGAGGGGTGGAACCAGCCTCCAACACTTAGGCCAGATCCTAACCCCCTCCCGAGCAGCCTGGCATTACACAACCCACCTTGCAGGGATTCTGGAAGAAGCAGGAAATGCAGGTCACATCTGATTTTCCTACATGTCTTCAGGTGACTCCTGGGCAGCTAGGTGCCATCCAAGGAAGGGCTAGATGCTGCTACTGGGAAGAGAAAATAACAAAACATGAGTAGTTAGAAGAAGAAGGGAAACTTAATCAGAAGCTCAATCAATCAGAGGAAGAAATAAACACTTGAATGTAGAGATAAATGAAAATAATAAAATCCAATGCAAACATAAGACATAAACTCTGCATATAAAGCAGCCATTTTCAACCACTGTGCCGTGGCACACTGGCGTGCCGCAGATGGTCTGCAGGTGTGCTGCGGGAGATTGGAGGAGGATCATTTGTTAGTAGGGCCACTGGGGGATGCAGGCCCCTGCTGTCAGTGCGGTGTGCCTTGTCAGTTGTCCAAAAACGATGGTGTGCCTTGACAATTTTAATGCCTTGTCAGTGTGCCATGAGATGAAAAAGGTTGAAAATCACTGCTATAAAGTTTTTCAGTTCCTTTGTTCATCTCGGGGTGGGGGGGAATGTTGGAGGGATAGTAATGTACAAATAGCCTGAACCAGTGCACTTACTTGCAAATACTATCTCTTTTTAAGTCCTGTGTTTTCTGTGTGCAGGGATTTTATTTTTTCTATATGGTGGAGCACATGGTACTCTGTCTAAAGTCTGAAATGGTATAGCTCAGATAGGGTTACTACTTAAGTGATCACTTGGTCTAATCACCACATTCTAGCCCTACCAATTTTTGAAGATGGATGAAGCCAGATTCCTCAACAATTCCTTGCCTGCTGGCAAGCCATTCATTGTCCCATCCAAAACTAAGCAAAGCTTCATGTCCTTGATAATGGAAAACTCCCCATCAAAAGCCTTCCAACAGTGATCTAGTCTGCTGACATGACAGTTGAGGCTGACCACACAATGCAGGTTCTCTTTAGCACTTGCAAGGGAACAGGGCAGTCTGCAGCCACAGAATATATTTTGATGGCTGGATGTGGTTGCATCCTCATGTCACTCTTGTAGGTGGAACCCCTGCCAGTTTATTATTTGCTTTTATTCATTCCTTGTATTGGTACAGCATTTTGCTTTGCTGTGGTGCTTGAGGCAGTATCATTTCTGTAAGCAACCAGAAGAAAAATTGTTTACTGGGAGGCAGTATGAGAGTATGAAAGTAGGAACCAAGAAGTTTAGAAAAAGTTATTGAATGATGCAACAGGTGTTGGTAATGTTCCGCCTGCTGCAATAAACAGTTTTTGGACTTAACTTGTGGTTCAGGTGCTTGATAAAACTATAACCAATTGGTATATATATAGTATAGTACAGGGATGGGAAAATCCAACATGGCTTGACTCAAGTTGCTGAGTCATCACCCCCACCCCCACCCCCCCCGGCAACTTGACAAAGAGTCATAATGGGCGCACTTTACAAGTCTCCGCGTCACCCTTTAAGTGACTCTAAAAGTCTTGAGTCGAGTTGCTCGCCCCTTTAAAAAGCCCTCTGTGGGGAAAAAAGGGGCTGCTGCCGGGGAGTGTGCGTATGTCGGAGTTCTCTTTACTAACTCGCCTGATGTCCTTGCCCATCTGTAAACAGGGCAGGAGAGGTGGGAGGGACAGCAAGAGAGCAGGGATAGAAGCAGAAAGAAGGAGGAGAGTCACAAGTAGCAGCTGCGAGGCTTACCAGGATGACCCGATCCTTTGCAGCCCTACTCAGAAGTAGTCCCACTGTAGCCGGTCATTCAGTGAGAATTCCTTCTCTCTTTCCATGCAGTTGGCAAGCATGATCAGTATGAACTCCTTCCCCCCATTCCTGCCTTCCCTGTCTCCCTGGGCCAATTGTAAAGCAAAACCCCCTCTTGGCTCCTCCTCCTGTTCTCCCTCAGTCAATTAAAATACCAGAATGGCCATCCTTTGTCCAAGCATCATCCATTCCTCTCCAATCAGAGGCAGGAAAAGAGAGCCCAGTCCCACTTCCCTCCTCCTGCTCACATTAACAATTTCCTGCCTCCTGGCTGGAACTACCCTGCTGCTTGCCCCGTCGGAATGCTGACCCCATGAAGTTTTCCATGCTGCAAAAATGGTAAGCAAGTGCACCGAGACACAGGCAGACTTGAGTCAGCATGCATGGGGATGAGTGCCAAGTCAGGGGGTCCCTGACTTGAATCTTTTTCAGTCTTCCACACACCTGACTAACAAGTTGCCTAGTTGCTTAAAATCATGCATTTTCATGACTCGAGTCCTAATCACTGACTCAAGTTCCCAACCCTGGTATAGTATACCAGTACAGTATACCATCTTCTTATGTTATTGGACAGCAATCAATCATTTAATACAGTGGTTCCCAAACTTGTGGGTCGGGACCCACCAGGGGAACCAGAAGCTAGGCATTCCCCCTTAAATGGGGGAGTGGACTTGCAGGGATGGCAGTGATGACTCCTCAGCAATCACAGCGCTGCTGCTAGCAAGAGGCTTTTTTACTTACCTGGAGGGCAGTGCTGGCCTCCGGCATAGTGCAGGAGGTTTGCAGCCCTCTCTGTGGGCCTCCCTGATGCTATAAAAAGTCCTTATCTTTGATAAGGTGTGAAGACCAGAAGTGCTTTTTAATTAGAGATAAGAGCTTTTTACAGAATTGGGGAGGCTCGCAGAGGGGCCAATGAGCCTCTTACCCAATGCCGGAGGCCAGCGCTGCCCCCAGGTAAGTACAAAAGCCCCTTACTAGCAGTGGCACTGTGACTGCTACAGCGATTGCTGCAGTGCCGTCGCTGCTCCCCTCCCACACAAACACTTACCTGGTTCCCAACTCCCCTTGAGGAGTTTGGGAACCACTGCTCAAACAAACAAACAAACAAATATGCATATAATCATGTTGAGTAATATTTTGCTACACTTGAAGAACAATGATAGCCCCCTATATAAAGAATGGGAAGAAGATATGAAAAATTGGGCTGAAAGAATGAGTCATGAGCACCAGTGGATCCTACTACATTTTGACTGTGGGTCTTTAGTTTAGGTTTGGATTCACTGGGTGCCTTTGGACAGTCAGTAATACTGAACAACATCAGTTCTGCTGTGATGATCGCCTTATGTCGATATACCCTATCAGTATTCTACTATATAATTCACTGCCCCAAGATATATTGATGATATGTTTTAATACATTCCAGGGGTAAATCAGAGCCTTAAATGAATTGAAAGTCAAGCTGTGCAGATAAAGCCAGGAATTATTGACTAAACTTTCTTCATATCAAGATAAGTGATTCTGAAAACAAAAGAGAGTTTGGAAAAGCATTCCCAGGATAATAACCTTCAAATCTTAACTGTGTAAACAAGCCAAAATGCCAGAGAAGCAACCAATTTAAATCACTGATTCAAATCAAATTTCCCATTTGTACAAGAGTGCATAAGAACAACTTGGTATAATCATTAAAACATGTTAATGTATCCGGGGCAGTCCCCCCCCACCCCCCACACTTGCTACGCCACTGCTCACAGTCCTTCTGGCCTTTCCTGGCAAACTATACCTGAAGGAAGTCTTCTAAAGGTCTGAGGATGTGGATGCAAATAGGAAAAATTGTATGTGCACTGGGGGGGGGGGTTTGGGGCTGGGGTAAGCCTTCATGTGGAGAAATAAATTCTTGAGCAGTGTCTACCTGGTTGTTTGTTGTGCTCTCATGCTACCTGGCAGACTGCAAATGTCATATCCCAACCCCTACAGGGTAGATCTGTGGATCCAATCAGAAGTGTCCACAGTTCCCCACCATCTGAAGCAAGCTGGGTGGTAACCAATGAGAGGGTAATCCCACTTATAGAATTCTCACCCAGCACTCACACTGTTACCTTTTGGTACCAAGCAAAGGACCCAATCCTATCCCACTTTCCAGGACCAATGCAGCCACAATACAGCCTTGAGGTAAGGGAACAAACATTCCCTTACCTTGAGGAGGCCTCTGTGACTGCCTCAGCACCACAGAATGCGGCACACACCCCATAGGCATGTTTGCATCAGTGCTGAAAAGCTGGGCAGGATTGGTCCTTGCTTCAGGACCATATGAAACATTTCACTTAAAAAGTTGCAATAGAAGTGCAAGGAACTAAGCACAGTGGTTGTAAGAGAAGAAGTGGAAAAAATGCAGATGAGATTGGATTTTTGGTTTCAACAATATATTAAACACAATTATTTTAAAAGGTCAAACCTTGATTTTCAATCATTTTTCGTGTGTGCGTGTTTTCCTTAAATATCACTGTTTCCATAGTATTTTCCAGCAAAACCTCGTGAATGTGTGCTCATTTTGTTCAATTTAACATCTGCTTTTGACACCTTAAACCATATGATACTCATTCACCATTTATCATCTTAATGGTTAATCTCATGGCTTGGTGTGTATTAGATTTAAGTTTTATCTCCATAATCATTTCTCTTTGCCATGTGCAGATCAAGGATTTCACATTCTTTACTTTAAATAATGGCAAACCTCAAGGCTCAATACCGGACCCTGTCTATATCTTTGATTATACTCGAGTCCTCTTGAAGTGTTGATTGTGTCATATGGTTTTCATTTTGCCTTGTGCTCTGATGATATTCAGATCTGCGGTTTCTTTAACCTCTCCTACTGAGGTCAGTAACTGTATCTCTGAGTGTCTAACAGCTGTCTCCTGCTGGACGTTTTATAATTTTTTGACATTAAACACAGACAATTTGGTGGTTTTGTTAATTGGGAGTGACAGTTTGTGTTGTATGGTTGGATCAGGTTTCACTGAACGAGTTCAATAACTCCTGCTAGAAACTAGGGTGATCGTTTTGTCACCAACTTGCTGTTTCATCTAATAGTCATTCTTTTCTTCCAAAATGCTGACAATTCACTATAGCAAAATTCTTTTCATTGACCCATTAGATAAACAAATTCATACTTTTACAACACTAAGGATTAATTAGCTCAGCTGGGACCATCTGCCATTCTACCTGACTGCATCTAAGTTAGGGCCCAATCCTATTCAACTTTCCAGCACAGATGCAGCCACAATGCAGCCCCAAGGAAAGGGAACAAATATTCCCTTAACTTGAGAAGGTCTCTGTGAGTACTCCCCCACCTCAAGATGTGGCACATGCCCCATTGGCATGGTTGCATTACTGCTGGAAAGATGGATAGGATTAGGCCCTTAGTTCATAAGACTCCCTCTGTCAGCTCAGTGAAAACCAACTGCCATTTTGGAGGTAGTGGCAATGGTAGTAATATACCGCTTTTCAACAAAAAACAGGTCGGTATACACTGATTTTTTATACACAGATTTGACTCAACATGAATGGCCCCTGCAAATGAGAAGGAATGTGCTGATCCCTGGAGAAGGGGAAAAATGCATCCCTTTAAAATCACAGTTTAAAAGAACTGCTTTTCTTGCTGTTGTAGAGACATGCAAGCCATGACAGGTATAATCTAGTTATCCACAGATTTTTCTCTCTCAACATGATGAGAAGGGTTCTTTAAATTAAAGGAAAACAGTCGTTTAACAATAGTCTCCTTAATGCAAGAGAGGGCAGCCAGCTGACAATCCACTTAGAACAGCTTGGAGGCAAGCAACCCCTTCCTTCCCCCTGAGCACATGAAAGAAAGATAATCACTTTGCTCTGGGTGAACGGAGGGGTTGCTGGTTCCTAGTGAAGTGCCTGGGGAGAGACTGCGCATAAAATTTGTCCGGGTATTATATAAGCCAATAAATAAATCATAAATGTGCTTTCTCTGTGTATTAGAATCATATTGTTTTTGACTCTCAGGCTAGAGTTCTGACTGGGTCCTGATGGCAGCAGGGACAGCTACTGTCAAAATATTGTACATGAAGAAAAATGTGCTTTTGAGAACCGGAGGAAATATTTGTCTCTGCTCTTCAGTGGTTCTTCAGAAGTGATTTCTATTGTTTCAGTAGGGCTTTCAGAATGTTAATGGTGTTCATTTCCTTCCAGGTGATATTTCCTTTGATTCCAAAATCCAGAAGCAAAAAAACTTTTTAATTAACAAGAGAAAGGGAATGGGAAAGGGCTAGAAATTGACATGCAGACCACTGTAAAATCACTGCAGGAGGGTGCATCACAGTGGAGTTGGCAGTACCGGAAACAATAGGCTGGGCTGGGGATCAGTCACACTGTTGTATTTAGGCCAGCAAAATGCAAGGGCTGTGAGGCAACTGTGAATATGAACTATCTTGAAGCCAAATGGTGGCTATGACAAGCAAGAACTAGATGGAATGGAGTAACAAAAGCGCATATTGCCAGTAAGGATGTACCTGAATTTTTTGTTTGTTTCATTACTCATTTTCATTACTAAAATCATCATTTGTTTTGTAAGTAGTCTTGTTTCTAATTTCTTTTGTAATGGGTCACTATTTGTTTCATCATGAATGGTGGCCTTTTTCATTACTTCATTCATTTCACAACTGAAGGAGACTTGTCATAGGTAAACCCCATTCCCATGGGCAGGAGGTCTGGTCTAGAGGGTAGAGCCTCCATTGCCTGAAGATTAACATCCACAAGGTCGTCGGTTCGAGGCCACCGGCATCGTGCGACCTTGAAGCAGCTGGCAAGCTGCAGCTGAGCTGTTCCATCTGCTCGGAGCGTGGGAGGATGGAGGCCAGAATGTTAAACCAGATCGGAGTGTGACACCTTGAATGTGGTGGTTCTTGAAAGAGAGAACCTTCTTTCAATTTGTAAAAATCCCTGCGTGGATTTAATAAGCCTGCCTGTGTAAACCGCCTTGAATAAAGTCTTGAATAAAGACCAAGAAAGGCGGTATATAAATACCTGTATTATTATTATTATTATTATTATTATTATTATTATTATTATTATTATTATTATTATTATTATTATTATTCACAAAATACAAATACATTTTCTCAATAACCGATAACTGAACAGAAGCTTTGCCTTTTAGTCCATTCAGGAACTTTCCTGTTTATTTCAAAGCAATGAAAAAGGATTCAAAATAACCCATTTTGGACCCATTTTTACTCCATTATGAAATTAACGCACACCTTTCATTTCTGATCTTCAAAATCTGAGATTGAAAAGAAGTATAATAAAATGTTCATACCTCACAAGGTGGGCAGCCCAGTCCACTACAACTCCCAATGCAGTGATGCAGTAGTGCCAATGTGGAGTTAGCCAATTCTCAAAGGGTGGTTCCAGCCTTGGGAGGCCTCTTTGGGATAGGGGAACATTTGTTCTTTGCCCTAGGGTTAGCCCAACTGTCAACTTGGACCTATGTCCGTGATATCACTGGCACAAGTTCGTGTCAATCCACAAAGGCAGATCAGGCCCGGGAAGTGATCAGGATTTGGTGGCTGCTGCCCCCTTCATGGGCTTAATCCATAAGAGCATAAGAACAGCCCCACTGGATCAGGCCATAGGCCCATCTAGTCCAGCTTCCTGTATCTCACAGCAGCCCACCAAATGCCCCAGGGAGCACACCAGATAACAAGAGACCTCATCCTGGTGCCCTCCCTTGCATCTGGCCTTCTGACATAGCCCATTTCTAAAATCAGGAGGTTGGACATACACATCATGGCTTGTACCCCGTAATGGATTTTTCCTCCAGCAACTTGTCCAATCCCCTTTTAAAGGCATCCAGGCCAGATGCCATCACCACATCCTGTGGCAAGGAGTTCCACAGACCGACCACACGCTGAGTAAAGAAATATTTTCTCTTGTTTTTTCTAACTCTCCCAACACTCAATTTTAGTGGATGTCCCCTGGTTCTGGTGTTATGTGAGAGTGTAAAGAGCATCTCTCTATCCACTCTGTCTCTCCTGTCTGCCCCCATCGCCACCCTGTTCTGCCCACTCCCCACACCATTCTTCTCCCCTCCTTCCCAGCCCCTGCACAGACTTACCTGAGGCAGCGGGTGACCAGAATGCACTCCCCAGCAGATTCACATTTGCAACAGCACATTTTGACAGCATAACACTCCCTTAGGATTAGGCCCTCAGTGTTGGGCATCTATAGGATAAGATGAGATGCCATATAATATGACAACCATATGACAACCAATATGTCAACCATGGGCAAGCAAGGTTCTTTCCTCCCCCACATCTCTTAAACTGGCACATTTCTGGTCTTTACAAATTCCCTTCAATCTCAAATTGTCTTCTGTATTTCTACCCAATGTTGTATATATGCAACAGGGACCAAATGTGTGTGCCTGCGGACTGGGCAGAATTGGGTCAATAACTTCAAGAAAAGATCAAGTGGAACCACAGCCCAATGTTGTAATTACAATGTACACTGAATTTATTTTAAAGAAAATTCACAACTCATTTAAACAAAACGAGGAGGAAGTAAATACTTCCAAAAACTGGCAAAAAGGAGGGGGAGGGCTTTATCAGACCAAACTCTTTCTACGCTGCCTGGCAAAGGATAGAATATTAGGCAGGGCCTTCCCAAATGCATGTAGTCGTAACGAGTCGTAACGAGTCGTAACGAGTTCTCAGTTTTCAAGGAATTTGGGGGGGGCGGTGGCCATTGCCCACATGTACGTGCATGTTAGTCCTAGGACAAAGAAGCCAATGAGCCAGTTCTGACAGGAATTTTTGTTGTTGTTGAATTATTCAGGACCTAGAAGTGGTCTGATGAGCAGAAGGAACGGCCAACCTTTTTTGGAATTGGCCCATCTGAATTAGATACAGGCTTGTAACAGCCAGTGAGAGAAGCTGATGACACTCTGACTCATAACACTCTGTTTCTCATACAAAGGAGGCAGCATTTAACACAAGCAGTCTTGTGCGGAGTGATTAATTAGGCTGAGGAGAGCCATAGAAATACTTCACACCCCATGGCTTAGTCTATCCAGAAACAGGAAATTCTTCTAAAGCTCTTGCAGGGCCCTCAAATCCAAGTTAGCATCACTTAGCTAACAGAATGAGTGTGACGAGAAGCATGTGTGCATGCGCTGTGAGATCCACAGGCTGCTTAAAAATGCTAGTAGACCTGCAGTGCAAACCTATGCATGTCTACTCAGAAGTAAGACTCATTTGTTTCTGTAGGATTTACTCACAGGTAAGCGTGTACAGAGGTGCAGCTCTAGATGTGAACAAATGGAACATGGCTGTCCTGTGAGTTTGCCAGTTTCCCCTATTTCAAAGCTTAGCACAGGATAGTGTTACAGGGTTCACTTCACATTTCCACAGTGGCAACTTCTTATTCCAGATCCCAAGCTATGAACTGTCTTTTGTACAGACGTTTGAAGTTTTGATCTGGCATTCCTCATGTCACATAGGTGTTAAATTTTCCCTCCTGCCTGCAAACAAAGTGGTAGGAAAAATCAGACGATGAAGGGAATCTAAGTCTGTATATCCTGGAAGGAATTTCAAGATGCTAAACAGAGCAGCAGATTAAACAGAATGGAGGGTTACATCTTGGCTCTGTATACCCAAAGCTCGTTGGTAGCATTTGATATCCTTCCAGAGTAAAGGAGGCAGGATCAAGTTGTGGAACCTTAATAATAAAGAACTGTTGAGCAGATAATAGGTCCAAATCCTCTTGCATTCCTGTGTGTTGTTGCTGCTAGTGTTGGGTTAGACATGTCGGAAAGCAAATTCAAATCCCCCAATCAGCTGTGCAGCTCACTTGGGCAAGTCACAATCTCTCATCAACCCAACTTCAAAGGATTGCTTTGCAGACCAAATGCTGCACTGAGGTCATTAAAGAAGGGTGGGGTATCAATGAATAAATACACATGAATACCTGGGAAGAGAGCTATGGCAACCATGAGAAAGAGGGTATGTGCACAGAATTCTTCTTTGTCATTTATTCTTTCTGTACCATTTCACTGAAGGAGCTTCAGGCAGATTTTTCCTGCTACCGGAATGCCAAATGGCATGTTCAGCCATGACTTGATGCATTCTGGAGCACTGAGAGAAGATTTACCCCACAGTAAGAGATTCAGAGCAACTGCAGGTGAGAGAATGCAAGGAGACAAATAATTTAAATTACTATAATTATTTTCATGCTGGAGGGGAAAGGAGTTCAAACTCAGTATTTCCTTTACTCCTAGGATATGTAAGAATCTTTCCAAAGTGTGGCTCAGCAAGGGAAAAGAGCATCCAAGCAACTTGGAAAGCAGCAAGTCTGTCTGAGTTGTTGTTGCTAGTGTAACTCTGAAAATCAGGCCCAGTCCTATGGCGTATCTTTCTCTGCTTCCTCTCCAAATGCCACATTTTGCACCAACTGAAGTTTCCACATGCCTTTCATGCTGCAGAATTGCATTACAGTCGTCCAGCCAGGACGTGACCAAAGTACAAATAGCTGTAGCTTGATCAGACCTCTCTAAGAAACAGCACAGCTGGTGAATCAGGCGAAGCTGATAAAAGGAACTCCTCCTCCCCAAGATCAGCGGGGGCTCCAACAGCAGTTCGAGATCAAGGAGTATCCCCTTGCAAGAGTACTGCAAACCTGCTCTTTAATGAAGGCTGCAGTACCATCCGTCAAGGGCAGGTTGAACACCAGACCAGTGGAACATCCGGCAAACAGCACTTCCACCTTCTTTGGGTTAAGTTTCCATCCAGTCCCACAGAGCTGCTGAACACAGAGCTGTGTAGGGTTTATTTATACAGGTATTTATATACTGCCTTTCATTGGTCTTCAGATTTCTCCTCAGACTTTAATCCAAGGCGGTTTACATAGGCAGGCTGTTCTAAACCCCCGTAGGGATTCTAAAACTCTATAGGTTTCCACTACTTTCCCAGGATCCATTGAAAAAGTGATATAGAAATGGACACCAGCCAATCCTGGTAACTCCACAGCCAAATCTCTGGATGACTGCACTGAATAGTTTCATTTAAATGTTGAACAGCATAGAAAAGCACAAGAAGGAAACTTACAGAACACTGCAAGACAAAGGCTAAGGGTGGAACAGAAAACCCCTAGTACCACTTTTTGAATGCTACACTCAAGAAGTCTAGGTGCCTTGTATATATGGTTCCACACATTCCAATGCCCCCTAGACAATCCAGGAGGAAACTATGGTCAATAGTATTGGAAGCTGCTGAAAATGGGCAGTCTCACTCCTCCTGTATGTATCCCAGCATGTCATCCAGTGGCATCCAATTGTTTTTTTTCAACAGTGGTTGTACCACCACCTCCTCTGATGCATGTTGCGTGTGGCCCTCACTTAAGTGTGCATCAATCACCTTGGGTGCCCATTGGCCTAGTTTTGCTCTTATTGATTACTCAGCACAGGCAAGAGTCTCACACATGCACAGGTGGGTTGCACTGACCCAGGTATCCTGTCCGCGTACTCAGGTTGAACAAGCTGAAATGAATTCAATAGAACCTGACAGATGGATGTTCTGAAAGTCCCCAGGGCAGTGCCATTGGAATGCAAAGTTGAATGGATGCAAGGGATTTCATCAGCAAAGTGCTTAGCAACTTGGCCACAGCAAATAGTGTTGTGTACTTCTTCAGGGTTACCCAGGGGCAAGTGTCTTCCAATGAAGTCCTATGCCTGTAAACAGCAAGAATGCTAAGCTTCAGGGAGGTAGTGATTCATCCAGATGGCCCCTAGTTGCACCCTTAAAATACTTTTTTTAAGTAGTACGTATTTTAACCTCAGGAACTGCTCACCAGGTGTGTGTAGAGGGCATAAACTCATGAACTTGTCCCTTCACGTGTGATCAGGCTGCCTATAGTACTCAAACAGACTCCCTTCTTTGAAATGAAAATCATCCTTGACAGATGAGCAAGTGTATGTACCCACATCTGGATCAAATTGGTGGTTTATGTGCATATTTACAGTTTTCTTGATTCACATGTTTTAGAATTCATCAACAAAGTGCATATTAAAAATACCTATTTTTACTCCTCTAAAATGTAAAAAAAAATAAGGAAAATCAGGACTACTTTGTGACTTATTGATTTACAAAATTGATTAGATTTCATTTGAGGACATTACAACACAAAGCTCCATTTGATCTTTACATTGTATGCGATTTTACAAAGTCCTAGCTTCTGTTATGCCCCCCTCTATTATGATCTTTCCAGTATTTATGTATGTTTAAGTTTGCTCTTGCAGTCAGTTGCCTTTTCTCTCAATGTTTCCAACATTAGAAAGCTTGGAGAATATTCTCTCTCTCTCTCTCTCTCTCTCTGCCATCAGCAGCTAGAATAATTTATCTATGTCCATGTGATGAATCTTTTCCAGAAATGTTATCTCTCTCCCTCTGCCTCAGAGTCTCTTCTTACCCCTAATGTTAAGCCCATCTTCCTGAACCATTTCGCACAATACATAAATCTTTTGAATTCTTGTGTCATCCTGATAGCTTACTTTCTACCTCTATATGGCTAATAGATCACTTCCAAAGTGCTCCAACTCAGTCTGCACAGTGTCAATTTTGCACCCTCTGTGTGATTTGTGTGGATTAATTTCCATTAACAATGCCAACCCACGTTTGTCCTTACCTTCTTCACCCCAGCCACTGCAATGCTGGAAAGAACATTGCAGGGATTTTTATTCCTGACAATTTCCAGATGTGCTCCATGCCAGTGTGTTGTAGAGAGCTTACATTTTTTTTGTATGAGAACTGTCACACTTGACTGTATTGCACTTATTATCCCATAGAATGTTGTACTTCCCAAGACTGCAATTCGTTCCTCCTTTAACCATTGCTTCTAAATATGGAAAACTGGCTTTCTATCGTGCTGCAAATGTTCCTTTGGATGCAAACATACTACCTTGTTGTTGATGTCCCTTTACAACATGCTGCATAGTTTCCCTGCCACAAAACTCAGAATTACCATGTTAAAATTATTTTAACAAAGAACTATGTTGGGAGAGAACGCTTAACCAATATTGCAGTTAGACAATATACAAAAGATGGCTACAATTGAACAGAGAATTAAAAAGCACAAGCTCATTCAGAGCAGGGGTGAACATTATATATATTATTCACAATTGTAGATTAGAGGAGAGTATTGAATAGGTTTGCCAATAAGAGGAAAGGTAACGTTAGCTGCTAACCTCTGCTAATGGAGCAAAAGTGAGGAAGGAGCTGTGATTGGGAACACCTGTGTCTGGTCTCGGGACTGACGAGTGGCTGCTTTCTCCCTGCAGGTAACCTGCTTAAGCCTCTGGCTTGCCAGAGGCGCGAGCCTTTGGCAAGAGCCAAAGGGCTCTTGGCCCGTGGCTCTTAGCCTGGGGCTCGTGCCCAGAAGACCAAGGCTCCCTTCCTGGCTGACGAACTGAAGCAGTGGTCAGATTATTCCTCCCCTTTTGTTTAAGGCAGGGGAGAGAGGAGCAACTGAAATCTTTAAGGCAGCACAGTGTTTTTTGCAGCAGAGGATTGGCCTGTGAGACACCCAGTGCTAGGCTTGCCTAGTTTTTATCTTTTTGTAAGCTATCCTGCTGGGTGTCTTTCTCTGTATAGGCCAGTTTCAGAAGGTGGGCCTTGCCACATGTGTTTCTTTTCAGGAGGGAGCTCAGGGGAGGGGAGGGGTGCCACTATCAAGAGAGTGACGGGCCAGGGGAGATATGGCAGTGGGGGTTGGACAGGCCGTTACAGGAGAAGGAGAGTTCATCATAGGCAGATCATCTTTCCTTCTGGTCCTTCCCCCAATTCTCGGATGCCTGGTGGTCTTGGCGGTGAGTCCCTGGATCTGAAGCTGCTGCTTTTGAATGCCAGGTCGGTGAATAACAAAACCTACATCATCCGGGATTTAATCCTGGATGAGAAAGCCGACCTGGTATGTATTACGGAGACCTGGTTGGACATGGCAGGAGGAGTTAGTCTCTCTGAACTTTGTCCTCCAGGTTTCCAGGTGTTGCAGCAGCCAAGATTGCAGGGACGGGGAGGGGGAGTTGCAATGGTCTATCGTGAGTCCATCTCCCTTACCAGGTGCCCTGTCCAGCATTCTGCTGGGTTCGAGTGCCTGCATGTTGTGTTGAGAGGGCCAGACAGGATTGGGATTCTGTTGGTGTACCGCCCGCCCTGCTGCCCAACAGTCTCCCTGCCTGAGCTGACTGGGGTGATCTCGGGGATGGCATTGGAGGCCCCCCGCCTATTAGTGCTGGGGGACTTCAATGTGCATGCCGAGGCCCCTGCTTCAGGTGCAGCTCAGGATTTCATGGCCGCCATGACAACCATGGGCCTGTCCCAGAAGATCTTGGCCCCAACACATACTGCAGGACACGTGCTGGACCTGGTGTTTACAGCTGGGCACGGGGGCAGTGATCTGGACGTAGAGGAGATCAAGATCACTCCATTGTCATGGACAGATCACTTCCTGGTAAGGTTTAGGCTTGTTGCGACTTCCTACCTCCGCAGAGGCGGGGGACCGTTTTCTATGGTCCGCCCCCGGAGGCTAATGGATCCTGAAGGTTTCCTGAGGGCTCTGGGGGATTTCCCCACTGCCAAGACTGGCGTCTCATCTGAGGCCCTGGTTGACCTCTGGAATGGGGAAATGACCAGGGCAGTGGATGAGATTGCTCCGGAGCGACCTCTGCCACGTCGCAGACTCGGAGCGGCTCCTTGGTTCACTGAGGAGCTGCGAATGATGAAGCGGCAGGGCAGGCGTCTAGAGCGATGGTGGCAGAAAACTTGTGATGAATCCGATCGGACACGGAGTAGAACCCATTACAGAGCCTATTCCGTGGCGGTGGCAGCAGCGAAGAGATCGTTCTTCTCTGCTACCATTGCGTCTGCTGACAACCGTCCAGCAGAGCTGTTCTGTGTGGTGCGGGGCCTCCTCCATCAGGCCCCTCCAGTAGACCAGGAGGAATACACGGTCAGCCACTGTGACGTGCTTGCGCAACATTTTGCAGATAAAATCGATCGTATTCGTCACAACTTGGATGCAACATTGTCAGTGTCTGACGATGTCCCATTGGCAACTGCTTGTCCTGTGTTGTGGGATTCTTTTCAGCTTGTACAGCCTGAGGATGTGGACAACTCCTTTGGAGTGTGAGGCCATCTGCCTGCCTGCTCAACCCTTGCCCAGCTTGGTTGATAAGAGCTGCCCGGGGTGGGCTGGCTGAGTGGACAGGGAGGGTGGTCAACTCTTCCTTGATGGAGGGGACGTTACCACTCGCTTTGAAACGGGCAGTGGTTCGCCCCCTCCTGAAGAAGCCCTCCCTGGATTCCACTGTGTTGGATAAATACCAGCCAGTCTCCAACATCCCGTTTCTGGGCAAGGTAATTGAGCGGGTGGTGGCGTCCCAACTCCAGAGGGTCTTGGATGAAGCGGATTATCTGGATCCCTTTCAATCTGGCTTCAGGCCGGGCTTTGGGACGGAAACCGCCTTGGTCGCCTTGGTGGATGACCTACGCCGGGGACTGGACAGGGGGAGTGCGTCCCTGTTGGTCCTGCTGGACCTCTCGGCGGCTTTCGATACCGTCGACCATGGTATCCTTCTGGGCCGATTGGCCGAGTTGGGAGCTGGAGGCACTGTTTTGCGGTGGTTCCACTCCTACTTGGAGGGTCGGTCCCAGATGGTGGTGCTGGGGGATGCCTGTTCGACACCCTGGCCCTTGAGATGCGGGGTGCCACAGGGCTCAATTCTGTCCCCCATGCTATTTAACATCTACATGAAACCGCTGGGAGAGGTCATCCGGGGGTTTGGAGTGGGGTGCCATCAATATGCCGATGACACCCAGCTCTATCTCTCCTTTCCTCCAGACTCCAGGGTGGCGGTTGAGGGCCTGGAGCGCTGTCTGGAGGCAGTGAGGATCTGGATGGGGGCTAACAAGCTGAAATTAAATCCGGATAAGACAGAGGCTCTCCTGGTTCGGAAATCCTCGATGCAGGTGCTGGACTATCGGCTTGCGCTGAATGGGGTTGCACTCCCTCTGAAGGAGCAGGTCCGCAGCTTGGGGGTCCACCTGGACTCGCAGCTGCTCCTGGATTCCCAGGTGGCGGCTGTGGCTAGGGGGGGCCTTCGCTCAGCTTCGGCTGGTGCGCCAGCTGCGGCCGTACTTGGATCGTGCAGACCTGGCCACGGTGATCCATGCCTCTGTGACATCAAGATTAGATTACTGTAACGCGCTCTATGTGGGGCTGCCCTTGAAGACGGTTCGGAAACTGCAACTAGTGCAGAATGCGGCGGCCCGTGTGGTTACTGGAGGTAGGTGGTTCGACTCTGTCGGTCCGCTTCTTCAGCGGCTGCATTGGCTGCCCATTCGTTTCCGGGCCCAATTCAAGGTGCTGGTATTGACCTTTAAAGCCCTATACTGCTCTGGACCAGGGTATCTTAGAGATTGCCTGCTCCCGTACAATCCGGCTCATCCTCTTAGGTCATCAGAGAAGGCCTTTTTACTAGTGCCGCCGCCTAGGGAGGTACGTGGGGCGGCTGCAAGAAATAGGGCCTTCTCAGTAGTGGCACCAACGCTATGGAACTCCCTTCCCCCTGACTTAAGAATGGTTCCCTCTCTTGAGACCTTTCGGCAAGGCCTGAAGACCCTTCTGTTTAAACAGGCCTTCTGAGTTCTCGGCCTTTTAACATCTTTTTAACATCTTTTAATATTTTTTACAGGCCTGATTCTTTTATGACTTGCTGCTGCTCTATGCTCTTTTTTACCTATTTTTTTACTCTGACTGCTGTTTTTTATGATGTGTTAATATGTTTTTATTTGTTTTTAAATTATGTTTTTATATGTTGTAAGCTGCCTTGAGTCCCTTTGGGGAGAAAGGCGGGATAAAAATAAAGTTATTATTATTATTATTTAAAAGTGGTAGCTCTCTTATATCTAGCTGGAAGAAGAGCAGCTGTCCCTGTTTATTCCAGTACAGCAACTATCATAAAGACTGTTGGTGTTTCCTTGGATTTCTTTCTACACTGCGACCCCTTTGGTACAGGGAGCCACGTTCTCCTTCCTTTTGCTTTGTATTTATTCATCTATGAAGAATGGCATATGCATTCAGGCTTCTGCAGACCTCCATAAGAACATAAGAGCCCTGTTGGAGCAGGCTATAGGCCAATCTAGTCCAGCTGCCTGTATCTCACAGTGGCCCACCAGATGCCTCAGGGAGCACACAAGACAACAAGAGACCTGAATTCGGGTGCCCTCCCTGGCATCTGGCATTCTGAGATAGCCTCCAGAAATTCATGATTCATGAACATAACATGAGCATGAACATGAACATGAGCATGAACAGCCGTTAGTCTGATTCCAGCACGATTGCTTGTTGTTCCTAAGGGCAAGTCCACCTGGCAGCTTTCCTCATTGTTGGCTTGATGCTGTCATGCACAACTGTTTGTATAGGAATCATAGAATCATAGAGTTGGAAGGGACCTAAAAAGCACATACAATGTGTAGCTGTAAAAACGCCACAATTTTCCAGTCCTCCAAATCCTGGCATAGCCTAAGGATCAGGTAAGTCATCTCCTTAAAAAGAGATACAGGCAGGCCCCCATATCTGCGGATCCATATCTGCATGGATTCAATTATCCAAGGATCCATAGGGGGCATGTGCCCATTACAAGTACCTTTTATTTCTGTCATTGCACTTGCAGTGCAAATGTCTCTTCCTTTATGTTCTTGCTAAACTGAAGAACTGAAAATGCAGACAACCAGCCTGTAAGCTAGAGGGTGACTAACTGAACGTTAAGAGGAAGCAGGAACTCCTACTTCCTGTTAACATTCAGTTAGCAGGGATGGGCACATGTGACTTGCAGACTCAACTCGAGTAGTAAAAAAAGTGTTTTCTGAGACTTGTGAGAATTTGAGTCACGTGTGTCACTGACTCAGGCACTGACTCACGACTCAGGGGTTTTTTTTACCAGAAAGGGGTTTTACCAGGGGTTTTACCAGAAAGTCATGAGTTGCAGATGCACAAGTCACAATGACTTGTCATTTTGGGCCTAAGACTTGGTGACTTGCTTTGCGTGTGTGCATGCTTGTTTAATACTTTCTCACCACTTCTGTGTTGCCCCAAAAGACCTCGTAGGAGATCCAGAAGCTGGCATCCAAACCAGTGCAAGCAGGAAACTTGGAGGAAGGAGGGTATGTTGGCTCCAGGAGTTGGGGGCTAGGGGGTGGAGGGAGGCTGCTTGAGGCTGGGGGGAGGAACCAGAAGAAGGTGGGGGCAGCCAAGACACAGGGAAATCAGGCTCTCTTGTCCATCTCAGAAGAAATGGACGATTAATTGGCCGAATGTCTTTGTCTCTGGATGAGGGAGAAAAGGAGGAGGAGCCCAATGGGGGAGGGGGTTCCAGCAATAGGAAAATGCCTGGATAGCTCAGGGAGGGGGCTATGGAAGCAAGCAAAGCAGGGGGAAGAAGGTGTTTCCTTGGGATAGAAGAGGAACTTTCAAACTCATGGCTCATTTGCAGTGAACATCACTGATGGCAGATGGGATTGGAACATCAGGGCAGAGAATGTTTCCTGCACATTCAGTTCAGCAAGAAAGTAAATGGAGAAATACTTGCACTACAAGTGCTATGATGAAAATAAAAGGACGCAGGAGGAGCTATTTATATAGTGTTCTCCTTTATCCAGTGTTTCCAGCAGTTGGAACTACAGGACTATGTGCTGATTGGTGTCATACTCTTTTCTGGAGATCAGTGTGGGTATTGAGTAGCCAAAGATGCTGATCAATAGCTGTCTGACCCCAAGACATATAAGCAACATCTGATGAACTTGGTTTTCACAACGAAACCAGAAGTGCCCATTTTTTCCTTCTTTTTTTTTTAACACTTTTTCAGGCAGAAGGAACACTGCGGCGGACTCCTTGCACCCCCCAGACCTCCCAGGACTGCAGTGCTGGCTGCAGGTAAGTGGAAAAACCCCCTCCTGTACCTGGCAGCAGCACGATCCTGGGGATCATGTTGCTGCCTTCCCCCTCTCCCTTCCCCTTAAAGGGTCATTGGCCAGTGCTTCCCATGCTGGTGGGTCATGACCCACCAATTTGGGAACCACTGCCCTATTTCCTTGAGGTTTCTTTGCTGGTATTGGCAACAGTGTTCCAGTCAAGGAAGGTATTAACCAAGATTTACTCACCAACACCTTGCAGACAATCACACCAGCAGGAAGGCTCCAGGAAGGTAAGGGATCATGTATAAAGCTGGTCCCATAAATCCAAGCAGGATGTCATAGGGTGTCTCTCTCCAAGCAGTGTCTTTTTTCCCCACCACATTTGAATGGGCAGTTTGGACCTAGAAAGTGCCTCTTGTAGTCATGGAATTATTTTGGCATTAATGTGGTTGCTGATTATCTTTTTTCAGTTTGTAAACATGTAAGCGTGGCTATGAGTATCAGCTTCAGGGCTTGTTTTAGCAGTTGGAACATGAGAAATAATTAGACCACAATTATTTAGTCCCTCATACAGGCATCCAGAACATCCTCATAGACCCACATTGTATATGCATCACCAACTATTTCCTTATTAGGAAATAAGTCTGCATCATAATATTAGTTGTAAACACACACACACACACACACACACAGAGAGAGAGAGAGAGAGAGAGAGAGAGAGAGAGAGAGAGAGAGAGAGAGAGAGAGAGAGAGAGATTTACATTCAAGAAGGTCATATGAATACCTTGAAGGGCAAACATTTAGTTCAAATTCTTTCTGCAGTACATAGTCTTTTATACTGCAAAGAGCTGCATGATAGACTGCCTTTGGCTCCAGAAATGAGCCTGCTCTCTGACTGCTTAAAGTCAATCCAAAGTTAACAGCTGTATTCATGATATCTATGAAATATCACTGGCCTAGGTAGAAGGGTTTTTTTGGGGGGGGAGGGGGCTTTTAAAAGGTCTCTATCCTACCAGATAACCTACCAAATATTTGATACCCCTGAGCCTTACTTTGGCAGTGCCAGGCAAAAAATGGAAGGTTAATTGAGTTACTCTTTGACCACCATGTGCAGCTAGGACAGTTACTCCACCAGGACAGTTCTCCACCAGTGGTGCTCATGCCACCAGTGGAACTTGAGCTGGTGTCTGGTGGTATGCACGAGAACCCCAGACCCTTGCTACCTTGCAGCAAGATCTGCAATGCAACGTGTCAAGCAGCAGTAGGAGGCTTGGCTTGGCGGGCAGAGCTCCAGTGTGTGCTTTTCATGCATGCGAAAAAGCTCTCCTATTTACCCTGAGCCTTACTGGTGTTTGTGGCATTGCATCTGGCGTCCTGATCTGGAAGTAGCAGGCGATGACATCATCTCCCATTACTTCCAGAGCTCCTTCCAATAGATGGATCATGCCAAGTGGTACAGTAGGGGACAAACACTGAGAAATGCTAAGCAAGGACATTCACAAGCTGTGCTGGTCTCCTACAGCTTCCTCCTGTGCTGATGGTGAATATGACTGGAGTCAAAGACCATTACGTGGTCCGTGAAGTTTGACAATGCCATGGCTTTTTAATGATGCAAAGTCACCTACCTTTCAAGGGATCATGCATATCGATTTTCTCATTTCCAGCACCCTATCAGGAAACCATGTGGAGGGGTCTGCTGGCACAGGAGGCAGACTATCCTCAGATCCATGTTGGTGTGTATGTAACACTAATCTCAGGCAAAAAAAAAAAAAAATGTACCACAATTGCAAACTGGGAAGGACTGTCTAAGCTCAGCCCCACAACACAGTCCTTAACTTCAATGGTTTTCTTTTGGGGGGAGGGGGATCCTATGATCCTTCAGTCCATTACTCAGATATACATAGTTATCTTAACCATGCAGATTCCATCTGCAAGGAATATTGCCAATAAATTAACAATATTCTGTGTTTTTCCCAGGCACAGAGTACTGCTAACTGCAACTTCGCAGTTACATATTGTGACAGTTTCTAATTTGAACATAATTCTACTCTGATGTGGCACAAAGTCCAAGTGCGTTATTTGTCATGAGCTTGCCACTACTGGCTTGTCTGGTCCAGTATGTTTCTAATAATTGTTCATTGAAATTAAAACTTTTTAGCAGCTGTGGTCAGTGCATGCAGTCAGTTGCTAGCTATGGAGAACCACAAAAATCCCAAGGGACTGAGTCATAAGCAGAAATAGGGCTGGAATTTAAAAGTGGGTAGTAGTGGCCTGAAGATGTGTGTGTGCGTGTTTTTAACTCACAAGTTAAGAAACTAGTTTCTAATGACTGCTTTCTTATTCCTTCCATTGTTGAAAACCAAGACCCAAAATTCAGACTTGAATATTAATTTGCCTGATTTTTACAGCTTGCGAGGGGGTATACAATGCAGTGGCAGACTCTGGCACCATACCTACTGCCCTCCTGTGCCTGATCCTCCCCTCGTTCCACTTTTTCTCTGCCCATTCTACCCCCTTCCCAAATTCATCCCGCCCTCCCCCCACCCCAAAAAGCCTCCCTGCCACCTAGCAGGGAAATTTACCATCTGGCACTCCAGTGACACATCCAACAGCACTGAGGCCCAACTCCTACTGGCATGGGCTATTCTGCTGGAGCAGCGGCCTCACCACTGGCACTGGAGTGCCTTATGGTACTTTTACAATGCCCAGCACCAGCGGTGAGGCTGGAGTGTTGGTGCTAGGCAGCACAGGGTCAGGCTGTAAGATATTTACCAGTAGATGCCAGTTTACTTTCCTCAGGCCACGCTACAATTTCTTTCTCTTCCTCCTTCACACCTGGGCGCTGTGTGGACACCCACCCACCCGCCCGCCCTTAAGACAGTCTGAGTTTCACTGGTCGCCGTTCGGGGCTGGGTAGGAATTATTTGCTGCCTGCCACAATTGGCCAAGGGCAGGCAGTTTTTTCACCTACCCCAGACTGTCAGGAGCAAGGGGTTTTCTCCCCTTTCAATTTCTACTGGTCACTTTTGGTGGGCAGGTGGTGCAGGTTAGGAGGCATGAAATGAACCTTGGCATGCACCTTCAGGCGGCATAGGCAGGGCAGAACCCAATTGCAGTCCTCAGGGGCCTGGCGGCACGAGGACATAGACAGGGCCCTGGCCGGGACCACGTGGTCCGCCTCAGAGGCTCAGCAGCTCGGGGCAGCACAGCTCGCGGTCCGGCTGCCTTCCCCTTAAGTGACAGACCTGGATGAGCTACGTCACCTGAGAACGAGGTGTGACTTGGAGTCCGGTGCATGCCAGCCTGGGGGCAGATGTGTTCTGGCCCCGCCCAGTAGTCCCACCCCTGCATCATGGGGGGAATTCACTCCCTCTGTGGTTGCAGGTCTCAGCCTCCCCTTTGGTTGTAAATACTAATAAAGTGGCCCTTTCTCCCATATCTGTTGTCTCGAGTGTTCTTTGGACGGTGCGCAAACAAAATCCATGCACTATCTTTCTGCAGCCTCACCTTTAAGCTCCCCCTTCCCCCCCCCACCTTCTGGTTTGGCTACATAAGCATACTCTTGAGGAGAAAGTGCAGCTTTTGGTTTGGAACCCAAAGCAAGGGGAAAAATGGTTGATTCAATTGATTCAGTTGAATATCCATTTCTAATTGTCAGTATTATTCATAGTCCTCTCCAATCTTGTTTTCTATCAATTTTTGTAAAAGAAACAATAAAGAACAATTACTTGTAAAAAACAGGTTTTCCGAGAATGTCTGGATATGATGTCGTGGTTATTTGACTGAATTAAACATACAACAATTTAATTAGGCAACAGCTTAATTAACTGGCACCTTATGATTGTGCTTGCTGACATTGCAGATGTTGTTCTTGACTCCATCACAAATTTCCTGAAAGCAATGCACTGAAATGCCAATTTTTCATTTGTATTGATTCATTTATTCGTTAGTACCTTTCATGGCTAGGACTGCAGCATTACAAGTTTACTAAGGTTGCAATCCTAGTTACACTTAACTGTGAGTAAACTCCATTGAGAATAATGGGACTTTCTTCTGAGCAGACACTGGGCTTATAGTTGGTCTACACTCCCATTCTGCAAATGATGTTTCCTCAAAATAGATCTAGCACTGCAGTGTCTTTGTTCATAACTTCTTCTGTTGCAAGGCTTAAAAATCAGGCATAGTGAATAGCAGATGAATAGCATGATGATGTTACCTAAGCAGACCCATGGAAGGGAATTTATCCTTCTTACCTGATTTGTAAGCCAAAAAAGAATGGTCTGTATGTAAATTGATGGTTCTTTTAAATTAGACCAGTCTCTGACCATTTTTTATAGACTGAAAAAGTGACCTTAAGCATGCGGTTTTATTTAAAAGATGTTTTTGGCTTTGAGATGAATAAATTCCTGTGGATACTTTAAGTGGAGCAGCTGATGACGTCTGTGCCTGGGAATTCCAGCTGCCAAAATAAATAAAGTCATATATTGTCCATATCTGCCATCGTTGATTTTCTCAAGGTCATATGTGTGGATGCTGCAATCCTAGGTTGTTTGCACTAGTAATGTGGGAATCTGCTTAAAATGTTGTTTTTTTTTAATGCACTCTTCTAAATGTTCTCTGGAAGCCTTGTGCCTCATGAATAGATTGGTATGTTGATTCCACTAAGCAACCTTGACCAAGCTCCAGTCTAGCTGCACCTGTCCTAACTTGTATTTAAAATCTGCTAACTAGTTGTGTAGGAAATGGAAGTGCTGGCTGAGTACCCTGGTGTTGTTGTTGCTGTTTTTGTTTTCCTTGTACTGTGGCCATTGACCAGCAAATCTGATTTATTTGCATGAAAGAAGATTCTGCATTGTTGTGAATGACAAACATAACATGAGAAAATAAGAAGTACCTTACTAGATCAGACAATGGGCCAATCTAGTCCAGCTTCCTGTATCTCATAGTGGCCCAACAGATGCCTCAGAGAGTACACAAGACAACAAGATACCTACATCTTGTTGCCATTTCTTCGTATCTGGCCTTGAGAGATATGCTACTTCTAATACCCAGTAGTTTATAGCCATCATAGCTTATAACATGTGATGAACTTTACCACAATAAATCTGTCCAATATTCCTTTAAAGATATCTAGGCCAGGGGCCATCACCACATCCTGTGGCAAGGAGTTCCACAGATTAATTGCATGCTGGGTTAAGAAATATTTTCTATTGTCTGTTTTATCTCTCTCCAACCCATGCATAATTTTGTACAGGTGTGCCATGGTATCTGCAGGGCTCTGTTCCAGAACCCCCTGCAGTTAAGTGAAATGGTGGATAACTGAAGATGCCCCCCTTGCCTCCAGAAGCTTTGAGAATTGCAGAGGCTGTGTGCAACTGCCCGCAGCTGCTGTGGGCCTTAGAATGGCCAAAAAGTGAACAAAAACATGGCTTCTGGTTTTATGATAAAACTGGAAGTGATGTTTTTAATGCCTTATAAGGCATTAGGAGGCCCAGGGAAGTTTCCTAAATTGGAAGTCCCTTTTAAGCCTTTTCAGTCATTCTGAGGCCCACAGGGACCACAGCATCCCTGCTGAGTTCCTAAAGTGCTGCAAAGAGATCACTGCCACTGAGCTGCATGAAATCCTCTGTCTCTGCTGGAGAGAAGGTGGAGTACCACAGGACATGTGGTATGCAAACATCATCATGCTGTACAAGAACAAAGGCGACAGGGGTGACTGCCGCAATAACTACCGCAGCATCTCTCATTGTTGTAGGAAAGCTGTTTGCCCGAGTTGCACTAAAGAGGCTCCAGGTACTTGCAGAGAGCATCTATCCAGAATCACAGTGCAGATTCTGAGCCAACAGGTCCACCACTGATATGGTATTCTCCCTTAGACAGCTGCAGGAGAAATACAGGGAACAAAAACAGCCACTCTTTATAGCCTTCATAGATCTCACGAAGGCTTTCGACCTGGTCAGCAGGGACAGCTTTTTCGAGATTCTCCCTAAGATCGGATGTCCACCCAGGCTCCTCAGCATCATCAGGACTTTCCAGGACGACATGAAGGGCACTGTAGTCTTTGATGGCTCCACATCAGACCCCTTTGACATCCGAAGCAGAATGAAGCAGGGCTGTGTTCTTGTGCCAACCTTGTTTGGGATTTTCTTCGCTGTCCTGCTGAAGCAAGCCTTTTGAACTGCAACAGAAGGCATCTATCTCCGGGCCAGATCAGAAGGAAAGCTCTTCAACCTCTCCAGACTGAGAGTAAAGTCCAAAGTCCAGCTGAAATGTCTGAGTGACTTTCTCTTTGCTGACGATGCAGCTGTCACCGCCCACTCTGCCAAAGATCTTCAGCAGCTCATGGATAGTTTTAGCAAGGCCTGCCAAGACTTTGGACTGACGATCAGCCTGAAGAAAACACAGGTCATGGTTCAGGATGTGGACTCACCTCCCTGCATTACAATCTCTGCGCATGAACTGGAGGTTGTCCATGACTTTGTGTACCTTGGCTCAACAATCTCTGACACTCTTTCTCTGGATACCGAGCTAAACAAACGCATTGGTAAAGCAGCTACCACGTTTCCCAGACTCACAAAGAGAGTATGGTCCAACAAGAAGCTGATGGAACACACCAAAGTCCAGATCTACTTGCGTCTTGAGTACACTTCTGTACTGCAGCGAGTCATGGACTTTTCGCTCACAACAGGAGAGGAAACTGAACGCTTTCCACATGTGCTGCCTCCGACACATCCTCGGCATCACCTGGCAGGACAAAGTTCCAAACAACACAGTCCTGGAACGAGCTGGAATCACTAGCATGTATGCACTGCTGAAACAGAGACACCTGCGTGGGCTTGGTCATGTCGTGAGAATGGGCAATGGCTGGATCCCAAAGGATCTCCTTTATGGAGAACTTGTGCAGGGAAAGCGCCCTATAGGTAGACCACAGCTGCGATACAAGGACATCTGCAAGAGGGATCTGAAGGCCGTAGGAATGAACCTCAACAGATGGGAAACCTTGGCCTCTGAGCAGCCCGCTTGGAGGCAGGCTATGCAGCATGGCCTCTCCTAGTTTGAAGAGGCACTTGCCCAACAGACTGAGGCAAAGAGGCAAAGAAGGAAGGCCCACAGCCAGGGAGGCACACCAGGGACAGACTACGTACATTTGCTCCCAGTGTGGAAAGGATTGTCACTCCCGAATTGGCCTTTTCAGCCACACTAGATGCTGTTCCAGAACCACTTTTCAGAGCGCAATACCATAGTCTCCTGAGACTGAAGGATGCCAACAATGAGTGGCTGCAAGCAGACAAGTGTGACCTTTGAGGGCCTCAGAAGACCCTCCAGAGGTGAGGCGAGCTGGGCTTCCCTTGCCTCCAGAGGGGGTGCTTGGGGTGGTGCAGGGGAGCCCCACGGACCCATTTCAGAGATACCTGAAACTGCGAATATGGAAGCCACAGTTACAGGCCTCCCCGTACATCTCAATCATGCCCCCCCAGGCACTTTTTTTTTTCTAGACTGTTAAATTTATAATACTGACTAGGTCAACTGACTAGTGAAATATTGTCAGTTAGTTTGCCTGTTAAGTGACATGAAACCAGGTGTGAGAGAAACAACCTACCTTTGAAGCTGGATCATTGTGTCATGTGGCAGCAAAGGCAAGGATGTGGATTTCTTACTTCTCATACTTGTGGAAGCCTGGGTAGTTACATGCTCAGTCTCAGTTCAGACATCACACCAGAGGAAATCTGTACTGAGGTCATGTGCCTTCTCCAAGAGCTCCCAGCTGCTAATCCAATGCACTCTGTCTTGCCTGGCTGATGACAAAGCAAAGTGACAAAGTGTGCTGCCTTGTTATCATTGGCTGCCTACTCCAGGTTGCTGTGTTTGCTTTATTAATCATGCAGCATATACCTTCCTTTTCGGGAGTTCTCTGAAATCATTTTCCTACATGAAACCACATTGAGGACTTGAAATAAACTAATTATAGAACATACAATAGTGAAATATTATTATTTGACAAATATTTGATAATTATTTACTAATCAATAATTTACTCAGCCCTAACCCCTGGTCATCAGCTCCATGTTGCAGTGGGGATGGAAAGGAGTTTCTAGGATAGGACAGAGTCATGCAAGCTGTATATACCGCAGACACTCGTCTATAAGTCGATCTCACAGATAAGTCGAGGGCAGGTTTTGAGCCAACAATCATGGAATTTTCTATGACCCTTGGATAAGTCGGGGGTTAAACTTAGGGGGGTGTCTGACTATAGTTTTGTCTGATTTTACTCGAGGCCAGATCATGAAAAATAACCCACCACTAATTGTTACCTAAGAACTGTAGTCTCTAATTTATTAAAAACATAGTAAAAGATCATAAGATACATTTTTATTCTTTTTAAATTCTGGTCTTCATCACCTTTTTGTAAGCACTATCGGAGTAAGTGCACTGTAAACAACATACCAGTAAAACAGTGGTTCCCAACCTGGTATTCATGTACTCCCAGGGACACTCAACAGGACCTTTAGGTGTACTTGAAAAAGAATAGAATAATGGTAGAAAAAGGCAGGTCATGCTCCAGAATGCCTTGCAAGGACCAACAGGGCAAGAAGGGAGGTAGCTAGTTGGCTGTGAAAGCCCCACCAATAGCTAGTTTTTGGTCATCAATTCATCTATGAACCAGTGATTGAAAACCAGCACAGTAAAAAAGCTGAAACATAATATGGAAAGTGATCAATCACCCAGAATTTCTCAGCACATTTCTGGTGCAAAACAGTGCAAAGGCAGAGTTTTCTGTTCTTCAAACAGATAAAAAGAGAAAACACTGTGATAAATACATGAAGTCTGGGCTTTCATATAGAGGAGATGAGGGCTTGTATTATTAATTACAAATATTTTGCTAATATGAAGGGTATAATTTATGGGAATGGGCTGCCAAGGGATATGCAAGTGAAAAAGGTTGGGAACCACTGCAGGAGATCCATGAATCAAATCCACCTCTAAGGTGTCTGGTGTGTTAAGCCAGAAGTTCTACGTACAACACACAACCCATAACACATAACTGAGAGTGTGCAATTCAATTCACAGCAGAGAGATGAGATATTTGCAACCCTTTTTACTCAGAAGTAGACCCACTGCTGTCCATGGGTGTTATTCTGAAGTCATGGTGCACTGAATTGTAGCCTGGGAAGGAGGGTCCCATTCTGGTGTTTCAAAAAACAGACCTGCTTTGCAAGCATTTTGCAAAGCAGAACCAGGCTGCAGCAGAAGGAAGGAGAATAAAAAGTTAACTTTGGCTGGAATGTCCCTGGAATGTAACTTTAGCAACTAAGGAGGGGCCTGCCTGAGCTGAGTGGAGAAACTAAACTTTTCAGAGCTGAGAAAGGAAACTGTTCAGAGTTGAAAGGCTCTCCCCTCTGATTGACCCGGAGATAAGTCGAAGTGATAATTGGAGCTTGATTACTTGGCAAAAATTTCACATACTATAGGCGAGTATCTATGGTAAGTTTCCAAAATGATATAGTCTGGACCAAGGGTGTCAAACATAAGGCCCACAGGCCAGATATAGCCCACAGAAGCTCGTTATCTGTCTAATGTGGTAATTGGGCTTTCCCAATGTCACCCTTTCAGCAGTGCCACTTCTGCCAAGGTGCTGAGAGATGCTGAGAGAGAAAAGAGGCCTTAGGGCAAGAAATACTACAGGAAAGGGGTGGCCCAAGGGGAGTGAGAAAGGGAGACATTGCTGAGGTGCTGGGAGAGCCCAATTTTTACACAGGCTAGCCTTTCAACAGTGCCACTTCTGTTGATGCGTCACTTTGCGGAGCGCCTCTCAGCCGCTGAGCTGTGAATTGATGTCCTAGCAGAAGCAATGCTGCTGAAAGGATGGTTCATGTGATAATTGTTGGACTTCTTCAGTTTGATAATTGGGCTCTCCCACATCTTGGAAATATGATCAAGACTTGCATATTTTCTGTCAATTTGCAGCTAACAAGTTCCTACGTGACAACAAAGTGCTTATTTCTGGCCATAATCTGTTTAATGACATCTCTTCCTGCTTAATGATGTCACTGCCAGCCAAGTGCTATTTGGCCCACTGCATGAAATGAGTTTGATGCCCCTGGTCTAGAAAACCTATGTTCAGTGCATCTCTAAAGTGACAATATAGAGATGCTCTGCCTCATCACCAGAGGAGGAATCTGGTCGGAGAAGCACCTAGTCTTGGGTAACGTCCTATGTGCTAACCATGCTCTGTCTACTGTAACTGGCATTGAGAATTACGTGCATGCATAGGATGTTCGGTCATGATCAGTATGCCTCTTTGGTCCACTAAATAAACCACTTTGACTGAGTGCCTGATCCTTTGAAAGCATTCCTTGAAGTTCTCTTCTATTTGGACAGGGTTTGAAATGCACCCCTACTGGGTGCTATAAAAGGAGTAGCAAGAGGTCCATGGAAATTTAATTTTGAAAGCAGGAGGGAGAAGATATGGTTGGCAATTTTCCCCCCTTCTATTTTACTGTCAATCGGGCACTGAACAAATATACTAGGTAAGTGGAAACTGTGCTCAGTCAGTACTGTCCAGCTGTTTAAATATTGTTACATGTAATGCAGCTTTGCTGTGTGTGTATGTGTGTGAAAGAGGGCAAGCGGGAAATTGTTGCCATAGCTAACTTTTCCTTTGTGAGAACATATAATAAACTTGTAGACAAAGAATTTCCTTTCACGCTTCCTTTCTGGTTCCACTTCTAAGGGACACATGTAATCGGAATCTAAGGAAATGGGGACTGTAATTTTTTCCAGTCATTTTTTAACCTCTGAAACCTGACACAGCATTTCCTGCACTGATTGGCTATGAGAGACACCTCTATTAAAGTGCTTCCATGATGTCAATGTGTAAAGGCTCCGAGTGAACAGGGAGGAAGAGGGAAGGCAGCAGTTAGCCAGGGCAAATAAACCAGTGGCATTTGGTGCGAGAAGTGCTAATGCATGAGAAATTATATCTAGCAAGAGAGACATCTTTCTCACAAGCCAAGAAGGCGGGTAGAACAGGAAGCATCAGGAAATGGAAACTTGTGCACCTCACAGTCAAACACTGAGATATGACACAGGCCTTCCAGCACAGACCAAGTCTGACTGCATCTGAGATGGACTATGGGACAACTGGTGGTCAATTGTCTCTTCAGATTTATGTTTCAGGTAGGAGGGTTCTAGTTGCAGCAAAAAACATACAGCTATGCTTGCAAGGAGCAAGTTTCATTCAGGCCAGCTCAAGGTTTCAGGATGCATTGACTTCCATGTTTCCAAGGCTTTTGCATGTCAGCCTTCATATCAGTTTTGCATTGAGATTAATTGCATTCCCTACACCACAGCCCCTTGTTTACCCTTGCACCTCTGAAAAAAGCACACCTTGGGCTAAATGGTCACTTTTATTAATAAAAACCATAAAATTTGCCACAGGGTAAACTAACTAAACCACCACCCATGTGCAGGCAACTAACAGCGCAATCATACCTTGCCCTGTGACGGAGGAGGTCTGTGCTGTATCCAGTGCAAGATAGGGGCCCAAAGTGGCTCAGCCGGAGGCAAGGGGAAACTCTTCCCCTTACTGCCAGGTAAGCCACCGGAGTCCCAATGGGTCTCCTCAGATTTGCGCCATCTCAGGAGGTGGCATCAGTCTGAGGAGAGCAGAGTCGCTTGCAGCTGCTCTGTGCCACTCGAGAACGGGGGCTAGGGTCCGGTATATCTGCCAGGTCCCAGTCCCATCTCCTGCTCCCTGCCTGCCCGCCTGCTCACCCCTAGGACCACCCTCTCCCTGCCCCAGAATGCCTCCCTTTAGCCTCCTCCTCGCCTCCTCCCCACCCAACCTAGATCCTTGCGTTGGCTGAGCTCAGCTGACGCAAGCCTCTGTTCAATTCGGCACGGAGGCTGCCTCCATGGGCTGGCACACGTCCCTGCAACAGCTCAGCCAACTCTAGAAGAGGCACAAGTCTGCTTTACGGCACGTTTGTGATCCTCCTGGGCCACCACAAGGGACTTGCTCCAGCCCAAGGATTGTGCCCTAAGTTGTGCATTAAGTTGGGGGAAGCACTGTTAACCGTCTGCCTCCCCCAGGCTACAAATGCATCACATCGTGGCTCCAAGTCAGCGTTGGTCCTAGCCCAAGAGACCACCAACCCCAAGGGGCTGAGGCAGCAGAAGAGCAGAGACCCCCACAGGCCATGCCCACTGGTGATCTCTGCTCGCTCCAGCCTGGGGGCTTACCAACCAGCCTCAGTGACCCGAACAAGTATTGTCTGAGTGGTCCGAGCTCACCCCCTGACCTTCCGATGTATGCCGATTCCCTACAGCCCTATCTACCCTGCCTGCACGTAACCTGCCAAAGTGACCAAAGGCAAGTCATACAGACAATAAACCCAGCCCTCACACCATGGCAGTCTTGAGTAGGCAAAAAAATGGCTAGCCACAGCTAATCAGGCTGACGACAAAAAATTCCTATCTGGTCTCCCAAAGAGCAACCAGCAACTCTCATATTGTCTTTGGGCTCGTGGGCGGGGCTCAGGAAAACTGGCGAACTGGAGCCAGAAGGTGAGGAGTCTTCGGGGTGCCAGCCTGCCCTGCCCCCACAGATAATGCAGCCAATAGGCTGTCCCCGTTTTCCTGCCTCTGCCTGGCACACTGCCAGGAAAAGGGGGGTGACGGTTATGGCGCTTCACCCTCATTATGTACACGTGCATCACAACAGAATCAGTATACAGTCCAAGGATAGAGATATCCATCTTTTACACATCCTGTTCTCCAGTTTGCACAGACTGTAAAGAAACCACGATGACACTACACTTCTTTTTTTAATGCTCCTACTGAAAACAGAAATAAGCCTCATTCCTCCCCAGTCCAAATGGGAACAAAATTTCTTTTCCAATGGAAACTGAATTAGAAATTGGAAGGATGGGATTTGCAGTTGTTCAAACCCTAAATATTTGTTCTACCTGAAGAGAATGTACATAGGTTCATATCTAAAATGGCTTAAGCTAGGGCAGATAATAGAACTCACATTAACCTGATGACTGCTTACCTGTACAAAAAAGAAATGTTAAAGGTTACTACAGTAGTTTAATTCTAGTTACTTAAAGCCACAGTTATTGATTTCATCAAAGGTCTCCTGTGCTACTTAAACAATATGTTTCTTCAGATTATAATGATGGTGGGAAGTTTGCTTGCCTAGTAGAGAGTAGCATTTGCTCCATATCCATTTTTCTGGTACAATCTTGGAACTATCACATATGTATTTATAATAGTGTTGCCATAATCATCACCATGACTATAATTTTTTTTATGTGCCGGCATTTTTCTTCTAGCCAGGTCACTTTTTATTTATGGAAATTGATTGAATCACAGTTTAGTTGATATATCATCTAATTATAGTTCCAATTCAGTTAATATCTGACATCAGGCAGATGAATATAACTTGCCTAGTTTAATCACTGTGAGGTTAATGACAACTATACAAAATACAATGTGCATTCTGATTAACACTTAGCTTCATACATCTACAGTTTTAAAATATTAAATCAACAGCAAAAATTACATGCGATTTAAGAAAGAGTTGTCTCAGGTCAGTGTCTTTTTAGGAACTGATGCTCTGAGTCCCTGGCCTGGGCTCTCTTGTCCTCATGGATCTCAAACAGTTCTTGATAAAGAGGGATGGAGCTGTTCCAAAAGTCCTCTCAAGCCCCGCTGGTCTCTAGGACCTGATTGTAGTGTCTGCAGATTTTGGTTGTGTTGTTATCCACAGCCAATGTATAAGAGCACATTCCAAATGCCTATGTTGGGTAAAATATTCAAGGTAAGGGTATTCATAAATTTTTGCTTAATGAAGTCCCTTACTGATCTCTTCTTTCTAGGTGCTTGCTCTTAGTTGCAATACTATTTCTGCAAGTTGGGCAATCCTTTTTTCATTATTGAGGTTCCTTACCTCTTTTATCTCTCTTCTTGTTTCTTTCTACATTTGTCATCATGCTCCAAATCTGAGATCAATCAACCAAACAATTGTTGCATTATCATCTTCAAGAAAACTTCCTTCCAGATGTCACTTGAGGAGACCCTTGTCTTCCGCAAATGGAAAAGGCATGAGCTGCATCTCTGCATGAATTCACATGAAAGATACTCCTTATGGCAAACCATGTCCGATTTACATACCTTTCAATGATGCAGCACAGTTCTGTATCAGAAGTAGAATCAAAGCCTTCTTTGGAATTATGTGTACAGTGTTGGAAAGTTATTGACCTCCCTCGATTCTGTGAAAGATATGCCCAGTACTCTTAAACCATATCGTACTTACTCTTACATTTTGAACTCAGATGTAAAAACATGTTGAAGATCAAATGGAAAAATACATGGTGACCCCTTTTGAAGACTGTGCATGTACACTTCAGTAGCCAGTTTCCTGACAGAAACATGGAAGTTGCTGGGAAAAACCACCATTCCAAATTTTAGAAAATTCAGCCACTGAAGTGTGACACATTAATTATGGGCGCATGATACATTTTGTACCAGGTTCCAATAGGTATGAATTAGCCTTTATGAGGTTCATGCATAATTATGTTCACAAAACTATGAATATCATAATCTCCAAAAAAAATCTAATTAAGTTTGATTTAGCAGAAGGAAAACCATGTCTGGTATCATTTACTTAAGCTTATTGTGTTATTAATATTTGCCTATTAATATCTGCTTTGTCTCTTTTCCCAAGGGCAAAAATGCCTTTTTATCCAGTAACATACTTAAGGGTGCAATCCTAACCCACTTTCCAGCACTGACAAAAGGGCAATGCAGCTCATAGGTAAGGAAACAAGCATTCCCTTACTTTGAGGAAGCCTCCATGAGTGCCCCCCAACTGCAGGATGCAGCACACGTCCCATTGGTACAGCTATGCCAGTGCTGGAAAGTGGGTTAGGATCTGGGCCTTAATGTCCCAATTCTGTCCGGCCCAATGGTGCAAGTCAGGACTGCCAGAGCAATCTGCTGATGGTTGCAAGAGCATTCCAATAACCTCCAAACCCCCCACCAGAGCAAATTAGTCAGTGGAAAGGGAGTTCTGGGAATGAGATTAGAGATTTGGACTGGCTAAGGGTATGTCAAGGGCAGGCTAGTAGTAGATATTGGCAGCAGCAGCATGGATATCCTATGTGCACAGTCCAGGCTGAACGTACCCCTTTGGACCCACTTGGATTTAACCCATTTTTGCCCAGCCACAGGTGCACACATTTGATCCCTGATGCATATATGCAACGTTGGGCAGAAATGCCTTAAATCAGCCAAATCACTGGTACATATCCAAGTAGGCCCAGTGGAGACAAGGCAGGGACCGAGTAGGTAAGTAAAAATGTTTTTCCACTTACCTCTCCAATACTTCCTGGTCCCCAGCCAGCCCACAGCATGTAGCGAATGCTGTGGCAGCGTCGCTGCACTCTCTGGGCTGGACCAGTAGAGAATTAGGCTGTAAGCCTCATATATTACACTTTGGGAGATATTCCATTCATTACTATCAGACCCTCTTCACCTTTTACAGTCCACCAGTAGCAGTGGAACTTTTTCCTCCACTGACCTGTAGTCCAGTGCCAGCAACTGTAGAATTGAAAAGTCTGGCCGCCAGATTCTCTGGGAGTGATTGGAACTGATTAATCTCCTGCTTGATATGCTTCAACAAGGCTGCCTTCAGACACCCTATTCTGGATGTTATTTTGTCTCTGAGAAACTCTTGCCATCTGCAATTTTTTATAACTTGGAGCATTAGCAGGCTGTTCTTTAGATGGCCATAACTTTACAGATGGTGGTGCTTTAGACAGCAAAACAGATGCATATTGAAACTCCACAATTATTATCAAAGCATGACATGCTCATATGAGAACATTTTGTCCATCCTTTTCCCCAAGGCCGTGTTCTAATATTTGATCAAATTTATTTTGTTTTTCTTCTGTCTCCCATATGCAAAGATAGTACATCTCCTTTGAACCTTTCCACTGATTCTTACATGGGTAGTATGTTGACAACTGATAACAAGGAGAAATAACAAGCTTATATCTCTTCTCAAAATGGTCCCTGGAACTCTGCTTTAAACCCATTGTTACTTAGTTAGAGAGACCTTTACTGGCATTAACTCATCTTAGTGTTTATTCTGTGTGTGGTGGGTCAGTAATATTACTAAACATATTTATATGCCTCTTTTTGACATAAAAATTCACAAAGCAGTTTACATTGCAAAATGCAGGTGTGCCCCTGTATCCGCAGGGGTTTCATTCAACAGCCTCTGCTGGGCTCAGACTGAGCCTTAGAGTAAAAAACATGACTTGTGGTTTTTCTGGAAAAAAAATGAAGTAACATTTTTAATGCCTTATAAGGCATTAGGAGGCCCAGGGCTGGGTTTACAGAGGCTTCTCCAGGTCGCCCAATGCCTGATAAAGCATTTAAACATCACTTCCGATTTTTCTGAAAATGGAAAGTCACGTGTTTTTCACTTTAAGACTCAGTCTGAGTCTGGCAGAGGCTGTGGATGGCTGTGGTCTCTGCTAGGCTCAGATGACCCTCCAGAGGTGAGGGGAGCAGAGCTCCGCATGGCTTTGGAGGGGGCACATGCAGCAGGGGGCATACATGGGAGGCCCCACAGACCCGATCCACAGATAAGTGAATCCACATCTATGGTATTCGTGGATACAGGGGGCCCTGTATGTACTGTATTGGGATGTTCCTTGAAACAGCAGAAGGAAAAGTCTTCTCATTACTGAACTGTGGTAAAGGAAGTGGTATCCTAATTCCAGTGTTTTCACATTCTTATACCATAGGGTTCCATCAGTACAAAAAGTTCATGCTTTTCCAGGCTGGAAAACTTTTTTTCCGGAAAGTTAATGGGATGATTTTACTGTCTGAAATTAGGTCTAGTGCAATGGTTCCCAAACTTGCTGTGGTCATGGTGCCCTTATTTCATGGTGGATACTTCTTCCTGACTCTCTGGGGTACCACCATCCTGGAACACGCAAGAACCTACATGATCCAAGATGGCGATGGAGAGTTGAAAAGGCCACTGGGGACATTCTGTGGTGCCCCTGTGAGTTTGTTATGGCATCCAACAGGTGCCATAGCACACAGTTTGGGAATCACTGGTCTAGTGGAATTCAGTAAATCTCACCATGCAGATTCAACTGGTGTAGTGTCAGTTGAACGTTCTGCTCAGTACTGGTTGGGTTATACCTGTCTCCATCATGGTAAAAATCTGAGGTTCCAATCCTTTCTGCAACCTGTTCTATGGAAACCAGATACACAGTATTTAATTTCACTTGCTATCTTCTATGTCCACAGATGCAACCTTAATGGAACAAAATGGAAAATTCCTGGTCCTGCTACATGTGGCAGGTTATATAGAACCTGTAGCTACTTCAGGATAAGACTGGTTGAGATGAGCAGGAATGGAGGTCTGAATGGTTCCCCTTAGCTTTAGATGACATTGCACTTCTGATGCTCACCAGATAATTGGTGGATTTGCCCTCTTCCCCAGCCTTTTGCACTCATTTTTTTTACTTTTTCTTTTAGCCGCTCTTTGCTCTATTGACCTTTTATTTTATTATTAATGGGAGACTCCACACGATGAAACTTTTCTCTCACTAAGCATGCCTATGCTGGCATGAAATGTTCAAAGTAAGTGTTTGGGTGTTGATGATTTAATCTCTGGCATTAATATGTACCATTTTAATACTGCAGGCAGTAACTGTGCTGAAGGAACTCCTCTTGCAGCCTAAATGCCTCTCAGGACCCAGCAATCTTTCTGGTTTATTGTCTCCCTACAGAATCTTGCACCTGATTTTCTGTTTGCCTTGAGGAGCTCTCATCACACCTTGAACAACCACACATCTATCTTCCACGCGTTCTCTCCTGAACGTCTCTATTCTTCACTTCATTCAGCCTCTCTTTGCTCTTTTGACCTTTTATTTTATTAATAACGGGACACTCCGTACAATGAGGCTTTTTTCTCACTAATCACACCTATGCTGTCTTTCAGACACAATTTCTCTGGTATGTAAAACAGTTTATGGAGTTTTAGGAGCACGTTCTCATTTCAGTTTTCCATAGAACTATTCAGTTGCCTGCCTTATTTTTCCATATACAGGTGTTCGTCACTTAATGACAGGGATACATTCTCTGATTCCCATTGTTATGCAATTAGGTTGTTAAGCGAACATTCAGCCCAATCTAGTGCCAAAACAGACACGCCCTGCCAGACACTATCTGGCTGCACAGGCTTCTGGAGATAGATTGTCTCTTCTTTGCATTAAGACACTCTGCTCTAGACTCACTCTAGCCTCTAGACACTCTGCTGCAGGCTATGGGAGACCTGGCTGCCTCATTAAGAGCCTCTTTGTTGTGTTTTGACCACTGTCATAAATGCTATCGTTGTTAAGTAATGCACAGATGTACAGTTTTCTTCGACTTCTGCATATTAATGAGATATCAGATACTTAGAAAACAAAATATCTACTTTCACCTTCACAGTAGTGTGTGCATGAACAGAATTTCTATCGATTATCCTAGTTATTAGGTCCCAGATCTAGCCTTTATTTTTATCATTAATTTTTATTTATTTTTTTCAAACTTTTATATCCCACCTTTCCATTAAGAACCTCCAGGTTGGCTCACAGAGTTGTTTAAAGCAAATTAAACAATTTCAAAATAATGTAGAACAGCCACAGAGAAGAAACAGACAAGAAACATGGAGCAAAGACATTAAATCAAACCAAAACTTATTTTGTAGGACCAGATATTTGCTTCCCATGGAAAGGCAAGCAATATGGTGGACAAATGGGCATTCTTGGGAGGTCAAGTCACTCTGTCAGGTGCTGCAATTGAAAAAGTAATGAATTGAAAGTCATGAATAACCCATTAAATGGCAAGTGGCAAAGAAACAATCAATGTGGTTTCTAATGCTGAACAAAAGGCCTTTCTGGTGGAAGGAGAAAGTTCCTGAGATATCCTAGACCTCATTCATGCCAAAACTCTCTTGGTAGGTCTTCCCATTTGACCCTGGCCCATGGAACCACTCATTGAAAGAATGTGGGGAGCAGTACATCTGTAGAAGCACATCCCCTTCTTCCTTGGCACCATGCTACAATTCCCAGGTTATCTGTCCCCAAACAGTATTGGCATGGTGTATCTGGAATTTGGAAGAAAAAAATAGCATCTGTGGATGAATACTTTGGAGTTCTGCAGCCCCTTGGTAAGCCAACAAGGTGCTCAGGAGGAGACTTACCAGAAGGAGGTAGTAGGGAGTATAAGGCATCACCTTTTTGTTGCCTGGTTCTGATTAGGGTGGTGGTATGAAGGAAGACTCACATCTTCCTGCTGAAAATTTCCAGGCATCATGAAAAGTTAACTGCTGCATGTATATGCTGTAAGAAACAGGAGGGCAGTAAGTGGACTTTTGTCCAGGGTCCTCCCAAAAGCTGGGGGTGTCCCTGCACATTCCTCTAGAACAGCAATTTTAACCTTTCTCAACTCATGGCACACTGACAAAGCACTAAAATTGCCAGGGCATACCATCAGTTTTTTCAACAATTGGCAAAGCACACCACACTGCAGATGGGCAGGGGCTCACATTTCCCCATGACCCTCCCCCAGACTCCCATTGCACACCGGTTCATCATTCACGGCACACCAACAGCACACTGAAAATTGCTAATCTAGAACTTTCCCTGGACCACTTTGTCCAGGGACTGACAAGTTATGGAATTCCAAGTAATATTTCCATAGAGTGAGTCATAAAAGCCTTTTTCATATAAATATAAAGCCACGGTTTACAGGTTACATATGTTGCTCCATCTAACAAAGTCCTCTGTGCTAAATCACCATATATTTGGTGTTTTCCAAACAGCTTTGCTTTTGTTTTATTAACAGATCTAAAAGCCATTCTCCTGGACGACCTCAACATTTATCAAAATTGATGGTTCTCCATGAGCGTTTTGATGATGGCTGTTGTGTGGGACATATTTCTAATTCCAAACTACTCTATATGTTTTGTGTTTTTTTAATTTAAACTTGGAAAAACAGCAAAATACACAATTTTTTGAGTGGATAGTCCTAAAAGAACTTAATCTTCATAGGCATGCAGCATTAAACATGTCCTTCAAAGCTCTCTAGGGACTAAACACATCATTTGGAATGACATAACAAAAACACACCCAACACGATAGGGAGAATGGGGAAATTAGCTTAGTCTCACATCAAACGTACCATATGCACCAGGCATTTTTGGAAGGATTTCCTGTATACTTAAAAGCTGTGATGATTTAGCATGCTTTCTGTCTGGATCTTCTGACCCACGGAATGCTTAGCAAAGGCAAAGATTTGAACTTGCACTGAGTAAAAGACCAGGTGTTTTAAAAGACAAAATTCTCAGAACAAGGTCATAAAATCCGGCTGTGCACCATGACAAGAGAAGTCTGAACATGAGCAAAACATGTAAATCAGGAGCTGGAACAAACATATGGGGAGTTAATTATTCCAATGTCAGCCAGCTCTCATCGACTGGTTTTAGCTGCAGTGGCATTGTTTTTCTGCCGTTGCAGCTCAATTTCAATCTTTTTCTAGTTTTTCCTTATCACGTTTGCAGCACTATCCTATGCATGTCTACTCATAAGTAAGACCAGTTGCATTCCATGGGACTTACTCCAAAGTAAGTGTGTATGGGATTGCAACCTTAGAGCCCAATCCTATCACGGGCTTCTGCCCTGCAGTACAGTGACACTGAAACTGCTCCCTCAGTATCCTGTGGGGCCAGGGAAACAGCCACGGTTCTCCTCAGGGAAGGGAACACTGGTTGCTTTACCCCATGTAGAGCCTTGGCAACCCCTATGGGTCTACTCAGAGCTGCACCTGCTATTTAACTGATGTGGAACTGAGGAGACCTGTGTCAGGCTCCAAGGCTCAGGAGGGGGGATAAGATTCAACAGCAACTGAGGCTGTTATCCCGGCCTCCCTCCCAGACCTAAACTTCCCACTGGCCTCTCCGCCTCCCCCAGATAGTGTAGATGCCTTTTGTGGTAAACCACTCTAGTGCAGAATTAATCTGTTTGAGCTCCAGCATGTGTCCCACACAAAGAGATACAAACAAAAACCACATTGAGAGTACTTGAGCTTTTGACACTAGGATGCAGGTGTCTCTTGTGCTTCCTGAGGCATTTGGTGGGCCACTGTGGGATATGGAAAGCTGGACTAGATGGGTCTATGACTTGATTCAGCAGGGATCTTCTTATGCTCTCATGAGCTTTCTTTGACCTGGCCCAGCAGGGTCCAGGGAAACTGTGGTACAGGGAAACTGTGGTACAGCAGGGTCCAGGGAAACAGGGTACAGGGAAACTGTGGGTCCAGGACCCACCAGTGAGTCATGACTCAATTTTTGTTTAGCTGGGGTTAGAGTTCAGAAACTGGCTAATCTGTCCCTGAGTAAATAGGCAGATCAGAGTGGGAATAGTTTTTGGGCTAAAGAAAATAATATACTGTATAACAGTTTCTCTGGGTGATAATATTGGCAAATGGATCAAATCAAAGTCCTGCCAGATCTATACTCTTAGGATAAGTAGTAGCTTCAATGAAATAAACAGTCTTTCAGAACAAACTCTCCCAATTTGAAGAGAGACACTTGGCCAACAAACTGAGGCAAAGAAGGAAGGCCCGTAACCAGGGAGACAGACCAGGGACAGACTGCACTTGCTCCCAGTGTGGAAGGGATTGTCACTCCCGAATTGGCCTTTTCAGCCACACTAGACGCTGTTCCAGAACCACCATTCAGAGCGCGATACCATAGTCTTCCGAGACTGAAGGTTGCCAACATGTAATAGAACAAGCAAAGTCAAACACTATGAAATATATCCTCTCAATTGGGAGCTCTCTATGGTTGAATTGTAATCACTTACACCCAAGGTGGCTGTGCTCAGTGTGAAGCTGAGATACTGTGGTCTGAATTAAGTTGAAAGAAACTGTAACTATGTAATCCACCTGTCCCCTTTTTAGGGAGATGATAAACTATGTATTTTATTCTTTCTAGGGCAGGATTATTGCACGCTCTTGGAGGAACGTCCCTAAAATCATGCCTAGTCACAGTTCTGCAGCACTTGTGTAAACTTACTACTTAAACCCATCAGTACCACAACCAGTATTTTCATAGTACACAATGCACCCCTTTTGTTAATACACTCACATTACTCCTTCAGTAAGATAAGCCTGTCACATAGCACTACAACTTCCTTCCACATTAGTTTACTTTAAGAACATAGGAAGAGCTGGCTGAATCAGGCCAAGCACCCTTCTAGTCCAGCTTTCTATATCCCACAGTGGTCCACCAGATGCCTCTGGGAACCACAAGCCTGCATAACAAGCCTTGATCTGAGCTCTACTTACCAAAAAGCAGCATTTGGAAAAGCAACTACTGGTATGACTCTTCATACACATAGATGGTTTGTAGGTGAAAAAAAAAGTTCTCCACACAAACAGTGGATGAGTTGCTGAGGTGGCACAGCTCAGACATAGTTTTGCAATCACATCTGCTATTTATGATGCTGAAGATTGACTTGTGGGTGGGGTAGCCAAGAATAGATGAAAGAGATTGAAAGCAGAACATTTAGAAGGGGCTGGGAAGGGAGTAAATAAGGCCATGGCAGCTCTGGCAAGGAAATCAAAGGAGATATATTGTGTCGGGAAGGCATCAAAACTCCTGAAGCCATTCCACAGGAGTGTTTGGAATGCCGCAGACATGGGTAAGTAAGAAGGCAGAAAAATGATTGTGAAAAAAAAGAAAGCAATAAAGTAGGAAGGCGAATTAGTGGAAGAACTAGAAAAGAACATGAAGCTCTGGGTACTACAGAACTCACTCTGCCGCTCTAAAAGCCAAACACAGGCTCACTTTCAATGTAAGTTTGTCTAAAAAATGTATCATGGTGCTAAAAACCACTGTTCTGCTGCTTTAGATAGATTAGTGTTGCTAGCATTGCATGGTTTACCTTAGCTATATTTGGAAGGGCTATTCTGTATGTGCAACTTCCATGTTTCTGAATCATAAAACTTGCCTGAATAGGTCAATATAATATTAAAACCTTGGATTCTTAGGATATGGAGGACAGCTTAGGGGTTTAGACCTTTCTTGGAAACTTTGTTGGATCTTGTTTAGCCTGCCTTTTTCTTTTCAGTGCCCTGGAAAATATTCCAATACCACCCAAACTTATACTATATTTCTAATAGGCTTCTGTGCTATCTGTTGATCAGCCTATAATCTTTGTTCGCCTGCTTCTTCCTTTCCCCCAGGTTATAGAACATTGTTGATCATTGACACAGCTATAGGGTTGCTCATCATACAACTAAGATTGTCCTTGTATACCCTGTTACCCATCAAGCCAAAAATAACCCAGAAAACATAAATGCCACCAGGGGCTCAACAAACCCAGAAATGTAAAGTTGACGAGTTTGTCTAGTATTTTTTAGAATGACAATCTGTTGGGACCCACCAGAAGTGATGTCATGGCCAGAAGTGACATCACCAAGCAGGAAAATTTTTAACACCCGCCATATGACAAAATCAAATCAATTAAGTAAATAAATTAAAAGTTCGCAGTAACTATAAATTAAAAAAATTATTTAAAATAAAGAACCCTCCCAACCCTTCCAAGTAATTGCTGATCTGTTTTTCAAAAATTCCTCAAACATCCCAAAGGCTGCAATCCTATTCACACTTACCCAGGAGTAAGCCTCAGTGATTATCATTGTTAAAAGCCAGATACATAGTAAAAGTACAGCTCTGTAACATTTCACCAAATACAGTCACTTACCATGACAGCACCAAGTCTATTAAAAATAAAATACACATTGAATTGAATGGGGACCCACCTGAAATTGGCTTGCAACCCACCTAGTGGGTCCCAACCCACAGTTTGAGAAACACTGCAGTAGAAATTATATCACTCAACAACAGTACTTGGTTTTGGTCACCATGTGATTTTTTTTTCCTTAAAAAATGAGATTTTTCTTTCTACATTTTTCTTTCTATGTCTTTCAATCTTGATTATGTCAAAATTCATACTTGTGTCCAGTATTTTTCAAGCCGTAGGTAAAGACTGGATTCCTGGGAGAGTCTGCAAATGTAGTTCTGCCTGTAGGTTTACATTCATTTAGGGCTTGTGGGATTTTGAGGAACATCTGGCAAGGATAATGAGGGATATGTTATGTTTGGGCTCAAACACCTGCAGACCTGAAGATGTTCACCACTTTGTATCAATCCTGACCTGCCCTCCATTCTAAGCATTTATATTTTAAAGCGATTGATTCTTTCTTTATATCATTTCCAAGTACTATACCTTTATGGCACACAGTAATCCTTTCTTTTTTCCTCAATATGACTAAGTGCTTTCAACGTTCCTTTCAATTTTTGCCAGACTATCTGTTTTTGATTCAGGAAAATGTATGTGCGCTTCTTTGCAAGTTCATTATTTAAACAGAAAGTGGGGAGATCGTGATAGTTGGAAGAATGTGTGCCTCAGAAGTGGGGGAAGGTCAGAAAATATAACTAGAATATATACGGCAAATAATGTTACAGCATGCATGAATTTTCATTCGTTCTCCTTTTTTTTTCCTTTTGTGGTGATAAAGTATCAATTTGAAATATGTTTTCATGAAAGTAGCCACTTAAAAGTTCCCATTTGATATGAGCTGTATTCCTACTAAGATGGAAGTGGAATCTTTCAAACCTGAACCCCATCTGATATAGCAAGAGAAAGTCTCAGGCAGAAACACAGGACTGCCTGAGTAACTAATGCAGATGCTGGCCTGGATTGGACCCTTCTTTCCATAGGCATTCCCATCCCTTCCTCAACCACTACTTGATGCACATGGCTAGTTATGTACAACTAGAGCTCGCAAGAGAAACTGAGGGTCAAACTAGACATTGCACAGGATGTTTGACTTGGAATGGCTTTTTGGTGGGTTGGTTTAAATAGAGGCTGGGGCTGCAATACGGGGTAGAACTGAAGTGGGGAAGGGGGCTGTAAGACTTTGCCCATTGTGGTTCTGAGCCCAATCACCCCAGTATTTTATATGAAAACAGCTTCCATTGAAAGTGCCATAACCTGAGCATTTCAAACCCCAATACGTGTTTCTGGTTGGTTGGCAACCTTCAGTCTCGAAAGACTATGGTATAAGCCTACAGCACCCAGTATTCCCAAGCGGTCTCCCATCCAAGTACTAACCAGGCCTGACCCTGCTTAGCTTCTGAGATCAAACAAGATCGGGCATGTGCAGGGTAACGGAATCTTGATATCTAACAATCCGATTCTTATGTTCCTCCCTGCCAATGCAGCTGCGCCAAAAAGGCACTATCCAGTTGAGGGGGCGGGGGAGATCGTGAGGCTTTGGAGGGGGAATTATTTCATCTTACGTCTCCATAAGTCTGCCACTCACCAATGGGTCTCCTTTGGACCAGCACTAGCTCTTTAGCTAGTGCAAGTCCAAGGAGAAGAAAGGTGTGGGGAGGTTTTAGAAAGAGAGGATAGGATCTGGCACACAACAGATGAATGGATGGGTGGGTGGATACGCCCACTCCTGATATCTCTCCACACCTGTTCCTTCCCCCTCCCCATCCAGTTCATTCCCTAGCTACTGGCTAACCTTGCCAGTTAGTTGAGTATGCAGGTCTGAGTATGAACAGATATGGATTAATTTACTAACAGCACTTACACCTTTATTTTCTGCAACACCTGCAACTATCCTGTTAGAAAAAATGAAGCTTTCAAAATAGTTCCAACTTCAGTATGGTCTCTATATATTCCCTCCTCTCTAAAGGTTTCTGAAGAGCAGTGACTTGATCACCCACTGGTAGTTGGGGGTCACATGTCTCAGTTATATCTAAAACCTGCAATATTTTGCAGTACCCTAATTTATAATTATGCTGTCCTGGCAAAAGCCAATTAAAACTCGTGTGCATTATAGCATGCAAGGCCACAATCCGGATCAGAGAAAGGTGAAGATAAAGTCCTCAATTCCCTTTACTACACAGCCACAGTGCTACCCCATTTTGCAGTCTTCCCATCCGCTATTTAAAACTGTTTCCATGTAATGTGTAGTTTGATCTAAGAATTTCTTTTACTGTGGAACACATTGCAGGTGAGTATTGCTAATGTAGAATCAAAAGTGGAAAAGAGCCATTTTTTAACTGGATGCATGCATTCTAGCCCAGTTCGATATGATGTTTTAATTACAGGCAATAGAAATGAAAAATGGATTTGAGGCTCATGTGATTTCCAGCCTATTATCAGTGGGGTAACCCAAGTCTTAAAACATGAGAAATGTTATTTCACTGGGATCCAGAGATCTGTTTCTTTGCTGCGCTATATCAGACCCTACACTTTCTGTCCTTCAGCTGGTACAGTGCAAAATTTCTAAAAGAAGAACAGAAAATAAGAACAGAAAGAGTTTTGCTTAATTAGACCCACAGCGCAACCCCTATGTTTATTCAGAAATGTTTTCAGTGGGGCTTCCTGCCAGATAAGTGTGCACAGGAGTGCAGCCAGAGGGCTAAACTCGATGTGACATTAATCATGTCATTGCTCTTGCATTTTCATTCTTTTTTTTCTATGTAAACTAGAAACTGTGGGGAGAGTGATCAGGATTGGGGCCAGGATGGGGTTGAAAAGGGAGAGGTGCTTTCAAAAAGCTCAGTGTATTTCTCGTAAAACTTGGGATGACTTCATTTTATACACTCTGATACGCAACTAAAAACCAAGGGGCCACCATGATTTGGTAAATTAATCATATTGAGACTATTTTCAAACACAAATGTTTATCCACATTAGCAAATAATGGATTCCAAACCCCTGGTAAGGGGCTCCATATGCTGTAAAATGAAATACTGTTGTCATATTCAGCAATCATGTCCCTTTTTTAAAAAAAGGTACATTTGAAGAGCTGAGTCGACTTATTTGCTTTTTCATTTCATTCCAAGTAGAGACTGCAAAAGAGCAAACTTTTAGCTATCACTGATTCATAACACTTGTCTTTAATCAAGATAAATTTGGCTCTCACATGAAGAATGTTCTAACCACTGGTGTGTGTACATATTCAAATAGGAGGGAAGGGGGTTCTTGGCCTTTGCTAGGGCAGTGCAACTCATTTATCACTGAAGTTTATTCAGGGATGGTGTAATTGTGTTAAGAGATTATTTTGATTAAAGCAGTATTCTCTCAGCTGTTGCTTTGGAGAAGGGGAGCAAACAGTACCTCTCAGTTGAAGGGTCTGCACATTGTACATCTACTGTACTAGTGCAGAGAAAACAAGACTCTATTTTTATGTGACTCCCTCTTGATCCATAACTGTGGGGAAGCCATTCCCAATTGTAGAAACTTTTCAGTTCAGTTCATAAGAAACAAAAATAAGAATTGAACAATATGTCATTGTAGTAAAAACAAATAAGGTCGCCAATATGGCTATGTGTGCATAATTTTTCCCACTGTTAGGTGCAATCCTAACCTCTTTTGTCAGTGCTTTCCAGCACTGACTTAAGGGCAATGCAGCTCCGAGGTAAGGGAACAAACATTCCCTGACTTTGAGGAGGCCTCAGTGAGTGACACCCAACTGCAGGATGCAGCACACGTCCCATTGGCGCAGCTATGCCAGTGCTGGAAAGTACTGACATAAGGGGTTAGGTTTGCGCCCTTAGTCACACAATGAGCAATAGGCAAGGCAAATCATTGATCAGTGTAAAATAGCCACCACTGTTCTAGAGCCTGAGCTGGGATCAGCACAAGGCTCCTTGACCAATGCCAAGCACTCAGCACCTGGCCTGCACACTACAGAGGGACTAACAGGAACTCGGAATGCTTGCTTCATGTTAGTCTGTCGTTAGCATGTAGGCTGCCTGCCTGCATGTTCGGCTATTCAGTTAAGCAAGAAACATTCGCTCTGCAAGTACTTCTACGTAAAACAAAGGTACAGTAATAGGCATGCGGGGGCATGAATCTGTATAACTGAAGCCGCAGACACTGGATGCGCTGATACAGGGGTCTGCGTATATTCTAAAAGAGAGAGAATGGGCCAAATCCTGCCCAGCTTTCCAGCACTGGTGCAACCACAATGCAGCCCCAAGGTAAGGCAACAAACATTCCCTTACCATGAGGAGGCCTCTGTGACCTATCACCACGAGACGCAACACACATTCTGCTGGTACGGCGGCATTGGCACTGGAAAATTGGTTAGATTGGGTGCAATAACATTAACATCATAGGCCAACATTCTTTACTGATTTGGCTTGCTCTGCTCAGGTATTTCTAGGGGAGTTAAGAGAAAGGTTTGTGGGTTCGGAGGAGTGGTGGATCTGCACATCTCTTTCCCTACCATACTTTCCCCCATACACACCTTTTTTCTTTTTAATCTGAAGATGTAAATGCTTTAAAATGAATACCTGGGACTTCTGACTCCACCACACACACTGTTATTTCCATTGATGCATAAATATCAAAGTTGACTTATGGGTGTCAACCTGACAGTGCGTCAGTTTAGTGTTTTGCAGCATTCTAAGGATTCCCATCACTTTGGGAACTGTAAATAAAATTGGTTTTCTCTCCCATAAATCCTAATTACCCGGTAACCTTTATTGCAGACGGTAGCAAAGCAATCTTGTCAAGCTGTACATCTGCTCTGTCTATCCAGAACACCGGTGAGGGAATAGAAGTATTAATGGAGTGTCTGTGAGATTTTGTTTTTCTTCCTAGTCAAATAAATGTGCCCTAGACCTAGAGGGCTTATCCTGATATAAAGTGACATGTTACAGGCAGCCTCTGGCTTTTGCCATTCTGTGAGCTGACCCGGCCTCACACAGATTTATTACCTCTCTATAGAAGACACATAAAGGGTGGGGAAAAGGCTGCCAAATGAGGCAGTTCTCTCCAACAAAATCACACTATTGGACGTCTGAAGAATTTGTTAGCGTTGCTGATGGTATATTCATATTTTTACAGTCTGTTCTTCATTGCCAAAAAACAAGTGAATTGTATGACTTCTAGGTACAAAAGATTAGCTGTTTAGCAGGAATGGTCATTAGTATACTTTCTAAAACAACAAAATATCACAGCCTGATGGCTCGGTGAATGGAATTTCCCCACAACAGTAGCACTACCTTGTAGAAAAAGATGTCTAGAACTGCTATACTGTACACACTTTCCTGGGAGTAAGCTCCACTTCATACAGTGAGACTAACTTCTGAGGAGGCATGCATAGGGTTGTGCTCCATAGTCCTTGTGACAACCGATAAATGAGAATGGGTACGTTATAGTGCCTGAAAGCAAGTCAGGAGTCCTTTACGCAATTTTCACATCTGCCACAGCAGGGCCTCAATACTTGTACAGTCTCCACACTTGCTGTGAGTATTGCTACAAGGCCTCAACTGGGAGCACAAGACTGCAAGTGCAATCCAGAGCACTTGTTGGGCCAGCTGTAATGACCATCAGCATGGCACAGCTGTGGCCTCTCTGTGCCGGATCCCACTGGATAGGTGTAAGCTCGCACCGGCCAGGGGAGGCCAGCTCAGGGGGGTGGGGAGGCCAGAATGGCGGTATTTTGTGATGGAGGACAGCAGGCAGCAAGTGAGGCAGTGGGTGGACTGGGCCCGGGAGAGGGGTGGGACTGGCCTCTGGTACTTAGGCTGGATCCTAACCCCCTGCTGGAGCATTCTAGCATTACACTGGGCTGCTTGGATTCACACCAGTGATATTGCTGGCACAGACCTACATAGCCCCATTGGGGTGGCTTGAGCATTATTACCCCCTTAAATAAATTTTCCCTTACCCTGTTCCCCTTACCCTAATCCAGCCATCTCCAACCCTGTACTGGATAGAGTACATGCCAGCTCGCATGACTGCTCCAGCATAGGATAGGATTGAGCTGTGACTTACTTTGCAGGGCTGTAGTGTCGATTGCTAAGACCACATAAGCAAAGCATTTTCTAAAATTCTAAAGGGTTATATGCACGTTTTGTACTATTATAACACCTCTTCACACCCTGAGAAATTAAATAAACTTCCAAAAAGCACTTTGTCAATAAATGAATGCATCTGCAAATCTCCCCCTTTTTCTTCATCTTTAAAGTAGTCATTATCTTCAGTTATGACGGAGAAATGATTCCTGACTTGTTTGGATGCTATAATTTTCTATAACAGTCTGCAAAGGAAACTATTGTACTGGTTTATTCTTTTTTCTCTAATTATAGCAGAGCACGGAAGACTACAGTTTTTTTTTCCATGGACCATTAACAAATAACGATGCCTTATTTCTATGGCACCAATCCTTTAAGCTCTCATAAATATTCAGCTCATGATCCGGAATTTGGAAGGGAAACTGTCTTTGGCTGGCTAGCATACTCAATGACTCGTAGGTATCTGTGAAATGATTCCCAAATCCCAACCCATTTTGAAGGATTCATAAATGGTTTAAAGCACAAGGGGGAAATCTGCTATTTTAAGATAATCAAGTCGGAGGGGGGGAGGAAATAGCACAGTCTATGAAGGACTCTCTTTCTTGAGGAGTTTTAAATAGCTTTTATGCAAATAGAACAGCAATCTCTTTAATTAAAATTAGAAAAAAAAAATCCCTGTCTTGTCTAGAAAAATGGGAGAAATTCCATTCCACAAAGGATTTAAATACTAATATTGCCTCTTAAAACATGATATGGATTCACAATCATAAGGCCCCAAAATGTAACTTCTTTGCATTTTTTAAAGCAACTGTAGGTCACATGCAATTACTGCGAAGGTCAAAGCAAAGCAAACATAACCAATCAAAGCAAAATTCTCCTGACTCAGATCCACAGCCAGGATACATTGCTGGTGACGGAATCTCACCTAACAGAACCCAATAACCAAAATGTGCCCAGCTGCTACGGATAACCTTGGAATGCTTGATAAGAAACATAAACCGCTTCTGACTCTGAGCAAGTGCCTGGATTTCCCTCCCTTTTAATTGCAGCCAGTCTCTCTGAATGAAAGACTGACAGTTTACAAAATGGAAGTCCTTGAGGGTTGTATCCACCTCCTACCCCACTCCCTCCACCTGGCAGCTTACTGGGTTATTCTCCAGGGATCAAGAACGGCATGCCCTGCAGAGATCTTGGGCCCTCCTGTTTTCTTGCTCACTGTCTTCTAACGCCGTATTTTCTAACACCTAACCAAAGCATGGAATTAAGCAAAGCACCAAATAAAGCCAAAGACCTTCAGTGTAACCACAGGTGATAGACAGGTGACTCCCATTTTTTTGTTGTGCTGTTGGCAAAGTGACCTTCAAATCTGCTGTCAATTGCATTACAGGGGATGGTGCGCTGGATACTTTGTGAGTAACATACTTAGAGCCCAATGCTATCCTCTTCCCTGCCAATGCAGCCACACCAAAAAGGTGCACTCCGTATCCAGTGGGAGGGGATTGGGAAGCTTCCGAGGGGAATTATTTCCCCTTTATCCTTCTGTAAGCCTCCTGCTCCACAATGGGCCTCCTTGGACCGGCACAAGTTCTGTAGCTGGTGCAAGTGTGAGGAGAAGTAAGGGGCGGGGAGGCTTGGAGAAGAGGGGACGGGATCCAGCACAAGCCATTGCTGCTGGATTCCCCCTCCTGCCACCTCCCCTCCCCCTGTTCCTCCACTGCTGCCAGCATACATCGCTGGTGATGGTGCATACATTGCAGGCACATCAGGAATCTGGCTGTATTGCAGTGCTGCTGTCTTGTTATAGCAACACAGGTAAAATGGCTGCCAACAGAGTGCTCTGCGCACTCTCCAGTTGCCATTTCACAACAGCGGAAGTGCTTTCTGCTGTCACAACACACTCCAGCTGGCAGCCCAGCCCAGCCCTTGAGTGGATGAGGCTGTTAGCCAAGCCACAAGTCAGAATGTATTGTTATGCACTCCACCCCACTTTCCTGAGCAGTGAGAAGTTCCAGAGGCAACAGTATATGGACCTGATTTTCTTTCAAGGAAAGAATGCTGCAGTCTTTTGGCATTTTGGAAATATTTGGTGTTACTTACGTGTGACCAGTCGGTGTTGGGACCAGTGCATCTCAATTTGTGCATAAACAACCCGGAGGTAGGGATTAGCAGTGAGGTGGCCAAGTTTGTGGATGACACTAAACGCTTTGGGGTGATGAAGCCCAACATGGATTGCGAAGAGCTCCTGAAGGATCTCCCTGAACTGGGGGAATGGGCAGCAAAATGGCAGATGTGTAAGTGTAAAGCGATGCATATTGGAGAAGAAATCAAAATTTCACATATACACCGATGGGTTCTGAGCTGGCTTGATGAATCTGGCCAGAGAACTTGGGGTGGTGGTGGACAGCTCAATGAAAGTATAACCCAAGTATGTGGTGGCTATGAAGAAGGCCAATTCCATGCTCAGATTCATTTAAAGAAAGATTGAGAATCCACCCACCCCGCCCCCATCACTGCCCTCCCCTGCCCTGTTCAGCCCCCTGCCCACCTTCCACCACCTCTGTGCTGGACTTACCTACTCTGGTGGGCCTCCTAATGACCACCAGCACCCCATCCATCATCACAGAGGGGGGATATAGCAAGATCCCTTACGCCGACCATATCTGCCCCTGCAATCAAGGTCAAATAGAAACTATACAACATATTTTGTTTTACTGTCCCCGTCATCTCAGTTCCCATTCCATCTATTTGGCACAGTTGATACTTAATAGAGATGGGTTTGGAGTTACAGAACTTGCAATTCTTCCTTAATGATTGTCCAATTGATATAATGGAGATGGTTTCTAAATTCTTAGTCTCAGTATCTTCCATGTATACTCAGTCTACTTGCTAAGCCTACCACAGATAATGTCCCAAATTTTATTTTATTAACTCTAATTTTATCCTATCCTGTGTGCTCTCTATGCTTTCTCTTGAAGTTGGCTGTTGCCACATGCATTATGTATGTATGCCAATAAAGGTTGTTGGATTGGATTGAACTCCCAGCACCAGCAGGAGGGCTCTGGTTGTCCCGTCAATGAACCTGGGTTTATGCTGCTGCAAAGCATTTTATGGTGCATTCTGCCAGCTCGTGCCCTGAATAGGATTGGGCCATCCGTTTCCATTGGTTTTTTAAAATAACAATTGGCTGAGCGTTTCAAAATCAAGATAATTTTCTGCTAGTGAAAGCTCTGCTTGGTTCTCCTTCAGACAAGTTACAAGTATTGCCAGTTGAGATCTAAACAAGGTCCTTGCCTAGGTAACATGTTATCTGAGAGATCGGAAAAGCCTGTTCCACTGCTACCATAACTCATCCTGGCTTTAAACCGTCAAAATACTAGAAAGCATTGCATTCCAGAATACACCGTGTGGACAACTTCAAAGACAGTGTCTCCTTCATCCAGACTTCAGTAAAACGGCAGGTCAAAGGTTGAGTGTTTGTAAACTAATAATCCCCAGATGACACTGGAAAATGTTCTGTCAAAAGCAAACCTTTCTTCTCCTTCTTCCTTTCTTTCTTAGAAGGACACTGAAAAGTACTTTGGAAAAATAATTAGTTTGTAACGCAAATGGGAATGGTGGGACATTGCTGATTACGAGAGGCTGGGGACAAAAGTTCCGCTCCAAGCAAGATCACTTTCCTTCTGGCAAATATATTGTTGGCCACAAATGTTTGGATGAAAAATATATTGCCATGGAACAGATTCAACTTTCCTTTTACTGCGCAGCACATCAGCTCGAACAACACTGTAGTGAGCCTTCAAGCTGCTAGTGTTTCTGCAAGGCCTTCCATTTCCAGCACTGTCTCTTTCAAGGATAATGCACATTCAGAGATATTAGCCTGCTTTACAATACAGTGGGGCTAACAGATTAGGGAGTTCCACAAAAAAACCCAAACCCAGTCCCCTTTGTTGTTTGATCAGCTGTTACTCCTTGAAAGGCTAGTTGTTAAAGATATTAAATGATCGTCTATCAATCAGAAGTCACTGGCTGCATTATAAATTTCTTCTCAAAAATGTTAGGGGCTATCTAATAGATAGGTGGTCTATTAGACCTATTGGTCCAGGTGTGAGGAGGCAGGATGTTCTTCCCCCACCCCATTCCACCCCCCACTGCTATTCCAGATTCTGCATTTGGTTCCCTGGATGGACATTTTAGTAGCAGATGGATGTGCATTCTTGTGATTTACTCTGAATTGACCAAAAAACCTGCCCTGTGCAAAAGTTATTTCTAAATCCTTATCTGTTTTTTCAGTTATACACCATGGTTAGGTAGGACTGCGGTTTGAGCTAATGACTAGATCTGCCTTATAACTAAATTCACGAAAGTTACTAGCCTACAAAACATCTAGTCTGTGTTTGAATAATATTTTGCATTTGTTTAGTGCCCTAAGTGATGAAAGCATTTTGTGTGTGTTTTGTCCTTATCTTTGTTATTATTCACTCTGTTTTTATTATAACAATCCTATAAAGTAAGCAAAGATTATCCCCAGGTTCCCCCTGAGGCTGAGAGAGAGAGAGAGAGAGAGAGAGAGAGAGAGGCTTGTGAGTTCATGGCAGAAACACAATTAGATGACACTGCCCTTGCCTTCGGCAGATGCTGGAGAATGTCTGTTTCAGCTCTCCCCCCCCCCCCACACCACTCCAATCTGGCCAGCCTTTCTCTAGAATGGGAGATAGCAATATCATCCCCATTCCTGGGTACTGGAGATAGTCACTGACCATCTCTTTTCAGCAGAATGCACTGAAACACATCTTTTGATCCTGTAGTGAGCCAGTATATAAGAACATAAGAACAGCCCCACTGGATCAGGCCATAGGCCCATCTAGTCCAGCTTCCTGTATCTCACAGCGGCCTACCAAATGCCCCAGGGAGCACACCAGATAACAAGAGACCTGCATCCTGATAACAAGATGCCTTTGCATCTGGCATTCTGACATAGCCCATTTCTAAAATTAGGAGGTTGCACATGCACCTCATAGCTTGTAACCCCTAATGGATTTTTCCTCCAGAAACTTGTCCAATCCCCTTTTAAAGGCATCTAGGCCAGATGCCATCACCACATCCTGTGGCAAGGAGTTCCACAGACCAATCACACGCTGAGTAAGGAAATATTTTCTTTTGTCTGTCCTAACCCACCCAACACTCAATTTTAGCGGATGTCCCCTGGTTCTGGTGTTATATGAGAGTGTAAAGAGCATCTCTCTATCCACTCTGTCCATCCCCTGCATAATTTTGTATTTCTCAATCATGTTCCCCCTCAGGCGCCTCTTTTCTAGGCTGAAGAGGCCCAAACGCCGTAGCCTTTCCTCATAAGGAAGGTGCCCCAGCCCCGTAATCATCTTAGTCGCTCTCTTTTGCACCTTTTCCATTTCCACTACGTCTTTTTTGAGATGCGGCGACCAGAACTGGACACAATACTCCAGGTATGGCCTTACCATAGATTTGTACAACGGCATTATAATACTAGCCGTTTTGTTCTCAATACCCTTTCTAATGATCCCAAGCATAGAATTGGCCTTCTTCACTGCCGCCGCACATTGGGTCGACACTTTCATCGACCTGTCCACCACCACCCCAAGATCTCTCTCCTGATCTGTCACGGACAGCTCAGAACCCATCAGCCTGTATGTGAAGTTTTGATTTTTTGCCCCAATGTGCATGACTTAACACTTACTGACATTGAAGCACATCTGCCATTTTGCTGCCCATTCTGCCAGTCTGGAGAGATCCTTCTGGAGCTCCTCACAATCACTTGCTGGGTCTGTGATGGCTCTTTCCTCTTCTTGGGATGTGAGGGCTCCAGAGTTCTCAACATTCTGCTCCGTGGGCAACAGGATAGCGACTGACGAACTGGTCAACCCCTTCTGTAAGATACACTGTGGATGTTTGCTTTGGAGGCCACTGCATGCTAAACAGCTGTTGCTGGTGGCATTACCACACAGCAAGGATGACTTATGGATGTGAGGTGGGCAGAGGTGAGGCATGGCAAGGTAGCTAGCACGACAGGGGCAGGATCTAGCTATCCCACAAATCTGCTGCCTTTGCAAACCTGCTACGAACTAATGGCCTCACCCCATCTGACAGACAGGCTGGCTCTGGCCTCATGGGCATAAATCGGCTTCCCAATTGCCCACTAGGGAAAGAACCCTACAATGGGCTAACATTACTTATGCTAACTGCATTATCTGGATATATAGAGATTACAAAGGTTGGCCATTGAAGAAGAAGTGGGTTGAACAAAATACGCTGGGCTGTCAATAGGATCCCTATGCAAGTATGAGGCTGAAGTTCATTATATCTCGACAACCTTTTGGTAGGCACTTGATCTCGTTACACTTTAACATCTGGGAGTACTTTTCTATACTATCCCTGTGATTAAAAGCAAAATAATGTGAGAAGCAGCCATGGATATCTGTCATTTCCTGCAAGCTTCCTCCAAGTCTTACATATCCCAGAGACAATTTACAAGCGACTTGCTGTGACGTACAAAAGTTCAGTGTATGTGATCACCTCTTGTAGACCAAGGGAGAAACCATTCTAAATGATGGTTTGATTGGAATTTGAGTTGTTAGCCAACTATGATTTGCACAAAGGAGAGTTCTCCATATTGGAACATAACTGGTTGCAAACCACAACTGGAAGTTTTAAATATGCTCCCCTCCCCCATGACAGGGCCGAGGAGGGAAGGGAAAGGACTAATTCACATAATGATGAGTCGTGGTTTGGTGTTACATCTGAAACAGTCCATTCTTACACTGAGGGTGCTATCCTAAACCCTTCTGTCATTGCTTTCCAGCACTGACATGAGGGCAATGCAGCTCTGAGGTAAGGGAACCAACATTCCCTTACTTTGAGGAGGCCTCCACGAGTGACACCCAACTGCAGGATGTAGCACTCGTCCCATTGGCACTGCTATGCCAGTGCTGTCGAAGAAGTGGTGCCCAGAACAGTGATTGCTCTCTGTTGGCATTTGTAGTTCCTCCAGAGTTTCTGGGCTTTGCTCCTGCACACCTCAAGGTCCCTCTGTTGGCTTTGAGTTTCTCCAAAATATAGTGGAACTGCTCTACATTTTGGTAATTTACCCTTCAGGATTGCCTCTTCCCTTCAAATGACAGTGAAGGCTTTCATCTACTTCTTACTCCATGAAGAATTCCTCAGAGAGTGAGGATACCCCTTGCTACTGACAGAAGTAGTTGGAAAATCAGAATATGACTTTGCTCCATCACTAGTAGATGTGAAGACGATTCACCAAAATTCAAGTTAGGTCCACTTTCAAGCCATTCTCTCCTATGTGCCACAAGCAAGGGGGAGTAAATAGCTGCCTTTAAAAGACAGAAACAGGAAGAGCTGTGGTAAAGGAGGGCTCCTTGAGCCTGTCGACAGCACCATCTCACCTTCTCCAAGGATTCAAAACCAACAGATATCAAAGTAACATGACTTTTTCAGATTGGACCCTTAGATGCTTAAACTCTTTGCTTCCCACAATGTGGGAGAGAGGCCCATTCCTTACATCCAGTAGCATTCCTGGAGTGGGGCAAAACGCTAAGGTTTTTTCAGGTACGGGGACACCTGAGTAAAGCCGTGCCTCTCCCCCACATACTCAGAGCCAGTGGTGACTGCTAAAGCTTTGTGGCTTTGCTTTCGTAGCTATGACTGGCTCTGAAGGCAAGGGGGAGGGGGTACTTTACACAGACATCCTGGCACCTGAAAAAGCATTTTGCGCCCCCCAGGAATGCAACTGCTTACATCTGAATTTATTATTGATCCCATTTAATGATGAAAGAAATCTAATGTAGAAACATTACATATTTGGTCCTATAGATACCAACCCCCTGCGTTCACTGATATTTTTCCAATGTTTTCTTAATCCCTCGTGACATTCTGTCAGCATTCCATTTCTATCTGTACCTGCCTACTTTCACCCAATCATGCTTCATAACTAAGTATTAATGTATGGAGAAGGTCACAAAAGTCAGATAGCATTGCCTGACTAAATGAAGAAAAGGACAGGAAAGTCACACTCCAGTCATAGGATACAGAGCCACACTCTATTTTATGATATACAATTTGTTCCTGGTTTCTTGAGATAACCCCAATTCTCATGGTTCTCAGAAAAATTTCCTTCAGATATTTGAAATTCCCTTTGAGGTCCCTTGCCTAACTTCTAAAAATTCACAGAAGCCAATAAGTGAGCACCGAGTTACCTCTATATTGCCCCGTTCAATCGCTTCAGGTGCTTTTCATTTTTTTTTTCTACAGCCCTCTGGTTGTAATCTGTTATTGATCTTCTTTTAATGGGACCACCAGATGGGAAAAAGTCTACCCTTAGCACCATGTGTCTTCCTTCAGCCTATTTGAAGTCAAGCCTACTGAGTTAAATGATGTACACAAATGAGTTCATATCAAAAGACAACGCCACCTCCCTAGAGACGCTGAACAGCTCGAAACTTAATTACATGCCCAGTGAGACACTTTCATTTCTCGCCTTCTCAGTGGTCTATGTGCTACAGCTAATTGCCTTCTTTTAGGATTGGGGCAATCGTTTTGAAACATCATCTTGGCTTGTTAAAAAAAAATGCCCCTGTGTCATGTCATGTCATGTAAAAAAAATGCCCCTGATTTTGCAGAAATACAAATTGTTTACTTGCCATTCATTTACAAAACAAGTGGTATCAAGGGATATGCTAGCCTCTTGAAGTGATTTATTTTAATACACTAGCTTTTCACATCCAAAGATTAAAGACTTTCAGACACAGGAACGCCCAACACTGAAATTCAAAGGGAATTGGAACTATGGTTAATTTGTGATCAATAAATGACATATATATGCAAAAGTGCCCTTTCCTTTAACTTCAGTTTAAATATTTTCAATGCAGAAAAAAATTGTATTTTTATACACAAGGGTATAGGTTGGACTGGGCAGAGAGAAGTCTTGGGTAAGCACTTCGGAAAAAGGTTGGGCTATTAATATGAAAAATAAATATAATGTCATGTATTATGTTGGTGCTGAAGCACTATACTTTGGCCCCAGTCCTAACTCTCACCTTGTAGCTGTGCTGCTGTAGTACATGCTATCTCCAGTGGGGGGGGGGTGTATGTGTGCGTGTTTCCTGGGAGAGGTAATTAAAAATATTTTACTTATCTCTTTTTGGGCCACTAGGCCATCAGTGGGTCTCCTTGGATCCACACCAGCTGTTTGCTGGCATAAGTCAGGGAGAGGCAGCGGGAGGGGGTGTTGGGCTAGGAAAACAGGAATAATATTCCAGTATCTGCAGCTGCTACTGAGATCCATCCCCTCCTGTCCCACAACTGCCCCCTGCCCAACCACTCACCATACTACCAACAAACTGATCCACGGTGACATCCTGGATCCCCTGGCTCACATGAATGGTGTCTAACCATTTGCATCAGGGGCATCACAACATAGCACCTGACACCAGTATGCCGTTTTTACAATGCCTTAAACCCTCTATAATAGTGGTTCTCACACTTTTAGCACCAGGACCAACTTTTTAGAATGAGAATCTGTCAGGACCCACCAGAAGTGATGTCATGACCAGAAGTGACATCATCAAACAGGAAATTTTTAACAATCCTAGGCTACAATCCTACTCAAGAGTAGGTCCCATTACTATCCAATAGCCTATTAAAAGAACAGATCTGTAACATTTCCCCAAATGCAGTCACATACCATGGTAGCATCAATATATTAAAAATAAAATATTGAAATGAATGGGGACCCACCAGAAATTAGCTCGCGACCCACAGTTTGAGAAACACTGCTCTATAAGATTGAGCTGGCCATTTCCCTGTCTTAAGCATCTTGATTTACACATACATAGTTCTTGTTTTTCACATCTTGGTTACCTGTGTCCCATTCCAAGAAAATGATCAGATTACCCCCTGATCCTGAACTTAATATGAGATTAATACACATCTTTCATGCTACCATTTTTGTAGTTTCTGCTGAAGTGAATTAGAAAGCCTGTACCGTGGGGATGTGCCAACCATCTGTGCATTGTGCTCTTGTCCAATGGTAAATTGTTGGATCAGAGTAAAAGATTTCCAAACATTTTGCATATTAAAACAAATATATGTGTTCCTTTTCTAGATTTACTATAAGCATAGATTATTCTGTTTAATATAGAATATTCTGTTTAGATAATTTTGTTTGCAGGAATTAGAACCTCTAAAAAGCTGCTTATATTAATGTTCTTTCATGATTATAGGTGCATAAAAGCAGTTAGCATGTTACCCATGACAAGTATAATTTTACAATAATGCTCGTAATTTTTCTCAAGGCAAATTATCATAAAATGCAGCAGCACAAATTTTCTTTGTGTGACATTTGTTTTAGCAAAGAAAAAAGCAGATATGACATTCCTGGTTTTAAAGTCAATACATTGTTTAATGTCATTAGCTTATGTAAACACAATAAAATGTGGCCCAACGCAAACAAATTGGAGAATGACATTTTAATTGCAATAACACTATCATCTATCTGAAGTGATTAGCTTAAACTCTACCTTCATAGGTTCTAATGCATTTCCAGCCCATTACTGTAGAAATCTCCTCTGCACTGATGCTTGTGACTGACTAAAGGCCCAGTTCTTTCCTCAGAGTGCCAGTATCTATCTAGGTATGCCAGCACAACAACAGCCCTGCCAGTGTGGAAGCCTGCCTGCTGATGGATGCACCGTGGAAGCCAATGCAACATTAGAAAAATGTCACACCAATGTAGCAAGGACACCACTCAGGTGCCAGCACAACTCTGCTGGCAGAGGAGCCAAAATAAAGAAGAGATTGGGGTGTGATGTGAGAATGACATAGGAAGGACATGGAGGAGTCAATGCACACAATAAACCAGTGGTTCCCAAATGTTTTAGCACCAGGACCTGCTTTTTGAAATGACGCTCTGTCAGAACTCACCAAGGTTTACCAGACTTTTTTTTTTTAAAAGGAGATCTAAAAAGAAATGTTTTCTTTATTTAAAAGTACGTAATAATAACCAGAAAAAGACCTTCAAACATTTATCTTCCTATATTTACACATGCTTGGAAACTGCAGGACCTCAGCAGCCATCTGATTTTGGAATCGCTTCAGAACTTGAGACAATTAGAGCCCGATCCAAGCTTGTACCAGCCAAGTGCCAGTGTGTACAGTCTGTGCTGGTCTGGTGCCGGAGCTGGCTCTGCACAAGCACAAGCCTGCACTGAGCCACCACCAGCTGGAGAACAGGTGACCACTGCTGGAGCTCTGGGCAAATACTGGGCAGTGGAAAGGTAAGTCTAGGTGGAAGGGGGAGGTGTTCTGGGACAGGGGGAAGGCAGGAGGATGGCATGGCAGGGGGAGGGAGTGGGACAGGAGGGGGCAGCGATGGCAGCAGCCTGCTGTCATATCCTAACCCTCCTTTGAGCCTGGGAGACCCGACACAGGTCTCCGCAAATCTGCACTCACTCAATATTGGGTACAGGTTAGAGGAGACCCATCGGAGCCCCCTGGGGATTGTACGGTGTAAAGGAATGTAAGCTCCCTTACCCTGAGTAGCCTCAGCATGGCTTTGCAGCCCACCTGGATGCAGTGGTAGCCCTGAGCGCTGGGAAGCATAGGATTGAGCTGTTCATTATCTGATCTCTCCATCTTCCTTACAGGACCCACCAAAACTCAGGTCACCACTCACCAGTGGGTCCCAGTCCACAGTTTGGAAACCATTGCCGTATACTAACCCCCTTCAGACAAAGGACATGCCCCCAAATGCCAGAGAATGCTATGCCAACAACAAAGGTAGGAGTGACCTCATATGGAACAATGGGGAAGGCAAAACAGCTCTTACCACACCCTTCCGCACCCACAGTGGTGCTGCATGCTGTGGACTGGTGCAGGATAGGATTGGACCATTTGTCACTGTCAGAACTAACCATGGGAAATACTGGAAGACTTTTACTTAACCTTCAGAAGCTGAGCAGTAATACAAAATTTATAAAGTGATGCAAGCGGCTAAACTGGGAGTACACAGAAAGGTATTAAGTAGACACAGAAGTCAGGATGATTTAGGCTCAGTAGACAACTTGTCATATTTATTTTAAAAATGACAGACTGATTTGAAAACTGTTTTTAATGTATTATTAGAATACATATAAGCAGGAACATGTAAGATACAAACAGTATAATTGTACTTTATTGCTTTTCAGTATGTAAAATGGGAAACAATTAATTAAAAAAGGGATCTCTGAACAGAATATGGTTTTCAGGAAATCTTGTACCATATTCCTTTGACTTCCTTCAACTTCTTTGAGTGAAAAAAGTGGTAACAACCAAAGGTGCTGGCAATTGCCATTGTCACATATTTAAAGATAATAATAATAAATAATTTGCACATATTCAGATGTTCAGAAGAGTCACATAATCAAAAGTTAGCTTTAAACAAGAAAAGAAGAGTGAGCAGTAGGCGAAAGAAATAAATTGGAACGTCTTTCCTTAAAGACAAAGGTATCTTCCATACTTTCACATACAGAAGCTCTCTAGGTAAGGAAAACATCTCCTTAGAATATGAAAGAACATTAATCATTACACCCCACCCAAGACTACTAGCCATTGACAGATGTAATTTGTCAGCTGCACACTAGAAAGAAGTATATCTCATAAAGAACCTTACTTCGTAAGAGATAAACTATGCTCCTTTGAACATACAAGCGGAACCCTCCTGTGTATCTGAAAGAAAAAGTGCTATGCCACAGGAGAAATTGGTTGCTCAAAGATGCTTCCCAGGTGGTTGAAGCAAAGATACCCCTGTCAGCACAATCTTTCTAATGCAATTGAGTCAGGGTCCAATTCGCACAAAAAACTTTCTACATGGAAAGTCACGAGTCCATTTCACAGTGACCAACCACTACAATGCAAACTTTAAGAATCAGGCTTCAGCAACCAAGAAGAGAGCAGTCGTGGTCACCTCACCTCAGAAACAATATGACTCATGGAAGCTCGACTTACATAAATTTGATTTAATGTATGCTTTGTATAGGAGCCTCCCACACCTGGGCCCTGGAGGGAGGTGGGTTCAGTGGTGGTGGCACACTCTGAATCCTGATGCCCTTCCCAGGCCTTATCCACCTGCATGGATCAACTCAAACTCATGCCAGTGATATCCACGTTGGCCCATAGTGTCTGCTGGGTCTTATCCCAGGGCAAGGGGGCAAATGTCCCCTTATCCTGAGAAGACCCATAGCAGCAAAAAAAAAGTACCCCATGGGATGCAGCATAGCCCATGCCAGTGCTGCTGCAACACCATGTGGGATGATAGATTAGATAGAGAGAGAGAGAGAGAGAGAGAGAGAGAGAGGATTTTAAGGCACACAAATACATATGGATTTTCAGTTTGAGAAATATAAGGCTTCTGTCAACTCTCTGGTCCTTTATCCTGGGAGGAAGATTAACTCTTCAGGATGCCTATCATCAAAACTGCATTGGACCCAAGGGGATTCTTAGGCTCCCAGGCATCTGGCATCAGCTGAGAGCTTAATCTTTGTGCATTGACTGTCACGCTAGCTCTGGAAGAGGACTCCAGGCTTCAGGCTGAGCTAGCCCTGTTCGAACAAAACTCACTGCCTGTCAGTGAGAATTTTAAAATAATCTCTGCTGCAATACCCTTTCAGAGAACAACGAAAAGTGTTGAAGCAAGGATTCATATGGTTAAAGAGTCATCAAGTGAAAGAGAGAGAGAGACGCAAACTGAAGGGGAAATTTGATGCAAAAAATATAGTTTCTAGCACAACTCACTGGTTTGTTCCCCTAGCTAAAGCAAACAGAAGAATATTGAGGGGGGGGGGAACTTTAAAAAATGTTGTTTATGTAACGCTCAATGTTTTCGTGCTGATATAGTCAGGTACTCTTAATGCATGACCTTGATTACTGCCAATAATTCAAAAGTTAACTTCCATTATAGCTTTCAGGAAATACATCAGATTCCTGAGAATCTTGCCATTCCTGTTAAAAAAAATAAATGTGCCTAACACTCATAGATGCAAAATTAAGTTTGAAAAGGTGAACTCAACCGGAAAACTCCTGTTGCTTTGAATAAGCTTGATGTGCACCCAGGAAAATATTTGGTCATTATATATGGTTGTATTCAGTGTGGTCTCTCCCAGTTTTATTATTTTTTTAAACATTTATTGCTGCTTTCTATTTTCACTAGAAAAAGAAATGATAGCATTAGCAGAACTTCATTCTTTCCTATAAATTTACAAATTTCATTTTATACTGGTGCATACCAAGTCTGATGTACCCATAAAAATGTTGCTCACACTCATGCATTTTTGCAAACAGAAGTATTTTGCAGGGATCCACAGCTAGGGACTGGACTGGTCACAACACCTGACCATGTGCATATGCAATGCAAAACTTAACATTTACTATCACATACCATATTCTGCAAAACTTTCCTTTATGGTGCAAGGAATGTAGACTTATTACTCCCAGATTCTAATATTCTGCATAAGGGTGAAGTGAAATAAGAACTTCGTGTTGCCCATGAAACAAAACTCACTGGGCTTGCTCTGGAGCAATTGAGTTGACAGTAGTTTTCTAAAAGTCATAAAAATCCAGGATGTTTGATATTAAAGTTAATATGGATATGCACTCATTTCATAACGAACAAAAAAAGTAAAATGAATGGGGTCCATTTCTTTCACATATTACCAGCAAAGAAACAATGCTAGAGGCACGAATGAATTCATCGTTCATTCATTACTTTTTCATTTTCCACTATCAGCTAGAATAGGTCAGCTGGAGGTTAATATGAAATATGCTTTGGAAGAAAAAGTAGTTTTAAGGCTGTTGTTATGCCATGGTTAACTTCATGTTATGTTATGGTTAACTTTTTGTACTTGAGATGCAATCTGTAGAAAGAAAAACCATTCAGAAAGCCATTCAGAAAGTCACTGGCCCAACCCAACATTTACAGTATTCTCTTCTCAAAGTGATCCTCCAGGCATATTGGTTGCTGTGGAAGGGTCCTTTGGGGCATGTAACCAATGGAAGGCTTTGCGTTTACAGGATCGTGATGGTTAGAATTGTCTTTCCTCACCAGCCAGGACATGGGTGAGTTGAACAGCTGGTAGAGGGTCTTATTTGATTCACATTCCATTTGAAGGATGATTGCTCCACTCTCCTATCTGCCCCATTACCCCAACCTGATCTAGAACAGGCACTGCTTTGTCCCACTGGTATTTCTCCGTGCATGGTTTCGGTGGGGTCACAGATGTCTTCTCCTTCTATTCCACTTTCTACCTCTGGAGTTGGATACAGACTCAAGTCCACCAAGCTTTGCATACACAGGAGCAGGTTGCATGCACGCACATGACTACCTGCAAAGATGGCTCCACATCCTGCGGTGGAGCAGATAGCTGATGCTCAGCTGTGGAGAAACAGCAAGGCATGTTTAGAAGCAAACTCACAAAGCGTGAAAAACACTGGACAAAGATATGCATTCCATGTAGCTGAAAACATCCAAAACAATATGGAAGGACTATTTGCTTCAGTGAGACACCACTTAAATGAAATTGCTCTCATCAATTGCTGAGTGCCACCTACCTTGAACTCCAAGAAGGTCTTGTTCCAGCGCAATTTGCTGTAGCAAATCAATACTTCCTAAGGGCCCTTCCTGTGACAAATGTGTCAGTTGTATAAAAATATATTCCTGCAGAAACAAATGGGATAAAGGTTCTATGAGCATTTGAGAAGCCTCCCCTCCCCCTGTTCTGACTTTGTCTTTTTGTCTGTACTTTCACAGATTGGCGTGGTGTGGAAGGACAGGCTAACTTCTCTGAAGAATCAAAGCTGCCCCACATGCTCACAGGAAAACCAAGAAATAACACCCCCACAAATATGTCATTACAATTCCATACATCAGATGGTTTATAAATGTCATCCACTACCAGATGAACAGCGTGTGTATAATTTGCTGGCATTATTCAGCTACAATCATACTGAGTATTTGAATGCCATCTAGTGGGCTCAGTCTGCAATGATCGACATACCTGGTTCATAAGTGCCGTTCTTCGAATCTACTAACCAAACACCTGATTGCATTTAGTGTAAGTGTTCCCATTCTCAGCAATGAAGTAGAGCATTCCACTGGATGCAACTATACTTAGATATCTTGTTAGAGAGATGGCTAACAGACTTCAACATTGAAGTGTATTTTTATTGCTTCTGCAAACAACAGGTAACTCAGGGCCCAATCCTATCCAATTTTCCAGTGCCAGTGCATCTGTGCCAATGGGACATGCACTGTATCTTGTGGTGGAGCAGCAGTCACAGAGCACTCATTACGGTATGGAAACATTTATTCCCTTACCTTTGGGCTGCATTGCGGCTGCACCGGTGCTGGAAAATTGGATAGGATTGGGCCCTCAATCAGTATACAATGGCTGTTATCTAACAACACCATATTCTCAAATGCTGGCTCAAAACTCTATGACTGGGGGTTTATCATAATAAATAAAAGTGGTATATTACGTCTGCTGCTTGCACATTTCCCTGTGCTTGCATAGAAGTCAAAAAATGGGATTGTGATAGCTGATGCTAGCAAAAGAGGATTTATTTTCACTGCGATCCAAAGCCAGCAAGACTCCATTGGCTTCAGTGACAGGCCTGGGCTCTGTTGCTGTGGGTTAAAGTGGTTTGTTGGGGGGAAATAAATGGAGAGCTGCTCCTGGAACAGCTGTATTTGTATGTCTAGCCACAGACTGAGATTCTCTGCCTTGCTACTCTTCCACTGGAATGTCATTGTCAATGTGGACTTGTGCCAGTGATTGAGCTGGTTTAGGTCCAGGTTGAGCTATAGCAGCTACTGGGGCTTACACTGGGGCAAGGAGACAAATGTCCCCTTAGCCTGAGGAAAACTCCAGCAACCAAAAATCCCCCACAGAATACCCTCTTAGCTGCACCGGTGCTGCTGCATCGGGGATTTAGGTAAGGGATTTAGGTAAGGGTGGACTGTTTGATTTCGGTTGGTTCTCTCATTCAATAATATTAAATTTGCTTAACGGTGCAATCCTAACAAACTTTTCAGCATCAAGGTAAGGGAACAATTATTCCCTTACCTTTAGGAGGCCTCCATGACTGCCACCCAACTGCACAGCTATGCCAGTGCTGGAAGGATGGTTAGGGTTTGGGCCTAAGTCTGTTTAAGGGAGGTACAACTGCTGTTTAGCAACCTATTTTTGGGCAGCCCACAGGAGTACACATTTGGTCCCGGTTGCGTATATGCAATGCTGGGCAGAAATTGCTTAACTTGTGTACATCATAGCCCAACACAGTCTTCTTTCAACACCCTGATTAAAAAAACCTCACAGTTTAAATGGCCAGGGTTTGTCACATAAGCAAGAGGTGTAACACCCCTTCCTGTGGCTGACCTCAGGAATATGATATCCCAGCCATATTCAACCCAAAGGTTTGGCTAGGCGAAATATTTGGGATGGTCACATTCCACAGTACAGCTTATACCAGCCACTAATTCTCACTAGCTTTTCTTAGGACACACTGTTTACTGACTCAACAACCATAAATTGAAGTGAGAAGTCACAGCCTCAGAATACCTCATCAGTCTGTCCCACAGTCACCTAATTAACAAGCTGACCTAAATTGGCAACTGAATTAAGTATTCCTAATGGAAACATGATAAGGAATAGAAAACCTTGGGAAACTAATAATATTAGCCTGTCCATATTCCTTTCCCCCAACACTCTTTTCGGAATTTTAGATTTTCCATGAGATGGGGGAGCATGCCTACCATTAGGACTCACCCACCAGTCACTGTTGGGACTCACCAGCAAACCAATATAAAGATGAAACTTCTCATGGGGCATTATGTGCTTGTGGGTGCTGAATAACATACTTGACGGAAGCAAGTGATTTTTCCCTCAGTCACAGGGGCTGACTGGATCTTGCTATTAAGTAGTCTGAGGAACAAGGACTAACTGAAGTTTTTGTGTTCTGTCCCTGAGCTTTTAGCCAACTCTGTACAGATTAAGACGGGCTACTTAATCTTAAAAATATGCGTTTCCATAACAAAGGACAGATCATGCATAAATTCTTCTTATTGCTGGGCAAGCCAGAGAGAGCACAGGGCCTTTGGAAATCCCCCACAAGGTGCTGTGGGCTAACATTGTTTTGTTCTTTGGAATTCTTTTTTTTTTTTCCCAGTGAAATGCAGCCCTTGACAAAATGCCATGAAAAGCAACACAATTAACCTCTTCTGATCCAAGAAGTAATTGTAATGCCTTTCTTTACTTAGATGTAATTGTAATGCCTTTACTTAGCTAGTCATGGCTAAGTAATGGAAAGGCCACAAGGATGAGGCAGTATGTGCTGAGGGCTGCTGGGGGAAGAAAAGGGTCAGAGAATGAACCTACTGATCAAAGCAAAGACACCATTTTTTTTTTAATGCATTCATCTCTCTGTCTCAATTTAAGATTTGGCCTGCTTTATATACTGTTTTCTAATGCACTCAAAACCCAGACCTTGGAACTGTGTGGTTCTGAAGTTTGCTCTAATCATATACCGTTTCTCAGTCTGGCTGGGCAGTAAGCAATAATTTATGTTGGTACATCTGGGCCACCAGAGGATACACTTTGAACCAGGCCGGTCCCCTGACTGCATGATTAACCATCTTGTGAGCTAACCCCCTGCTTAGAGAAGAAATAAAGGAGCCTGTGCTTGTGTGGCAGAGAATTTAGATGAGAGTATGGTACTCATTGCTCTATTTTCATAGTGGAAAAAGGAGGCAAAGGAGTCACAGATGAAAGGGAAGGACAGGTGAGAAAGACAGTGCAGAGGAAAGCTGGAGAAACAATAGAGTTTTTCCAAATAGAACAAAAAAAAACAACAATTTGTCTTTGCCACACACTGTCCTAGCACTGGTTGACAGGACATCAAAAATGGTGATAGAATCCAAAGACCTTCCTTAAGAAACCACGTTTTAGCCACAGGCCTGAAAAACAACAGTGTGGTGGACCAACAAACTTGAAACAGTGTTTCACAATTATTGCAGTTGAAACGTCAGGGACTCTCAACTCCGACTACATGTAATTCAGACCTTGCTGAATGGTACCCAATCAGGTGTGTAAAGAAAGATTTAGACCCACCCAGTAGAAATTACAAGAAGCAGTGGCATAGCATTTTAAAGTCTTGGTGATGTGCACGCCCCCCCACACCCATAGTCCAACTTGTGAAAAATATGTGTAGTCAGTGGCTACACTGTCACTAGGGTTCGCGTCACCTGGTGCGGGAGGCCAGCGTGTCACCCCCATGCAGTGGGCGGGGCAACACTCCAGGTGGTGGGCATGCTGATCTACCATTGCCCTGCCCTCACTGGATTTTTGGCTGTACCTTTTGAAAGAATAAAGATATTTCAACGCAGTTTGTTTCATTGCATTCTGCATAAAATTACACATTGATTGATATATAACATGACTGTATTATTTTTGCAAACTGTGATTTTAGTGATTTTGGTCACTAGTGGTGTCACCTCCCCCCAGGGTGTCTAACGCCTTATTGGAGCAGTTCTCAAACTTTTAGCACTGGGACCCACTTTTTAAGAATGACAATCTTAAAAAGGACCCATCATAAAGCAAATTAAAATAAATAATTATAAATAAAGTAAAATAAATAAATAAATAAGGGAAAGCCAGCCCTGTTCCACCAAGTGAATTTTCTCTGTAGCCTGCCTGCAATAACACCCCCCACCCTCCAAAAAAAGAATCAGTAAGATTTTCACCCCTACCCAGTACCTAGTTCAATTTAAGTTCTTATATTTCAAACATATCACTATCAGGACCAACCTGGCTTTACAAGCCTGAGAGCCCAATCCTATGCCTGTCTACTCAGAAGTCCCATTATAGTCAGTGGGACTTACTCCCAGGAAAGTGTGGATAGGATTGCAGCCTAAAACAGAAAAAAATTTCACCTTACCCGGTCAAGCCTCTGTTTCATACTTTTTAGGGGGTGTGGGCTGCCTTCTGGAACATTTGTTGAGCTCCAGTTGCATCAAATCAGGACCATTCTGGTGGCCTCACATTTCCCTTTGCCTGACCTGCCCAGCAGCCAAGGCATGTTTGCTTACTCTTGAGTAAACTCAACCATGTGGCTTAGTTTCCCTTTTCCATAGGGCTCAATACGTTCACCAGCTAGGAGGGAGGGACCTTCTTCTCGGGTGTTTTCTGGGGGCTACTTTCATTGGATCAGGACCATTCTGGTGTTGTTAGATTCCTTTCAGCCTGCCCTTTCCGACGGACTAAGGCACGTTCACCAACTCATGAGTAAATGCACAACACGGCTCGGTTTCACTTTCCATTGAGCTTCATGCATTTTTTGTTTTCTGGTTTTTTGCCAATAACTTTTGATAGAAAGGAGATAATTCACTGCTGTTTTTTGCATTGCATTCTGCTGGAAATTCCACATCCAATGGTATATAATATGATCATAGTACTCCTAACCACCGCGATTTTAGCGTGTTACCCTCCCAGTGCATGTCACCCCCCCTTGCACGTCACCCGGTGCGGCCCATACCCCCCTAGCAATGCCACAGTGTGTAGTAGATACACTAGAACCTCCAGAGTTGACCACCTCTCTGTAATGACCACCTCCTTAAGTTGACCCAATTTTCACATGGGTCAACTTCTGTATGGACAGAAACTGCATATACACTATGGGAGACCAACCTCTCTATACTGACCACCTTCGTATCTTGACCATTCCTTTTATTCCCTGACTGTGGAGTTTTCTCAACAGCCTTTAGTGAGGGACCGTATCAAACACTTTCTGGCATTTAATGATTCTGAGGAGACCCAGTGGAGGCCAGGCAGCCTAAGTAAAAAAGTGTTTGTTTTTAGCTGTTGGGGCTATGTAACATGCTACATGCTATGGGCTGCCAAGGGATGGCATTGGTCTGCCTGTCTGCTATGAAACCAAGTATTTTTTTTTTAACTTACAATTTTTTTAAGCTTATGAATTTTCACTTATGAGTTTTTTAAACACTGATTGTAGGCTGTTTATTCTCTGTCTCTTGATATAGATGATATAAATAGTAAGCATCACAAGAGGATCAATTCTCATTGATATTTGCAATAAAACTTTTTAAAAATCCAATCTAAATAATAACTTGGCCTTGCATTTGTTGTCCTAGGAGCTAAACATGATATTTAAATGACTTTTTTCCCCCATATGTTGACCACCTCCCTATGTTGGCCAATTTCCTCAATTCCCTTGGGTGGTCAACTTAAAGAGGTTCTATTGTATTTCCAAAAGGCCGAAACTGAATGTATGTAAGATATGCATGGGGTTAAAAGGAAATACATCTATTACTGTGTGGCACTGTAAATGACTCGTAGCACAAACCTGCATTCTTTGCCCTTGCATAAAAAAACCTTCAGTTAGTCAGCAAGTTAAGAAATGCTTTGTTTGTGCAATGATGCCTGAAGTATGCAAGAGTCTGATTAGAGTTGTCATTCATCTTTAAACCAGTTACTATAACACCAGACCTTTGTAGAACTCCAGCATCTACTGGAGCCACAAAAGAGTCTGCATAAATTACAGCATTAAACCAGGGAGGCAATCAAGACATTTTCTTACAAGCACAAAGGGCTCTTTGTGCTGGCATAATGTATGTTCCACTAGCACTGGCTGCTGAAAAGCAGCCGTAAAGCATGCTCTGGCAGCACCCTGTGTAGTGCACTGCTCGTGTGTTAACAGGAAGGTCAGGGCCTTTCCGCCTATCAGTGGACCGCTGGCCATGCCAGCAGGGGAGGTGTCAGGGGATGGGGGAGGGCAGAACAGGGGTGGGGAAGGATGAAACAAGGTGGTGACAGGGTGGGGGAAGGGCAGAAAGGGGATGGGAAAGTGAGATTGAGGAATTGGGCCTGAGAAGGAGGTGAGTTTGGCAGGAGCGGTGTCTGCCAAAGCCTGACCCACTTCCTGGGTCTAATTCACCTGAACGTATCAGTTTGGATTTGTACCAGCCATTGAGCTGGTGCAGGTTCAAGTAGACCCATGCTGGCTGCTGGGGTTTACCCCGGGCCTTAGCTTGAGGAGGCCTCTAGAGGCCAAAACTCCCACATGGGATACAGCTGTAACCACATTGGCCCTGCTGCATCACTGTGCGGGTAGTTTCAATTGGGCTGTTATTCAGTTCCTAAAAATTAAGATTCACAATATTTTGATAATTTGCAATGTTGTCTTCCGCTCCTCCCTCAAACCCCTATCATTTCACCTTTCAAAACTATCTGACTCTTGGGCACCTTAATACACTTGCTACACTTAATACACTAGAATTCCATTAAAGTGTTTGGAGCAAAATTTCTCATTTTGAACCATGAAATATTTTCAGTATTAACTGATTAATATGTAACTAGAAAATTCCACTAGAAAATTTTAGGAACTAGAAGGTATGTTCTTGCAAGAACAAAAGCAAACAAAACTTAACATCCACAAATACTTAAACACAGAAATAAGTTTCATGTAAAACTGTGTACAAACATCTTCCCATGCCTCCTGCCACCAAATGTTTAGATATTATTGGGGCTAGGACTTGGACTGTGACTCTCACCAAACAGTTGATTAGTTTTACCAAAGCGGTACCCCAATCATGTGTTTAATTGATGCATACGCCAATCCATTTCTTGGTGTAGACAATGATTCTTCAGGTATGCTTTTGCATATGTAAAACCTGATCTGGAGCAGAATCTAAGTCAGCCATTTTCAACCACTGTGCCATGGCACACTGGTGTGTCACGAATGGTTCCCAGGTGTGCCGTGGGAATTTGGGAAACGGTCATTTATTAGTAGGGCCATTGGGGGATGTGCATGCCCCCATAGACAGCACAGTGTGCCTTGTCAGTTGCCAAAAAACTGATGGTGTGCCTTAACTATTTTAGTGCCTTGCCAGTGTGCTGTGAGATGAAAAAGGTTGAAAATCACTGATCTAAGTGTAGAAGGCTGTATTCTGTATGTATCTTATCCTTGCTGGATTCAGTGGCGTAGCTAATGATCACGTAGCCCGGTGCCAAGCTCAAAATGATGCCCCGGAAGTGATGTCACAACTGGAAGTGACATCACGCCTGGGCTTTTTAAAAAGTGCAAATTGGGGAGAAACCTGCCTCCTCCCCCCAGCAGCTTGCCACGCACTTGCACTTGTTCTGCTGCCTCTCCCCAGCCAGTGACATAGCTAAGGCATCTATCTGCTACCTGGGGTCAAAGAGATTTGTAGCCTTCCCAAGACAAAATCAAATTTAATTAAGTAAATAAATAAAAAGTGTGGCCCTGATTGGTTTGAGACACTGTGCTGGGGTTAAGAGGGGGTGGTTACTCTCCCCCTGCTAAATATAAGAAAAGGCGACTCTTTACCCAGTTAGCAGGGGTATTATGATACATGGAAATGAGAGCTGACTCATTCTAACACCTTATTAGTTCCATGCTGCATCATAATAACAGCTCGTTGGCTCTCGGAACAATCAATCTCATAGGTCAGTTATGTTAAAGAAATCCACTTTTTGTTCCATAAAGCAGTTGTGTTTTCATTTTCTTGTTTATTGGCCATAACTTTTGATATTTCAATGAGGTTTATTTCATTACATTCTACATTAAATTACCTTTCCAATGATATATAACATGATGGTATTATTCATACACACCAAGATTTTCACAATTTTGGTCACTAGTGTCAAGTTCAGCTTGCTGCCCCCCTAAAGCTTGATGCCCAGTGCAACTGCTATCCCCTGCACCCCCTTAGCTATGCCACTGGCTGGATTAGGTTACTGTAGTTAAAGAATGAGACTTTGATCTAAGTCTACTGTGGAAGTGGCAGGAAGCAGTCCTGAGCATCTTGATAGCTGTTTTCAGATACTACAAGAGAGACCTAGGTATCCACTGATTTAAAAGCACCAAAGTCCAACTTCCTATCTTTGTGCTGTTAAATAATTACACAGTCTTGTGTCACTTAGTGAAGTTCTGACCAGAGACAGCCCACATATGATGGCTACTGCTGGTCCTTGTTCACTTCCCCCAAGCCTACAATTCAGAGGGGGAGCCATGCTCCCCTTGCCTCCGGAGGCTTTTCTGAACCTCACAGAGGTAGCACGCATTTATGTGCTGCCTCTGTAAGTCTCAGACTGGCCATTGCTGCTGAAAACATGTGACTTTCAGTTTCATGGAAACCGGAAGTCGTGTCTTTTTGCCCGAAACGGGCATTTTGAGCCTCGCAGAGGCAGCACATGAATGTATGCTGCCTCTGCAAGGCTCAGAAAAGACTGGAGACAGGGAGAGCGTGACTCCCCTTGCCTTTTGGAGGCTTCCCATAACGTCAAGCCTTATTTGGTGACGGGGTGCTGGTCCACAACCCTGTCATTAAGTGATGCACAACTAATTTCATTCCACTAGATTCCATTTTTCACCCATCTAGTGGCTGAATGCGGTATAGCATCTATACCAATGCATTCTGGGGTGACAATGGAGGAGTAGGAAATCTTGAAGTGGGTCTTTAAAGTTATTTTTCCACTGATTTGGTATCCAATGATTTTTAAAAATCCACTGGGGGTTTGGGAACAGAACTCCAATGGAACGGGGCACGACCTGTAATTTAACTCTTCTACCAGTCCGACAGCTGGGCACAAGATTTTTACACACATTAGTTCTATAATGTGGTGCTCTTGGCTGTGAATTTGCTACTTGCTTTTGTTCCACTTTTTATTTGATTTTTTTGTTCTGAACTGATATGTTTTTTATGGTTTTGTGTTTCCCTAGACCAGAGGTGTCCAAAGTTTTTGACAGGAGGGTCACATCATCTCTCTGACACTGTGTCGGGGGCTGGGGTAAAAAAGAACTAATTTACATTTAAAATTTGAATAAATTTGCATAAGTTTACATAAATGAATATATTAAAGATGAACTTATATGAATGAATGAAGGTCCTGCAATAACTCAAGGCCTATAAAAGGCCTCGCACGAAGCACGGGTGGCCTTTGCTGCTGCTGCTGCATCACAGGTGTGAAACAGCAAGCAGTGGAGGGAGCCCTTATCCCACCACTCATGCAAGAGGTCAGTCACCCTCACGCTGAGAGCAGTTGCATTGGGCCAGTGCAGGCTTGAACAAATTTACGGAGGGCCAGAGACTCATTGGAGACTGAGGACTCCCTGACGGCCGCATTGAGAGGCCTCGAGGGCCGCAAGTGGTCCCAGGGCCCGGGCTTGGGCACCCCTGCCCTAGATATTTGGAACAAACATGGAAGCATTTCCATGGGCAGGCAATGGAATTGGAGTTCTACCCAGCAGCTCACACATTCACAGGTGGCACACGAGGACAACACAGGAATTGGGATACTTACTACATCTTCTGCAGCCCTCTGCTTAGAGCATGTGGTCCTTGTCCAAGTGACAGGGGAAGCAAATATGGGGAATATTCCCCATAAGGGCCTGTGAATAAATGCTGAAGTGGATTCTAGGCATGCAAAGAATATTCAGATATGAGATCTCTCCTATGATCACCCTCCCCAAAATGCCATTATTTTTATTGTTGTGTTATTACAATAAACAGGTTTGGCTATTAAGTAATTCATAACATTTCTGTATTTTCATTTGCACCACTGGGAAGGAAATACTATGCTTTATCAATTAGGTCAAGGCAAAATATATAAATAACAGATAATTGCATACGGAATTTTCATCAATCAATATCAAATGTTTATTTACCCATTTGGCTGGATATAATCTCATTTCAATAGGTTAAAATTAATTTAAAACACTGCATTGGCATACCACAATTTAACCACACATTTATCTTAATAACCTTCCTCTTAAGTCAGCCATGCTCAAATGGCAAATACCTTCTGCGTTTGCAGAATCAATTAAATAAATGAGGCTTTGATCTATATCTTCCGGAATCCTTCCAGTTATGCTTGAGGTTTATTGTAAGGTAATATATAAATTAAATACTACAAAACATGAACACTGGCTGGTACTTGTGGAAAGAGCTTGTACAAAAGTATTCTCTTAGCCTGTAATATGTCATTGAACTGAATGCCTGCCGTTGGCAGACTTTTAGGGTTATGTTTATCGTCGCTCTTATCCCTGCATGCTAAACTAAATGTAATGAATTCATAGGCCACAATCCTACTCAGATGTTTCCCGTTTTTGCCTATGAGAGGAAAGGTTCCCAAGGATTATCAGCCCATGGAAACACAAGCTTTGGTTTGCATCCAGCACACAACCTGGCAATGAATGAACCTGAAAAGATAGACCATGAAATCAGTAATTCATTTAAAAAAAACAAAAACTGCTTTCGTCTGTTTGTAAGTTAAATACTTTTTATCAGTCTATACATTACTTTTAGTGTATTCATACTAAAGCTGAAACAAATGTTGTCCCCAGAATTCTCCTTTGTGATTTTCTTTGGGCTGAGTAGAAAGTTCTCGGATGGTAACTCTCAGCTTGATAAGGGAGTGTGTGTGTGGGGGGGGGGGAAGTTGCAGCAAGCCCATCATCCTTTTCATAGCCACCTGTTTTGTTTTAGCTGATGACTATGGTTCTTTCATTCACCAGTACCCTCAATACCCTCAGAAGCTACATTAATCCATTCTATTGTTCCAAGGGAAATTATGAGGGGGGTACGTTGCCAGCCAGCTACTGAGAGGGCAACTGTTGCCTGTGATGCCTCCTTTCCCCTAAACCTTTTAACTGCCTCCAATTTCCACCTGCAAGTGCAGCAGCAAAATAGGGGGGGGGGAGGGTTGTTTCCCTGGAATTATTATGTCAATTGTTGATATTGAACAGTTTCCATTCAACTGTGTGTTGAACATTACGCATTTCATTGAATAAACCCTTAGCCTTGTCCTAAAATCTTCATGAACATCTACTGAAGCACGTACAGGGGTTATCTGCACGTGTGAACTAGCAAGTAGGACTTTGAGTTAGAACTTCCATCACATTTTGAGAACTGGAGGTGCAAAAATAAGGTCAAGGTTGGACATTTCATCAAGTTGGGTTCCTCTCCTTGAGAAGCAATACAAGAAGATAAAGACAGGAGTTCTGATCGTTTCCCCATGTAATTTCTACAGAAAGAATCCAAGTTACTGTTCTCCGCTTGGAGGATGTTGTTAATAACATACAAAACTCTAAGTCTCTAATGTGTTTTTCATAGTTTTGTGGTAGTCTTTTTGTAATATAATCCTGGGTTAAACAGAGAAATTTTATAGGGATCCACAGAGAACCACCTTGACTATTATAGTAAAACTGTACTCTTACAAGCTGTATTTTTAAATAAAATTATTTATTTAGTATTTATGATAAAATTATCATCAGGTTAACACTTGTTTGGAATTCCAATTCCTATACTCACCATCTCGTCTTTGACTGTCATGTGCAATCATTCCTGCACTGATTTATAAATGTCAATTCCTGTGCTGTCCTAAACAGCATAATTTCTAGGTGCCCAGGGTCAATGAATTTGCAAGAGGGCAAACAGTTTGGCATGAGACACAGTATTCTCATCAAGGCAGTGTGAGGTCATAAAAATGCACTGGGCAGCATGCTGTTCCACAAAGGAGGTTATGCAGTGACAGATGGTTTGAATCCAAGGACTTAGTACACTAACTACCCAATCCTATCTTCCATCAGTGACAAAAGTGTGTGCTACATGCTGTGGTGGAGACCAGATGGTCCAGGAGAAGGTTTCTACTCTCTGGAGGCCACCTGGCTATCAATGGTCTTATCAGACCCATGCCAGCTCTTTTGCTGGAGTTAAGTCCAAGGAAGGTCAGGGGTGAGGACATTCCCATGCTGGGAAGGGGACATGCTGTTGCACACTTCTGCCACCAAGATCCTCCCCCCTCCTGTTCCCTGCCTGGCCTGATCGTCACTCGAATCCTCTCCCTGACCACCCTCACCCCCACTGTATTTGCTCTGGTGGGCATCAAAGGTCCGCTGGCAGGTACATGAAGCCTCTAAGCATTTGGGCCTGTGGCTCTGTGGCACACAGCAGCAGTGCACCGTTTGTACCACCATAATAGGATGGCAGCAGATCGTGAGACCAGCCATAGGTCTTGCATAAGATTTGACTGTAACTTGCAGATCTGCCTGTCTTTGCTTCCCCAAGCACACAGTTCTGACTTGGCTTAGTTTTTCTGTCTCACATTTGTGTAGCATAAATAAATAACGTGATGGGGAAAAGAATAAAACCAGACCTGAAAAATCACAAATATAATCTTTGCTCCCTTTTCCACAGACTTTTTTCTTCACAACTATTGTGCTCATTACAAGCAGTGTAAAGACTGTGTAAAGATACATAAATATTATATTTGTCATATAGTACCATATCATTCAAGTAAGTGCAAACAATTTCCAACTGGTGGAAAAATAAATTAACTCGAATCCTAGCAGAGGTGCATCTGTCATATAGAAAACATGATTCAAAATACTTTATATACCATAAAAACTTAATGTACACAAAAACAAATATAATGCAACATTTGTATAGAACTGTAATAAATACAAATAATTTTGCTGTAAGGATGATTTTTAAAAAAAAAATCCCATTAAAAGACAAAAATATTGGAGCCCAATTCTCAAGTCCAGTTTTTACAATACAATATAGCCATAAGGTAAGTTTTATGTGATATGTGTTTTGTGGGTATGGTCCAATTGGTCTGTCCAACATGTAATTAATTGCAAAGGAGTGCATATCTCACTCTCCACGTGGTGCTCAGTTTCACTCTGCATACTCACATGGAGGGTAGACTGCTCAAACCAGTCCTAACATGTTGCTGAACCTTTAACCGCTCAGTGACTTTCCAGGATGTGGTCATCTCAGATACAGGTGATCGCTGCTTTGCGACACTCTGACCAGCGATGGGCCACATATGCGATGCCACCTCTGGTCCTGGTACATGCCCCCCCAAGCCTCCAGAGGCAAGGGGAGCACAGCTTCCCCTCATCTTGGGAGGCTTTGTATAGCGTTAAACCTCGCTTGCCGATGGGCGTGCCGGTCCGCATGCTTGTTGCTAAGTGATGCACAACTGTATTATTATACAAAAAAATGGACAGAAAAATGTCACTGTGCAGAAAAGGCAGACAGAAGTTGCAACACGGTTATTTCAATATGCCAAAAATGATCATGAAAATTAAGCTTGGATAAAATAGAGTAGCCCAAAGCAGACAGCAAAAACTTTTTTTTTTTAAATGTGAAAAGTTAACTAAACCACAGCTTAAATTCCACTTTGGGCGCAATCCTAACCCCTTATGTCAGTGCTTTCCAGCTCTGTTTTAAGGGTAATGCAGCTCTGAGGTAAGGGAACAAACATTCCCTTACATTGAGGAGGCCTCCGTGAGTAACACCCAACTGCAGGATGCAGCACAGGTCCCATTGGCACCGCTATGCCAGTGCTGGAAAGCACTGACATAAGGGGTTAGGATTGTGCCCTTTGTCTCTTAACTCCTACAAAAATAGGGAAAAGCAACATATCTTCTCATAAAATTTCACATCTTGAAAATATTTTTTGAAAATTATCCTTCTTTAGTCTAATCCAGTAACAAATAACTGTGAACTCAAGTAATGGGGAAAAAAGTATGCCTGGTACATGTTGGTTTTGAAAACACCACATTCCATTTTTTGTTATACTGTATTTATAAATATGCTTCCTGTTTTTTCATTCCTGTCTATTGAGATGGTGGTGGTCCTCCATGCTCCTGAGGCTTTGTCAAAATAAACTACATTCCAACTATGCATCATGTACCAGCCAAATAGTTAGCTAGCTCAGGCATGGGCTACATGGAAATCATGGTAGGTTCCCTTTTCCAAAGTCAAATATTATAGAACTCACTTTGCAATTCAGCACAATCACATAATGAATTTCCTTACTGTCACCAGAGGCTTCTAAGAACATGCAGTGAACACAAAGAAACTCACGAAATGGTGATGGTCCTGAATCAAGAGGGGAATGCTTCTCAATAACACAGCAAAACTCAACAGGGACTGTCATAACAGGAAAAATGTGTAGCACAAGACTCAGTCAGGAGAAACAACTTAACATCTTCAGCTGGACAGCTTCGAAACACTTCTGCCAGCTTAACTCTAATGCTGCATTTAATCTTATCCGTCATAATTTTCCTTTGGTTCTGTACTTCATATTCTTCTGTTTATTTAAGTCTTGTCTTAACAAAAAATGAACTGCTGTACAAAACTCTTCTATTAGTCCAGTCTTTTAGAAGTTCAGATTCTGGTCTGTCCTCTGGTACCAGCCTAATTAAACATGATAGATTCAGGGTCCTGATTTGCCATCTGAGCCATATGTCTCAACACGTCCTTTTTTGTTATGATGCCCAGGAGCCTCCTGGAGATGAAGAGAAAGAAAGGACGATAAAGGTCATTGATCACAAGCCTGTCTCATCCATTTTTCAAGTTTTACTGCAGGCAGAGCTTCGCTACAAGGAACAGAACCATTTTAAAACTACTTCTTTTTGGCCTTAAAAACCAGGAAAAGGGGGATTTTAGAAGGTCATTACTAATATACAGTATGCCATGGAAACTCGTCACGCAAAAGGTAATAATAAATTTCTTCTTGTACAGTGCTTTTATTTTGTTTTTGTGCCTCTGGCAAAATGATGAAGCTGACAGACTCCCTCTAGCTGCATTCCTAGAAGCACTCAGTTACAGTAGGACTTTTGGCAGGCAAGAACACATCCCCTCAGAAACCACTGCAGGAAAAACTGGGGACGTCCAAGCCAAAGTAGACTAAGCTCAGTCTAGTACACAGCATATGGAGGCCAACAGAAGTATTTGAGAGCCTAAGGGCTCTGAATTTTAAAGGACAGATTTCTTAATGTCAAATGTATTAGCATATATTCACAGGCCCTGAACACAAAAGGATGTGATAGCTCATGAACTCTTACTTGAGAGAAAGCCCCCCCCCCCGCCCCTGAATAAGATGGGACATGTAAACATGCATAGAATTGTGCTGTGTTGGTGTACTGTGTCAGCTACAGAGACCACAATGAGAACCATGAAAATATAAGTACCACAACAGCTTGTCATCAATAACAAAACATTGAAAATGAGCTTAAAAGTACATCTCTCAAACAAGACTGAAAAGAAGGATAATGAATATGTGCTGTACTATATGAAATCATAGAAACTTTCCAAGCAAAAGCATGTGAGTAATCGATGCTAATTATAGGAGCTAGTATTGCAAATAGTGTGACATTACAGGCTACCGCCACATCCCTAAAATGGACCAAATTATCTGTTCTTAAGAAATGTACATATAAGAAATTTAGGATTGAAATTACCTGCCTCTTTCCTTGCTCTGACAAATCTCTGCACACCCCAATACACTCTGGAGGTTTGCGGGAACACCCTCCCAGAGGGCTCTGGGACTATGAAGAGTTTGGCAAAGATCACCCACCTTTTGTGGAGAGGGCTAGGATACAAACTTGACAGAACAAAGTCCTCTGATTTGGACAACAGCTTTCAAAAATCACAGTGGAACTATTATAAAAGCATTTAATAGTAGAGGCCTCTACTAGGTCTCTACTTTAACCTCTAGTAATTAACCTCCAGTGTGAGAGATCCTACAAGTGTATGAAGCAGTTTGTCCAGGGCCAGATAGTATTTACAGTTAAGAAATTCAGCCTTGTGTCTAGTCTAAAGCTATTACCCTGTAGTGTTAACCCATTGGTTTTAACCCTGTTCTCAGGAAGTCACAGAAAGTAAGTCCCTTTTCCTGTGTGACAATCCTTCAGATACTTGAAGATGGCTGTTACATCTCCCTTTAGTTTTCTCCAGGCGAAATATACAAAGCTCTTTTAACCGTTCCTCATAGACTTGGCTTTCACCAGAGGCATTCCTGGGGAGAGGAGGTCAAAGCCCTAAGTTTCTTCAGGCACTGGCATGCCCGCATAAAGCAGCCCTCCTCACTTAGCTTCCAAGCCATTCAGGAAGGCAAGAGCAAAGAGGAGAAGATACCTCCACTTTACTTTCGCAGCTGTGACTGGCTTGGAAGCTGGGAGGGGGGGATAGCTTTACACGGGAAGAAGAAACTTACTGCTTTGCCTCCCTCCAGGAACGCCTCTGGCTTTCACACTTCTCACCATCTTAGTTGCCCTCCTCTGAACCCATTCCTGAGCACAGTATTCCAAGTAAGGGTTGATTAGTGCAGAACAGAGTGGAACTTTCCAGATGCTAGGGCACTGTTAGTGCAGCTCAGCAATGCATGACTCTTTTCTTTTTTTTGGCAGCCATATTACACTGCTGGTTTGCAGTCCTCCAACACCCCTAAACCTTTTTTTACACAGACTGCTGCTAAGACAGGTTCTTCCTATTCTGTACCCCTAATCAGAAAGTATAGTTTCTATAACCTATCTTAATTCAACTGCTGTTTATGGTCTGATTTTTTTTAAAGGTAAACAATGGGAAAGTATAGAGGATGACTTCATTACAGACACAGAAGTCCTTTTCAGTACAGTGGAACTGTAAAGTATGTAAAACTATTAGATTGTAACCCCTGATTGCTTGTGCCTGTTCTGGATAAACATTCCAATTACTTGACTTTCAAATAAAATACATTCTTAAGAATTACAGCCCAGGATGGTTGTTGGGTTTTTATTTACTTATTTATTAATATTATTGTAGGGGAAGACTTACGGGTTATTCAGTGGTTTGTATTAGCATACAGAGTCTGGCAGCTGAAAGTAAAGTTCAGATCCTGATAGTTTTAGGTTGAGGATCTGATTAATTCTTCCAAAGTTAAGAGAGCCTCCATACTATCAGAAAAGTCTATGTTATTAGAGTTAGAATCATTTTTTTTTTTACAATGTCTTTCCAGTTCAACTGTGAAATGAGTGCCCAAAGCAACCAAGCTTGAAAGTGTTCTCTATAAACTCGAAAATCACTGGTTCCACCAATGAAGCTTGATCTGCTTTATGGCTTCAGACTGTTTAGAATCCAATTTGAACTTCTGAGGAACATATTCTACATTCCTCACAAGGTCACGGCTTCACTTGAGTTAACTTCTTTTATTTTTAATTCCTCACCTTCTTGAGGATCCCAAGTCATTTGCACTTTTTTGTTCATGGAAAAATACATCTCAGTTGATTAGTTCATGTGTAATTCACTTTAGGATTTTCATAAACACTTCAGGCTCATTTAAAACTAGCTAGAAGCTCAAAACATTTGCTAACATGGCATTCTGCTGGCAATTGTCCCCAGCAGTAAAATGTCAGCTTCTTCACTAGTTTAAAAATAGTGCATACTTGGCAATTGCTGTAACTGTGTTTTGACAGTTTAATTAAATGCATTATGAATGTTGCTCTTATCAGAAAAAGGAGGTACGTGTTTATGAACCTAAAGGAAAAATTATTTTCAAAGGCATGAGTAAAAGACATCTTCACCTAATTTATGCATTACCAGTCTTTGCCTTCTTTACCTGAGAAAATGGTGATGCTAGGTAACCTATGACAATCTGACTTATTTTAGTATGATCAGCTCAATTGCCAAGGACAATTAGCTTACTCCTACTATACCAGTATCCTTGTTACAGGCTCTTTATCCTGCCCATATGCCCATAGGTGATAATGGAAGGACATTATTGAAATTTATAAAATTATGCATGGAATGGGGAGAGTGGATAGGAAGTTGCTTTCTCCCTCTCTCACAATACTAGAACCAGCGGTCACTGAATGATACCGATTGTGGGGGGATTTAGGGAAGGCAAAAGGAGAAAACTCTTTACACACTGAATAATTCTTTGCCACAAGATGACCATTAGCTTGCTTGCTTATTTATTGACATTTTAATCTCGCCTTTCTCCCTAAGGGGGCCCAGAGCTGTTTACAAAAAAAAAATGGTGCAAGTACAAAAAACACAAAATCACAATTGAAAGGAAATTACAAAATAAGCAAAACTCCCTAAACAAAGTTTAGATGGCTTTAAAAGGGGATTGGACAAATAAATGGCTGATAGGCCTATCAATAATTTCTCTTCACCATGGCTATATGCTACATCAGTGATTTTCAACCATTTTCATCCCATAGCACAGTGACAAGACGCTAGACACTCAGTTCTTTTTTACAATTGTATGGCACATCACTCTACTGGTGGGGGGCTCACATCCTCCAATGGCTCTACTAATAAATAACCCTCCCCCAAACTCACATGGCACGCTTGTGGACCATTTGCAGCACACCAATGTGCTGCCTCACACTGGTTGAAAACAGCTGTGCTATATCTAGGTTCAGCAGAAATATGCCTCTGAGTACCAGCTTCAGGGGAGCAATGGTGGGAGGTATGCCTTGTTGATCTGCTTGTGGATTTCCCAGAAGCAGAAGGTGAGCCACTATGGGAATCAAGATGCTGAATTAGATGGGGTCTTGGCCTGACTCAGGCATGACTACTCTTATATATATGCACTTACCCACTGCGCGTGACAAGACACTGTCGGAGTCCTAGTTTTCGGAAGATGTCTACCACTGTTTCCATTGGTGTGTGGTCTGTGACAGTAAAGGGGCTCAGATTGAGAATGCGTCGGAGCTTCAGTGGGTGAGGACTATTTGCAGGGAGTTCTGGAGGCTCTTCAGTGAAATACACAATGGAATTGCTGACTACCCCATCCTGGCGCTGCCTTGCATTTTCTGTGTGACAAAGCGATAAGGTAAAACATACACAAAGAAATGTTACTACAGAGATTATGACACACCTCTGCTAATAAATAAAAAATATATATTTCTGTTGCTCATTAAAATTACTGCAGATTGTACAAAAGTCACAATCTAACAACACCTTTATTACAACGGTTATTTGTATTTCTAGATTGTGGTCTTTTGATTTTTTGCTAATGGACTAGCACAGCTACGTATGATAAGATTGTACAAAGTATCAGAATTTTGTCCTTTGATACAAGTCATTTATTGTTTGCAGGAATTGTGGTCTGGAGTTGCAAAACCACAAGGAAAGTGATATATGCATACTCATAACTTGTCCTGCACAGCATTTAAAGATGACTTGTATGTATCATTACAGATTAGTTGTCGTAGACAGAATGCGTGTATCACCCAATACATACATCTCACTCTTCAACGGATCAGTTTACATACTGTGATTGATTCTGAGTAATCAAATGGTATAAAATAGCTGTATGAAAAAGGAGACTTTCCTACATCTTCAGTTGAAACCGACCCTGGGTCAACCCAATATAGTGCCTCATATATCTGATTTCTCAAAGTAAGACTTTTAATAAACATTGGAAAAGTTGGCAATCAGGTAAACAGAGATATTTAATTCATTCCAGAGGTCTGAAAAGTGAAAGGCTTTGTGCATTCTTTGCAAGATGAATCTGTATGTCATGAAATCATGAATGCATGACAACAGGCATCTGAAACAGGATACACAGGAGAAGCAAAGGATGAAGCCAAAAGTCAGCTATCAGAAACCACTCTGCCGTCCGTGGAGAAGATATAAGCTCTTTATGCTAAAATAAGCTCCCATTTTATATAATGACCAAAGGAGGGGCCTTGGTAAATAGAGCTTGTTTGCCTTCTGAATAGCCCTCTTGATCAAGTTGTCTACTAAAACTTTTAACTAGCCTGACTATTATTACGGACTGTTTCAGTCTAAAAAGTGCACATAGCAATCCTCTGAACAATTATTGCTGAAGGGTGAACTGAAAGACGCTGTTGACCTTTATCCTCTACTTCCTTTTTCTTCTGCTTCTAGTATATGTGCTGAAAGCTCAAGAATGCTGACAATCTAAAAATATCCTGTGTTCAAAAACAAATCCTACCTAATGCAAACCATTTTTCTTCTTGATTTAGTGGGCTTGGTACTGATCTTGAGAGGAGTCAAGTCTTAACATGTATTTTGAAAGCATTCCCCACAACCACCGAGCAGGAGTTTTTCTTTAACTTTTAATATCCAAAAAATAATGACTTCTAACACATTTCAGTGGTATTATTTCTGTTAAAATGCCTCTCCATATTCATGGAGTTAAAATGGTAAACTCCAAAATTACAATCAGTCTTCTATCGGTCTCTAAGCCCACATATTACTAAAAATATACTGTAAATTACAGGAACAATATCTCCTGTTGTTCTGCCTTGTGATAAATATGCCCCATTTTACATTTGCAAAGTGCTTGTACTCATTTATGCCACATTTTTCTATGCATATCTTTGCCAGAGTTCATATTAATGTAGTTGAAAACTGTCCAGTTCCAAACAGGGTAAGAGATAAAAATAGGGTGGAGGGAAAGTACCATTAATAAAACAAGGGTGCACATTTCCATTTCAGACAATGCATTTCTATCATGTATTGCAACATTGGTCTTTCTACAAGCAATCACACAAGGAAAACCATGCCGTGCTATTATTCTTCACTCATAAGAACATAAGAAGAGCCCAGCTAGATGAGGCCAAAGACCCATCTAGTCCAGCTTCCTGTATCTCACAGTGGCCAACCAAATGCCTCAGGGAGCACACAAGACAACAAGAGACCTGCATGCCCTCCCTTGCATTGGCATTCTCACATAGCCCATTTCTAAAATCAGGAGGTTGCACATACACATCATGGCTTGCAACCCATAATGGATTTTTCCTCCAGAAACTTGTCTAATTCCCTTTTAAAGGCATCTAGGCCAGATGCCATCACCACATGCTGTGGGAAGGAGTTCCACAGACCAACTATACGCTGAGTAAAGAAATATTTTCTTTTGTTTGTCCTAACTCTCCCAACACCCAATTCTAGTGGATGTCCCCTGGTTCTGGTGTTGTCTCAATCATGTCCCCGCTCAGGCACCTCTTTTCTGGACTGAAGAAGCCCAAACGCTGTAGCCTTTCCTCATAAGGAAGGTGCCCCAGTCTTCATTTTAGTCGCTCTCTTTTGCACCTTTTCCATTTCCACTATGTCTTTTTTGAGATGTGACGACCAGAACTGGACACAAAACTCCAGGTGTGGCCTTACCATCAATTTGCACAACAGCATTATAATATTAGCTGTTTTGTTCTCAATATCTTTTCTAATGATCCCAAGCATAGAATTGGCTTTCTATACCGCCGTTGCACATTGGGTTGACACTTCCATTGAGCTGTCCACCACCACCCCAAGATCCCTCTCCTGATCCGTCACAGACAGTTCAGAACCCATTAGCCTATATGTGAAGTGAAGTTTTGATTTTTTGCCCCAATGTGCAGGACTTTACACTTACTGACATTGAAACGCATCTGCCATTTTGCTGCCCATTCTGCCAGTTTGGAGAGATCCTTCTGGAGCTCCTCACAATCACTTCTGGTCTTCACCACTCGGAAAAGCTTGGTGTCCTCTGCAAACTTAGCCACCTCACTGCTCAACCCTGTCTCCAGGTCATTTATGAAGAGGTTGAAGAGCACCGGTCCCAGGACAGATCCTTGGGGCACACCGCTTTTCACCTCTCTCCATTGTGAAAATTGCCCATTGACACCCACTCTCTGTTTCCTGGTTTTCAACCAGTTCCCAATCCATGAGAGGACCTGCCCTCTAATACCCTGACTGTGGAGTTTTCTCAGCAGCCTTTGGTAAGGGACCATGTCAGATGCCTTCTGAAAGTCCAGATAGATAATATCCACAGTTTCTCCCGCATTCACATGCCTGTTGATGTTGATGTCAAAGAATTCTAAAAGGTTTGTGAGGCAAGATTTACCCTTACAGAAGCCATGCTGATTCTCTCTCAGCAAGGCTTGTTCGTCTATGTGTCTTGAGATTCTATCTTTGATGAGGTATTCTACCATCTTACCTGGAACAGATGTTAGGCTAACTGGCCTATAGTTTCCTGGGTCCCCTCTCCTTCCCTTTTTAATGATCAGTGTGACATTTGCTATCCTCCAATCCTCTGGCACTATGGCCGTAATATGTTGCATATTTTGCATATTTTAGTCAAGAGATCAGCAACTTCATTCTTCAATTCCTTAATAACTCTTGTGTGGATGCTATCAGGGCCCGGTGACTTATTGATCTTTAATTTGTCAATGAGGTCTGAAACATCTTCTCTTTTAATCTCTATCTGACTTAATTCCTCAGTCACGAGGGGCTGTTCAGGCAGCGGTATCTGCCCGAGGTCTTCTGTTGTGAAGACAGATGCAAAGAACTCATTTCATTTCTCTGCCATCTCCAAGTCTCCTTTTATCTCCCCTTCCCCTCCCTCACCATCCAGAGGGCCAACCGCTTCTCTGACGGGTTTCCTGCTTCTAACATATTTGAATACATATTTTATTATTCCCTTTAATGTTGCTGGCCATGTGTTCCTCTTAGGGAGCAATCCTAACTGGCACTTATGCCAGCATAGGAGCTCCGGGAGGGTCGCAAACATGCCATAAAGCATGTTCGCACCTCCATGGGAGGAAGCTGTGTTAGCGCATCTAGATGCACCAATGCATGGAGGCTGGCAGAAGCCTCCATGGCAGCTTCCTCCCCGCCGCTTGCGCTGACACAAGTGGTGAAGGAAGGCGTGGGGGGCGGGGAGGAGGTGAGAGAGGGGCGTTTCTGGGTGGCGGAGGGCGGGTGATGGACGGCCCCAGGGGGCACACAGGGAGCTGGGGGCAGGACTGGGACCCGGTGCTTATGCTGGATCCCAACTCCTGTCCCTGGGGAGAATGGAGCGGCTTCAAGTCGCTCCACTCTCCTTGGATTTGCGCCACCTCCAGAGGTGGCGGAGGTCTGAGGAGACCCATTGGAACCAGCAACCCTTACCCAGGGGTAAGGGGAAGAGTTTCCTCTTGCCTATGGCTGAGCCGCTGCTGGCCAGTAACCCGCATTGGATGTAGCGCAAGCCTCCTGGCTTGTCTGCTTCAGTGCAGGTTTGGACTGCGCCCATAGTCTCTCTTGGCCTCTCATGTCACCTTCTTACATTCCTTTTGCCACAGTTTATGTTCCTTTTTATTCTCCTCATTAGGGCTAGACTTCTGTTTACGGAAGGAAGCTTCCTTGCCCTTTACGGCCTCTTAGCCATGCGGGCACCCTCCTGGACTTAGTCAAGCCCTTCTTCCTTTGCGCTATACACTTCTCCTGGGCTTCTATTACTGCTGTTTTAAGCAGCCTCCATGCACTCTGGAGAGATTGGACTCTTTTTACCTTCCCTTTTAACCCTCTTCTAACCAGCCTCCTCATTTGAGGGAAGTCTGATCGTTGGAAGTCAAGCGTTTTAGTGACAGATTTGTCTGGTACTCTTTCCTGTAAATGCATGTCAAAACAGATTGCAGCATGATCACTGTTCCCAATGGCTCAGTTACATTTACATCTCTAACCAGGTCCTGAGTACCACACAATATTAAATCCAGAGTCATCTGTCCTCTGGTGGGCTCCATGACTAGCTGTTCTAAGGCTCGGTTATTTAGCATGTCAAGGAATCCAGTCTCTCTTTCGTGACCAGAACACAAATTGACCAAGTCTATATGAGGATAACTGAAGTCCCCCATGATTACAACCCTGTCCCTCCTTGTCACCTCCCTGATCTGTTTCCTCATTTCAATGTCCCCTTCCAGTTTCTGGTCTGGAGGACGATAGTACGCCCCCAGTATTACATCGCTGCACAAGCCTGGTAATTTAACCCACAGAGATTCTATGGTGGAGTCGAACCTGCCTTTAATCTTTACTTTGCTGGATTCTATCCCTTCCTTAACATAAATGGCCACCCTACCTCCAACACACCCCTCCCTGTCCCTCCTGTAGAGTTTACAGCCCGGGATTGCGGTATCCCACTGATTCTCCGCATTCCACCAGGTTTCCGTTATGCCCACTATATCAAAGTTTTCTCTCATAAGAACATAAGAACAGCCCCACTGGATCAGGCCATAGGCCCATCTAGTCCAGCTTCCTGTATCTCACAGCAACCCACCAAATGCCCCAGGGAGCGCACCAGTTAACAAGAGACTTGCATCCTGGTGCCCTCCCTTGCATCTGGCATGCTGACATAGCCCATCTCTAAAATCAGGAGGTTGCACATACACATCATGGCTTGTAACCCATAATGGATTTTTCCTCCAGAAACTTGTCCGATCCCCTTTTAAAGGCACCCAGGCCAGATGCCGTCATCACATCCTGCGGCAAGGAGTTCCACAGACCGACCACATGCTGAGTAAAGAAATATTTTCTTTTGTCTGTCCTAACCCACCCAACACTCAATTTTAGTGGATGTTCCCTGGTTCTGGTGTTATGTGAGAGTGTAAAGAGCATCTCTCGATCCACTTTATCCTTCCCATGCATAATTTTGTATGTCTCAATCATGTCCCCCCTCAGGCATCTCTTTTCTAGGCTGAAGAGGCCCAAACGCTGTAGCCTTTCCTCACAAGGAAGGTGCCCCAGCCCAGTAATCATCATAGTCGCTCTCTTTTGCACCTTTTCCATTTCCACTATATCCTTTTTGAGATGTGGCTACCCGAACTGGACACAATACTCCAGGTTTGGCCTTACCATCGATTTGTACATCGGCATTATAATATTAGCCGTTTTGTTCTCAATACCTTTTCTAATGATCCCAAGCATAGAATTGGCCTCTTGTCATCAAACATTCCAGTTCTCCCATCTTTGCTCGAAGACTTTGGGCATTTGCATAAAAACACTTGTATATGAAGTCCCCCAAGATGGGCTGCTTATTCTCTCCTTTATCCTTGCAGTCTCTCATTTTGCTGGATGGGCTATCACATCCCATCATGTTTCCGCTCCCAATTCTACTCTGTCCCTGCCTTGTTCTCTAACCTCCTCATCCTCATTCTATAGGGATGAGAAATCCTGAACCGGATGCCCCTTGGCTCCTGTCGGCTTTCCCCCAGGGATCAGTTTAAAAGTTGCTCTGCCACATTTTTAATATTGTGCGCCAGCAGTCTGGTTCCATTCTGGTTCAAGTGGAGCCCATCCTTCTTGTACAGACCCTGCTTGTCCCAAAACATTCCCCAGTGCCTAACGAAATCTAAACACCTCCTCCCTACACCACCATCTCATCCACGTATTGAGACCCCTGATCTCTGCCTGCCTAGCTGGCCCTGCACGTGAAACAGGTAAAAGGCAGATCTTCAAAGGGACATGGATTTGAAATGACATATCAGCTTGGGTATTTTTTTTAAACACTTACCTGCCTATTCTTTCATCCTTTTCACAATACCCACAACAATCTTTCCATTAGTAATTATGTGTACATGTGTACATAATACAGAACTGTCACTCACTTATTGCAAGAATCAACTCTCTTCTCTGTGCAAACCCAATAAGACGTTCAGAGTCCTTGGAGACCACCACTGGAAAGCCATTGTAATCAGTCTCCTTGATTAGTGTCTCCACATCTTCAACAGTCATGCTGTCTTGGGTGAGGACAGAGAGAGAGGGCTCTCCCCGCCTAGGCCTCATGACATCAGTGGCCAGTGTTCTGTGGGTAAACTCATCCTTCACATCCAAAAATGGATATCCATTCAAATGGATGTGTGCCTCATAAATCCCTTCTTTCCCAAAAGCATCAGCTACCCATTTGCTGGTTACTGCTGCAGCCATCAAAGGGACAATGTACTCAAGTCCTCCTGTGAGCTCAAACATGATCACGACAAGAGAAACTGTCATTCTAGTGACTCCACCTGGAGGGAGAGAAAGAGAGAGAGTGTTCAGGCTTCCAATTAGTTGTGTGGCAGCATACCACTCATCTTAGGTATACCCCTGGGTTTTCTGCAAGTTTGGAATTGGTACATCTTGTTCAGTTCAGTGCCAGCTATCCTACTTTATAACAGGGGTGCACAAATCCCGGCCCTGGGGCCATTTGCGGTCCTCAAGGACTCCCAATCTGGCCCGCTGAGAGCCCAGTCTCCAGCCCCCAGTCTCCAATGAGCTCTGGCCCTCCAGAGACTTGTTGGAGCCTGCGCTGGCCCAATGCAGCTGCTCTCAGCATGATGGCCAACTGTTCGATCTCTCGTGTGAACTGTGGGACGAGGGCTCTCTCCACTTCTTGTTGTTTCATGTCTGTGATGCAGCAGTGGCAGCAAAGGAAAGGCCAGCTTTGCTCTGTGCAAGGCCTTTTATAGGCCATGAGTTATTGCAAGACCTTCATTCATTCATATAAGTTCCATCTTTAATGTATTCATTTATGTAAATTTATTCAAATTTGAAATTTAAATTAACTCTTTTTTCCCCGGCCCCCAACACAGTGTCAGAGAGATGATGTGGCCCTTCTGCCAAAAAGTTTGGACACCCCTGCTTTATAATATCAAGCATGACTGCAGATCAATATGGAGTACAAATATGCCATGTGGACAGGAAGGACCTCGTGCATGGAATTAATGGATTAAGGTCCCATTCTTGCCCCATGTTGCCATATTGTAAGTTCTTTAAGCCATTTCTGCCCAACATTGCATATACACAACAGGGATCAAATGTGTACATCTGTGTGCTGGGCAGAATTGAGTTAACCCTGAAAAGCTTACAGTGTGACGCTGGGTAAGAGCAAATGAAAGAGATCACAATGGCTAGACTGTCAAGCTATGGGCCAAATGTACAGTTAGCTTCTAAAAATGATAACATCTCATGTTATTCAACTTCTCAGTAGAAATTTAGAGTATCAAGTACCTTTGAAAGAGCTATAGGATACCTCTCTGTAGAATTTCCCAACACTATTGTTTAACGTAAGTTCAATCTAACATTACCAACTTTTTAGCACAATCCTATACATGACCACTCAGAAGTAAACCCCACTGAGTTTAATGGGGCTCACTTCTACGTAAGTATGCATATATATATATATATATATATATATATATATATATATATATATATATATATATATATATATATATATATGGTATTGGTATTGGCAACCTTCAGTCTCGAAAGACTATGGTATCGCGCTCTGAAAGGTGGTTCTGACACAGCGTCTAGTGTGGCTGAAAAGGCCAATCCGGGAGTGACAATCCCTTCCACACCGGGAGCAAGTGCAGTCTGTCCCTGGTCTGTCTCCCTGGCAATGGGCCTTCCTTCTTTGCCTCTTAGCCTCAGACTGTTGGCAAAGTGTCTCTTCAAACTGGGAAATATATATATATATATATATATATATATATATATGCAATATATATATATGCAATATATATATATATTTTGACCACAACCGGGCATAAAGGTACGATACGTATTTCCATCTACAACCTTGTTTTAACCAGTACCATTTGAGTGTATATAATAGTATAGTGAAATGAGATATATGCACCTTATAAAATTGACATGGTGAGGCAGAAGCAGCCTAGCAAGCTGAGGCACTTGCTTTAGGTAGCAGGCTGGAAGAGGTAGCAAACTGACCTGCACCTGCCCAGCCAGTGCATCCTTACTGCTCTCTTAGAAAGCAAAAAGATGAAGAAAGGATATGTCTTACCTCTTCCTCCAGGGCCACTTCTTCTAAACGGCTGGGAGTAGAGAGCTCCCAGGATTCTCCCTGCCACCAGTTTAAAAGAAGCAGCACTGGAAGAAGATAAAGATGGAGGGTGCTGACTGGTATAGAGGTGAGTCAGTGGATGTTGGTTGGCTGCTGCTTGCACTAGCTCCGACATACAAGCTCACACAAGTGTGTGCACTGGCAGGGATGGGCGACAGAATTTGGCACTGTCTTCGGAATCGGAATGTCTTAGGATGCCCATGTGGTCTGATCTGTTAATTACAGCTTGGCCATGCAAAATTGTTATTCTAGTGCTCCTTTCTGTATTGTGAGTTGCTTTTAGGAAAGTACTATTTGTGCCTTGAATGGAATAGTTAACAGGACTGATGCATCTATGAACTGGAACTGATAATAGGAAGGGTATTTTTTAAAAAATTAAGAAGGTTGACTTTTGAAGTATTCTGAAATAATCATTAAAAGTATCAAAAAATCAGAGATCCACCTGTTTTATGTTTGGTTATGTTTGACAAACCACCTGTGACATGATGATAATTCCATTTAGCACAGTGGCTCCCAACCTTTAGAAGATCATGGACCACTGAGACAAAAACTGGAATTGTCATGGACCACTCATGGCTGTGGAGAGTCTGGTCTCCATCCTCTCTGGTGGTCTGTCTACCAAATGCTCCTCCATGGACTGTCAGAGAGGATGGAGAATGGCCTGCCCACAGCGACAGCTGACACTTCAATGGTTGTGGCTGTGGGCAGTCCATTCTCTTCCCCTCTTTGGTGGTCCATGGGAGATTGCTTGCAAGGCGAGACACTGGAAGTGACCAAAGGTGATTTTTTCCCCCCTGAGACCTTGCAGACCTCTTCTCAGAGTCTCACGGACCACCTGTGGTCCCCGGGAAGACCAAAGGTTGGGCACCAGTAATTTAGCAGATGATACCACTTCCTAAAGTGAGAATCTATACTGTAATTAGTAACTATATTGAGAAATGATTCTCAAATTTTCAAAACTAGGAACGTACCTAAATATCACATCACATACAAAAAGAGCTGAAAATCACATACTGTACCTAAGCAAGCTGCAGCTCCTACCATGGCGTACAGTCCTGGGGTAACACAGTCAGCTCCTGGTCTACACCAGTTCCTGAAGATGATCCAATCATGGTGATGGTAGGCCATCTGCTCCACTCCAATTCCAACTATTCTACCAGCTATAGCTCCTACAGCCATACTGGGTATAAAGAGACCTGAAGGGATCTCAATAACAGAAACAAGTGAAAAGTTAGGTTGTCAAATAACGGGGTTGGCTATGCTGATGAAGGTGATTTCAATCATTACATATTCAACAACTGAGAATGAAATGAGAATTTGAAACAACTGACACTGTTTTCAGGTTTAGCTATAATGGATCCTGGTATCTTATGACAGATGTATTGCTCTCTTTTAATCTTGGGAAGGTTTGTTTCCACCACAAGGCAGAGCTCAATCACCTATCTCCTTGGCTGTACACTCAGAACAATGTAGAAGCTTAGCAAGCAGCTGTTTGTCCTATGCCCCCTCTCTCAGGGCCACTTTCTACAGAGATAATGTCCAAGTAAGCAGGAAGCAAAAAGTGTGGCTTTGCATCTTCAAACACAGAAGCAATTGATTTCCAAATTGTTACATCTATATATCTATAATAATAGATATCTATCTATAAATCTATAATAATGTAGAATTATAACCAACATAGGTGTTACAATGTCATAAAATGTGCAAGAAATACAATGAAACCATGTTGAATTAGTGCCAGGAAGACCAAGGTTCAAATCAATGGTGGACTTACCCTGTTCCGCTCCTGGGACAAAGGTTCATGATGCTACCCCCCTCTGCAATGCCATCCCCTCACCTCCAAAGTGCGACAGAGCCTCGCACAACTGTAAGACCGGCTGGGGAAGCGTTCTGAGACTTCCCTGCAGTCTTAAACTATACTTCTGGAAAATTGGAAGTACAGTTTCCAACTGCGTCAGGGGCCTCAATGAGGCTTCCTGCATGGTCCTAGCATCTCACTGACTTGGTGCCTGGGGTATTTGCCCAGCACAAGGACCGCTGCTGGTTCAAATCCCCACTTAGTGAAAAAGCTTATTAGATTGCCATGAACTCTTCACCTAAACTATCCCACAAGGCTTCTGTGAAGATAAAGCTGGAAGACAACCATCTACATCATCCTGTCAGAAAAATGGAACAATAAAAATGCTAGATTAAAAACTGGTCAGGGAGGAGCAGCACCACTATAGGGAGGGAACCAAACAATTTTGGAAGATGCAAGAGTATTTTAATTAAAATAGACAACAGTCCCAATGCATTTCAAGATATACATGTAAAAACAGAATCAATATTAAACTTCTCCAAAACATAAAGGGCTGGAACAGCTCACAACACATTGGGATGATCATCTGTCTTTATTTAAATATTTCTACACTTCAGAAAGCTTTTTATTTACTTAATTTTAAAAAATGCAAAATAGCAAAACTAGAATTCTGTCGCTCTCACATGATGCAGTCATGCCACAATTATCTTGAAGTATGAAGCTTGCTGTTTATTAATATTCCTTGCTGTTTTTCAATATTCAGTATATACTTGATCCATCCAATTTTAAACGTAGTTCGATATAGTGTTAAGATTTTCATAGCCTAATTTCCAAACGTCTGGATTTATTTATGAGCTTACTCAAGTTTATTTCCAGTTTACTTGCTTAGACTTCAATTTTTCTATGTTTTTTTAAACCCAAAATATGTGTGCTTTTTTTCTTGTGAGAAGCTGATGACAATGAATGTATTATGGTAAAGGAGAGTATAATATCATCAGTTTAAAACATCTTTAAAAAAAATTGAGCCCCTGTCATTTGAAATTCTTTACAGCTTTAATACTGTCCTTGCCTATATAATTTAGATTGGATTTGAATTACATGTCAAATGCAGAATAAAAATGTTAACAAGAAGCGTGACTTCTCATGGGTGAAATCAGGCAGTTAATTCATGCATCCTAACTTGTCAAGAGTTTTGTGAATTACTACCTTGCTTGCCTGCAGTTCAATCAAGTCATTCGTCACTAAAGCAATAGTAGGAAGGAGAAATGAAAACATCAGTCACTCCCTCCAACTTGGTGAGGTGTACATTGCATATTAGAGCTATTTCTCAGGGAGAAAGGTAAAAGATGTATAGGTTTGGGTAAATTTATTTAGCATCCAACTTTAACTCTCAGTATCATCCCACCTTTTTAAAGTCAAAAGATGAAGTTAAGTTCTATATTGCCAAGTATATGAAAAATGGAAGGCACATCACAGGAGACAGGGATAATTGCAAATATAGGCTCAAAGATTCAAACATCACCTAGCTCAACTTCTTATAGTACATGCAAACCACTCTTTAACTTCTCCTCAAGTGAATATAGCTAAAATAGCCCACACTATACCATGACAAATTCTAGAAAGATTGTGTCAAGGTGGGTTCACATGTATAGGTAGCAATATGGGAATTGCTGGTCCATGGAGTCTTCCTGTGACTCCCCAAGAGTTAAAGAACCATGTGGTGTGGCACAATACTGTGGAAAGAGTAATTCCCCCTGTGGCTTCTGACATTCTTTGGTTCTTCTTACATTGTTGGTGTCATATAAAGAAATTGGTGTGGAAGTGGTTTCTCCTAGAGCGTTATTAGCAAGTATGATCATCATTGAGGTTTATCAAACTCAAGGAAGTGAGGGGAGAAGTGAAATTTGAGTCTTTTTTTCTGTTCACTTTTTTAGTGTATGCCCTGCATAATAATAAGCAAATGAAAATAATAAAAAGCAAACCATTTCACAGGTATTATCTTGATGTGGTTCTTACAATAATCACAAAAAGTAAGTATCATTATCCCCGTATGCAGCTGGGGAGCTGAGGCTGAGAAGGAGTGACTTGCCTAAGACCATCTAGTAAGTTTATGGCAGAGATGAGGTACGAATGGGAGATGTCAGATCCAATTGTCCACCACATATTATTTTTGAGCATGAAGACAGAATCTGGGCTGAGGGCTCTTGTAATTTTACTGTGGGTTTAAGATTAGTAGACCTCACCAAAGACTAAGAAAGGTAACAATCCTAAGTAAAGGAACTTCCACATCCCATAAATGGGTAGCACACCAGGGGTCACTGCTGTTCATGTGCTCTTCAAGAAACTCCTGCACTTGCTCTCTAACTTATCCAAGAGGAAATTTTTGTTTGTAGGCAAGCTATCACCACACACACAAACCTCATCTGTACTATGATGAAACATCTCAAGAAGCTGTTAGCAACTACTGGAGACCTCATGCGTTTTCAACACGGCTTAGACATTCAGAGTGGCCCTGTCCATTGCCATATTCTGCTAAGACATTTCTATTTTGGACATTATCCAAAACAAAATTAAAACACTTCCAGCACATAGTTTTGCTAATAGCATGACAAGTTGATTAGGTTGCCATTAAATACTGATCAGTTACTGTAAACTCCACTTCCTGTCAGCAGCCCATAAATTCTCATTTCAAGTAAGAGATTTCAGAAAGGTTTATGAAAGTTTAGATGAGAAGAGAACTCTTGCCAGACTCCTGCCACTTCAAAAATTCCATCAACACAATGCATGGGGCAGCACATAACTGCTAATGTGATGCTCAGTACTTCGGGGATGGGCCTATAAATCCAGAGTATATCTCCTTACTTCAGTCAAAACATACACAAAAAGACTAAGGAGATCTTTCCCCCTTACGGCTTCCATAGGAAAGCCCATTTTACACTAAATATCCTAGATCAGGGGTGCTCAATAGGTGGATCGCGATCTATCGGTAGATCACGAGGCAAAATGAGTAGATCACGGAGTGCCGACCCCCCCCTTCAGGTGCCTCTGGGAGGAAACGCCGGGAGTAAGGCCCATTGTACTCAATGGGGCTTACTCCCAGGTAAGTGTGGCTAGGATTGCAGCCTCACAGCCTAATCCTAGGCATGTCTACTCAGGAGTAAGTCCTGTTATACTCAGTGGGGCTCAAGGTACACCAACATACATTGTACACATAAATGTTATATGTTATGATGGCGCGAACATTGTAAAAAAAACTCTGGTAGATCTCCGGGCCTTGCTGGAGTAGTAGCTCTCGAGCCAAAAAAGTGTGAGCACCCCTGTCTTAGATTTATATCAAATTGACTTTAAGTACCCAGAATACAGTGGCCTCTAAGCACTAGAATGCATGTTCGATAGAATACAGGGGGGCTCTATATCCATGGATCCCGTATCCGCACATTCAGTTAACCAGGATCAGTTCCGCGCCACCCAGCACACCACCTCCGGAAGCAAGGGGAGCTTCTCCAGGCCTCCTAATGCCTTATAAGGCATTGAAAACATCACTTCTGGTTTCTCCGTGAAACTGGAAGTCATGTGTTTTGAGCTCCAGAGCTCAGTCTGAGTCCAGCAGAGGCTGTGGACAGAGGGGAGGGGAGCTGTGGGGATGGAATTTACCTGTATCTGCAGTTTTGGCTATCCGTGGGGATTCTGGAATGGAACTCCAATGGATAAAGGGGGTACACGTGTATTGTTATTTTCAGTTTTATTTTAAATATCTTGAGCACTAGATGGGGAGCTGATTACAAGTGCCTCAAATAACTCATTATATAAATACACAAATATATATACACAAATATATATATACACAAATGAATAAAACTGAAGACAAAAAGATGAATCCAGCACCTGTACTCAAGAAAAAATTTTTTTTTAAATAAAGAGTAGTTCATTAGAAAAATTACAGCATTCTTTGTTCCCAAATGCATTTCAAGGACAACTCTTCGTCATAGAAGGTAATCAAATCAAGGTAGTTTGAATCAATTCACTCAATATGCAGTTAAAACGATGACTGAGAATAGCCAGCAGACTATTTACTACAAGAACATTAAGATCTGCACCTGTGAAAACCATTCTAAGTGAAGATGTGAAAGAAGTGAGCAGATTCTGACTGTTTCGGAAATAAAGAAAGAAATCATGTTTGACATCCTAAAAGTCGTTTTCTCAAAATGCATTGGCAGCATTCTTTCCATGCAACAATCTTCTTGGTTTTGCTGATATCATGTAACACCCATGTGAAAACCAGGATCTAAGTTGCAACACAATGATTTTCTTGACCCACACAACGTTCTGACTTACCTTCATGCCAAAGGTAAAGATGGTGATAATGATTTTGAAAATCAAAGCGAGGGCAAGCTGCCACATGGCTGTGTATACTCCAAAACCAGCTGGTCTGTCAGGAATATCATCAACAGGTCTAGTCATATTAGGATCATTTATGTAGTCACAGAGCTGTGATGACTCCAGAGCTCCGCAGTCATTGAAGAGTTCAGAGATGAGCTCACTAGTACTCTTCCTGGTGTATGGATTGGGGTAGGCAATAATAGCTGTGATAGCAGTTACTGCAATGACTTCTAAGACGGGGTACTTCCCAAGCCTCGTGGTTTTACGCCTTCTGCACCATGCAATGTTGCATCGGATGAAAAGTGTCCCCCACAGCCCTCCAAAAACTCCAAGGAGAATAAAGGGGAATAGTTCAGCCATGTACCAAGGCGTGTGATATTCCACATAAAAAAGTACCAGGCGGCTGTTTCCAAATGGATTGATGGATCTCAGGGTAAAGGCTGCAACAAGAGCAGCGAAAAAGGATCTCCAGAGAGTCTTCAAGGGAAAATAGTAACTGACCTAAGAGACCACATAGGGGAAAAAAATCTATTATAACTGGTGTATTGGTTACTATCTCATTTTCTTTAAGAAAAGCATTGTGCTTGAGATGCATGGGAAAAAGATGATAACTGACACAAATTTATAAAGAAAGATTCTTCAGGCTCTGGAATATGTAGCATCATTTGGAAGAAAAATGACACCCTGTTACGTTGCATAACTGTATGTAGATTTATGCAAGTGTGTTGCAGAGAGGGGGCCATTCCATACTTCTAAGCAATGCTGGGTAGGAAACACTGGGAACTGTGCAATGAGGAGCAAGGTGGCAGTGGCACTTTCGCTGTCCTGTAAATAAGAATTGCTTGCTGCCTACTTTGCTGTATGGAAGACTGTGAATGTAGAACTGCCTAGTCCAGTGGTTCTCACACATTTAGCATCAGGACCCACTTTTTAGAATGAGAATCTGTCAGGACCCACCAGAAGTGATGTCATGACCAGAAGTGACATCAAAACCTTGTATGTCAAAAACCTTAAAAATTCTGAGAGATCCCTCGCATCCTGGTTATCAGTTTTTGAACTATTGCCATCAGGAAGAAGATTTAGGGTGATAAGAACAAGAACGAGTAGATTAAAGAACACTTTTTATCCTAGTGCAGTGTCTAGATTAAATGCAGGGATACAGTGATATGTTGAACAGAGTTTTAGCAATGTGGTGATTGTATATGTAGTCTGCCTGACTTTGTTGTATTGTTGTTTTGTGAGGGTCTTGTCCTGTTTTACCTTGCAAAAGCACCTAATTTCGTTGTACTTGTGTATACGGGTACAATGACAAATAAATTTTCTATTCTATTCTATCAAGCAGGAAAATTTTTAACAATACTAGGCTGCAATCTTACCCACACTTACCCAGGAGTAAGTCCCATTTATTATCATATACACAATAGCCTGTTAAAAGAACAGATCTGTAACATGTCCCCGAATGCAGTCACATACCATGGTAGCATCAAGTCTAATATATTTAAAATAAAATATTGAAATGAATGGGGACCCACCTGAAATGGGCTCGCGACCCACCTAACACAGTCTGAGAAACACTGGCCTAGTCATATAACCAGCTCTGTAAGATCTAGGTGTGCTTACCACTTATATAATGAATCAGTGTTCAAAGAAACAAATGTACAGTATTTCAGTAATCCTTAGAACTTTATTAAGGTCGATCAATATCATTAGTTCCACAGTGCAGGTAAGTTAGTAGCAGAACAATCCTATGCATATCTGCTCAGAGGTAAGCCTCACTGAGTTGAATGTGATTTAGGGCCCAATCCCATCCAACTTTCCAGCTCTGATGCAGCCGTAATGCAGTCCCAAGACAAACATCTTACTTTGAGAAGCCTCCATGATTGCCCCACTCACTTCTGGATATGGCACATGCCCCATTAATATGTCTGCATCAGCACTGGCAAGTTGGATAAGATTGGGTCCTGACTCCCTGGTATGTGTGTATAAGGATTGCAGCCTGAGGGCCCAAACCTATCCAACTTTCCAGCACTGATGCAGCTAGTCCAACAGGGTGTGCACTGCATCCTGTGGTGACGGGGCAGCCACAGATGCCTCCTCAGGGCTGCATTGGCACTAGAAAACTGGATAGGATTGGGTCCTGAGTCTTAGAACTACTGACTACCTAAAGCCTGTTCACACTCTTAACAATAATGCCACCCAAGGACTCTTTGTTCAACTTTCTCATATTTAGTGTCATAAAAAGGGGCGAGGACAAGATGAATAGCTTGTGTGTGTGTGTGTGTGTGTGTGTGTGTGTGTGTGTGTGTGTGTGTGTGTGTGTGTGTGTTTATAAACTGTTCCTAATTACCAATTTAGACAGTAATCCAGGAAAGGATAGGATGACTATAGTCTCCCATATCACTGATATCAGAAAAAAGTCATAACCTGTATTTTAGATGTATTACCATTGTTGTAAGCCACATCCAGCATAGGAGTGGTGGGACAAATTTTTTTTTGAATAAACAATTTTTTTTGGAACAAATAAGCAAACATATAAAGTTCTCCCTGAGAGTCTAGTCTTGTGTATAGCTATTTTTTTCCCATGGAAAAGTGTTCATAGCCATAGTCCGAAGTGGCACAGGTGCTATCATCAGCACAGACCAGGCCTCTCTCACATCTTTCATTGCTACTGAGTTAGAGCTTTACAAACTATCTTCAAAAAAACCTATACTCTGCTGCTAATCATCATAACTTAAGTAAATTCCTACCTCTTCCAGACTAAAAAGGACACCACCAATTGGCGCTCCAAAGGCCACAGAAACTCCTGCAGCAGCAGCAGCTGAAAGGACCTAGAATGGAAATATTGACACAGAAGTGAAGAGCATGGAAAACAGACAAAATTTTATGAGGGGAGGAAAGGAAATCATGAAACGAATGTTACCTCTCTCCTTTTTCCTTCATTCTTGCTGTACTTTGAGAAGAGGCTGCTGAAAAAGTTGCCACAGCAACAAGCCACGTGCACCAGGGGCCCTTCTTTACCAAGGCTGAGTCCCGAAGACACCACCAGGACCAAAGTCACTGTCTTGATTAAGAGGGTCCACTTGCCCAGGTATCCCCTAATAATGAAACCACTCAAGATGGTCTTTATCTGAAAAGCAGGAAGAAGAAGTTGTTGCTGTTTCTGTTTTGTGAAGCTGATATGAACTTTAAGATTCTAAGCACACTTTCTGGGAGTAGGATCCATTGAACACAATGGAACTTACTTCTGAGTAGACATGCATAGGATTGTGCTGTAAGTCAGCTTCCTTTAAAAAAAAGTTAAAACAACGAGACTTGTGGCACCTTAAAGACTAATATATTTATTTAACATAAACTTTTGTAGACTACTGTCAACTTCATTAGTTGCATAAAGTCAAGGGTGGTGTCATGGATCAACCAGGTTGGGCACTGGCCAAAGGCACACATCTATCAAGAACCAAACTGGCTGGATCAACCACAGAACAATCAGGACACTCATGAGGCAGTGCCTAATACATAGAGGTGTTTGTTTTCAGAAAGTAAGATAGGATTACAGTTTAAGTCTTGTTTTCAGAAAGTAAGATAGGATTACAGTTTAAGTCTTTCTGATCACAATGGGTTTACTTCTGAGTAAAATAACATCATTTTCAAACACCTCTGCTAATGTATCAACAAAGGGCACCATGGAGGACTCAGTGCAAGGCTTTGTTCCAAGTTCTTCAACAAGAGCCAGGATGATGTAATGGTTCTGGTGCTGGACTTAGACCAGGAAAATTCAGGTTCAAATCTCCACTCAGCCACAAAGCTTCCTGGCTGACTTTGAGCCAGTCACTCATCTACTTCTCAGTCACACCTACTTCACAGGGTTGTTGTGAAGACCCCAAGAAGGGAAGGAACAGTGTACACCACTCTGAGTTCCTTGGAGGAAGGGTGGTATAAAATGCAAACAAATAAAAATCAACAACCTGGTGCCATTTCTGAAACTTAAATAAACCAAGAATCTAAAAATGCAGACTATGTGATATACAGTAACTACTAATATCAAAGTTTGCAGAACTTTTGCATCTGTTCCATCTCCTTTAGCACATCTTCCATTGCTAAACCTTCAGTCTGAATGTACCTTAAACATTGCAATGTTAAACTCCCTCCCTCCCTCTCAATTTTAAAATACATGTCAATGCAGTAAGAAAAACTTACCTCTGGAATTCCAGAACCACAGGCATAGGGAGCAAATACCCTGACAAGGGACACAGCCAGGAAAGCAAACAATAAAGCCCATAAAATGTAAAGAAAATAATTTAGAATGTAAGCACTTGCACCCTAGGGGAAGAAAAAAGAAAAAAGAACAAACTGTCAAACCAATCCAACAAGTGTCATGTTTCTGCAAGCTGCTTATAAATAAGGACTAGCATAGGAAAGGGTTTCTGAGAGGGCTACTGCAGAGCATATGGTATGTCAAGTCTTCACTAATAATTTTATTCTCCCAACATATCTAGGTTGAATGAATGCATGGTTGGCAACCTTCAGACTCAAAAGACTATGGTATAAGCCTACAGCACCCAGTATTCCTAGGTGGTCTCCCATCCAAGTACTAACCAAGCCTGACCCTGCTTAGCTTCTAAGATCAGACAAGATCAGGAATGTGCGAATGAATGCATGCAGACAGGGAATCAGGATGATAGCAGCAGACCCTATTCTCTGATTTGTGCATGTTCACTTGACTTTCTACTCCAGGGGTATCATACATAAGGCCCACAGGCTGTATGTGGCCCCCGGGAGCAATTTCTCCAGCCCCTGTTATAATTGGGATCTCCCAGTGTGATAATTGGGCTCTCTCATATCTTGAAAACTTGAACAAGATTTGCACATTTTCTCATCTGTCATTTGCAGCGAATGAGTTTCTATATAAGAACAAAGTGCTTATTTCTGGCCATTGTTTTGCTTAATGATGTCGCTTTCTGCTTAATTATGTCATTTCTGGCCCTCAGCAGGCGCCATGAATACTATTCAGCCCACTATTAGAAACGGGTCTGACATCCCTGGTCTACATGGAACCAAGATATGTACAAATGTAGCCACATACGCCTAGCTCAGGATAACTGGGAACCCTGAAAAAGAAGCATTCCTAATCACAGAGAGAATCTTTCTAAGTGTGTTGATGTTATGGAGCTATCCAAATGAATATGCACCAGTTTTCACTGTGCTCATGTTTACTGAGTTTGCCTCCTGCTAGCAGGGCAAAGAGGCACCTTTTAAAGCTGTGGAGCTCTTATATTTACTGGGGGAGAGTAACTGTCCCTATTCATTCCAGCATGGTATCTTTCCTAGTGACTGTTGCCGATATTTCTTCTGCATCTTTTTAAGACAGTGAGCCCTTACAGGACTTCAGGTCATTTGTTTTTGCTATATAAACTGCTTTGTGAACTTATTTTTTGCTGAAAGAAGTATATAAACATTCATAGTAGTAGTGGTAATATTACTGGTAGATATATTGTGAGAAAGCACTATTAAATACAGGTGTGCACCCCTTAGCGACCTACTGGCTTACGCCGGAATCGCATATGTGACGACCACGTGTAGTCATGTGGTCATTGGGAGTGCACACCCCAACCCTCCGAATGCGAGGTGAGCTCTGCTCCCCTCACCTCCGGAGGGTTGTCTGAGCCTCCCAGAGGCAGCGCACATCCAAGTGCTGCCTCTGCAAGGCTCAGACTGAGGGAAATCATGAAACCGGAAGTCGCACGAGAGGCGCAATTTCCCTTGGTCTGAGCCTTGCAGAGGCAGCGCTTGGACGTGTGCTGCCTTTGGGAGGCTCAGACAACCCTCTGGAGGCGAGGAGAGCAGAGCTAGAGTTAGGGTGTGCACCCCCCAACGACCATATGAGTACATGTGGTTGTTGCATATGCGATGCTCCAGAGGTGAGCATCCCCTTCCCTGCAGAGGGTTCAGATTATGTTGAGCGCTGCTTGATGAAGGGGATTGCAGTCCTGATTCCCGTTGTTAACTGGTGCATGACTGTAGATATATTCTGTATTATTTAGATAGTACCTAAAACAAGGATATTCAAGCATACCAATACACAGCAAAAATACATACCAGAATCTATTCCTAATATCAAACAAATGCCAAAGCACTGGGAGAACCAACATGGATTTGTTCATTAACTGCACCCTTCATCTGCAAAGTCAAACTAGAGCTGTACAGAATTAGGCCTCAAAGCCCTCTAAATGTACACGGGCGTGGGGAGCAATTTACAACCCACAAGAGGGAAGCAGGGGGAAGCTGAACTCCCTGCCATACTTTCTCCATCTCGACACAGTCTTCTTTACCTGGTTTCTTCCTGGTAGGGCTTAGAAGCAAGGGCATAACACGGGCAGAACCTGAGGTGCACCTACTCCAGGCGCTATGCCAAAAAGGGGTGTAATTTTTTTCCCCCATCAGCGCCTCCTCCACTGTGACATCCAGGATCTCTGGAGAAGGCAGCGGCACTGGCAGCCACTTCTTTGTGATCTGATTGCCACCCCTGTTCCTTCTTCTATGGAAGCTCACACTTGAAGGGCTTCAAGGGGAGTTCCCACAGGAGAAGGAACAGATGTAGCAGCAAGATCACAAAGCAGTTGCCACCAGCGCCGCCTCCTTCTTATACAAACCTGGAAGTGATGTCACAATGTCACGTGAAGATGTGACATCACTGCCCTGGACACTGGGGCCGTTAGATACATAGAAGTAGTAAAACACTGGGAGAAAAAAGTGCTTTAAAAAACTTTGGGATGGAAAAGAGTGAGGGTCAAGGAAGCTTCAGCTCCTGCGGCCTATATTGCACTATAACTCACTACCCACTTGCAGGAGCTGGATTCACCCCTGCAGCTACCACACTTTGTTATGACACTATGCTACATCTCTGTGAAACTACCCAATCAAGGCCCTTGTATTTTCTCAAGGGTGGTATTTCAAGCCCACTGTTCAGCAAATGTTTTGTGCTCCATTGGTGAATAGGGATTACTGCAACAGTCATAGTTCTTCCTGTGTTCCTCACATTTTCTTTCTTATTTGCACAGAACGACAACTGATTGGGTGACTCTTCTGCCCACTCATTTTGACAACTGGACTTGCTTATTTCAGCAAAAGAAAAAATTAATGGCATCTCTGTTTTGACACTTATTGATTCCATGACTATAATAATGTTTCTTATTGCTACAGCTGAAGAACATTTGTTTAATTTCCCCATGAATGTCTTCTCATAGCACTTTAAATAAGAGCCAGCTATAGCAATAATCATTACTTCTTTACGGGACAGGCTTTGTTTAGAAATCTAAGGTCCATATCAGTGTGAGTTGGGAATCGCCTCAGAGGAAAAGAGCACAGGTCTTGAGAGCTTGGTTCTCAAAACACTTGGTAGAGGAGATGTTGGTCCTCTGCATGCATCTAAGCTATGTTATGTTAGCTTTCTTTTCCCCCTTAAATTTCAGAGATGAACTTAAAAGATGCAAATATGAGGAAAGGTACAAGCCCCAAAGACCAGCATACATTGTATGTGTGGTGGAGGTACTCTGAACACCTAGTATCTGCTCTGAAAATAAATGCGAAAGGATGCAGTGAATGTACATACACACACCACTACCACCACACTGAATATATTTCATCTGTCTTCACCTAAGTCCCACTGGAATCAAAGAAGTATCATGTTTTTAAGCAAGGAATGGATCTCATTTTCCCTCTTACTGCTTTCATTTAAGATATTCCCTCCCTCCCTTCAATTAACCTAAATCTTGCGATCAGTATATATTTATTGCATGTACATGCTATGCTTCCTCAAAAGAGTTCAAAGCAGTGTTCTAGCATCATCACAAAACCCTATGAACTGGATTCAGGTACAAGATTAACCACTTGCTCAAGGTCACCTAGTGAGTTGTACAGGAATTTGCAAGCCCGGTTTACACATTGTCACTCACTAGCTGGGTATTCACTATTTTAATACATGAACTGGCACAAAATTGGTTTTAATGTGTCAAGATTAGGCTGAACCTGAACCGGTGTTGGTTGCGTGGAAGTACTATTTAGATTCCAACATGCGACCTGATATTAATCCTATTATCTTTGAAGAATGGAATATTGAAGGAAAACATGGTATGGTATGTCACACTGGCCTTAAAGTTGTCTCACGTCAAGCATCTGCTTTAACAAAACTTTTAACAAAAAAGATAATTAAAACCATTTTGACAGGTGTCAGAATTCATAACTGGAGTGTGATAAGGAGCTTTGAGCCACAAAAAGGCATAAAACCGTAGGGGGAAATGGTGTTGCAGAAATATCCATCTATATGCATGTCTTCAAATTGTCAAATTCCATCAGCTATGACAAGCAGAATTCATCAGGCACAGAAAAAGAAGAGTCTGAACAGATTACATCTGAGACACTGCCTTCTAAGAATTATCTAGCTAAAGTGGAGTGGGAATCAGTCGTCCTTACTACTAAGAATGAACGCTTCTCTAACTATTATGAAAATCTGTATGGCTGTAGAAGGAACAAGTGTTTAGGAGGGGAACTGAAGGAATGTGCTTTGCAAACGTGTTTTTACAGTGGTGAAAAGCACTCTTTTGTTTTAGTGCTTTTTTCAGGAGATACTGAAAAGGTTGGGGGGGATGTTCACCCACTCAGAGTGAGGGCAGGATGCTTTGGGTAATGTTGCACTCACTCTCAGTTTGCTGCATGGCATTGTCATGTAATTAAATCTAATTAGATCCTTAACATTGTTAAGGATTGTTAAGGATGTTAACAAACTCACTTGGAGATCTCCAGTTGTCTGAGATAACTAGTAGGGCTGCTATGAAACCAAGTTACTGCTGAATAAAAATGAGAATTGTTAAACAGAAACAGGTTGCCACGAAGGGAGAAATCCTTGCAACACTCGTGAGACTCCATCTACTTGCCTTTATATATGAATTCCTTCACAATGAAAGAGAAGAGATACTGCCATGGAATAAACATTTAATTTCCATTGGAAAAAGTTTCTGTCTATTTCTGCCATTTGGGGCCCAATCCTGAACAGTGCACACCAGCTTACCACCAGAGCATTTGCGGGCTCTAGTGCAGGGTAAGCTCTGCCGTTTGGTGGTCATGCGGACCACCAAGCAGCGGAGAGGTAAGTGGGGGCGTGAGGAGAAGCAAGGAGAAGGCATTATGGGGAGGGAGGAGACAGGCAGAGGGTAGGGAGAGGGCAGGGAGGAGGCACTATGGGGAGCAGTGGGGAGGGGGGAGGCAGGGGAGGGCAGGGAAGAGGCCTTCTGGTGGGAGGGAGGGAGGAGGGACTGGTGGAGCAAAGCTCCACTGGATCCAGACCCTCCATGTCAGGCTCACCGCCCAACCTGGAGGCTCTTGATTCACCACTGACCTTTTGGTTGGCAGTGAATCAAGTAGCCCCATTGCGGGGCTACTCAGTTTATCCAGGAGGGACAAAAGTCCACATCCCAGGCAGCTCAGAATTGGGCTGTTATTTGATGTTCTCTGTAAACCGCTTTGTAAATCTTTTTTGTTGAAAAGCAGTGTATAAATATTAATAATAATAATAATAATATTTCAGTTGCGCCGGTGCATTTAGCAGAATGCACAATATGGAAGAATTGAAAGTAACATATTCCTGTGAAAATTATTTCCTTAAATTCAATCCAAGAATAATAATAATAAACTTTATTTGTATCCCGCCCTTCTCCCTGAAAGTGACCCAATTAAATTAACTAATTAAATTAAGGGACCTTAATTTAATTAAGAATAAATTAAATACAAACTCTAAATTGGTCTAATAAATGTGAAACTCTCATTTCACAATACAGGTTAGAAGTTACAGTCTTAGAACCTACACTCAGAGAAGATAATTTAAAAACAGCTTTTAGAATGGCTATTCAAGATGTGCAACTCCCTTGCTTACTCCTGCATTCATTTCCCTCGCCGTTCTGCCATGTCCTTTGTGTCTATCTAGATAGCAATGTCATGCAGGGCCTAGTCCCCTCATCTTGTGAAAAGCAGAATGTTCTTTGATGGTGCAATATAAGTAAATAAATACAGACAGACATCAGCAAAATTTTTCCAAAGAGAACTTGCAACGTTGCTTTATCCTGAGCTAACTAGCCTTAATTTATAGTCAGAGGAAAATAAAATTGGAAAGCTAGCACATTTTCGTTGTTTTACAGCAATCATCTCTGTAGCTCATATGCTACGGTCCTTCCTTTTTATTTTTAGTAGGAACACATTTCCATGACAGCTTGTTAAAATATTAACTGTGCATGAAAGAACAGTATGAGCATTACAAGAAAAAATTCAGCCCCAAACACATGATGATTACCTCAGCCTGGTTAACTAGAAGTTCAGACCATTTCTGCCACTCGGGACATTTGTCTCTGTCATCAAATGTAGTTTCATTGGATGTCCAGCAGCACTGCTCATGACTATACCAGAATGCTGTTAAACAGACACCTTCCTTCAGATCTGTCATCCAGTCCACAGCTAAATCTATAACTCCAGCTAATGTGCCTGGCAGGGGAGAGAACAAAACAATAAAAGGACACAGAATATATATCTAGCATGATGAGAATAAGGAGAAATTACAGCTATTCAGAATGTATCGTCACTAAAATGTGCCACAAAATACTGGTCAGTCCATGAACAGATGGCATTCCTTCAAGCTGTACTGTATGCTGATTGGCCCTGCAGTGACCAAAATGCCAGCTTCTCTCATTCTCTGAAAGCATTCGCAATTTACCACTGTCTCTCCATACAGTTGTTGGGTAGCTGCAGGGTACTTTCAGGATCACATATCCTCAGAACGCTCATCATCAATAGGTCAAAAAAACCAAATAGAAGAAAAAAATGTTCTCTTTTATTCTCCTTACGCATTGCTGTGCAGTGTGTCTTTTAAAATGTCTGCTTTACTCATCACTGAGAATCTGTAAAAAACAGGCCCTTAGTTACACCCATGCAAACTTATTGGGCTTATTATTCTTAGGGTATCTGCAGAAGAATCCGTTTCAGGAAGCCCGCAGATACTGAATCCCATGGATAATAAAATCTGCACAGGAGGAGGGAAGCCACGTAGCACTGCAACTGCTTACATGGGGGCCATGTCCGGCCCTCTGGAGATTGTGTGTGGCCTCCAGGGCTCCTCAGAAGCCTCTCAGTACTTCCAGTACATGCCAGCAAACCTGAAGTGCCTCCCAGTTGTGTGTGGCAGGCCTTCTGAGGCCCTGCAGCTGTGGGTTTGGCATCCACAGATATTCAAATCCATAAGGCCCACTGTAATCTTATTATTAGAGAAGACTTATGTTTGTGATGCAAGCAAACAGTTTTATTTAGACTTCTCAATATCCCAGGAAAATCAATGAGGTCAAAATCAATGGTAAGGCTATGGTGAGGATCCCAATGCCCATTTCAGGACCAGTTCACCAGGTGAACACTATGCACCTCAGATGGTTTTATTATACTGATTGTTAAATGACAGATTAAATAATAAATTTAGCAGCGTTCATAATTTTCTATCATTGGGCAACAGAAACACACATAACTTGTAAATGAACCTTCAATTTACTGGCAAGCCACATCTGCCTGAAGACTTATTTTTAATCTTTACAATCTTTTCTTTGTTATTTTCATACACCTCTCAGCTTTGTCAAACTACAAAGCACAACAGTGACATCCAGTGGACACTGATTTCAAGGCATATGTTTGATACAGCTACAACTGCTTGATGCTGTACTTGATACAATGGTTCATAAATACGTACAGTATTCAATATTTCTGTTCATCCAAAAGGTCCCGAGATCTTCCAACGCACACAGCAAACTCTTAACATGCTGAGACTTTCATGTTCACGGCAACACTGGGTACAGTTCTAGATATGCATGCTCAAAGCTGTCCCAGGCACTGAAGCAAAATAAACTGCTTTGTTCGCCTGAGAGCTGTGTCTAGACAAGGGTAAATTATTTTAACTCAGCAAAATTTTTCTGTGTGTCTCCTTAAACTTTTTCCAAACATCTTAGATTTACAAAAATACAGTTGTTTCAACTCTAAGAAATGTGAATGGAACGCCATTCATGCTACAGAGCACATCTGTAATGTCCAGATTCCCCTGAAAAATTACTTCAGGGTCAAGGGACTGTCTAGACTCTGGAACAGTAGGAGATGGGTCAGAATGGCAGCAGATGGAGAAGTGAGTGACCAGCATGTGCAGTAAGAGCACTTTTGGATCCCATAAATGTCTTTTAATTAACAACAAGCCAAAACACCAGGGTTATCAACTTAGGTACTTTATTATATATATAAATAACAGGCCATAAACCCATCTGGCCATGCACTGAGTTCTAATTATTCCCAACAATAGATTTTCCTCTTTATTATTGATTGAAGATACTCTCTTAAATATTAATTACCTTGGGGGTTGCTAAATTATTTACATAACATATTACTAGGTCTACATTAATATTGTCAATAATATTATAATATTTGGAAATTCTGCAATTCTTATTTTCTGCTGCATATGTGGACGGTTCTCAAATTCCACTCTTATCAAACTAGCATTCCTTCCGACATATTTTTATTTACTTAAAATATTTGTATGCCACCTGTTGATTCCAATAAGAATCCAAGACAGATTACAACTGTAAATTAAAATACAGAAACCAATAGTTGCAGAGCAAGGCCTTTGATGATGATCACATTGTGTGAGCAGATTGATGTGGAAGCAGGTGGTCCTTCAGTTGGACAGGATCCAAGCCATGTAGAGCTTCGTAGGTAATAACAGCACTTTGAATTATACCCAGAAACACACTGGAAGCCAATGCAACTCAGTAAGCACTAATGAAACATGTGCAGACCAACAGGTGCTCACAAATATCTGTATAAAAAGAACCCTGGCTGCTGCATTCCGCCTCTGCATTCTGAAGCTTCTGGACAATCTTCAAGGGCACCCCAGGTACAGTGTCTTGGAAACATTAGAATAGTCTAATGCGACCAAGATGCGACCAAGGCATAGATCCCTGTAGCCAGATTTGCCTTCTTCAGGAAGAGTTACAGCTGGTGCACCAGCCAAAGCTGAGCAAAACCACACCTGGCCACAAATGGACTAGCCCACAAGTCTCGCCCCCTCCACACTGAATTGTATAATAGCTGGTAACAGCTAAAGAGATGAAAATGAGGGGTATTTTAGAAACTGATATACAGTGGGCCCTCCTTATCTGCCGGCCTGGCATCTGCACATTTGAGCATCCACAGATGCTGAACCCCAGCGCAGAGGGCCTCCTGGACACCACCAGAAGTCACTTCTAATTCACATCTGTGGCCTTCTGAAGATGCTGGGAGGCTGGTGCGACTTATGGAGGGCCCAGCATGGCTCCAAGGTGAATCCCTATGGTGCTGTGAGACTGGCACCCACAGATTTCATTAGCTGTGACTTTCGGTATCTGAGGGGGGTCATGGAACCAATCCCCCATAGATTCCCCCATAGCCCACTGTATAGTACTGTGATGACCACAGAAGGCAATCTATCTGAACAGGTTCATGAAAGCTGTGTGTTTTAGGGATATATCAAATGTATGGCTGAAAATGTCACAGAACCATACCCACAAGGAGACCAGATACAATGGAGGACAGAGTGCCTCCAAGCACAAGGATTCTTCAATGCGTTTCGCAATCTCAGCAGCTGGAATCAGCTGCAGTTCTAGCTAGATACATTTAAGATCGACCAACATATCGACGAACACATAGACGAAGAGGCCTTGCTGAGGGAGAGTCAGCATGGCTTCTGTAAGAGTAAGTCTTGCCTCACAAACCTTTGAGAATTCTTTGAAAAGGTCAACAGAAATGGGGATGCAGGAGAACCCGTAGACATTATACATATATCTGGACTTTCAAAAGGCGTTCAACACGGTCCCTCACCAAAGGCTACTAAAAAACTCCGCAGTCAGGGAATTAGAGGTCAGGTCCTCTCATGGATTGAGAACTGGTTGAAGTCCAGGAAACAGAGAGTGCATGTCAATGGGCAATTTTCACAATGGAGAGAAGCGAAAAGCAGTGTGCCCCAAGGATCTGTCCTGGGACCGGTGCTTTTCAACCTCTTCCTAAATGACCTGGAGACAGGGGTGAGCAGTGAGGAGGCTAAGTTTGCAGACGACACCAAACTTTTCCCATTGGTGAAGACCAGATGTGATTGTGAGGAGCTCCAGAAGGATTTCTCCAGACTGGCAGAATGGGCAGCAAAATGGCAGATGCGCTTCAATGTCAGTAAGTGTAAAGTCATGCACATTGGGCCAAAAAAAATCAAAACTTCACATATAGGCTGGTGGGTTCTGAGCTGTCTGTGACAGATCAGGAGAGAGATCTTGGGGTGGTGGTGGACAGGTTGATGAAAGTGTCGACCCAATGTGCGGCGGCAGTGAAGAAGGCCAATTCTATGCTTGGGATCATTAGAAAAGGTATTGAAAACAAAACGGCTAATATTATAATGCCGTTGTACAAATCGATGGTAAGGCCACACCTGCAGTATCGTGTCCAGTTAGGGTCGCCGCATCTCAAAAAAGACATAGTGGAAATGGAAAAGGTGCAAAAGAGCGACTAAGATTATTACTGGGCTGGGGCACCTTCCTTATGAGGAAAGGTACGGCGTTTGGGCCTCTTCAGCCTAGAAAAGAGGCGCCTGAGGGGGGACATGATTGAGACACAAAAAATTATGCAGGGGATGGACAGAGTGGATAGAGAGATGATCTTTACACTATCACATAACACCAGAACAAGGGGACATCCACTAAAATTGAGTGTTGGGAGAGTTAGAGACAAAAGAAAATATTTCTTTACTCAGCTTGTGGTTGGTCTGTGGAACTCCTTGCCACAGGATGTGGTGATGGCATCTGGCCTGGAAGCCTTTAAAAGGGGATTGGACAAGTTTCTGGAGGAAAAATCCATTATGGGTTACAAGCCATGATGTGTATGCGCAACTTCCTGATTTTAGAAATGGGCTGTGTCAGCATGCCAGGGAGGGCACCAGGATGAGGTCTCTTGTTCTCTGGTGTGCTCCCTGGGGCATTTGGTAGGCTGCTGCGAGATACAGGAAGCTGGGCTAGATGGGCCTATGGCCTGATCCAGTGGGGCTGTTCTTATGTTCTTATGAAGGGTCAAGTAACACAACTTGCACTGGTATCCTAGCCCATGTGCATGTGCAACCTCCTGATTTTAGAAATGGGCTATGTCAGAATGCCAGATGCAAGGGAGGGCACCAGGATGAGGTTATCAGGTGTGCTCCCTGGGGCATTTGGTGGGTCGCTGTGAGATACAGGAAGCTGGACTAGATGGGACATGGCCTGATCCAGTGGGGCTGTTCTTATGTTCTTAAGATTGTTTATTCCTTAAATTCAAAAGTAGTTTTCATGTCTCCAAAATTTATATGAGGCCAACAAGCTTCAACTTCTTCTGGGACAACATATTTGGTACCTTGTGACCATCGCTTCCTTCTAAGGACTCCCAAGTTTAGTGAAAAATTTTTTTTACACAATAAAGGAAAGGTGTTGCGCTTCCAATGGTCATCAACAACTCCATGATTAAGCTCAAACTAGGAGGCATGCTAACAAGACAACTAATATCCAGCTAGCTACAACACCCTCAACTTGGTGGGGAAAACAAAGACAGAACCCAGCAGGGATTCTCAACTAGAAAACAAGGACCCCCTGACTGAGTCATCCTACCTAGACTCCCATGCAATTTTATGGGGAGAAAAGTCTATGAAAACCCTGAGCACCTAAGTCTCATGTTCTCATCCACTACCCCTGCCTAGCTATTCTGGGGCATTAATGCTAGTGCTGTGAAAAGCCATTCCCATTCAAACTGCCATCTGAGCACCACCAAGCCAGCAGGCACCCAGGATCAGTAACACCCTGCAACTGCCTTTCCTGTCCAGCCTTCCCTCTTTCTATGTCTCTGAGTACTACCATAGCTGCTAAGCCAGCATAAAGCTGGTCAGCTAACCTTGTGGGATGCTTCTTTACGTAAGCACTCCCCCTTTCCTTCGAGAAAGGTAGCTTTAGTTGGTTGCCCTGCTTCCTTCAAGACTACAGCCTTCTTGCATGTTAGGGCATGCGTCACAGCTCTCCTTCTGTCTTTGAGTCACCTCTGTGCCCAGGGAGACTCACTTGGTCAGCACCGTTGCTGCCAAGGTCCTTGCAACACAACACTCTCAAGCCCTGCAAGAAACAGAATAGGTAAACATGGTCTGTTACCCATCAATTCCACTTTATCTTTCTTTCTCTTTGTCTTGTGTTGGACCCATTGACTGCATGCTTAGGGCTTGTTGCTTTCTCCCCTCTCTGAGTGCTGTGTGGTGCATGTAATTTAGTCTCTTTTTCACCATTTTGATGGCATTTGGAGATCAGCCTCAGGCCTCCATCCCAAACAAATAAAGTTCCAAATCTCACTTGCCTGTTGTGATCCCCTTTTCAAAGCCTGAGTTACCAGTAAAGAGAGTTTATTTGATGGGAGACATTAGCTCTCCCACTGTAAGTGGGTGAGGGGTTTTCATGGCTTATCCATTGGCTCAACCTTGCCTGCAACCCCCAGTTCATCCCTAAATATCTGGCTCCCAGCTGCCACCTTCCACTACAGCTTGAACTCCAGGAGCCTTTCCCTCTCATCTCTCTATTAGCCTCCCTTTCTTCCTCTTTCCCTATACCCCAAACCTCTACTTCCTTTACCCAGATTCCTCTGGGATGTCCATCTACTCTTCATATATCACTCTTCCACCCCCCCTTTTTTCTGTCTTTGTTCTGCCCTTCTTGGAGTTCCTTTCACCATGTTTCTCCTCCTTCTAACTGCTTCTCTCAGAGTGTGGAGTGTGCATGTTAGCCACAGAATTCCCCTGCCTGCATTAAAGTGTGAGTGACCAAGGTCAACTAGGCCCCAATTTTGAATCTTTCTTTTGAGCACTAAAATAAATCTTTTGTTGCACATTTCACCCACACCTCCATGTTCCTTCCCTGCTGAATTACACAGTGGTGCCATTGGCCACTACACAGGATCCCTGCACATGATTATCCCCCCCCCCTTTGACACATGTTACACAGGGAAAAGGTGGAATGAGTCCCAGGAGACAGCAGGCTTACCAAGGAGAGAAGCATCTGGTAGTTTGGCACACACACCCCTTCCTTCTTCCCACTTTCCCTTTATTGGATGAGCTGCTGAATGGGGAAGAACCTTGGTCGTTATGTCTACTGCCACCATCCCAGGCTACCAGGCAGAGGGGCTATCTAGGAAGCACTTCCAAAAAAGCACTGAACTCCAGTGGTTCAAACCCTTCAGTAGTGTCTGCAGGGTTAGGACACAGTATCAAAGAAAGCCTAGCTTATCAAGGAGAAAGCAGTTCCACTTACATGAATATTTTCAAAGTCAAAGCATATCACTGGTGAACAATATTTTTCCTAGGTGCACAGCATGAGATTTTAAACACATATTCTAAACACAAAATTCAGCTTTGCATTCATAATGAAATGTTATTTTATCAATTCTGAAATGTGTTTACATTGCTAAATTTAACAGATATATCAGAGGGTAGAACTCTGAATGTTTAGTCTGATCAACATGACGTAATTCTTTCCTGAACATACCTGCCAGTAGTCCTATAAGAAGCATCACAACCCATCCTGACCACGCATCCAGTAAACTTTTGATGAATTCCCAAATGGACTCCTTGCTTTTGTTTGTTATCTGGAAGAAAAATCAGTATTTAGCTGAAACACATCTAACCTTTTTATAGCACAGCCTGCTATATCCAAACAGTCTAAAAGAAAAATATGGTATCCTCTGACATTTAGCCAAATGCAAGCTATTTTTGCATATGCAGGACATGCATTGAATAGGGATGGAAGTTTGAGCAAATGAGCAAATCTATCTATGACATGAATGAGGCAAAATGCCTTGACTGAATCTGAACATTGATGTTTGAAGCAAAATATACATACTTCCATCTAGCCCTACAAGATGATCTTATAATACTATGTAAGTTATTTGTAAACTATTTAAACTTTGAAAAAGACTTATTTAAGGATTCACATTTCACTAGAAGTGATTATTGGAGCATGGATGGATATTAAACAACTAAGGACCCAATCCTATCCAACTTTCCAGCTCCAGAACAATCACAATTCAGCCATGAGGTAAGGGAACAAGAGTTCCCATACATTGAGGAGGCCTCTGTGACTGTCCCCCACCATAGGATGCACTAGGAAGTTGGATAGGATTGGGCCCTAAGGCTGCAATCCTAACCACACTTTCCTGAGAGTAAGCCCCACTGAACAAAAGGGGACTTACTTCTGAGTAGACCTGGTTAGGATTGTGCCCTGAGTTTCTCCACACTGTTAATGTAGTCATTTGAAGGTAACACCTGATTACTACCTGTGTGAAATGCTTCTGTAGAGTTGCACTTACCTTCCTATGTCTGTCAGTGTCACGTGACTTCTCCCTTAACCAATCAATGGTATGAAAATCTTCATATGTTCCAATGTCAGGGAAAGGTTCATCCAAAAAATCCATCAGATTTCCAGAACCATTCATGTTTCCTGCGTTAACCATATTAGTACCTATAAGAAAGGAAAACAGAAGGCATCTTGACACAAATATTCTGAGAACAGGACTGGTGAATCACTTTCATTTTCTAGAGAGATCCAACTGATACAGTTGACTCTCCAGACATGATTAGTCTGATGTGCCCAAGGTTTGCATTCGTGTTTCTTGAACAGCTGCACCATCCCACATGACAAAATTATTTTTAAATGTTTGGAGTTACATAAACTGTGTAGGGGCAGGGGCAAGGTCAGGCCTGGTTAATACTTGGATGGGAGACCACCTGGGAATACCAGGGGCTGTTGTAGGCTTATACCATAGTCTTTCGAGACTGAAGGTTGCCAACCAAACTGTTTGTGATATGGCTTGTGAGGTCCACTGTTCACCTTTTCTACTTTGTATGTACCTAAAATTCATTCCTAAAAATGGCCCTTATAGCGACAATCTGGATAAGAAGTACAATTAATACATTTATTTCAGTGGGGAAAAAATTTCTTCCAATGCCAATCCTAGTTTATCCTAAAATCAGCCTAAATGCCTAGGAAAAAGTTGCATGACACAATAAAACAGAGAACAATAATAACACCATCAACAACAACTTTGAAGCTTCCTATGACCATCTTCCTGTCTTCTATCTTCCTGAAGCTTCCTGTGCCTAATCAACATAGACTCACAGGGTCAATGTGAGAACAAAAGGAAGAAGGAACTACGCACATTACCCTAAGCTCCTTGGGGAAGGGTGGTTTGAAAACTTCAAAGATAAAGAAATAAATGATTTTCTTCAAAATGGTGACCCCTCCCTCTCACACAAACCCAATCACCAAACTGAAGAGTAGGCAAATGCTGATCTAGATGTCACAGGCCCCCTTGGCAGACTTGGCAAATTATAGAAATAGTTGTCCATCTGGAGAGAAGTACTGGGAATGAAATAGATTCAGAGGAACAATACACAGTGAAGGAACCAAAGTATCTTGAGCTATTGCTGCACAGTGTCTGGAAACTGCAGTGAAATCTGCCAAGCAACAATCATCTTACTCTGCTCAGGAAATCATACAACTGAACATTAAAACGCAACAAATTCATCAAGAAAAGGCAAATGTCAGCCCAATCCTAAACTAAACTGGCACAGCCAGACCACACATGGCCTGTGCTTCATCCAGTGCAGAGAGGTGGCTGGAGGTCTTCTTGGGGTAAGGGGATATATTTTCTCTTAACCCAGATAAAACCCCGCCACCCCATGGGGTTCCTTGGATCCACACTGCATCCAGTGCAGAGCCTCACTGCACATTTGTGACACTCTGAGCTGGCGCAGGGAAATAAATAAGTAAGTACAAAGGCCCAGTTGTATATAACCATGATCACCTAGCATGTAGAATCAGTGAGCCAGTCAGATATAAGATGTTCCAGAAGAACAATCACATCTGGTCAAAGTATATGTTGGTTGCAGCCTCATTATACTCTGCAATCTCTAATTAGCTTCCTTGTGAATAAGAACGAAGAGGCTGGGAAACAAGGAATGCCTTTTCCCACATTTATGAAGAAATACCTGAACGGTGCTAAGAGATGGAGCAGATAACTCAGCAACAAAGTATGGCATGTGCAACAATTCGCAATTGAGATTTTCACTCCCTTGTGAGTATTTGGATTAAATATATTAAATAAATTTTCATTCACTGCACGTGCTCAGATTGTATACGTCTGAGGGCTGACAATATAGTATTTGTGTGAGCACTCATGCATGTGTGCATTTATATTTCCATATAATTTGTTTTCAAAAAGGATAAAATGTCAAGGTAATTAAAGAAATCTTCACATAAGAAACTTTATTGTGAACCCGCTCCTTGGATGGGGATTGCCAAACTATTTCCATGACTGCAGCAACATGACAATCAAATCAAGTGGAGAAAATAAACAGACTTTTTTGTGTGAGAACGCACCCTGAGCACATGGGTGGCATCAGGGGCCGGTCAGGTGGAACAGTGGCCAGGGACACACACTCATCACAGGGCCCACCTATTATGGCTAACCTGAACCCTTAGTACTCACTGCAGTATAGTGCCCAATGTGCAGAGGGGGGCAACATCGGGCTTTGCCCCAGGTCCAGCAACATGGTGCTGGCATTTGCCATGTACGAGAGGGCAGAAAAACCAGCACATCTGTATTGCCAATTTGTGCAGAGCTAGGTTGGAAAGTAACTCTCAGCTAGGTCATGCCACATAATGACAATTGATTTGAAATGGTTAACAGTTGAATAGTTAGTAGTTCAGGAGTCAGACTTAGACTTGGAAGATCCAGGTTCAAATCCCCAATCAGCCATGAAGCTTCAGGGTGACCTTGGGCCAGTCACTATCTCTCAGCCTCACCTACGCTACAGGGTAGCTGTGAGGACAAAAGGAGGGAAGGAACCATGTACACCACTCTGAGCTCCTTAGAGGATGGGCAGTACAAAAACGTGATAAATAATTTGATGAATCTGGAACTAGTCCAACCCAGATTATCTGAGGGCCAGTTGTGGCTACTTGCCAACCAGTTGGCAAAGTTTGGCTAGTATGGATGTGAACGGTCAGGGAGGCTTTGTTTTAGCCATGAGGAGAAAAGCATAGCCTTTCACCTTCCCAGGGCAGTAGCCACGGGATGGACCTGTGAGAGCCTGGCTTTTCAGTGATACTGCATGGTCTCTCCCTTAATTTTCAGCTTTCATTTCAACTCAGGGCCCAATCCTATCCAACTTTCCAGTGCCGATACAACCACAATATGGCCCTGAGGTAAGGGAACAAATGTTCTCTGACCTTAAGGCGGCCTCCAAGACTGCCCCCCTATCTCAGGTGGCAGTGTCCAAACTGTTGCCACGGCTTTATCGGTGCAGGGAAGTTGGATAGGAGTGGGCCCTTAGTCCACCCTTTTACTTGTGGAAAGGCGAAGAAAACCACATAAGCAGTATTCTGTCCAAAGGGTCACTAAGAAGCAATCCAATTAAATACCAGCAAACGGATTTAGCTACATATATTCATGCTACAACTACCCTGGAATTATTTTATGCCCTCTCAACCCTAAAGGTGTGGCAAGGGACTTCCTCTTCCTTGCAGTTCAGGCCATTCTCACATGGTACAGTCAGCAGTTTTTTATTTCACCGTGAAACTTCCCACGACAGTAACAAAATGTTCAACGTTTCCACAACACGAGACATGCCAAACAACAAAGGCCTTTGCATGACTGCCATCGCTGTGCCACTGCAGCTGAGTCATCGCTCTCTCTCAGGCACAGGCCTTTAACAACCACGTCAAAACCCAGTACTGACCCTGTGAGTGTTATATTCCAATCAACTGATTATGCTCTTTTGTACTGAAACCCTCCTAAGAACCAGAGCAGTTAGCTATCCGAGATATTTAGAGCATGATCAAAATATCCACAAACCATCAAAAATGCTAATTAAAAAAGGTAGAAACCAGTCGTCCGTCCCCCCAAAAAGTGGTCATATAAACCAGGTTATATATCAATTACTACAGAGGAAGAGGGGAAAAAAGAGGGATTAAAAATAAATTCCCCCAGCTAACATGAAAACAAAGTCATTTGATTCTAGTAGATGTGCTTTCCCTAAAACACAGTTTGCATGGCTTATGATCCCTCACAAACAAAATAAGGCACAACATGGTAAGGTGTTTCCTCCCTGCACCCCCAAATTATTTTAAGTGGTTGTGGAAAATCATCTCTAATACAAATGCTCATGGCAGTACAGTATGTTGCAAAGGCCCCACCAGCTTAAACATATTTTCATGGGAATACAATCCTTGCCTGGTGATAAATGCTCCTGAAAATGTAGCCTGCTCCTTATTAAAAAGGTCTGATTGGGATACACCACTACTGGAATGCCTCCCTCCCCACATCTTTAATGCTCCATCTGGTAACATTTGATGGTATTGCTCCATCAAAAGCATTCATATTGCTTTTGAATATGTCAGCCAGAAGATCTGGAGTAAACAGTCTCTGCACCTGCAAGCCCCAACACACAGCAACTGCACTGCTTTCTTTCCAAAGGCAAAATCTGCTCAACAGAGGTTCACTGCAGTCTAACCGAGGAGGCAAAGCCCAGCAAATCACATCAAGAAGCATGCGTCTCTCTTACCTGCAATGCAACATCATTCAGCTCAGCCCCAAAGATCCTGATAGCATCCTTTCTTTACCCGTATAGCTGCAAAGACAATGATGTCATAGGGAGGAAGCCGTCACAGCCACGTGACTGGATGCTCTCTAAAGGGGATCTGCTTGAGAGACAGGCAGCAACTGGCAGGATTAATCAGGCAGGCTTGCTCAAAGTAGCTTACACATTTGCTAGCTTGCATTTTGATTTTTTCCCCCCTAGTTTTCAAAGAAAGCTTATTAACTGTGTAATGTGCCATGTTCACATTAAGATAATTTTGATTCAGCTCTGCAGCATGTGTTGCCCAGTTAATGGAGGGAGAGAGAAAGAGAGAGAACACAACTATGTGCAATTAGATTTTAGATAACAGAAGTTTAAAACAGCAAGGTAGGATTCCTCCCTCATGCACAGAGAAATTGCTAAGAAACCCAGGGCCCTTGTTCCTCTTTTTCCACTGCTGTAAGTTTGTGTACAGGCATCACACCAAAGAAGCCTACACCAGACGTCTGTGCACACCTGCAGTATACTGTATCTTTAGAATTCTACAGGCTGTGATGTTCAGGCTGAAAAAAAAACTCCTATAATTTTCAACAGTTTATCATATCAGGGTAAGAAGACCATGATTGTATCAAAGGATTAAAATCCATGCTGTTAAAAATCCAACACTTTGTCCTATAATTTTCATTACACAGGGAGGGACTTTTAGATGGCAGTATAAGAAACCTGCATAGGCCACCCATTCCCTGGGCTGCTACAATGAGGTGCTTGTGCATGCATGGAGCATAAGGAAGGAGAAACAAGAATCTGTTGAGCCTATAGACATTCTTCCTTACACATGTACTATCCCTCATAGACAGAAAGATCATGCTCCAGTCTAAGTAAATAATATAATTTTATTGGTCACATCAGTGCTGGCTAAATTTGCTTGCATAGTGCAAGCAGTTCCATGTGACTGACTGCTTCTAGAAAATCCAACAAGACTGATTTAAACGTGTAAAGGGATGTAGAATATAACAGTTAATACTTTGCCTGCTGCTATGGCTTTGCTTTCTCTAGCAGTGGTTCTCACACATTTAGCACTGGGACCCACTTTTTAGAATGAGAATCTGTCAGGACCCACTGGGAGTGATGTCATGACCGGAAGTGACATCATCAAGCAGGAAAATATTTCACAGTCCTACACACACTTACCCAGGAGTAAGTCCCATTTACTATCATTGTTAAAAGAACACATAGCTTGTTACACATAGCTTGTTACAAGCATAGGTCTGTAACATTTTCCCAAATGCAGTCACATACCATGGTAGTATCAAGTCTAATATATTAAAAATAAAATATTGAAATGAATGGGGACCCATCTGAAATTTGCTCATGACCCACCTAGTGGGTTCCAACCCAGTTTGAGAAACACTGCTCTAGTCTAGCACATTGGGGGGGGGGGTATAATTGAATGCAGAAATTTTTTACATTCAGACTTTACTGCTGTAAGCAAGAGGACCTAGGCTACTACAAGTTTCAACATGCCAGCTGATGGGAGACTTAACTGGGGGTATGAGTTCACAGTCCTCATGAGATGAGCACTTTGCCAATAACCGAAGTGTCTTGGGCTTATTTACAATCATTTTGCACCCACCACAAAACCTGGTGCAAGTGTTATCCTTCTCTGGGCACCACTGATCTCTGAGCAGATCCACGCTGTAGCAAAATTCCTCATACTGATCTTGTAATCCAACAAACAATGGGCTGTTACCACACAAAACAGTTTTTCACCCTCCCCCAAATTACAGCCCCATACAGCTCAAGATCTCTCTTACTGGAGAGGGCTGCCTTTTGCAGTTTTCCATGACATGCATGAATAGGGGCATAGTGGAATTTGGATCTGGTTAATAAATCAAATCAAACCAAACTTTTATTGGCATAGACAATAAAACCCAAATATTAATCCAAGAAAATATCCATGTTGTACATTGATTAGCTTCTAGAGACAATTCTTATATAGATACAATAAAGATACTTAGGCATAATAGTTGATACAACCTCATTCCTGCTGGTTAATAACTGTCTGACAATATCAATTTCAGATCCATTAAGTGACACAAGAAGAGGGTGTAAGTAACTACTCCATAAGTCAGAGTAACAGACACAATTTAGTAGAATATGAGGGAGTGTCTCAAAGGAACCTAAGCCACAACAACATGCTTTAGATTGATATGGTTAATATAAAATCCCCACTCTTTCTTACCATGAATTATCTTACATGAAGTTTACTATGCAAAGACAAATATTGACCTGTGTCCTCAGAGTTGTGTACTAAATTCAACATGTTAACTTTCATCTTTATTGATGTTGTGGGTTGCAGTGAACGAAGAGAAGTCTTAACAGTTTCAGTATCCATTTAGAGTACAGGTTAAAAATAGGAGTCGTGTGTGGATCTTACCCTCCAAATGTGAATGCTGACATGTTGTGCTGACTCAGGACCCTATCCTAAGCTTTGTGTATTGGCTCACCACTGGCACACCCAACGGTGGGCTAGCGCAGGACAAGCACTGGAGCTCTGCCACTCGGTGGTCATGCAGACCACCAAGCAATGGAGGCGTGAGGGGAGGTGGGGAGGAGGCATTCCAGGGACGGTGGGGAGAGGACAGGGAGGAGGCATGCCAAGGGGAGGGAGCAGGGCAGGAGGGAGGTGGGACTGGTGGAGCTTTGCTCCACTGGATTCAGAGGTTTCATGTCAGGTTGGTTGCCTAACACAGAGGCTCTTGATTCTATGTCAGGGGTGTCCAAAGTTTTTGGCAGGAGGGCCACATCGTCTCTCTGACAGTGTGTCAGGGGCTGGGAAAAAAATTAATTTACATTTAAAATTTGAATAAATTTACATAAGTTTACATAAATGAATAAGTTAAAGATGAACTTATATGAATAAATGAAGGTCTTGCAATAGCTCAAGACCTAGCACAAAGCAAGGCTGACCTTTCGTTTGCTGCCGCTACTGCATCACAGATGTGAAACAACAAGCAGTGGAGGGAGCCCTCATCCCACAGCTCATGCGAGAAGTCAAACAGTCGCCCTTATGCTGAGAGCAGTTGCATCGGGCCAGTGTGGCTCCAACAAATCACTGGAGGGCCAGAGGCTCATTGGAGACTGGGGGCTCCCTGACAGCCACATTGAGAGGCCTTGAGGGCCGCAAGTGGCCCCAGGGCCGGGGTTTGGGCACCTGTGCTCTAAATTAACAATAAACTACACTTGGGTAGCCTCAGACCTTCAGCTTAAACCCTCTTAAGGGAAAAGGCACTTGCCCCAACCCTTGACAAAGCTCCTTTCTAAGCTCTTGGAGGACGACTGATTGATGGATTGTCTTCTTAATGACTCTTATCTTACATCACAACAGCAAGGCTGTTTTTAAATCACCAAAGCAAAGAAACTTTGTTTTTTAAATTGATTTGCTATAGTGCATTTGTTGCCATCCACTTGAGTGCTTGGAACACAACCCATGCGAATAGTGAGACTCAACCTGTAGTGCCATTTCTGTGAACCCGCAAAACAGTATGTGGCATTTACAGGGTGGGTGGGATAACTAAAAAATAAAAATGGCAGTTTACAGAAGTCTCCAAGAGACTTTCCATTTCCTATACTAGAAACTAATGGACCACTGCAAGTCACAAGAATCTAGATGTGCCCTTTACCTGATAAAACAGGGCTCTTATGTTCTTAAACCATACAACCACAGCCATTTATATGCAGAACTGTTTATGTGGTTTATCATTTTGTACTAACAAATTGGTGGCAATTCTCTTCAGTGGTTCTCATTAAAGGTCCTAGAGGCTGCTGCCTGATTTATAAATGTTAAGGGGTATGGCTATAATGGTAACAGTAACAGCTTGCTTAAATAGCCTAATCTGCTCTGTCACTTTTGCGAAGCACCAAAAATTGAATCACGACCCACTGATAGGTCCCAGACCCACAGTTTCAGAACCATTGTTCTATACCATGATCCATTTCAAATGTTGCCAAATGGTTGTGAGAAGGTCCTCATCAGATAAACAATAGTGTTTCACTAAACTGTTAAAACAGAAGTGTCAGGGAGCTTCCCTCTTTTACTGTATTCAGGAGATGATGACAATGCTAATAAATACTCAGCACTTATTTAGTTCTAGTGTTCAGAATTCTATACACATTATCTTGCAGTAATCCTCTCAGCTCCCTAGTGGGTCACAATATCATCCTTGCATTCCAGATGTGACTCAATGCGAGATACTTGCCTAAACCATCTAATCCAGTGGTTCTCAAGCGTTTAGTGATGGGACCCACTTTTAAAAATGCGAATCTGTCAGAACCCACTGGAAGTGATGTCATGACCTGAAGTGACATCATCAAGCAGAAAAAGTTTTTCACAATCATACTCTAGTCTGCATCAGGGCTGGCTAAATTTGCTTGTATAGTGCAAGCAGTTCCTGACTGCTTCAGAAAATTCACCAAGACTGAATTAAATGTGTAAAAAAATATAGAATATAACAGTTAATATTTTGCCTGCTGTTATGGCTATGCTTTATCTAGCACAGTGGTTCTTACACATTTAGCACTGGGACCCACTTTTTACAATGAGAATCTGTCAGGACCCACTGGGAGTGAAGTCATGACTGGAAGTGACATCATTAAGCAGGGAAATTTTTCACAAACCTAGGCTGCAATCCTACATACACTTACCCAGGAGTAAGTTCCATGTATTATCATTGCTTAAAGAATATACATAGCTTGTTAAAAGTATAGGTTCTGTAACTTTTTCCCAAATGCAGTCACATACCATGGTAATATCAAGTCTAATATATTAAAAATAAAATATTGAAATGAATGGGGACCCACCTGAAATTTGCTCATGACCCAACTATTGGGTCCCAACCCAGTTTGAGAAACACTACTCTAGTCTAGCACATTTGGGGGGATATAATTGATTGCAGAAATTTCTTACATTCAGACTTTGCTGCTGTAAGCAAAAGGACATAGGCTACTACAAGTTTCAGCATGCCAGCTGATGGGAGACTTAAGTGGGTAGGTGGGTGGGCCAACCCACAGTTTGAGAACCACTGATCTAGTTACACTTCTGCAATTTGCTCCCTTTGAAGCCTATTCTCTGTAGCAATGATAAGCATTCTCTGGGAAAAATGTCTGCAAACCAACATGCAAGGTGTGCAAATTCTGAATAGGCCAAAACCAGCCTTTTTATATAAGACCAGAAAGAACTGTAATTTTAAAAAATGACATCATCCTACTGATCATGAATTTACATACTTGGTGTTGGGTAATAACTGGTGTTGGGTACAAACAATACTGCCGAATTTAATACTCTGAAGCAGGGGTGTCCAAACTTTTTGACAGGAGGGCCACATCGTCTCTCTGACACTGGGTTGGGGACCGGGGAAAAAGAATTAATTTACGTTTCAAATTTGCATAAATTTACATAAATGAATATATTAGAAATGGAACTTATATGAATGAATGAATGAATGAAGGTCCTGCAGTAGCTCAAGGCCTATAAAAGGCCTTTCCTTTGCTGCCGCTGCTGCAACACAGATGTGAAACAACAAGCAATGGAAGGAGCCCTTCTCCCACAGTTCATGCGAGAGGTCGAACAATTGGCTGTCACACTGAGTGCAGTTGCATCAGGCAGGCACGGGCTCCAGCAAGTCTTCAGAGGGCCAGAGGCTCATTGGAGACTGGGGGCTCCCTGAGGGCTGGATTGGGAGTCCTCGAGGGCCACAAGTGGCCCCAGGGCCGGGGTTTGGACACCCCTGCTCTGGAGACAGTATATTAAAATTATTTGGCATTCTAACTACTAATTAGCATGACTTGGTATAAGGATCATTACTATACGGATTTCATCAAAATAAAAATATAGAGCAGAAACCAGACATATTGTTAGTTGCTGATTTCTTCCATCTTGGCATCCATTTATACCTACATACACATACCAGTCCACTAAAATGAACCATGATTGGCCTGTGAAGGGTGAAATGGCTGCCAGCACTATTGAAAGCTGTACATGCCATGAAAATCATACCAGCATACTAAATATGACCACTATGTACAGTATTATGGGTATGAATACACCCATTAACATTATCCACCTTGTGTCGTGTTTTGAAGAAACCATTAGTTGAACAAAGCCAATCCATAAGTCATATTGAGATTAATGTGTCAACCAGGATCTAAAATTTATTTTAGAGGTGGTTAAGCATAAGAATTATACACAAAGTTCTGCATTTATGACAAGTTTGTTTTTATTTTGCAGAATACTTTTCAAATACAAAATGACACAATCATTCAGAAACTGTGACAAACACAAAAAATGAATACTGAAGAGTATATTACGTTAACACAATGAAATAGTATTCATTTTGACAGTCAGAATCTCATCCTCCCTAAACACTCTCAGCATACTGCACAGTGGCTACTACTACAACAACCCAGTAACATCTATTACCTGGGAGCCCTCCCCTCTTACAATATTTTCTATTCCAAATCAAGTGCGATCCACTGATGCCATAGAGGTTTATGTACACAAACCAACCAAAAATGATCGTAATTTCTTTAAAAAATGGCAAAGTGTTCATATTAACAGGTCCCTCTCATACACACTGAGTATATACTCCATCCACAGTGATCATTCTTTTACACATTGAAAGAAAATGGGAAATTCCTCTGTCTACTGCATTCTGCAAGTGCATTGGAGCAACTGGTTTGTAGGCAAAGGAATGAAAAATTCAACTGTATAAGAATGCAATAAACTCAAGACTACTTCCTGATGTTGAAAAATACTGATATTTAAATGGTAACCCTGTAAACAAATGACTTAAATTTGTCCTATTTAACTGTTAGAGCTATGACTAGCTATTATTCCTTAAGGCTTCCATTTCCAACTGTTTCTTCCTATTAGTTTGTGTTGGCATTCTGGGATCACTTTTTCCAGTTGTGATATCTTTTCTCATATCTAGCAATACATCAATAGGAGGTTCTGTACAGGAGTTAGTGATGATAATGTCAAACATTTTCAATTACAACAGAATGAAAAACTTGCAAAACATATCAGATAAAAGAAAATTTTACAAAATTCTCATTTATCTTTTTAAATTTAAAAGATTTAAGGCCCAATCCTATCCAGCTTTCCAGCACTGATGCAGCCATACCAACGGGGCATATGCTGCATCCTGCAGTGGAGGGCAGTCACAGAGGCCTCTTCAAGGTAAGGAATGTTTGTTCCCTTACTTCAAGAGCTGCATCAGCACTGGAGAGTTGAATTGGATTGGGCCCTTATTTATTATTAACCAAGATTTTAATAACTTGAATAGAATTTATAATTATCTCAAACCAGGATATCTTAACATAATGCTCTTAACATATTTGGGTTCTAAACAAACACTACAGAAATGTTGACATTTCAACTTAATAATGACTTTCTTTGGTTTCAGGTCTCCCCAAGGCATTGTTAGATTTTAATGACAACCAAAATTGAAAGTATCCTACATAAGATTGTGTTGATTTCTGATGGTTGTTCCAAAATGGTAGACGGACCTTTTGAAGAACATAATTCTTTGGGTAACTGAAGCTGAATATAATAGCATAATAAACAGTACACATACATTTGCAAGAAACAAAAGTGGCACTCTCAGGAATTTAAGGTGACAGTCTAATATTAATAACCTATAACAAAAAATGCAAGCAACTAGCTGTCCTAAAGAATAACTGAACTTTTACTTTCAAAGCTATGCAGTCCACCTGAAGAACAGACCTCTTTCTAAAACCATACTGAACTACTTGAGGTATATACTTCCATCATAGATTTTAATAGGAATTAAGTACATACCGTGTAATGATCTTAGTTCTATGCCAAGACATATGCTATTCAACAACTGAATTCATCATAAAAACTTGGAAAAGGATAATGTACTTTAAAATGTGCAGGTAATAGAAAATCAGAAAAGACTATCAGCACGATGGAAGTTAAAATTGCCATAGCATGGATTAACTGAAAAACTGAACAACATTAAGAGAAGATGGAAATAGACAAAGAAAGAAAACAGATGAAAGAATCTGCACAGATTTTTAAACAATTAGAAATGCACCATTGGCTAGACAGGAACATTTTGAGGAATATTTGCAAGATTGTTAACAGTATTCCACATAGTTGAATTTTTCATAGCAGCAGATGTGGAATTCTGTAAAGTCCTGGCTTCCATTTCAAATAAAAAAGAAGAAAGTTTGTAGCCATCATGCAAAGTGATGAGAAAAATAATTTGAAAATATATACATTGCATCTGGTAAAGGCTAAGAAACTGAAATGGTTCAGATACAAGCTGGATTTTTCTTATCCAGAACAGACAGTCAAAATCCAGAACATAGTTCCCCTCAATATAAACCACTGTGCACCAGCCCACACTATTTGAAATATGGGTACTTTGCTGGGCACTAGAATCAAACACCAGATGCAATATGGTTTTAGAAACAAGCTTTAAGAAAGCTACAGTTCATCAAAGATAATGAAGTTTGGAATGCAAGACCTAGGAGGAACTGTAAAGTAAATAATAGGTTTATGATAAATTGGGATGATTTCCTGAACCAGAGTCTGATTCTGGAACAGATGCATAGTTAAAACTGCTCAAATTCCACATTACTAATATGGCAATCTCATAAGTGCTTTAAGATAATGGCTAAATAGAGACTTGTCACCTTCTTCCTTCCCTCGTTAAACAGAAAAATCAGTTAAAATTATGAGAGACCTATTAGACACAACTGAAATGAGAATAATCTACTAGTGCACAGTAAGAACATGCAGTTGCACCCTGCAAAGTTTAAGAGTCTTTTAATGGATATTTAAAACAAAAAACAAAGACACATTGCATGTGATATTTTGATATCAAGACAGTGCGAAAAATACATAAGGTAAGATGATTAAAAAGTGACAAATTTAGAACATAGTATGTTCATTTCAGCTATCAGAAACAAAACCAGCTCAATGGTTCCATTCTACTGTATGACAAATATTGAGTAACAAAATTTCAGTCTTTAAAATACATCTTAAAGTGAATATTTTCCTTCAAGGAAAACGAATTACTATAAATAAATTACAATACAGTGAATTTGCCTGAACTCACTTTGTTTCTGTCTTCCAGCCTTTTAGTCAAATAAAACAGCATAAAAACTGTACACGCTCTAACAGGATAGTTGATTTTATATATATATAAAATATATAGTTGATTTTATATATATATAAAATAAGTTGTCTTCAGAGATGTCAATTTCACAACAAGGAAAAACCAAGCCTTGCTGCAGTCACTATTATAAAATATATATGTATATATTTATATATGTTTTTATTTTTTACAAAATGTGTATATTAATAGTCTCTTGCACAACAATTTTAAAAAATAAACTTAGCTAGCCTAATAACTTCATTTTAAAATAAGAACAGGCAGATAAATACTTCATGTTTACAATGTAACATGTCATACATCATCAGCAGGCAGAGGAGGTATGTTGATCCTTGGCCTTGTAAAGAATGCTATCTTCTCCCTGCCATTGGAGAGGAAAAAAAAATCAAACATTTAAATATATACTTGGCACAAGTTTCAAAATAGTTCTGATATTAGTAACACTTCAAATTCAAAATAACTTGTTCAAGAAACTTAAACTCAGTTTATTTAATTGAACATTTCTAAACTACTAATTCTTTAGGAGTTTGTTTCATGCTGAAAAAGAGCACCAAAATATGTCTACAATCGTACAGTCTTCAAGAGTGGCCTTTTTATTTTACTGTATTCAATAAATGTTATATTTAAACATATATTTAAATGTTATATTTATAAAATCAAAAACAGAATCTTATATGTTTTCATTAATTCCAATTCTTTGGCTGTTTATTTCAACGTGTAAGTATCAATCATAACCCATTCTCTCTAATACTCTCTAGAACATGGATGATGTTTAACCTCACAATATGAAAGAGAAATGGGGGCTCCCACCCAGTTCAGGAACTTTCTAGGTACGCAAAAGTATATTGGGTATACTGGAAAGTAAATTCAAGGAAAAAGTTATTTTAAAAAATCAACTCCAGATATAACTTACAGAGCACCGACAGCCAGAGGACATTGTGGGTGAGGGAATGGAGTGGGAATTAGACTATTTGAGCTCTTCGCAGTTTTTAGTATACAGGATGGGGAGAGATTAGAGAGATGTATGTCAAGACACTATCAAACTTCCTATGCTATAATGAGGAGACTTCAAAACAATGGAAACACGGCATCGTTTGCCTTTCCTAGTTCCTACAAATCTCTCCCAATAAGCCCTTTAATACCATACAATACAATGAAAAGTTTTCAGAAAGTTGGGAAAGAAAAGTTGTCCTGAAACTTCCTCCTCATTTTGTGAATCCTAAACAGCACTACACGATTCCAAATCTGGGCTGGTTGGATACATGAACAGGAATAGTGCTGTCTAGAAGACTGGCTTCCACAGTAATGCTTTGTTGCAGGTTCCCGCTTCTGTATATATATTTGCAAAAGGCAAGCTAACAATCAAAGGAAGAAAGAATGGTAAGGCGTGACTAACCGTTTGCATATAATATTTATTAGCTACAGTAGAACCTCCAAAGTTGACCACCTCTCTATAATGACCACCTCCTTAAGTTGACCTAATTTTCTAGAGACTTGGGTTTTTCTAGACCTAATTTTCTATAGACTTTTTTTTCATATGTTGACCACCTCCCTATGTTGACCAATTCCTCCAGTCCCTTGGGTGGTCAACTTAAAGAGGTTCTACTGTATTTGATTTTCTCTGTGAACTGCTTTGTGAACTTTTCAATGAAAGGCAGAATATAAATACTGTAAAATAATAATAATAATGAGTTCCAAATTCTGCATTGAGGATATCAATTATTGTAATAGCATAGATCAGTGGTTCCCAAACTTACCTGGGTCACAACACCCCAGTAGCCTTCAGTTGGGCATAGTCATCTTAGATCTTGCAAACAGGGGAAACTCATAAGAATATAGGTGGATCCCCATCTGCAGGCTTGCAATCTACAAATCTGACTCAACATGGATCGCAAGCCTGTGTTGGAGGACTTCAGAGGACCTCCTGGAGCCTTTTGGCAGGAATTTCTGGTTAGCGAAAATCTGAGGCTCCAGCAGGTCTTCTGAGGCATGGGGAGATAGCACACTGCCTCCCCGTCGCTCAGAACACCTCTGAACACAATGGAAATGCACTTTCAGAGGCCTGACTGCAGATTTCATTGTCCATGGATTTCAGTATCCATTGCCCCGCCCAGAGACGAATCCCCCACAGATACCAAGGATCAACTGTATGTGAAGACAGCAACTTGACTGAAGTGGTAAGATGGTTCCAGAAGCAACATCCCATTAGTACATAAGAATCTACTTGAATAGGAATCTACTTGGTATCTGTTCTGAAGGGAGTAAGGCTAAATTTTATTTGGTGCACATATAATGCCTTACCGGAAGGTCTGCACCTGAATAGGCTCCTTCTGGTTTTGACCACGCAGCTGGTATACTTCTTTGGCTGCTTTTTTAAGCAATTTTTCAGCTGCTTGTTGTTGGCGATGCTCAAATTTGGTCTGTCTCGTCTAAAAATGCAATATAAGGAAAGAAATTTGTAATAAGAACACTAGGCCTTCATTAAAAAGTCCATTTTCTTCCATGGACGGGGAGGGGGTGGCATAGTTGAACAAGTTACTCCTCCAACTATAAAAGCTGACTGAATAAATAGTCTTATGCTCTCCAATCACCAAACAGAATGAATCCTTGCATATTGACCAGCACTGTTTTTCCCTTCACTGGAGAATGGAATTCTGTAAAAGAATTTTGAGGCATCCCCCACATATTTGACAGGCTGGGAACCAGTGCAGTGGCAAAAACCAAAAATCATTGAGAAGCAGGACAGTCTTTTTTAGCTTATAAATGCTAATTGCCAAATCATATGCTACTTGAAAAGTTCCTGCCTGAGCAGTGGCATCACTAGGATTTGTGTCACCCCATGCAGTGGGCGGGGCAACACCCCAGATGGTGGGTATAGTGATGTAACATTGCCCCGCCCCCACTGGTTTTTTGGCAGTACCTTTTGATAGAACACAGATATTTCAATGTGGTTTGTTTCATTGCATTCTGCATGAAATTACACATTGATTGATATATAACATGATGGTAATATTCCTCCAAATTCTGATTTTAGTGATTTTGAAAACTTGTGGAGTCACACACACACACCCGTGTCAACTGACTAACACCTTATTGCAGCAGTTCTCATACTTTTAGCACTGGGAGCCACTTTTTAGAATGACAGTCTGTTCAGGACCCATTGAAAGTGATGTCATGGCCAGAAGTGACATCATCAAGCAAATTAAAATAAATAATTATAAATAATTAAATTAAAATAAAAGAAATAATTAAATAAGGGGGAGCCAGTCCTGTTCCACCAAGTGAATTTTCTCTGTAGTCTGCCTGCAATAACACCCCCCCCAAAAGAATCAGTGAGATTTCCAGCCTTCCCCAGTGCCCAGTTTAAAGTTCTTCTATTTCAAGCACATCAATACAAAGACCCACCTGGCTTTACAAGTCTGAGAGCCCAATCCTATGCCTGTCTACTCAGAAGTAAGTTCCATTAGAGTCAGTTGGGCTTACTCCCAGGAAAGTGTGGGTAGGATTGGGCTGTGAGGGAAACTTTGCAAGTGCAAAATGGAAAACTTTCCCCTTACTAGTTCAATCCTCTTTGTTGGTCCTTTCTAGTGGGGGGGGGGGAGGCTGCCTTCTGGGGTTTTTGTTGCACTCCAGTCCCATCGAATCGGGACCATTCTGGTCCTCACATTCTTTGCCTGGCCACCAGCCAAGGTACGTCTGCCTACTCGCGAGTAAACACTACGTGAGGCTGCTTTGCTTTCCATACACTCACAGCTGGGGGGGGAGGGACCTCTTCCTCAAGTGTTTTTTGGGGCTGCATTCATTGGATCAGGACCATTCTGATGTTGGAGTCCTCTCAGTCTGCCCTTTTGGATGGAGCAAAGCAAGGTCGCCTACTCACGAGTAAACATGGCCACATAGTTTCCTTTCTCTTCTCATAGAGCTGAACACACTGGCAGCTGGGAGGGGGAACCTCCTTCTTTTGGGGGCTGCACTCATTGGATCAGAACCATTCTGACGTTATTGGAGTCCTCTCAGTCTGCCCTTTCTGACGGACCATGGCAAGTGTGCCTACTCATGAGTAAACGCAGTCATGGGGTTTCACTTGCTTTCCATAGGGCTGAATAGGGACCTCCTTCTCAGGTGTTTTTGGGAGGGCTGCATTTACTGGATCGGGACCATTCTGGTGTCCTTGGAGTCCTCTCAGCCTGTCCTTTCCAATGGACTATGGCAAGTACACCTGCTCGCGAGTAAACACGCAATACGGCTCACTTTCCCTTTCCATAGGGCTCCATGCATTTTTTCCTTCTGCTTTTTTGGCCATAACTTTTGAAGGAAAGGAGCTATCTCAATGGGGGTTTTTTGCATTGTGTTTCGCCAGGCATTCCGCATCCAATGTTGTATGGCACAATGGGGTAGCTCCAAAAGCCACGAAGTTAGCGCATCTTCCCCCCAGGGCGCATCACCCAGTGCGACCTGCACCCCCCGCGCGACCCCACTGTGCCTGAGAGAGGTGACCTTTTAGCTTGCAAATTCAAATTGCCTAAGAGAGATGACAGCTCAAAAGGACCCAACAGCTTTCCCTCTCATGTCCACACAAGCTTTCTGCACTGAGCGAAAAGGTCAAAAAAGCAGACTGTCAAAAAATGGTCTGTCAAAAACCTGTAATTTAAATATACCTCATCCCATTGATGACGGGATCAAATTCTAAATTGCCTGCCACACAAAGACTGTGGGAGAACTTTCAGCCATTGCAGAGCAATGAACAGCTGTCTAAGAATTAAACTGAAAGGTTGCTGGCTACCTTTGAGTAATAAAGGCAGAAATGGCTAGTCGCCCAGACTGACTCAAGTCCATCTGACAAAACAAAATCTTTAGGACGGTGGTTATCAAACAGTGGGTTGGGACCCACTGGTGGGTCACAATCTGATTTTTGGCAGGCTGCCAAAGGGTAATGGAAAGATCAAATTGCCTCAGTGCCTGAGGCTATTCAAAAATCATACTGTAGCTGCTAATTACCCTGCAAAGAACTCGGCTCCTGCAGTTCGCAAACATGTGTAAATACAGGGAGATAAATGTTTCAGGGTCTTTTTTCTGGCTATTATTTATTTATATTATTTTTATCTAGATCTCCTTTGAATCCTGATAGAGTAACATTTAAAAAAGGGGGTCCCGATGCTACAAAGTTTGCGAACCGCTGCTCAAGAGTCAGACTACTGGCCTTAAAAGGAGTCTCCAAGAAAAACTAAGCAACCACCTAATGATGACCAGTAAAGTGTGCATAATCATCAAGGAGCCCCACTACTGCCGTCACCCAAAATAGTAATATAAAATAGTCCACAAAGACTGTCAAAAGCCTACATCTGAATGATGTCATCTTAGAAAAAACAACACTACTATTTCAGTTGGTATGAAATCAAATAGATGGGTATACCCCTTTAACACAGCTGACAATCGGATAGAAGAGTGATGGATGGTTTGAGAAGTTGATTGATTGGAGGCTGTACAATGAATTGAGCAGGCACTCGCCTATATTATCTCTTACTTCTTGGGCTTACTTTGTGTCTCTGATGTAGGACTATGCTTCTAACTTTCACTTTCGTAGGTTTTAAGAGCCCAATCCTGAGCTGCCTGGGGCATGCAGCTGCGGCAGCAACTAAAATGGCTGCTGCCACAGCCTGCGCACTCAAGGCAGCCGGCAGCGGCACCTCCTGAGAAGGGGACTTTTGTCCCCTTTGCCTGGGTAAGCTCAGTAGCCCTGCAATGGGGCTACTTGATTCACTGCTGACCAAAAGGTTGGCAGTGAGGTAAAAGCCTGTGTTGAGCAGCTAGCCCAACACAGAGGCTTTGGATCTGGCGGAGCAAAGCTCCACCAGTGCCACCTTCCAGCCTCCCCCCTCCCCGTCATGCATCCTCCCCACCCTCCCCCCAGCTCCCCCTTCCCCCCATGCCCCTGTTCAGCGGACCATGTGACCACCAAGCAGCGGAGGCTGGGTGCCTGCCTGGTGCTAGCCCACCGCTGGACTAACACCAGTGCTCGCCCGGTGTCAGGACTCGCAAACGTGCTGTAAGGCACGTTTGTGACAGTGCGCACCAGCAATAAGCCAGTGCATGGAGCTCAGGATTGGGCTCCAAGTCTTCTATTTTAGGGGGAATATGCTTTTAACCTTCATTTAGTAGGTTTTAGCCTTCTATTTTAGGGCTTATTTAAGATCCAGTGGATGTTAGCATTTACCAGCTTTAATGTCTTTTTTTTATCTTTGATAACGCCCTTCATAGATGAGGGTGAATTGTCAGGGTGAAACATGCATGGAACGTGGTATAGAACCTTGGAGGCTTGTAATTACAAACAGCTGAACTCCATCCACGAAAGCCTGAGTGCACACATTCATGATACTACTGATGATAGTCTAAAAGCCTACCCGATACTAGCCCTAAACTTGCGCCCCATGGTGTGTTCAGACACTTGTTTCTCCAGTGAACCCAGCGCCTGAAAGACAAGGGGGATAGTGCAATTCTTTAAGTGTACTTTAGTTAAAATCATAATGGTCTTTTAGGCATCTAAGGAACTCAACCTCTTTCTTCAGGTGTCTGCATTTAAGATAGAATAAGAGAAACAAAATCTGTTGGCTCTAACTCTGACTGCCTGGAAAGCTGTACTTGTAGCCTCTGCCAATGCGAAATCAGTGTTCACGCATTTTCAGAAATCCATGCAAATGGTAAAGGATATGGCATCCAGTTCATTGCATAGCCAGAGATGATGAATAACTGGCTATCTTCATGGTTAGCAGTGCCATATGCTAAGCTCTTCAGTGGCTAATATATGATACCTGTTCATATTCCATCTTGAATCTGCTTCCTATCCCACCAGAGGTGCAGAACCAACCCCTCAGATAAGCATCTTTTTGAGCGACTGCCTCTCAAAGGACATGCCACTGTATCAGCAGCAACTATGCAACAAATTTACTAGCCTAAATATTATAAAGTTCAGTTCCTTAATTTAGCACTACACATAATCAAATACACCTGAATGAAATAATTTGCAAATTCCAAGTTGTCATACCTGCCTCTCTGCTTCCTTCAGCAGGTTTCGAAATCGTTCATCCCGAAGGACCCAATGAGGCAGATCGGTTTGCCCTCTAAGCTGAGCATCCTCCAGGCGTTGCCGCAGTTCTCTCAAAACACATAACTCCTCGTTCAGCTGTCGCTGCCTTGTTCTGGATGCCTGGAGATCCAGCTCCAGGTCTAGTGACGTCCTTTCCATAAGATCAGCCAAAGATGATCTACACGACTGCTAAGATATCAACATGAAAAAATGTCTCAATACAAGATGTGTAAAAATAATTCTCACTCAACATCCCCACAAGAGATTGTGGTATTGAATGTATGGAAGATGACAAAGATAAATCCAAAATTAAATGGTTTGTTTTAACAGGGTCAATTAAATACAAACATTGCATTTAATGTTTAATGCAATACAGTACAGTACAGACGTAACAGGTTAATCTGCAAATCATGGTATAGCAGAAATGTGGGTTGACACACAATTTTTCCATTCCCTCTCACATGAGAATTACTCCTTTCCTTCCACAGTTTGCTTTAACCATGTTGTAGAGTTATGTCACAGCACTGACACCAGAAGCCCTGGTAAGACATTTTTTAGCCATCAGAGTTTAAAATCAGTCAGTTCAGCAGGAGTTTATTTAGAAACTATACTAAAAATGCACTCCGTTTTTTGCCTGCATCACATAATTATAACCTTCGACATTTATTGTTACACTCCAATATGAAAATATTCTTAATTGTATTTTAACAAAGTCAAAACTCAACTTCTATAATAATTCCTCAGAAATGGAACACATTAATTTTCAGAGATTTATTCTCATATTCTATACCTGCTTATAACGCAGTGTACGCCTTTCCAAAGTATTTCTGATGAAGGGTGACTTTCTTGGCAAGGTTGAACTGTCACTGTCACTGCGATATAGCTGATAGAAAAAGATATGAAACAGTAATTTGTATTTATGAATATAACCATTTTTAAAAATGTTTAATATTTTTAAAACATTTAAAAAATATTTAAAACCAAAGAAGGAACGATTACCTTTATTATGGTAATGCAACGGACACATCTACAGTAATTCAGAAAAATTAGCTTATGTGTTAAGATGAAGCACTTGGTTTTTAGAATAGAATGCTGTTTTAGCATTCTACATAAGAACAGCCCCACTGGATCAGGCCATAGGCCCATCTAGTCCAGCTTCCTGTATCTCACAGCGGAGATTCTAGCCTAATGTCATTCTAGCCTAATGACACCTCTCCTCTCCCCAAAATTTCAACAACATTCCCCAAAGAGAGTCTAATAACAAATTTGGGCAAAACTGACCTAGTTCTGGCATTACTTTGCCTATACATCTAGTTCACATGCATCTACAAACCCCTTCTTCCTTGCAGCAATGATAAACTGGTGAGAAAGAACACATTTGCCAAGAATAACTCTGGCAGCATGATGGTAAAGGAACTGATAGAATTGTTTCTAGGAAGAGCTACATTGCCAAGCAGTTAGTAAAGGAAAGCAAAAGTGCTGTCTTTTCTACAGGTCTTCAGTAGCTGCAGCAGTTGGCACAAGCAGCTAAATAATCAGCAAAAAGCATAAAAGATGTTCCCACTAAAACCCTCTGACAGACAATTGCTTTCCAGCTAGTTCAGGACTGTTTCTCCTAAATGGAAACAAATCTTTTTCAGATTGGCAGAAATTTTTTTCAGCTCTGGATAGTTCTTATTGAGGGATATTGGTAACTGAAACTGTGGCCTTATATACGAAGAGCTGTTGCTCTACAGCAGGGGTGTCCAAACATTTTGGCAGGAGGGCCACATCATCTCTCTGATACTGTGTTGGGAGCCAGGAAAAAAAAAAGAATTTACATTTAAAATTTGAATAAATTTACATAAATGAATTTATAAGAGATTGAACTTATATGAATGAAGGTCTTGCAGAAGCTCAAGGCCTATAAAAAGCCTTGCACAAAGCAAGGCCGACCTTTCCTTCACTGCTGCAGCTGCATCACAGATATGAAACAGCAAGCAGTGGAGGGAGCCATCATCCCACAGCTCACGCAAGCTGTCAAACAGTTCCCCTCATGCTGAGAGCAGCTGTGTCAGACCAGCATGGGCTCCAGCAAGTCTCCAGAGGGCCAGAGGCTCAATGGAGACTAGGGGTTCCCCGCAGGCCGGACGGGGAGCCCCCGAGGGCCGCGAGTGGCTCCAAGGCCGGGGTCTGGGCACCCCTGCTCTGCAGTAAAATAATGACCAAAATGCTAGAATAGTGTTTCTCAACATTTGTCCCCCGCTGTACCACTTCACACGGTCCACCTACTGCAAGTACCAATACTTCCATTTCCAGTTACTTCCAGATTGGGAGGCCAGATGCAATGTGACAAAGACCAGTAAGAGGCTCAGGGCACATGGGAGAGCTTTTCTGAGCATACAAAAAGCATATGCTGGAGCTCTACCCACTGAGTAGAACCTCCTACTGCTGCTTGTCATCTTACAATGCTGGTCTTGCTGCCCTGCAGGTACCACCGTACACCACCTTGAGTACCACAGGTTGAGAAATGCTATGCTAGAGCAATCTGTTAAATAAAATTCTTTAAAGTCACTGATCCAGATCACATGTTGCTCCAGTGGCACCATTAACAATTTCTACTCACTCGGCAAACATACTGACTTCGTGCACCAGGTGAGAATGTCTGTGAGCGAACAATTGTGCTACTACGAACAAATGCAGACCCTCTGGATCGACGGCTCAGCCTGTTTTTATGAAGCAAAGCCATGTCTTCTGGGAAGTGATCTTCTGTGTTAGTCTCTTTGTCCACCTACAATCAGAACCAAAGCCAGAAGCTTTATTCCAATGCTGTTCTTTGAAAAAAGGAACCCATTTATTCAAATTATAAGTATTCATTGTACAACTGAGATTGTTACTTACGTGATACAATTATAGAATCAAATGATTCAACTGTGTAGTTAGGATCATTAAGATTGCAAACCTTCAGATCTTTTGAATAATAAATCTTAATAAGCAGAAAACTAACTAGTCAGATCTCTTGAGCAAAATACGGCAACATTTGAACATGATATACATAAGAGGGGAAAAAGTAAGGATAGGAAAGTCAAATCTAAGAAGTTAATACCTAAAGAATACCGCTCAGAAAGATTCCAGACCTAATCCAGTTTTGAATTAGCAGAAACTGGAGTAGAAAGCAGTGATTCCAAGAATTATCTGTACTTGCCTTGAGAGGCAAAGGCTGGACTTTTACAGAGGTATACGGATTCATCTGTGGTGCAAAGAGATGACCATGTAATGTTTCACCAAAATAGGTCTCTGAATGAGGACTGGTATGCATACAATTACTACATCCACTGTCAACTGATTCTGCTTGCCAGCTTCTGAAAACAAAAGATTAAAGATACACACAGTGAAAAGTTGTTACAATTTCACTATTTTTTTTTTGTATGTGGCTTTGAACTACATATCCATCTGGAGTGAGTGGCTAACTACTCTCAAAAATTAACTGCACTTGGTTTCTTTTTAAAGTTACCTCTCAGACACAGCTTCCAGTTGATCTTCCTTTTGTTCCATCTCTAGTATTTCTTCTTCTGTGTACTCCAATTTCACTCTCTCCTCTGCCAGCTCTCTCTCTACAGCTTCCAGCTGAGCTGTGGTCCTAGCTAATAGTGCAGTCACAGCATCCTACAATGACAAATAAAGTTCCAGTGTGGCTTAGTTTCTTGACCAAAAGAATTCAAGATAACCTTTTATTGGGATAATAGGAATGATGGAGTTGAAACAGCAAATAGAAATAAGCAGAAATGACAGATATGATCTTAAGCTTTTCAAAATAACCTAAATAGGAACAGGAAGCTGAACACACTTCAGAAATTAATACATGCTCATACCATTTTCACTGTTGTTTTGTTCTCAGAACATGGGGAAGTGCTTTCTTCACACTTGAATTTTTCCTTTGTTTGCTGTTGATCTGCAGCAGTGAAGATCTGAATGGGGTACCAATGAAGCTGCATCTCACTGGAACTTTCATAATCAGCTAGGCTAACTTGAGCAATACCCTGTAAAGATGAAAAATGAGTAAGTTGTCCTAATTACAGAATCATTCCTTTTAAAAGAAAATATTCATCAGATTCCCAAAAGGGATATTCACATACGTACTTCAGCTGCACTCCTTTTTCTCCTTGAGCAACCTTTGTAGGGGCATTTTCTGCAAAGGCGGCTTTGAAATTTTTTAAAATAAATATTGTAAGGTGCACACCGGTCCCTTTTAGCATCAATTCTGGTGGTATAATCAAAGAAAGACCCCTAATCCTAAAACTAGGAGCAGCATGTTCTCATTGGGTTCAAACTTAAATTCGCTCATCAGAATAAGTAGTAGAATAGCTCAGTGTGGTTACTACTATGGGGTAGTGTTATTTATTTTAATATTTAATCCTTTTCAGGTTAAGCTAACTTCTATCCCATTTAATTCATCTAACAATAAACAAGAAGTGTGGAATAATCACCTCAAAAGAAACAAAGCAAAAAAATATTCTAATTTAATCAAGTAATTCTTACAATACAAATACCCTCAATATCAACTCTTTCAAGCACAGTAGGACTGAGGCAGTGATTATATCAAGACAACTAAGGGCACAATCCTAACCCCTTATGTCAGTGTTTTCCAGCACTGTTTTAAGGGTAATGCAGCTCTGAGGTAAGGGAACAAACATTCCCTTGCTTTGAGGAGGCCTCAGTGAGTGACACCCAACTGCAGGATGCAGCACACGTCCCATTGGCACCGCTATACCAGTGCTGGAACGTACTGACATAAGGGGTTAGGACTGCACCCTAAGGGAGTTGCACTTTCCCATCTCTCTCCTGGGAAAGGTCATCGACTAGGACATTTTGGTTACAAAGCAAAACCAAAAAGCAAGATTGTAAAAATCTAGAAAAATCAGTTTTATACAGAAATATCTTGAGTTCAGATGCCACAATATATTCCAACACCTTGCCCAAGAAAGGCAAATTGAGACTGGGCAGATGTTGTTCAAAGTTGGGCATTTTTAGGAAGGGGCAACTCACTACCTGCTTCAAAACAACTGGAACCTCTCTCTCATTAAATGAGACATTAGCCACCTTAGCAAGCCACTTGTCCAGCCCACCTCCGACATTCTGAACAAGCCAGTAAAGACAAGGGACCAGAGCACAAGTGGGAAGTCTCAGTTCTTCAAGAACCCTTTCCATATTCTGAAAATTGCAATTGTGCATCCCCTTCTTAAAAAGTCATCTCTGAACTCCACCAATTTAAACAACTATCAACTAGTTTCCAAACTTCTTTTTTTAGGGAAGGTAACTGAGCAAGTAGTGGTGTCTCAGCTCCAGGGGTTCCTAGATGAGAAGAACTATCTGGACCCCTTCCAATCTGGCTTCAGGTCAGGTTTTGGAACAGAAACAGACATGCTTGCTCTGACAGATGACGTTCGCCAAGGATTAGATGGGGTAATGCAATCCTGCTGGTCCAGCTTTTGACACCATTGACCACGGTATCCTCCTGAATCAGCCAGCAAAACTGGGGCTTGGGGGCACTGCTCTGCAATGGTTCCACTCCACCCTATCTAACAGGTCCTATATGGTGATGCTTTGTGGTACCTGCGCTGCACCCTGACCCTTACAGTATGGGGTGCCATAGGGGTCTATCCTATATGCTTTTTAACATCTACATGAAACTGGTGGGGTGCAACTAATATGCAGATGACACCAAACTCTATCTCTCTTTGCCATCCTGCTCTGAAGAAGCAGTGAAAGTCCTGGAATGCTGTCTGAACGCCATTAGGGTCTGGATGAAAGCCAATAAGCTGAAACTAAATCCTGATAAGACAGAAGTTTTCCTGATCAAGAAAACCACAATGCAGGCACTGAATCATCTACCCACTTTGAACTGGGTCGCACTCCCTTTACAAAAACAAATGTGCAGCTTAGGAGTTCTCCTGAACTCTTAGCTCTCCCTGGAAAATCAGGTAGCAACAGTGACTAGTTGTGCGGTCACCCAGCTTAAGCTAGTGTGCCAACTGAAACCATACTTGAGCCCTTTAGACTTGGCTACCCATGCTTTGGTAATCTCAAAACTGGACTACTGCAATGCACTGTATGTGGAGCTACCTGCTAAAACAATTCGGAAACTGCAATTAGCGCAGAATGTGGCAGCTTGAGCTGTTATAAGAACATAAGAACAGCCCCACTGGATCAGGCCATAGGTCCATCTACTCCAGCTTCCTGTATCTCACAGCAGCCCACCAAATGCCCCAGGGAGCACACCAGATAACAAGAGACCTCATCCTGGTGCCCTCCCTTGCATCTGGCATTCTGACATAACCCATTTCTAAAATCAGGAGGTTGCACATACACATCATGGCTTGTACCCCGTAATGGATTTTTCCTCCAGAAACTTGTCCAATCCCCTTTTAAAGGCATCCAGGCCAGTCGCCATCACCACATCCTGTGGCAAAGAGTTCCACAGACCAACCACATGCTGAGTAAAGAAATATTTTCTTTTGTCTGTTCTAACTCTCCCAGCACTCAATTTTAGTGGATGTCCCCTGGTTCTGGTGTTATGTGAGAGTGTAAGAGCATCAGAACAAGACGTTCTGACTCAGCTGGACCACTGCTTCAGCAGCTACAGTGGCTGCCCATATGCTTCTGGTCCCAATTCAAGGTGCTTGTTCTAACCTTTAAGGGCCTCCAAGACCTGAGTCCAGGCTACCAGAAAGATTGCCTCCTTCCATACATTCTAGCCTGCCCTCAGGTCAGGTCAGCTGAAGGGGCCCTTCTTCAAATGCCACCTTTGTCCCAAGTGAGGAATGGCAGCTCGGGGGCAAGCTTTCTCTGTGGTGGCACCACAACTATGGAACACTCTCCCAGGGGAACGGAGAACAATTCCCTCTCATGGATTTTCGGCAAAGGCTCAAAACATACCTGTTTCATCAGCATCTGGTTGCTTTTTGCCCTCTATTTTCTCTGATATACTGTGGGGACTCAACTGCCTCCCTGGGCTCATTGGTTTCCCATTGGCTCAATGAGTTCTTTTCTCTTTTGCCCTCAAATTTTTTTTGCTCTGTTTTTGATATTGTTTTTCACCAAGCAATGTTAAAATTAATGTTTTAATGCCTTGTTTGATGTTTTTTACTTGTGATACTCTGTACTTGATTATAAAGCTTTGTAAGCCGCCTTGAGCATTTGCATGGGGAATGTGAGGTATAAATTTCTTAAATAAATAAAATAAATATTCTGAGACAACGCAAGAATTTCCCAACACAAGCTAGAAAATATTCATACCAATTGTGACAGATGGAACTGTTGTCACTTTCATTTCAGACTGACACAATTATATCTATGACAAAGTGAAATGTAAGCAATTTGATCTGCGACATAAATTGCAAATTGGTCACAAAGTACTACTGAATGTTGTTCCAGTGTTCAGGTAGGCTTTGTCACAAGAGGCCCCTGACTACTTGGGGAAGCTCCACTGAAACTGCCAAACACAGAAAATCAAAAGCAGATAGCAACTCTAAACCATGGCTTTCCAGGTGTAGAGTTCAAGTTTCAAATATGGTTTGAATTCTCAACTATGATGGGCACAAACCATGGTTTGTGCTGATGGCTATGAAAGTAATATAACATACTTCTGTTTAAATGTGTGTGTGTTTAAAATATTAAAATAATCCATCACTATCTTAGGGTATGCAATATTCATGCAAGATGATCCTTTTGCCCCAGGAATAATTCTCTCTCAATTATGCCACTATTGCATAACAACAACCTGATTCAGGGCCCAATCAAGATCTTCACACACCGGCTCACTGCCGGTGCACACTGTCACACATATGCCATAAGGCATGTTTGCAAGCCTTACTGTGGGCCCAGCACTGGAACTAGCCCAGCGTGAAACCACACTGGGCCCGCTATGCACCGCCTGGAGCTCTGTGTGATGTGCTGGGCAGTGGAGAGGTAAGACAGGGAAGCGAAGAGCTGGGAAGGAGGTGTTCCATGGCAGGCGGAGGGAGGGCATGGCAGGGAGAGGAAGTGGGCAGGAGAAGGGTGGGACCAGGGTTGCTCAGCTCCACTGGATCCAGAGCTCTGTGTCAGGCCACACGGCCTGACACACGACTCCTTAATTTTGGGTTGGTTAAAGAGCCACTGCAGAAGCAAGTAGTCCCATTGTGGGGCTACTTCCCTTACTTGGGGGGATGAATGTCCCCTTCTCCTGAGGAGCTGGTGGCGGCTGTCCGATGCGCTCAGGATGCCACAATCTGGGCTGTAGTAGTCCCGTGTGCCAGGCAGCTCAGGATTGGGCTGCCCATTACTTCACAAACCAGTATTTGTTCCTGGTTTGATATCCTGGCTTGTCAATCAATTGTTTGTATAAACAAGTCCTTCCTGTACTTGGAAACAATGGAATATTTCAGGGTGTTACAAACTGTGGAGAGGAATACAGAATCTGAGGTTCACCACACTACATTCTTGTGTGGAGAAACCAAAGTTCATTGTGTCATCTGAACCTGGCCAACAACAAATTTATTTTTACGTCTGCTAAAGTACTGAATTATTTTAGCATATGTCATTCAATAGTTATGCTTCACTAAGTGTAATGTAAAAATAAAGTATACAAGGTTATTTCTAAACTGTAGAACTGAATTTGCCTAAGAAAAAGAAAATGTGTGAAAAATGTACACTTGAATTAAAAAGTGCTATAAATCAAATTTTTTTAATACAATGATTATTATAGACACCTCATCCTGATTTAAGCCCCTACTAACTAAATTAGAGTACTAATAGTTATATCCTGAAAAAAGGGAATTGCATAGTTAAATTTAAGAATAATGAGAAAATTGAAAATCACTTCTCTTGTTAACAATTTAAGAGTATTTATCACACCATAGTTTTTACAAAAATATACCTTACCAACAATTCTTCTATCTGATGCTGGCCTACTGAACAGATGTAAAGCTGCAGTGATCTTAGCTTCAAGATACTTGAATGTACAGGGATTTGGAAGACTTCATTAAATATTAATGGAGTTTGGAATTCCAAAGCTCTAGAGCAATAAGTGGTTGATGAACCTGACTCAGAAGACGGTAAGTATATTCTCACATGTCTGAAAACAGATAAAATGAAAAGTCATGATTGGGAAAGGTATCATTAAGAAAAAATCATTTTAAATTGTCAAGTAAAATGGAACAAAATAGTCGCTTAGTAGCAGTGATGCGGACTGGCACCCTCGTCACCAAGCAAAGCTGGATGCTATGCGAAGGCCCCAAAAGGCTCCAAAGCTTCTCCAGAAGCTTTTCTCGGACAGGCAGCATGCAGATACATGATGCCTCTGAGACACAGAATGTCTGTTTTGGAAGAAAACACAAGGTTTCCAGTTTCAAGGAAACCGAAGTCAAATGTTTTTGGCCGAAACGGCCAGAAAAGCCTCTGGAGGCAGGGGAGCGTGACTTGGCTTTGGAGGCTTGGGGGGGGGGGGTGAACAGCGCCTAGCAGTGGCTGTTGCATATGCAGACCATTGTTGCTAAGCGACACTCACCTGTATACAGGTCATGCCTCATTATTCACTGGGGTTCCATTCTGGAACCCATAGTGGATTAAAAAATCAGTGGATACCAAATCAGTGGAAAAATAGCTTTAAAGTCCCACATCCAGGTTTTGTGATCCTTGATTGTTGCCCCAGAATGCACTGGTATAGAAGCTATACCACATTTAGCCACTAGATGGGGTGAATGGAATTTAGTGCAACGAAGTTATAATTATTTAACAGTATGAAGGTTGGAAATTGGACCTACAGCAGTGAATGCTGACAACCACATGTAGGTTACTGTCCACATTTACCAGTGTAATGTGGGGTTTCGGACACAAAAATATGCATGAAACAACATTGGAAAGATTTCATATATTCATTTTAACATATACATTAAAGGTTTGCATTTTTGTTTTCTCAAGTCATTCATTTCTATGAAGGAATCATTCTAAAATGAATGAATCACTATACGCCCAAATCATCATTGCAGAGGATGTGTTAACACAATATTTCAAGATACTAAAAGCATTAATCAGAAAAATTGAAATATTTTAGCTCACATTTTAAAACCTTCTTTCACAGCAAAGCCAGTAAAATTCTTTAGCTGCAGCACATGAACCAGAAGACACTCACTGCCACTATCATGTCTGAAAAAGAAGGAGTCTAGTTAAGTGCCAACAGATGTAGGATTATATAGTAGTCTCTCACTCTCACTCACAGTTTCAAATCCACATCACATTGATGAAACAAGAATTTTTTTAAACTTGATGACTAGTTTTCCATATCATAATCATTTCAAATAATGGTGGCTATTGTGCTGGGTGCCACTTGGGCAGGACTATTCAAAACATGCGATCAGGTGATTTTCTCTATATCATCACAGTCCCCTCTTTTTTGGACACACTCATACACTCATTAGAAAAGATGCATGTTCATTTGCTACTCATCAGTATCCCTGAAGCTAAAAATTATTAACCATTGAGGACCTTGTGCACCTTGGTATGTATAACATTTTGATAATGATACTGACCAAGGGAGAAAATACTCACAGAAATCCAACTTGCATTTGGGGCTCTTCACTACTGATAGCCTCACCATAAAGCGATTCTTCAACATCCTCACTCCTGTATGACAGGGAAAATAAATGCAGTGAAAACTAGCAAGAAATGGCTACTTCCATAAACAAATTGGGCTATTAAGTCTATCGTGTTGGCATCCTTCAGTCTCGGAAGACTATGGTGTCACGCTCTGAATGGTGGTTCTGAAACAGAGTGTCCTCTCCAGTGCGCAAAGCCTGGGTAAAGTAGGTATGGAGGATAGGCTGTTACCCATGCAGCAAATCCCCCCTCTCCACGTCACTGAAATGGTCCAATGGAAAGGCAGAAGCCAATACGGTTGGTTCCAGTGGCGTCGCAGGAGTTGCCAGAACGTGACTGTGTTCAGCCATAAAATGCCTTAGGGACTCCGGCTCCGGATTTTGCCTCGAGGTTGACTCCTGAAGCCTTTTCCATAATTGGATGTAGCCACAAGGCAGTGGAGGTTTGGGATCAGAGTTTTCCTTCTTTCAGATGAGCTGCCTTCCCAGGCTAATGAGTCCCATCTACCCGGTGGCTGTTTAGTCGCCTCTTACGACAAGTACAGCCAAACTGAGTCTATAATACAGTCTATAATACACAACTATATATATTACTAAGTTTTTGCCTTGATTTGGATGTCACATTTCTATTACTAGTTTAAAATGCAAGTTCAAAGAAATTACAAGGGTGACACCTTCCAAAAGCATACTAAGAATACTCTACCAGTTGACAGAGGAAATTTTTTTACATCATCCAATTCTCAAGAATGTTCTGCATTATGTGTCCTAACTGCATATGCATATATTTTTAAATTTCTGCATTCCCGAAGATGCCAGCTTCAGAGTATTAACATATTAAGAAACATCAAATGTTGCACGCTGCATAAGGCAATCAAGTCATACTTCAACACAGCAAAGACTTGCTGCCACTCTTCTGACCAGCACTTTATTATGACAAACCCTTGTATCAATATCAGCATTCAACATGTTTCAACACTATTCAATGTTATAAAAACTTGCCATGAGACTCTCAAAGTCAAGCTGTGTTCAAGCAGCTCCCATTTGACCTGCATCAAATTCTAAATCCCACACAGATCTGGTGGTGATGGAATGCTTACACTCATACGTATTACCACAAATTGGGAAGGAAACAAAGTGTGCTCATTTGGAAGTATATGATCAAGTAAGCAGCATGTATGAACAAGCAAAAAACATTCTCCAACATACTGTACACTATTGTATATTTGATCATTTCAGTCTATTGCTTGTGCTACATCAAGTAACCACAGGAAATGATTATCAGGTTCTGGTGTATAAGAAAATCTTCTGGTACATAAACAAGAGCAGGTACACAGAGGGTGGAAACTTTTTCTGCACTGAGAATAATATCAAACTTCTAGCATGAGGACTAACAATATAGTGTAGCTTTATCGATTTTCACATTACAAGCAACAGTGAAAAAAAATCCTTACTCTGAAATTGTTCAACAACCCAACATCTGCACTGAAAAATGCACACTGGTAAAAAAAAACCCTCAATATACCTAACTATGCAGGGAATAGTTTAGCATGTTTTTCCAACATACATGGTATGGTAGAGAAGATATCAACACAGAGGGCACAATCCAGCCAAACTTAATTTTTACATTCCAGCAATTGTAAGGCTGTCAACCCGTTATTTCAAATAATGGTATCATCACTTTCCTAATCTCTCTGGTTGCACTCTGCTGTCTAAAACTCAAATGTAAATAATTCAGGCTACTGAAACTATAATGGTACCTCAAACAGCTGCACAAGTTAAAACTGCCCGGAACAACATTTTAAAGGATTGTCTTAATTCAGTAGCAGGTATAAATAAGACATTTACCAAGTGTTTCTGCAGTTTTTAAGGGGCGGAGATTAAGTACAGTTCCAATTTACAACACAATTATGCAACCTGACCTTTTGCTTAAAGCTTCAAACACGCCACTGTCGCTAGCCAGTGAATAATTGGACAGACATGCTGAGACTCGCCTGGCTCTCCTTTCCGACCTTCTAGCACTATCTTCACGTAGGGTCACAGCTAGAATATGGAAAGACAGCAAAGAGAAGGTCACATGGAAGGCCTTCTTATCCATTAATGAGACAAAACTAAAACTTCACCATAATAGTTAATACAAATGTTATACATATGATACAAATATAAAATTAAAATTCTGCAACCATGTTGTGTTTAATGCATAGCTTTAACTTCAAGAAGGACAGACATTGCTTGAACAGGACCTAGCCAAGTTAACACCTTCAAGTCCTGTTGATTTTGATGGAGAGTTGAGCAACAGCTTAACTTCAGCTAGATTGTGCCATTTTCTCCTTTTGTGACAAGACATTTGCTACTGTGTCCAGTTTTTTCAAAGTGAGAACTGTTGCTTAAGAAATAAACTTAACAAAAGTTGGACAAAAAACCAATGCTTTCAGAAGGAAACATACTTATATAGCTGCATACCACAAAGTCAAATGGCGAATATACTACTGGTGAACATAAGAACATACAACCCCTGATTGATCAGATCAGAGGCCTATCTAGTTGAACAGTCTGTTTCACATGGTGGCCACCTGCCTGCCTCTGGGAAGTCCAGAAGTGCAACATGTAGCAAAATAAATCCTAACCTGCTATCACCTCCCAGTAACAAGCATTCCAATGCATGCTGCCTCTGAACCTGGTATATAGCCATCATGACTAGCAGCCATTGTAAGACCAAGACCTCCATGAATTTGTTTAAAACCCTTTTAAAGTTACCTAGGCTAGCGGCTCTCATCATATCTTGTTGTTACTATATAATGCTATATGAAATATTTCCTTTTGTCTGTCCCAAATCCCTCACATCCAATCATCATTCAATTTCACTGAGAGCACAATCCTAACCAGGTCTACTCAGAAGTAACTTCTATTTTGTTCAATAGGAAAGTGGGGCTTGCTCTCAGGAAAGTGTGGTTAGGATTGCAGCCTGAGTGACCCTGGGTTCTAAGAGAGGGGAAAAGCATATCTATCCACTTACTACAAACCATGCATAGTTTTATAAACTTTTGTCAATGACTAACAGCACAACTCTATACATTCTTGCTCAAATTCCAGTGTGTCCAGTGGTACTCACTCCCTAGTAAATGCATTTAGAACTGCAGTTCATGCCATAGAAAGATGTGTTTACCCCTGCTAACTGGGTAAGCGGCACTTTTTCAAGTGGGTGCTCCTCTTTTACTTAGCAGGGGGATAGTAAACTGGCCCTCCTCACCCCAGCAGTGTGTTTTCCAGTGGCTGTCTGCTGGGGTTCTTTTACATGTTTGTGAGCCCTTTGAGGACAGGGACCCATTAATTATTTCATTTTCTCTGTAAACCACTTTGTGAACTTTTTGTTGAATAGCGGTATATAAATACTGTTGTTGTTATTAACAACAATAATAATAACAATAACAACAATAACAATAATAACAATAATAATAATATACAGTGAAATGGGCCACCTTGCTCATTATTGTCTATACTTAACATCAGCTCTCCAGGTTTTAATTGCCCTACCTGCTAAGAACTGACCCATGAGCCTTCTGCATGCAAAGCATGCTTTCTAACCCTATGCAACACCTGCATTCCCTAAATTAGTCTTTAGCTTCACTTAATGTTTTATCCAAGTAAAAGTGTATTAATTTAGGATTTTAGATACAGGAAAAGCTTGCTTAACTGGCACACTCAGTTAACCGGAATCTCCACCCACGTGAGGCTGAGGACAGAAGTTCCAGTTAACTGAGTTTTTTGGTTAACGCAGTGGTTCTCGAACTTTAACGGCCCGCGGCTCCCCTGATCCTTGTGGCCATTGGCCATGGCTCCCGATTACAACACCTAACTGAGTGTTACATCCAAAATGGGGATGGAAGTGTTATAATTATACAATAGAAACAAAAATACAGCTGCCAGCACTCTGAGGCTGCAATCCTAACCACACTTACCTGAGAGTAAGTCCCGCTGAACAAAATAGGACTTACTTCTGAGTAGACCTGGTTAGGATTGTGCCCTGAGTTTGTTAGCAGCACACCTGGAGGGTTCTGGAAAGGGAGGGGAGAGAAGTGATGAATTTGCTGGGGGAGGGGAAGACTTTGTTTTGTGTGTATCTGCTAATTGCAAACTGAGACCCAGAGACTGTTTGGCTACAATCCTAACCTCACTTTCCTGGGAGTAAGTCCCACTGAACACAATAGGACTTACTTCTGAGTAGACCTAGCTAGGATTGTGCCTTTTGTCTTACAATGGCAGCCAACATGGGAAGTACCCCCCCCCAAAGGAGGCAGGAGGAAAAAGGAATGGGTGTTTTCATTTTTTAATCAATTTTTGGAGACAAAGCCACCAAGAGTGGCTATTTCTTTTCTTTTTTGAAGGGGGAGGAAAAAGAGAAAAGTGATGATCTTTGGTTAAGCTGACACGGACCCTGAGTCTACTCAGAAATAAGTCCCATTTGAGTCAATGGGGCTTACTCCCAGGAAAGTGTGGAAAGGATTGCAGCCACACCGAGCAATATTACAGCTCACCCCAAAGTAGATGGGGGCTGCTCACACACATACACCCCAACATGCAGGTGCTACCCCTATTCCCCCCCCAGGCAAGATGGAGGAATGCAGGCTGGGGCATTTGGACACCGCCCCCCACGAAGAGAAGGCTGGACTCCCTCCTTCCTAAGCAGAGGAAAGCGCTGCGCACCTTCCAGCTTCTCCCAGTCAGCCTTCTCCTCGCACCTGCCAGCCAGCCAGCCTCTTAGCCAGCCTTATCTCGGTTTCGTGGGGAGGCTCCACCAACTCCCCCTACCATGTTTCACATGCCCTCCCCACCTCACACTGCCTCACCCACCTCGTTCACAGTCGAAGAAAAGCAGTAAGTCGGGAGGCAGCACGTGCAGCTCAGCAGAGCAGCTATGGCCACCTCTCTCCCCAAGATGCCCCTGGGAGCTAGCCACGCCTCCCTAGGGAGGCCCAACGCACAGATTGAATACCTCAGTGTTAACAGATTGCCAGTTAAAAAAGCCACCTACCAACCTGGCAACTCCCTCTCTCATTTGTCAGACAGGGCTCACTTGCACAGTGCCACTTCAACTTTGTACCTTGCTTACAAGGGTTCTCTAGGAATGGGGACTTTCCTTCCTCATGGAGGGCCCTGCTTAGGAAGAATAGAGTCTCCATCCCTAGAGGGCCCTCATGAGCAAGGAAGGAGGACAGAGTGGCTCTTCTCTGTCTGGTAAGTGAGGGAGGGCCTGATAGGTGGGTTGGGTGCTCTGTTAACCAGTATATCTGGTTAATCAGCCCACATTCTTAGGGCTAGCCCAAGTCCCACTGCTGCTTGAAGCGCAATACAAATTGTGCCTCCCTGCTCAAAAACTGCAGGCATGTGCACATCCCACCTTCCTTCAGAAGGCAGAAGGGAGGAGAAGGCAAGGGAAGTGCAGCAATCCACCCCCTTATCTAGAGCTCCAGCTTGGTGCCTCTTGTCTCCATGCCCTTTTAAAGACATATGAGCTAGAGCTCTAAGGGGGCAGATAGCCACCTTTCCTTGTCCCTTCCTTCTAGCTGCTTTCTTAAAGAGAACAAGGAGAAGGCAGCAGCGAGGGAGGCTTGGTGAGCAATGGGAGACAGCCTATCAATTTGCTGCTGCTTCTGAGTCTGCCACCCATTGTGAACATTTTACTCATTACAAGCTAAAACCAGCCCTGCCTATTCCTCACAGCTGAAAGTTAACAGTTTACTGTATTTGCATGGTGTATAACTTACTATTCTGAAGGTCAATCTACAAACACTAAGTTATACCAAAAGCTAACTAATGTGCAGTCTAGCAAAACCTCTAAACAATACCAATTCAAAGTTCAGTTCTATAAAAGCTTACTTTTAAGAAGAAGTAACATTGGGGGAAGGGATAGAGGCAAAGATACTACAGCTAAAAAGAGATACCAGTTTATATTCCATTTTTATAGTAACAACCATCACAAAGCCCTAGTGAACCCTCATCGGTTTCTAATGCTTGACAACATGCATAGAAGCAGCCATCTATGATCTGATCTAAACTACTGATCTAAACCATTATAACAGTATTAAAAACAATATTAAGAAACAATAGTTGGGTTGAACTAATAAAAACAAAGGCAATCAAGTAAAGCACAAACAATTCAAAACAAAGATAACAGAAAAAGGAAAGTTTTGACTGCCGCTTGAATACAGGGAACCATCACAGAAAATACCTTGCCATTGCATCCTCAGAGTTGACTGTCATTCTAAACCCCTGGATAACCTCCCTTGGAAGTTTTACATAGATGTTAAATAACCTGGAGACAGGTTAGTGCCTGGGCTCTTGTCAGTGAAAGAGGATGATCTGGAGCTTACATGTCAATGCCCAGGACATTTCTCCATTCTAGAGACTGACCAGGATATTGATGGAACCACTATTTGTGACACAGGAAAATCCTCCAGAGCAGTCAAGAATCCATTCAGCCCCATCACTCTCGGAAAGCAGATCAGCCCCCCCCCCATTCCTACAAAGGTACAGTACATCCACACCATACCAGTGTCCATTGTTGATCACTATGTTGATTCACTCACTCCCAACAGAGAGCAGAAAATTATACTCCTAAACTTGATTTCCCCCCCCCCCAAACAAAATCCTGCAAAATGGTACTATTTTTGTATAACTGTAATACCAAGAGAAGGCTAAGCTTAGCCACAAATAGGAGGCAGATTAACAAATTCTTTTATCTTGAAGTTCATACAAAATATGGTACATTACGAAGTCATGATGCAACATAATGTGTCACAACTTCACCATGCTATAAGTGTTTCAACTTATGTTATTTTGCTTGATGCTCTCAGGCCGGGTAAACAGTATCAGGACAATGTCACAAAGATAAAAACAGCATGTGTTTGACTGAATATCAGCAAACACACAGCTCAACAACAAAAGGCATAATATTCAAAATATCATGGAGCAAGGAAACAAAAATCCTGACATAAAACATTTTAATTAAAACAATACTAATAGTAACAGAAAAATGTGAAATTTTTCTTTACTATAGGATGCAGGTATCTGAACACACACACACAGGGTTTTCTGGAGACCAATAATTTAAAGTACATATATAAATAACACAACAGTTTTCACATGCCCTTACAAGTGTTTTAGATTAATTATCACAATGCGTGACATACCCTCAGGAGAAAAATTATCAAGATGAATCATATTTGATATTCAAATTACACTGACAAGTTTACCCAGAAATATGAACATGTATGATAAAAGTGCAATTATGTTTAAAAAATATTGCTCCTGTTTTGTGTCTCCTGTGTTGAGATAGCAGTTATGTACTCCTACAAATAACCAAAATAAAATAAATGCATCATAGCACACTTTAAAGTTTTACACAAAGCTTATACAGTGGTGATAAATTCTCCAGCACATTCAAAGAGGGAAAAATGAGATTATCTAGTACCAGCAACAGGGAGTTATGATAAAGTCATTATGATTGATTCTGATAAAGTCACCGCTACCTGCAAAGTGTGGCTAAAAAAGCTGTTTAAAAAATAGACACAAATCAGAATCACCAGCACTTCTCAGTTGAAACCACCACTGTCAACAGAGTAGCAGCAGCAAAAAATAAAAATAAAAATAAAAATCTGCTAACACAGTAAAGGAAAGAGTTAAAAATTTTACAGGCAGACAGGAAATTTAAGCACCCTAATAAATGGCATAATAACAAGGCTGGCATAAACCATGTGAATGTCACTGTTCTTTCCTGGGAAGTGGCTATTGCATGGTTCAGGTCCTTTTTAGCCATACCACTAAAGCCTCTTGTTTTTAGAGGGAGATTGCAGCTGTGCTAACTTACAAATGAGGCCTGGGTATAATTAATAATATACTTTATGTTCAGGGTGATATAATATACACTGATAAAAAGAACCAAAAACCAGAAGTGCTTGGTTCAAACAGTGCATCTGCCATGAACTCACCAGGTGGTTTATCTAATTTAGCCTTATTTCCCATACCTGCAATATGGCAAACTTACAAGATGAGGCTGTTGCAAAGATAACTGAGATATACTACTGTATATGTAAAGTGCTTTTCATGTTGCAACTTTGAAGCACAGTCAGGAGGGTGCATGTTATACACAATGTAACAAATCCTTAGAAATGCTACAGAACTAGGACCACCAGGAAATCAGTTTCACAGTTCACATGATGGCTGCCTAAAATAGGAATTATTACTAATAACCACAAAAAGAAATCCAATGCATACAAAGTACTACAGAATAGTAGAAAAATGAAAGAGGAAACTGGTTAGGAAGTATCACTGCAGAATAGGCTTTAGTATTTATGGCAGACAGAGAATAGAGCAAGGATCAGGATGAAACGCTTAGTTCGAAAACGTTGCCTGATGAGCCTTTTTATTTTGAACACAAAATACATCCCACATTCATAATATGTGTACCTGGCACTGTGTGCCTAGAAGTCACAACCTAGGCCCATACCATGACTTTGAGGCAGGACCTGCCTCAGATCTCACAGGTCTAAAAGACCTCAGATCTCACAGGTCTAAAAGGCCACACTTTTACTTGTCAGAGCAATCACACACACCCGCATTAGTCTGGCTTGGAGAAAGCATTGTCCAATTTTGTGTGATTGCTTCTCAAAGGTTGATAGAAGACCAGACACCCCAATGGACTCTCCCCTATTCCCGCCACCACCGCAAATCAGCCTTGGGCAGTAATGGTGCCAGTCAGGTGGGTAAGTTAATGTACTGTTGATACTCGACTATAAAGGTGAGAAATTTTTACCAGAAAATCAAGGATAACTTGTCCTAGCTGAGGGTCAGTGCAGTTCAGGGGTGTTGCAGCAGCCAGGAGAAACTCAAGGCGGCTTGAATTCTGCATATTTAAAAAACCCTTCACTCTGGCTGGCCATGCCTTTCTTCTCTGCCTCTCCCAGGCTTTGCAACCAGCCAGCACATCACTCAGGCAAGCAGGCTGCTGCTGGGTCTTAAAACCTGCCAACCACAAACACAGTACAACTGCAGATAGAAAAGATTCCTCTTGCTTCCTCTCTCTTCCCTTCCGGATGTTCCATTACATAGAAGGGGGGAGACAGCACACTGTACTGCATAAGCAGTTTGTTAATGTCTTCAAAAACAGTGGTGCAGTTCAGATTTTCCCCCCCTTTCAATTAGGCTCCAGGGGAAGTTCTGCAGCTCTTCCACACAAGCACCATTCTCTAGGTTTTACACCTCTCGCCCGACTTACCTGAGGGTCCTGGAACATACCATGATTTTTGGCTGAAAGCCAAAAACCTGTCCTCATCTAATATATGAGATCACCTTATAGGCAATTATCTGCGGTACATTATAGAGTCGCATTAGAAAGAAATCATGAGCGTAGCTGGTGTTCAAATAGCCTTGTGATGTACTAATGTTTTAACTGTGGCCGTCAGATGGGACTTTTTTACTCTTTGGTATTTTAAATATGGTCATTTTAAGATTAAAATAAAAATAAAAGACAAAAAAACCCATATTAATAAAAACAAAGGATTTGTTCTGCAAAATTTGAATTCACTCAAAAGGCTGCAGTTAATGGCTGAGAAGGCTGTATGTAGCCCTAATGCCACAGGTTCCCAGCCCTGAGCTAGACAGTAGTCTATCAAAGATGTTTTAGATAAGATACTATGCAGCAGAATCATAAAACCTATGCTCTTCTAGTACTGAACTAGGGAGACTGCAAAGCGTGGATTTTTGAATTTTGAACAGGAAGCAGGAAGAATTGCCAATGCCTGTAAATTCTCCGTAACTATTTGTCTTCCTCCAAGTTACTACTATAACCGCTTGTTAACGAACAAGTTTTACAGTGGGCATGCAAACAGGTTTTCCATTAAGATACTTACTACTTCAGAGACAAATGCACAAAATTTCTAATTTTTTCATTAAGAAAAACATCCATGAAGCTTACCTATGCAATGCTATTTGCTTCACTGATCTGACACTTAAGTTATTCAAAATTTAAAGAACTTGTAAGTAAATGTCACATGCCTTTTTATAGGTTAAGAGTCAACAATGAACAACAAAAAGCAGAAAATAACTTACCGCCAGAGGTTGGAACATTTGTCAGTTGCCGCTCTGCTTCTCGTGGTCCTTCATTGGAACATTCGACAGCCTTACAGGTTTCTTGTGTTTTATCTTCACTGAAGAGAGAGACCTGAGCTCGGAGTACTTCTAAAGCACCTGTCCCCATTATTTCCTCATATCCTTCTGGCCTTTGGGCCAATGGGGAATCCCGAGAAGCAAGGAGGAAAGGGGTGTCTAGGGGGGAGCTTGGAGGAGACAATGAGGACAGAGAAGACCGCGATGACAGAGATGCCAGGGAAAGGGGTGTATCCAAAGATCTTCTTTGTTTGCTGCTACCAGAAGGTCCAATCGAGTCAAGATACTGTACATCTTTACAGTGAGAATCAACTGGAACTGTATCATAGCGCATGTGTTGCCCATAGTCTGTAGCACTGTCTGATTTCTCATACTGAGGAAGACCATAGATATCTGTGAAGCTCACAGAGCTGAGAGAGCCCCTGCTGGATGCCAGTGATCCACGGCTAGAAGCTAATGATCCACGGCTACTGCCTGAGGATATTGTCAAGGTGCTGGCAGACAAACTAGAAGACAAACACAGATGGATTAATTCTGAAATCGGAAATCACAAGCTCAAGAATCAGAACTTATGTTTCATTATAACTGAAAAAATATTCAACTCGTGTTGCAGATTTAGCAATCCACAGAGTGAACTACCGCAGACACTCGTCTATAAGTCAATCCACAGATAAGTTGAGGGCAGGTTTTGAGCCAGCAATCATGGAATTTTCTATGACCCTCAGATAAGTCAGGGACTAAACCTGGGGGGGGGAAGGGGTCTGACTATAGCTTTGTCTGATATTACTCGAGGCCAGATCCTGAAAAATAACCTGCCACTAATTGTTACCTAAGAACTGTAGTCTCTAATTTATTAAAAACATAGTAAAAGATCATAAGATATGTTTTTATTCTTTTTAAATTCTGGTCTTCACCACCTTTTTGTAAGCACTATCAGAGTAAGTGCACTGTAAACAACATACCAGTAAAACAGTGGCTCCCAACCTGTATTCATGTACTCCCAGGGACACTCAACAGGACCTTTAGGGGTACTTGAAAAAGAATGGAATAATGGCGGAAAAAGGCAGGTCATGCTCCAGAATGCCTTGCAAGACAGGAATGTTTTGCAAGGACCAGTAAGGCAGGAAGGGAGGTAGCTAGTTGGCTGTGAAAGCCCCACCTATAGCTAGTTTTTGGTCATCAATTCATCTATGAACCAGTGATTGAAAACCAGCACAGTAAAAAAAGCTGAAACATAATATGGAAAGTGATCAATCACCCAGAATTTCTCAGCACACTTCTGGTGCAAAACAGTGCAAAGGCAGAGTCTTTTGTTTATAAAAAGAGAAAACACTGTGATAAATACATGAAGTCTGAGCTTTCACTGAGAGGAGATGAGGGCTTGTATTATTACAAACATTTTGCTAATATGAAGGGTACAATTTATGGAAATGGGTTGCCTAGGGATATGCAAGTGAAAAAGGTTGGGAACCACTGCAGGAGAACCATGAATCAAATTCACCTTTAAGGTGTCTGGTGTGTTAAGCCAGAAGCTCTATATACAACATGTAACCCGTAACACATAACTGAGAGTGTGCAATTCAATTCACAGCAGAGAGATGCAGCTGCATATATTTGCAACCCTTTTTACTCAGAAGCAGACCCACTGCTGTTCATGGGAGTTATTCTTAAATAAAGGTGCACTATTTAATTGTAGCCTGGGACTTTGTTTCAAATGGAAAGGAGGATCCCATCCTGGTGTTGAAAAAAACAGACCTGCTTTGCAAGCATTTGCAAAAGGGAAGAAGGAAGGAGAATAAAAGGTTAACTTTGGCTGGAATTTCCCAGTTGCTGTAGAAACAAATGATCTCTGCTGATGCCTGTCTGTTGCTTGAGAAAGAAAGGAAACTTTTCAGAGTTGAAAGGCTCTACCCTCTGATTGACCGGGAGATAAGGCAAAGTGATAATTGGAGCTTGATTACTTGGCAAAAATTTTACTTACTATAGGTGAGTATCTACAGCAGTTTTCATTCTCCTTCTAACATTACTTTTACGCATTTCAACGTTTTTTCACATTTAGCACCTACATTTTTTATTTTCCTTGAGAAATTGTTCTTAGAGCCACACAGAATGGTATGTAATAAAGACAGAAAAGGATCATCTTTCTCTCTTCTCCCTTTGCATTAAACACACATGCCCGCGCGCGAAAACAACAAAAATGCAACATATCAGAAGAGAGAGTAAGCTGAACAACTGGCTACTAATGCGTCTTTTCTAACACATGCAGCGTTCTGGTTTTTCAATAACTGATTAAAAGATCCATAATTGAGTAGTTCAGGCATAACACAAAACTGTGGTTTTAGCATTACAAGTATAGGCAATGGGAACCTCATGTCTACCAACCCACTCTTTGTCATGATAAATCACAATTCGCTATCATACCTGAACAAAACCATTATTTGCCATTATTTGCCATAAGTACACAATGCAACAACTAACCTTTTCAATTGGGAGTGTAGATAGGATGTTAAACGACTTGCTTCTTCCAACTGCATGAGCAGACCATTCTTCTTTTCCTGTAACAGTATCCTATAACAGAGTAATTACAACTTCTTACTTTACAAAGGTAGTCACAAGAACATGTATTTTCCACTAAACAGCATAATCCACATCAGAACTTCTGCCAATGTTGACTAGCTTTTAAATACTCACAAATGCACAGGCTCCAACAATTACACCATGTGAAATGCATCTCAAATGTTGGTCAATACACTATACAAGGACAGAGAGGCAGTTAGCTATAACTTGTTGGTTGATATGGCCATTGAAATGGGCGAAGTGACCAAAAGACAAACATAGGAGAGGGAACATCTGACAGGCAAAATTATTACTGACGTGTTATTCCTAGCTTCCTGATGTGATGTTTCTACTATGTTAGTTTCAACCATATTATCATAGCTAACGGCAGGAAACAAACATTCTCAGTTTTTTTCTTTTTTTCTCCCATTGTACAGAGGCAAACCTAAGTATCAGATACCAAGAACAAAAAATGGTGACTATCACCATTCTGATTTACTTGCAGCTTGTGAGAACTTTGCAGAAATTGGCAAAATTTCTAATGTTTGAGACAGACTGTATGATTAGATAGAACATTCATCTCTCCTGGCAGTGGAATTCTTATGAGCTTATGTCTAAAGCTTTAAGTACAGTTGGCTAGCATCTTATGCTGTGGTTATGTTCCAAGGTCAGAGCATAAAGCCAAAATAAAGTGTAGTTGAAACACCCTAAAAGCCAACAAATATGTAATGCCACTTTAAGAACTAAAATCACAGTACCAGAGACATAGGGAAACTGAGGGAACAGCAGTTTCATTCTCCCATTTCAGACTTGTTCTGGGGCAGTGTAAGTAGAATGGCAGGCAGAGTCACCCACACTAAACTATAGTTTTTCTCTGGCTGGGGGTGGGGGGTGGGAGGAAGGTCAAGCACATATACTTGAATTCATGCAAGTCAGTTGTGAGTCAGAAGTGGGTCAACTGCATTGCTGTACTTTTTTAAATACCTAAACAAACCACCTATAACTGCAATTCTACTCCCATATGGATTACTACTGACTTAAGAAAACTTGAATAATAGTAATTTACAAGATGAGGCTGTTGCAAGGATTACTGGGATATAATACATGTAAAGCGTTTTAACATTGAAACATACAAGATTGGTAGTACATTAATTTGTTAAACAGGCTCTGGAGGATAAGAAAATGCAAAAGTACAAAAGAGCCAAACAGTGTTGATCTATTTTTTCAAAACCAACTACAACAGTATCTATTGCAGAATTATGGTTTCATAATTGCATTATTCTCCATAATTGCATCAATTATCAATTGATGATAACAAAGTCATCAATTAAATGCCCAGACCTTTCTGCGGCACCATGAGAAGTAGTAGTCCGAGCCTCTTGGATCTCATCCTCTAAACGCCTTTTTTCCTCCTCTAAACGTTTAATGTCTTCAGGTGACCGTTGCTGCTGACTGATGAGCTGCAGTTCCTGCAGAAGAGCCTCTTTCTCTTTGATGAGCTGAAGACGGTCCCTGTCAGCCTCCACCATGCCTGGCCAAGATTCATGATCATGCAGAGCCAATTGTTGCTGTATACTGAGAAGTCTTCATTATAAAGGGAGACAAAGGAATGAATAAACTACAGAGGAAAAAAACTTCTAAAAACTGAAGAAAATAGCACACAGACAAGAAGTACCTCACATTGTATTTGAAATAAGGCAGACAAAAATGAGCCCAATTTTATCAATGTAAAGCACAACATTTGGAAAAACCAAGGTAAGTTTGAAAAATTTTTCAATTTTTACTGTGAAAAATTTTTACTGTTTTTTACTGTGAAAAATTACTGTTTCACATGCCTATAACATTTATTAATCATCTTTTAAAGACTATGTATGGTGTAGAATAATCAGAGTTGGTAGGAACCTACAAGGTCACCTAGTCCAATCCCCTGCCTGTAGCAGGAAATCATCCTAGAGCATCTCCATCAGCGCTTGTTGAGCCTCTGATTGGAAATTTCCAGTGAGGGAAAATTCACCTCCTTCCTCAGAATCAGTTCCACTGCTGAACCGCCATTACCATCAAGAATTTCTTCCCAATATCCAACCAGAATCTTCTCTCTTGCAGTCTGCACCTTTCTGATCTAGTTCTACTCTGAGGCAGTTGAGAAAAAAAGATGGTACCTTCTTCCACAGGACAGCCCTTCGGGTGTTTGAAGAATGCTATCATATCCCCATCTTGGACTTCTCCAGGCTAAACATACTAAGTTCCCTCAACCTTCCCTTGTATGGATTGCTCTCCAGTCCTCTGATCATCTTTGTCATCAGTTTGGTGACATCTTTCCTAACGTTGGGTACCCAGAACTGGATACAGTACTCCAAGTGAGGTCTGACCAACATGGAGAAAGAGGAACCACTACTTCTTACAATAATATGGCAGCAAACAATGCTACGAAACATGCTCAGAATTTTATTGTAGAAGAATTACCTTTATTCCTCTTCCCCACCCAGGCATATTTTTGCTCCAAAAATATGTATTGCTGTTAAATTCACTTATTTCTCTGTCTTTTAATAGCATCTGCTCAAAAAAAAAGTACTGTACTTTCTGAATAACTTATTTACTTTTGGAATATCTTGAAAAATGTTGAAGTCAGCATACTTTTACAGGAAAAACACTTAGATCAGGGGTGCTCACACTTTTTTGGCTCGAGAGCTACTTTGAAACCCAGCAAGGCCCGGAGATCTACCAGAGTTTTTTTTTACAATGTTCGTGCCATCATAACATATAACATTTATGTGTACAATGTATGTTGGTGTACCTTGAGCCCCACTGAGTATAACAGGACTTACTCCTGAGTAGACATGCCTAGGATTAGGCTGTGAGGCTGCAATCCTAGCCATACTTACCTGGGAGTAAGCCCCATTGAGTACAATGGGCCTTACTCCCGGCGTTTCCTCCCAGAGGCACCTGAAGGGGGGGTCGGCACTCCGCGATCTACTCATTTTGCCTCGCGATCTACCGGTAGATTACGATCCACCTATTGAGCACCCCTGACTTAGATCATGATACACATTTGTATGAATCTATAAAAATATTCTTCATGTGTTCCACAAAAGAAACTGAAAATTAGAATAGGTTGCACTGAGCCTGGTACATTCTATCATGGTGTAGGAAAAACACAAAAACATCTGTTTTGTGTTGTTCTAACATGGAATTAAAATTTTGGTCAACTAAAGAGTTGATAAAAGACTAAAGAGTCCTGGTACACCCCAAAACAGAAAGAGTAAGAACTCACGTCTGGATTTCAATCCAACTCACAGTCAAAAAACAAAACAACTGTGAAACTGATCTTATATGACCATCTTGATTAAACATGGATTAAGTTTCATTCAGATTGATAATAGTAGTAACAACAACATATCATTTGCAGCATGGCCCCCCATGTGAGCACTGTACAGAACATTTTAGGAAACAAATTCAGTAAAAGAGTGTAGGTATACACACTAATACAGAAAAGGAGAATGCTAAAATGAAAATCATAGCTAATTAGGGGATAGCTTAAAAAAGAACTAGGGAAGAGATTCTATTAACAAAGTATCAATTGACAATTTCAGAAATAAGCCATAAGGGAAAAAATGTATGAAGACCACACTTCAGGAGTCAAAAGGAAAAAGACATCCCGCCCCCTGAAAATATAAAGATCTATCAACATTTTTGCTAAGATCATTTCCATTATTCCGTCATGTAAATCAATCTGGAAAGTGCAGTAGAAACACAGAAATGGACACAACACACATAAGCAATACCTCTTTATCATGAAGTGTGTACACAGGTCTTAGAAAGATTCATACAGAATTGGCATAACAGTCAGATTCTATTTACAGAATTTGTTAAGCCAGTTTCTGAAAGGGAGAGATTTGGATGGGATTTGTAGGGGGAACGCTGGCGAAAAATACTCGGGTACATCAAAAGGTCTTGCCTTCTTGTAAGAGAGGCTGGTACACGAAGAAGTTTAGTCATTCGTACCTTCACACATGGGAAAAAACTGCACTTTTTCTTAACTAACACTACACACATACGCGTGCACACAAAGTTAGCATTAAGCTAATTATTATATTCCACTACGGAGTAAGGGTGCGCCTATAAAGACTACACTAAACAGAAAATAAATTTTAGAATTAAGAAGTAGAGAACCAACAGAAGACAAACAGCAAGAGGAATATACAGAAATCAAAGATGAAAAATGAGCAGGACTGCTGCTGCTAAAATACTACTAGATTAAGATTGCAGCCTTTAGCCAGTTAATGTTATAGTGACAAATCAATTGGCAATCTATACATCCAAGAATAAGCCCCACTTGGTTCAATGAGAGAAGATATGCGTATGCTTGCATTTAAATTTCAGATTTTTTGTGGCTGCTTACAGAACAGGAAAACAAATAAATAAACCAAGAATTCTTAGCAGTCACTAATGAAAAAGCAGATACAGACACATTTACACCTTGGGGAAGAATCTACTGAACCCCGATGGCAACACCTATAAGCTGCCTCCCATCACTCTGGCTGAACAAGAAGCCTAGTTAAAATACTTTTAATGTAATGCAGCTTTTTAATTTGGTAGCTTGTAGATTTTAACCTAACATAGCACATTCCTGCACCCACGCTGTGCAACTGCAGTAGATGTTTCATGAGCAGAGCGAGGCTGAACATAGAAATATTTTGTGAAGACAAAAGCCCTACAGAAATTCCAGCAAGCTAAGAGGAAGGAATGCATGATAAATGAAGAATGTGACCACAGAGATAACTGGTAGAAGCAAATGTGCTTTGAGCTGTTCTACTTAAACATTTACTAACACTATATACATAATGTACAATGTAACAGTTCTTCTAAGCAAGAAAAAATTAAGTCAAACCAGAGAAAACTACTTAGTGGAATCATTTCAGAATGAAAATTCATTTGTAAATTATAAATGATGTTGACCTCGGTAGTACTTTAATATACAATCCATGTGATTACGGATTACTACTGATTATTACTTGCATGAATATGACAAAATGATCCATTTTTTTCCTTTAATATTTTTTATAATTATAGCCTGCTTTGACATTGGATACCTAATTATCTGACATCTAGTTACTGATCAGGTTCATACCTAAATCCATGGATCCTACAGTTCCAGTGAGGCAGTGGCATAGCTAAGGGGGTGCAGGGGGTAACAACTGCATCAGGCAACAAGCTTGGAGGGGGCAACAAGCTGAGCTTGACACTAGTGGCCAAAATTGTGAAAAACTTGTATGTGCTAATAATACCATAATGTTATATATCACTGGAAAGGTAATTAAAAGCAGAATGCAATGAAACAAACTGCATTGGAATATCTAGATTCTAACAAAAGTAATGGCCAATTATGAATATGAAATTATGAAAATGAATATGCAACTACCTTATGGAACAAAAAGTGAATTTCCTTAACTCAAAACTGAACAATGAGACTGATTGTTCTGAGAGTCAATGAAATATGATACAGTATGGAACCAATAAAGTGTTAATACGAGTCAGCTCTCATTTCCATGTATCATAATACCCCTGCTAATTGGGTAAAGAGTCACCTTTTCAAGTAGCACCTCTTATATTTAGCAGGGGGAGAATAACCATCCCTCTTCACCCCAGCACAGTGTCTAACCAATAAGGGGCACACTTTTTATTTACTTAATTAAATTTGATTTTATCATGGAGGGGAATGAGCTACAAAATCTTTTCTGACCCCAGGTAGCAGAATGGTGCCTTCGCACTGCCACTGGTTGGGGGAAGCGGCAGAGCAAGTGGCAGCGAGCTGAAGAGACAGGTCCCGTCGCCCCCGATTTTCATTTTTTAAAAAGCCTGGGTGTGATGTCACTTCCGGTTGTGACATTACTTCCAGGGCATCATTTTGAATTTGGCACTGGACTACATGATCATTAGCTACGCCACTGCGGCAAGGGCAAGGTTGCAGTGCCACAATTAGTGACTTTGAGGTTGCGCCAGGCCCGTGGCCTCCCCAAGCCTCAGAACACTTCCAAACACAACCATAAGCAACTTTCGATTTGCACCCACAACTTCCAGTCAAGTTTGAGAGGTGTTATGAGGTGCAGGGAGGTCACGTCCAGAAGGTGTTCTAAGGCAGAGGAGAGGCCATCTGCAGATTCCAAGATCACGGATGCCGAGGTCTCAGACAAAATCATGCTTTTGAAATCGGTGAATGTTTTATAAACATTCTTTTTATGCTAAATTACACAGTGACAATGTAATAATCACCTACCCACTTCACCTATCCACGTCTCTAACACCCACTTGCTATATCTTATCCAGCTGGCACGATCAACACCAGAAGCCAGAAATGTTAGGACCTTCAACTGTTAAGGGACCTAACAATTAATAGCCAACTTGCACTGCCTCTGATCTGTAGGTAACAGTGAACCCAGAATTTCTTGCAACTGGGTAGTATTCTCCATGTGAGCTAGTTCCCTCAGCAGCATACCTAATCGTTTTTTCTACTACAGGTTGGCTATCCCTTATCCAGACCACTTGGGACCAGAAGTGTTTCAGATTTTGGAATTTTCTGGATTTTAGAATCCTCCCAGGAACAAATATTCCAAAGCGCAGTGCAATATTCCAAATTGACATAGTGCAATGGAGCAGGAAGGCTACTTGCTATAATTGGACCATGCCTGGAAGAGACAGCAGCTAAGACTCCTCTAACAAAGCCTTAAAGATGTGGATGCTGAGAGAGAGGAAAAGAGGGAGGGGTTAATGACTGCTGGTTTTTGCTTCTGCTAACCTTATCTGAGACGGGGGTGGGGGAGAGAAGAGAGGAAGGAGTTAAGGGCTACCAGCTCCTGCTTTTGCTAGCCTTGTCTGCTGCTGGGTCTCTCCACACCTTGGAGAAGGATAGAGTTAGGCTGTATCGGTGCCGCAGCAATCACTTTAGTTGGAGAGATTAGCAGGAGGGAGAGCAGTTACAAAATGGGATCTGCATGCTAAAAACATCCAGATTTCAGTTCGATACTACCCCAGCATGCACTACACTAAATGACCACTCATCCTCACTAAAAAAAGTTACAGTTTTTGGAATACTTTGGATTTCAGAACTCCAGATGAGGGGTGCCCAACCTTATCAACTTTCAGATAAAGCTGCTGAAGAACCCCAAAAGCTGAAGCCACCTTGCTGTTGAACAACTAAGTCATTCACAAAGCTACTTCAATAATACTATCTTTAATCAAGTTGGACAAGAAGATTAGACAAATCACAGTCTATAAATCAGCATAGTTTCGCTATAACACATTTATTGTGTGCACAGATTTGGCATTTCAATCTGCTCAAGCAAGTTCAACACAGATAACATAGATTACTAGATTCTTACTATTCTGGTGATCCACATTAGATGTGTTGTAACATGAGTAAAATCAGTACACTGGATCCTTGAGTTACAGGTGGCTGTATGAGCACTTTTGCACAGCACATCCATTGTGGTACTTTTGTGCAGATTCAATAGCACTAAGCCAGAAGGAGTTGACTGTTTCTATCTAGGTATGCTCCAACAACAAACCTTTGGAACAGAATCAGTACATGCCTTGGGGACTTAGTTTGCCAATTCTTGCAAGAACAAAATTCAATAGCAAGTAATCACAGAATTGAGCCTTAAGCTTACCTCTTTTTGGCCTCTTCATACTGCAAGGTCAATTTTTCTTTGTCTGCTTGCCTTGTTTTATCATCAAATACAAACTTGTAAGAGATAAGAAAATGAAAACATAAATATCACATTAGAAAAACTAACATAAGTATCACATTAGAAAAACTGTAACAAGATGCCATTTAAGTTTACATATAACAGTTCAGAACGGGTTTTCAAAGCAAATAATTTAGTTCAAATAAGGATTTAAACTTCAATATTCTGGCCCCCTAGTATTAATAACTATAGCCAATATTTATGCTCCGTTAAGACTCTCTTGACATGCTGAAAGTGCAAAACAGACAAAAAGACCTCAAAAGATAAACTTTTAAAACATAATGTTGTATGTTACAACATTATATTTTTTAGAAGTTTAAACATTTAGAGTGCAATTCTCTATACTACTTGCTAATTTCACACTTATTAATGTCAGCATACTAATAGTCAGACCACACTGACTAGGTACTAAAATTGCCAAGGCACACTATCAGTATTTGGACAATTGACAAGGCACACCTTGCTGTTGGTGGGGAGCTCATATCCCCAATGGTCCTATTAATAAATGACCCTCCACCAAACTCCTACGGCACACCTGGGGACCATTCACAGCACACCAGTGTGCCACGGCACAGTGGTTGAAAATGGCCAAGTCAGACAGTTACGTAAAGAACCGACATTTACAACACAATCCTGTGTCTACTTATTCACAAGTAAATTCCACTGTGATCAGTGGCTTACACAGGTCACTATGTATGTGCAGGATACACACATATAAAAAGGATTACAGCCTCAAAGGCCTCTGCTTGATGCTTTAAGGTCTAAGAATTGTTCTCTTTATGAAACCAGCCTCATGGACACACAACTCAGCTTCCTGAGACCCTGGAATCAAAATAAGATTGGCCCAGTAACTAAACAAGAAAAAGATTTTTGTGAAGTAAAATAACTGCTTCTCAAGTCAAGCTACAATGCCTTCCTACACAATTTAGTCCTTATGTTCATTGTACAAAGGCAAAATGATGGACAGAAAATATGTTTCAGAATCAATACTGAAAAAATGTCAGTTATGAATTTCAATACTTTTTACAGTATACCACAAACACAATAAAAAAAAATCTAATAGCTACACAAACTTAACCAGAAAAAGATCCCAATTTTGTCTGACTCAAGTGCAATGTAGAGACTTCAGGTAAGACAGGTATTCATGACTTATGCCTTGTGGTTAAATTAAAAACTATCAATGGATAATTTAATTTAACAATAGATAATAATATGACTAACAGTTCCTGAACACAAGTAATTCAAGGAAAAGTTGAAAATAGACCACAACAGAAACTAAATTAAATCTTTCTCCCAAGGACAGTGTATCCAGTTTTGGCTCTGACCCTAAGCACACTTACTTGAAAAGAAATGCCATGGAAGGTATTACTAATTATTGTATTTGTAATTATTATTCATTAACAGGAAACAGCAGCCCACCCATTTCAAAATGATATTTCATTTCAAACTAAATACACAATAAGTAAGTTCTGTAGTACTGTATTGCATACAAGCAGTTAAAAACTGAAAAGTGGCAAGAAAAATTGTTGAAATGAGCCTGAAAAGTGAGACTTGCCATACGGGTGGTTACCACAGATCCAATGATATCTCGGAGGTGGTGATAGAGAAACCCCCTTTTACATTTTATAATTTAAAACTGGCCTAGAATTCCATGAGATCAAGTTGATGAGGCAGCTTTGAAGCATGTATAAGAAACAGCCAATGCGCCCAAGGTAATCTTAACCCATTTTCTCATCATACAGAATAGACATCCTAACCACCTGATAAAACTGAAGGTACAGTAGTTAAGTAACAACTTTGAATTGCCAAAAGAGGTCTTCTATGATCATAAGCTATTTTCTTAACAAAGGAGCTTGTGATCATGAAGCATTCCCACTTCAAAAGTTGCAATACAACCCGTATATTCTGCTCGGGGCAGACGAAGTTTCACAGACATTTTATGCCCTGAAAACACCGTTTTTGAAAATAGCAAATGAACATAAGAACATAAGAACAGCCCCACTGGATCAGGCCATAGGCCCATCTAGTCCAGCTTCCTGTATCTCACAGCAGCCCATCAAATGCCCCAGGGAGCACACCAGATAACAAGAGACCTCATCCTGGTGCCCTCCCTTGCATCTGGCATTCTGACATAACCCATTTCTAAAATCAGGAGGTTGCGCATACACATCATGGCTTGTACCCCGTAATGGATTTTTCCTCCAGAAACTTGTCCAATCCCCTTTTAAAGGCGTCCAGGCCAGTCGCCATCACCACATCCTGTGGCAAGGAGTTCCACAGACCAACCACACGCTGAGTAAAGAAATATTTTCTTTTGTCTGTTCTAACTCTCCCAACACTCAATTTTAGTGGATGTCCCCTGGTTCTGGTGCTATGTGAGAGTGTAAAGAGCATCTCCCTATCCACTCTGTCCATCCCCTGCATAATTTTGTATGTCTCAAAATGAGTATGAAAGCCCTCTGCATTACTATTTAAAGTATTTGTCCCTTTTAGTTGAGAGGCAAATTTTAGAGCCAATTCCAATATACCACTGCCAATATAGAGAATTTAAAAGTATTTTTATATTTTGTTTTCTTTTTCTAAATTGCCTGTTATACATCTTTATTTCTTTGTGTTTTAACAATATACTCTTGTTTGATTAAATGCTTCAGACTGGAATAAATATGGCAAGTTCAGTAATAGCCACATGTCTAAGTACACACATAATGTTAAAACTCTGAAAAAGTGGGTTCTGGAAAGATTGGCATGAATATTATCAGTGAGCAGGGCATATATATTGCACTCAGTGAATGGGGCCATAAGAAACTTTTCAGAACATGCCCTTCTCAGAGCACATAACTCTATATAACTGTAAGGGGATGATCAAACTTCATCTGATGAATAATTCAGGATATAAAGAAGCCATTACAATTCTACTAGGATTATTTTTCAAAATAATCATTGGTTGCTTATTTAGTTTAATGTTTTTTAGACTTCCAAAAGCCATATGCAGACAGGTTTTGTGCTCCGCTTTCTCTCCAAAAGGTTAGAGTGGCCATTTTCAACCACTGTGCCGTGGCACACTGGTGTGCCATGAGTGGTTCACAGGTGTGCCACAGGAATTTGAGGGAAGGTCATTTATTAGTAGAGCCAACAGAGATGTGAGGCCCCCCACTGGCAGCATGGTGTGCCTTGTCAATTGTCAAAAACTTGATTGTGTGTCTTAAAAATTTTAGTGCCTTGTCAGTGCGCTATGAGATGAAAAAGGTTGAAAATTGCTGGGTTAGAGGCAAAGAAAAAAGTGTCTTCAATTCAGTGGATGCAATAACAATACTAATTTATCCTGTACAGTACAATCAACATGAACAATGAGAATGATACCTGTGGAGAAGCACATCTTTAGGTATATTGCCAATGTTTTCTTCAGGAAAAAAGTCCAATACTTTTCAGCACTCACATACAGAATGGAAAGGGGATTTAAACTATGCAAGATAACAAAAACTGCCTCTTTTTTCTAATGGCAAACATATTGCACTGAAACACATACCTCTCCAATGATGTCAGTTTGAGAACAAGCATCACAGTGTTGTTGAGGTAAACTGGAGTCACTGAGTGAGCTAGAATTATACTGAAGATCTTGCAGAGATTCTGTAATACTACAGCTATTCCTAAACCCATCTGTTAACTTGGCCAGACTCTTTAAAAAAAAGAATATTAAGAAAAATGATCAAACAGAAGCATCTATTTGTGGTTCATATTACTTATTTTATGTATATAAATAAAAAAATTTTTTTAAGATGGCTCATGGATTTTTCTTACTAGACCATGATTGGTTAACCATTTCAGATAGGTTACCAGGGAATCATTACTTGAACACACAACCTTATTTTAAAAGCTATTTATACAAAAATAAAACACAATGCATACAGCAACTGGAAAACACTGCAAAATGCATTTAGTCTAGACAGTCTTAAAGAATAACTCTATAACCAAAAAGAAACCTAAAGGCAGCTTACACAAAAATATACAACTCTGCAACAATTATATATGACCCATATGGAGCGCATTCTTAAGCTCCAGTTTGGGCTGCTGGAACAGAGGACAGACAGGGAAACTACAACCCAGAACATTTTCTTTGATAACCGAGGTTAGTTTGAAGGGTATGTAGAGTTAAGGGTTAAGGGTATCTTAATTGGAACCCTGAGTTTCTGCTGCTTGAATGGATACTCCCCATGCAGCTGTTTCAATTTTGGGTCTATTTTTTTTTTTAAATTGAGCTGCTTACTATGTAAAAATAGCCATGAATTTTTCCAGAAAAAGAAAATCATAACCACCTTTTAATAAAGTCTTAAACACTGAGACATGCTTCTATAAAAGCTTTAAAAGATTTTGCAGTACTTTTGCAGCAATGACACTATGTACTTGGCATTTTAACCACCGCCAAACCAATCTTTCCTGTCATCTCAGTCCTCTAACCTATACTCTGATCCATTTGCCATCAAATGTTACAAACTACAGCTTACTGAACACCTACACAAGAATGTGTTATGTAATCTTGCCTAGGACCACCTCCAACAATCAGTATATTTAAATTACAAGGTAGTGATAATTTCCTTCTCAGAAAATTTGCCCACTTTTCTCTCTCTCTAAAAAATATATACCATTTCAATCCTTCATAACTGCAGATCTTTTTTCCTCCAGCAGCTAAACAGCCAAAATATGCCCAGCAGTGAATTTAAAAAATGCCTAAACTGCCCAATTCTACATGATGTGTACTTTGGAAAAATGCAGGCAATTCATTCACTTCAAATCTGACAGGGTATTAACTGAATGTTAATGATAGGAGAGATAAAACAGCTCCCTTCTCATATAAAAGAGTATAGATTAGTGCAACCAAGGGCAAACAGCCCCCATTAACCCCAATTTTACATTTCTGCTTTTGAAGGAAAATTCCCCTCTATACATAGTTTTGGTATTGTCCAAACTTTCTGATTCCTAAGCTTGACTTACAACAGAAATTCCTCTACAGTGACCCAAAGATAATGAGTTCAGCAGTGTCTTGCACAATTCAGAGTCAATTCAAGCTACAATGCCCTCAAGGAACCTGCCATAACATAAATATATGTCTATAATTGTGTTAGGTGGACACCTTTGACCAAGTCTGTCAAGGTCTCCTCCTTAGCAAACACTTTGTTTCAGTATCTTCCTGTGCAACTTGGAAAAGAGCAGCACTGAGTAAAGTTGATAAGCCATTTTTGGTTTCTGTAGCTGGGCACACAAACATCTGCATTCTTTCAACTTGTCCAAGTGTTTGCTGCCCCCTTGTAATTAGAGATATTTGGGCTGAAGGTATATGCACGTTATTTTATTCTTATATAATGTCCACCTGAAAAACAAATGCTGAGAACAAGACTGACTCAAAGAGAAAATGGTGAAGTAATCAAATATATTATGTGAAAACGACTATAAACACTCATGCTTTAAAACACTGGTAAGCCACTCAGTTGTGAAAATCATAAATTTCCATAAAAGATTTTTTCTTTTATGAAAAATGAGCACCTCATATGTATAAACAACATACAGCCAACAAAGAGGACAACAACCTATACAAAAGTAGTGATTCAATGTAAATTCCCAATAAAAGATGACATATATTGCGATTGTGATTAACTGACAGTTTCTTACCAGTAGCAGGTCTTGCCTCTCTCTTTCACCCATACAAATAGCCTTCCTGATCGTTCGAAGTTCATTCATTATTGCCTGGGCTTCATCCAATTTATAATTCATATGGGCATTTGACATCTTACGGTCAATCCTATTTCATAAAATAACATTAGGAGAGTTTTATTAATTTTTAGTAGCATTTAAGCTCTAAGATGACCCAAGTTTCGGTAGAAGGGCTTAGTAGGAAAATAGGAAGCATGCTGATCTTTTCTTTCCGATAATGGGCAGAGGCTCACACATGCCAAAGAAATGGCAAGCACTTATGGGGCCCAACGAAAATTATCCTATGCAGATGCAGTCACACTGGGAAGGACTGCATCCCATTATCAATGATGTATCTATGTTAAAATGGGACATTTTACTATTATTTATAGTAAAAGGAACAAGACACAAATATCAGTAAATGCATGCTTTTGACCAACATGCATAACTGTTACTATCTACAATACCAAGAATGAGGTAGACAAAAGCTTCATCCTGCTTTTTTCAACTTACTCTTGCAGTGTCTCCACTCCTTTCTCTTTGTATTGCAACTCTTGCTTCATCTGTGTCAATTCTCGCTTTAACCTAGAAAGCTTGAGATTAAAAAAAAAAAAAGATCAGGAGAAGAAAACAAAACAACAAACAACGTGGTTTCAGTTAAACAGGTTACAATTTCCAGTGCTGCTAAACAACCTCATTTGGGGACAACAACAGCTGACTGCACCAGGCAGTATGTAAAACTGTCAACCCACTGGGGGGGTGGGGTACAGAGGAGGAACATTGTGGCATTTATGGATTCTGCTAAGAGGTGAGGAAGCTGCTCTGTGCTGACCCAACCCTGCTTGCTTGCGAAGTGTGCTGCCTTCCTGATGCAAGGATCTGGGATGCGACAAAGAGAATGCCAAAGATGGTCAAACCCACAGACTGCTATCATTTCCAGCTCATTCACATGGGAACAAATGGTGCTACCAGATGCAGCTATGAACAGGTCATTTTCGACTGTAAGGATTTGGGTAGAAAGGGGAAAGATCTTTGGGACCAGGTGGTATTCTTATCTGTTCTCTTGGTGACAAGCAGAGGGTTTCAGCAGGAGAACATACTCCAGGTGGCAATGCCATGATATTGTCAAGAGAGCTCTGGCTTCTAGGACCAGCACTTCTTGGATGAAAGTCTGTCAGGAAACAGGCTGTACCTCATGAGGATGGGGAAGAATGTTTTTGGCAGAAGCATGGCATGAGTTGATCAAGAGGGCTTTACTTGAATCTGGTAAGATGACTTTCACGACTGGAATGTAGGAATGGAAGGTTATCATTTCTTCAAAAAGAACAGATGTGATAAAAGGAGAGGCAGAGTAGAATTATATGTCAGAAATGTATGCACATGAACAGAAATCCAACAGAATGTACAGAGTAGCCCTGTGGAGATCATCTAGGTAGAAGTTAACGGAAAACAAAACACACACAACATCATGGTCAGAGTCTACTACAGGCTGCCAGACCAAGGAGAAGATATTGGTGATACTTTCCTGAAAAACCTACAAGTGTTACAAGGGAGCATATATCAGTAATAATATCAACCATCCTGATATCTGTTGGGTGACTGAGGGCCCAATCCTATCCAACTTTCCAGTGTAGCCACATTGCAGACCCGAGGAAGGGGAATAAATATTCCCTTACCTGGAAGAGGACTCCGTGATTGCTCCCCTACTACAGGATGCAGCACATGCCCAATGGCACGGCAGCACCAGCACTGGAAAACTGGATTGGATTTGACCCTGACTCAGCTAAGTATGGGGCTCCAACAAATTCCTGCTGTGCACGGATAACTTCCTTTCCCAATGAAAGTGAAAAGAATGAGGGTAGAAGCCATCCTTGACTTGATCTTAACAAATAGGTCAAAGTAGGTCAATGAGGTCAAAGTAGTAGGAACTTTGGAGGAAGTAACCATGAAATGCTGGAATTCTCAATCTTATGGGAAACTATGTTCACATATAGTGACATCTGTACCTGAAATTTCAGGAAGGCTGATCAACAGCAGCTGGTTAAAAACAATCTCACTGGCTTACATGAATTCAAGTTTTTCAGACCATATGAACTGTATCCTCGAGTACTAAAAGAACTTGTTAGTGTACACTTTGACCCTCTGTCAATTATCTTTGAGAAATTCTGGAAGATGGGGAAGTGACACAAGGCAGACAAAGACTAATGTCCTGCTGTTCAAAAGGAGGGGTGGAGAAAGGAGGTCCCAGGAAATTAGACCTGTCAGTCTGACTTCAATATCAGGAAAGATATTAAAGCAAATTATAAAACAGTCTGCACACATCTTGATATCAATGCAGTCATTACTAGAAGCCAAGAAGGATTTGTAAAAAATCCATTGGCACTGTCAAAAAATGCCAGTCTCATTTCCTTTTCTGATCAAGTAACTAATTTAATCATTGGGGAAGGCTGTAGAATTCATCTTTATTTCAGTAAAGCATTCCACAAGGTTCCCCATGACACTGTGATTAGCAAGTTCAAAAATATGCACTATAGATGACAAAATCATTATTTGAATTTACAACTGGTTGAAGAACCATACAGAAAAAGTGCTTATCAATAGCTCTTCTTCATCACAGAGAACAGTTTCAAGTGAAGTACTCCAGGGCTCTACCTTGGGTGCAGCTCTCTTCAACGACTTGGATAACGGGATAAAAAGGAAGGCTTATCAAATTCAAAGCTTGGAGAAACAGCTAAAACCGCACAAGACAGTAATAGCATTTAAGAGCACCTTGATAGCTTCTCTTGTGAATGCTGTGTTGGTTCCTAGTAATTGCTTCCTCATAACACCACTGGCCACAGTTGCAGTAGATACCCATTTCTCACCATACAACTACTACATTTATTTAGTGTCAACAACCTGCTAGGAGCAGAGAAACCTAGAAGCAACATTGTTCCTATCCACAAACATTATCAGTTACATTCATCTTAGCCTTTACTGCAAGATTTACTTCAGGAAGTGCACCTGCTTCTGGCTCCTTGGCACACCTCACAGTGCACTTCTCCCAGAGTGCTTAAGCAAAGGTATGAAGTTCCTATATTAATTTAATAACCTTTGCCTTGCCCCATATAACAACTTTACTTTCAAGATTCCTGTTGCCTATCTAAGTTAAGGAGGCACAGCCATAAGTAGCTTAAGATGCAAGCAAGGACAACACATAGAGATCCTGTGTCTTCTGCAAGAACTAAACAATAAGGCTAAGGTGGTTGAGGAATGGGTTTGATAAGTATTTGAAAGGGAATTGTGCACTGATTTATTTAAGAAAGCAGGTGTTCCAAATACAGTGTGACAGAAATGAAAGTCAAATCCCAAAAATTCAACAGATGACACAAGATCAAGATTTGGGAGCCTCCATGATTGAGTGATACCACATTAGATCTGACTATTAAAACTTAAGATTTACACCACCGTGTAGCTCCTGGCAAGTCAGTATATTTCAACCAAACTGTTTACAGGTTTACAAAGATAAATTTGATAAGTTACTGTTACACACAATGCTCCAACTGGGCCGAAAAAACGCAACTTCCAGTTATGCAGGCCTCAGAATGCCTTAATAGGCAAAAAGTTTTTTGGCCCAAACAACCATTCTGAAGGCTGCAGAGACTGCATGTGGATGCATGCAGCCTCTGAGGACCTCAGAAAAGCCTCTGGACCCGACTAGAGCTGCTCTGTTTGGAATTGGGGGGGACGACCCAGATATCTCCTTTTTCAGTTCACCCCAGAGGGTTTCAGTAATGCAGTTTCAGTTAACCAGAACAGAATACCCATGGATACCCGGGCATGCCCAAATGTCCTTCTGTAACGGATAGACTTCTTAGAAGTTAGCACTATGTATAGTACGTCACAAATACAGCCATAAGAATAAATAACCATAGGTCTTGTTTTCAGAACAGCTCCTAGAGAAAATGAGTGTTAAACACAGATGCATACAACCCTTCAAAAATACATTTTTTATTATCTAGAGTATTTGGAATGTTGATAACTACTCTGTCTGTATAAACTAAAAATGAAAGGAATTTGGAATTTAGAAAAATGGCTCTAGTGCTTTAACACTGCTTTATATTTAATAGGCAGCATCACACCAGTTCAATATGTACATTTTTATTACTTATTATAAATAGACTCGAGCAAACTGAAGCAAAATAAGCACAATGCCACTACTATAAAGAGGGTAGCCCAATATGTGAAGACATTTGTCGCCTACCCAGATTGATTACAAAAGGACAGTCAGTCTAAGCAGTTCTACATATTTACAAAAAGGATATCTTCTACTTTTGTTCCATCCTAATGTTTTAGGAATACTGCAGGCACAGTTAAGGTCTCAGACAGATATTTAAAAGAGCACATGATAGGCAACGAAGTATGCTTCTGGTAAATGAATTTACTTAAAAGAATAGATTCTTACTGATGTTATAACAAACATGACTTCTAGAACACACCATGATCATTCTGATTAAAGAACACAAATATGCAATTGTAAACCAGTAATAGCAGCTATTGGAATGGATTCAGATATTGTACTAAAAATTATTTCATTAAAAGTTTGAAATACAAGTTTCCAAAACCATATACAATTAAACTTCAATAATCCAACACTTTTAGACCTAGGTGGTACTGGAATATCAAATACGCCAGACTGTCAGGAAGTGCTATCCTGCCTGAATCTAACAATGGAGGTTGTTCCTTACATTACTGTCTTGGCAACACCATCACTTCTTACATTATTGCCAAGCCACTCAGGTTAACCCCAAGCACTGTCTGTAGCCTGCTTTGGCAATACATCACTGAGTGAAGCATGGCTGTGCCTGTACAGGGGTTTGTGACTTTGGGAGTCCAGTCTTCTGCTGGAAGCACTTCTAGACAATTTTGATACCAGACAACCAAGAATTCCAGACGACTGTATCCCATACATGGGTTTTACTGCACAAAATACACACACAGAGAATAAAGGAAATTCATTCTCAACGTAAAGTACATGAAAGGATTACTTACTCTATCACGTCGACTTGCTATTTCTGCTTTAATCTGATATGGATCATATTTGGTATTGGTTGAAAATCCAGAGAATGCTGAACAGATGGAAAATTTCTTAATGTTCAAAATAACACTAGTAAAGGTTCATAAAGTGCATTCAATACTAGAGTAACTGATTTATTTTTTTAAACAAGGAGTGTTTATGCACCGCTATCCTACAGAAACCTCTTATGTAACAGCACTGAATCAAATTCTTTATCTCAAAACATTTTTTCAAACAATAGGAACTACTAATATTAATAAAGCAAATCATTTTATAGTTTCTCCAACAAGCTAATGGAGAGCTTACAAAACAGAATTTTATATTTTTGACATTTAATAACATGATTTTCAAACTGTAGTTACAATGAGTTAAGTTAAGAAAATCGATTTCAAGTAAATTGACTTCTTAAAAACAGTACTTGACCATCAAGATCCTTTAACCAACCAGTTTAATTAAGTAAAGAACCTGCTTTCAAACCTGCAGGATAAAAGTTATGTATACACATATTTTTACAGAACAGTTTATTCTTTTGTGATCAATAATTTGAAAGACTACTTTCTGAACGTCTTCTGTATGATCTATAAATACAGCGTTGCCAGATACAAATGGGGACAGAGTGCCTATACCTTTACCAATTGTATCGACAAGGGAATTTTGGCAGGTGCAGCTCAACATGGAAGGGTTTAAAAAGCTACACCTGCAAAAAATTTATCTTCTGTACAATGGTTAACAGTATAAGCACTCCGTCCCTGTTTGTATTGGGTAACACTACACAAATAGAATAATACAGAACTTCCTGTTCTTAACAAGCAACCATGTGACTGCTACAATATATAGGAAGGAGAAGAATATTTATGGATTTTTTAAATTAATTTAATGTGGTTTACGAAAGCTCAAGAAACTACACTATCAGTAGCAAGCACTCCATTGCTACAGTACTACAGTGCAAGTAGGTAAGGTATGTTTAATCTTTAGACATTATTTTATAAGATACAGAATGGCTTACACATTGGTCAAATATAGTTTAATTCAGCTTTTAGAATTTAGTTAAATCACCTTCTGCCTGGGATTTCTAGAGGACTTAAAAGCAAATTAATATTATAGGTTTGAAGTATATCTATTCCATGCAAAAGCACGACAGCCACTTCTATTCAAGCCTTTTGCTTTTAAAAGCAAGTTTTTGTTCTAGGATCAAGAAGAGTTACAAACAGCACAATCAAATTAAAGAGGAAAGACAGATTTTGGCTCTCTTGTTTCTGTTACTTAAATAAAAGTGTCCTTGTTCAAGGCAACCTGCTATAGCTAAAAAAAAGTCTAAGGCAACTACGGACAGTTTTCAAAACTATGGAAAAATATTGTATAAACAAATGACTCATAGTGTAAAGCATCAATTATAACTAGACTGTTTTCCCCTGATTCTATTTCTGTCATCACTGGTGCCATCTACACCTCAAGCTAGAATACAAGGAATTTAACTATCATAGACACAGAAATGCAACAGCAACACTGAAAAATTCTATGAGCATAAGACAAATGAAGATGAAGACAAAACTGCTAAATTAATCTATGCTAAAGAATGTTTCCACCCATTAGTACAGAAGTTTGTTACCCTGAGTTTTTACATTCACATATTTCACAAAACTTGATTGTTATCAAAAATGTGTAGCTATTTAAGGTTTCAGAGTCTTTAATTTTTCAAACAGAAGATTTATTATGGAATAATAGCAATCTATGAGATTATTTACATGAGTAGGTTTTTCTCTTTGTTTTCCCCAGAACAGCATACACATTCATACTCTACACTGCATTCACACATAAAAAGATTCTCTGGATCCCAGCCCAGCCTGAAGTTTGAATTTTTTATATTTTGTATTATGTGTAAAATTTTATTCTTTTAGCACACAGGGTTGAAGACCTATAGATTGAATCTTCTATTAAGACACCTTATGGCTGGACAGCCCAATCCTGAGCCTTCCTGCGCCCACTGGAGCAGCTGTGCCAAAATGGCTGCCGCTGTATCCAGCGGGCACCAAGAAGCAGCCAGAAGTCTCCTCAGGGGGACTTTATTCCCTTCCCCCCGAGAAAGCCCCAAGCCCCGCAATGGGGCTTCTCAAGTCTGCATCAGTTATTTTGCCAGTACAGGCTTAAGAGACTCCATGTTGGGTCTTCTGGTCCAACATGAAGTTCAGGATGCAGTGGAGCAGAGCTTCTCCTTCGTCCCTTGCAGATGATCACTGATAACTTCGCTTTTTAAAAGGGTTCTGTAACCATGGTTGTTCAGACAAGAACCACTGCAGGCACAGGATTCAATTTGCACATGCAGTTCTCATCCAGCTAAAAAGACCTGCACAGAAGTTCAGAATCTTAATGTGAACTATGGACTTAATGTGGAGAGGAAAAAATAAAGTAAACTTACAACTGGAATAGGAGCGACTGTCATCTTCACACATTTTATGCAGCTGCTGATATTCTTCTTGTGCTAGCTCAAACCGCTGCTGCTTAATTTGATAAATTTCCTTTTTGGCATTAAGTGCTTCCTGGGCAACAATTAAATATTCCTTTAACATACGCTCCTGCTCTCTTCTCCACTGCTCCCTTGGGTCCTCTATTTGGGTGAGCTCTGAAGAAACAGAAGTGTTTATTACATTTATAACACATCCCTTCACCAGGGAATTCAAAACAGCATACAATGTCTTCCTCCAAGGACTTCAGAGCAGTGGACAATATCCCAGAAGTTCCCAAACAGGGGTGTCGCAATACCCCAGCCAGGGAAACCCGTCTCTGCCCCCCCCCCGTGGTAGCACCCAATTGCCACAATCATACTACTGTCGGTTTTGAACTTACCATTAGCCACGATGGCCCTCTGAGCTCTGGGCTACCATTTGCTGGGCTCTGTGCACCTCAGACCAACTAAAAGCCCAGCAGAGGAGTTTGCAAGCTCCCCCCACCTCCCAGAGGGCCAATGCTGCTAATGGTAAGTTTTAATTTTTAAAAAGCTTTTATCTCTGGCAGCGACACAATTGTGTCGATTGTGTTGCTGCCTTTGCCCTCCTCTGCAAGCACTTACCCCAATTCCCAAAGGCTCAGAAACGTCAGGAACCGCTGCAATAGTGCTATAGTGGATGAGACTAAGACATAACCCAAGGCCACCCAGTGATATTTCTGGATGAAAACTATACCACAGTTACCATAAAATCCTGTTTTACAAGCCTGCAACACAGTAAGAGAAGGTAGGCAATGTGGAGGGGCAATGTTCCCCAATGTGCAATTTTCAACACACCAGGGAGTTGCGGTCCTGTACCATGGAACAGGCTCACTGTGGATTCTGAGTTTTGACATGAAAACACTGGTGGAATGCTGGTAGTATTCATAAGCTCCTATATGAAGTAGTTCTAAGAGCCAAACTATATGTTAAGGATTGGTCCAGGGGTTGCTAAAGTGCCTGTTGCAACACCCAGGACATCATGGAAAGCAGCTGGGGACATCACAAAAGTCTTGAATTAATAATATATATAAAACAAGCTGTGGGTCGTAATGATGATTAGCCTGAGAGTAGAGGCTTCAATTGCCCAGCTTCCACCACCGCACTTGATTTTGCTGGCCATGTACATTGTTGAAGGGAACAGGAGATGGAACCTGCAGGACTGCTTTGCATTCTGCTCTCACAAGTGGTTGAGTTAGAAGAGGAATCTAGTGCCTGACCTGGGCCATGAGGGAACTGAAAAGTGGTGCAGTAGGATGAAATGCGGCACTCCTTTGAGCAGCAGATTGGGCTGGGGCAGATCAGCAGATCAGGGGGTTTAGGGGTGTTGCTGGAGTGGCTGGATCCACCTGGAGTAGGTGGGGGTAGTTAGAGACTCCTGTGCCCAGAAAAGCCTGCACTGATGCTTCACGCCAAAGGGAGAATGGCAGGGGAGGGAAACTTTACTTCTGTGATGGTATATGAAGCCTCGATACTCAAAACGGCTGCAGACTGCTAGGGGAAGCTTAGCTAAAAGACCACAGCAGGGAGCCAACTGACAAGACAGCAAAGCATGGGATAGCCCAGGTGAGCTCAGCAGGTTCCAGAGAATGGTATTACAAAGAGAGAGGAGAAAGAAGTAGGGATCTTGGAATGCATTACGTGGCCTGAGCAAAAAAGGGTCGACTGCTCCTCAGTCAAATTAAACTTGCTGGGTCCGAATTTGTGCAAAATATTTTGCACACCCAGTGCCATTGGAAAGATGCCCAAAGCTCTGAAACAGTAATTTCAATTTAAACATTTATGAAAAGGAAGTCATATTTAGTTCCAGCAGGACAACTATGTCCTTCAGTTTCTCCAAGTTGCCAGTTTTATTCCACACTCCCATTACTGTCCAAAGCAGCTGCCTTTATGCCAAATATGGTGTATGAGAACTATGCAAATATGTTACATATCGCATTTATCAAAAAGAAAATGTTTAAATTTCAATATCTCCTGATTTTTTAGCTTTACCCAATACCATATTCCTAATCACATTGTCATTTCCACAGATAATCCTTTGGCACATGTCTTTTTCAGACCACAGCCTAGACTTACAACTACATAAAAAAACATGCACACACCCACAATTACTCACGATTGATATGGTCCATGTAATAAACACCAATCTGTTGATCGTAAACAGTTTCCCACCCTAAAGGCAGTTCATCGCCAACACAGTCGGCAAAAGTCAGTGGCTTCGTAATCCTATAAACAAAAAATGGAAAGGGGTTCAAAAGTGCAGATTTAACAAACTGACCACTATTCTTGGCTACGCAAAAGGTAAGTCGCAAGTAACCTTAAAAAAAGCCAGGACTTTTTCAACTTTTGAACATCAAAACTACTGCTTATTGGACAAAATACATACAACTTCAATAGGTGTACATTGGAAGATAGCTTGCAGAACAAGAGAGACAAGATTCTCCTATACATTCTAGGCTTAGCAATTTAATTATTATGGCATGTAGCCCTGCAAGTTTTTCCTTAATAAAAAGAATTGTGCTGAAATTCATAGCTGTTACACACTGAGCCAAGTACATAGTTCCCCCCCCCTTTTTAAGAAACAAGAATCTGAATTCACTTCTCACAGAAATCTAAAAGTGTATGTTTTTCTAACGTTTCATCTTTTTACAAACAATATAATCATGAAAATAACCCAAATCCACATCATCAAAAAGTTACAAACATGAACTTTAGCTCATATATACACTGACAACTTACATGAACAGATGTGACTATCAGCATTATTCAAATATTTTCCTAGCACACATATTTTTCAGGAAATGCTTAAAAGTACAACTTAAAGTTTAATACCATACTTCCCCCAGAAGCCAAAAACAAGACAAAATGATTCTTTAAAACTTTGTATAGTATAGCAAAAATAATCTCTGATGATTGCATGCTATAGTACAGGGGTTTCCAAACTTTTTGGCAGGAGGGCCACATCATCTCTCAGACACTGAGTCGGGGAAAAATTAATTTACATTTCAAATTTGAATAAATGTACATAAATGAATATATTAGAGATGGAACTTATATGAAAGAATGAAGGTCTTGCAATAGCTCAAATCCTATAAAAGGCCTTGCAAAGAGCAAGGCCAGCCTTTCCTCTGCTGCTGCAGCTGCATCACAGACGTGTAACAGCAAGCAGTGGAAGAAGCCTTGTCCCACAGCTCAAGTGAGAAGTAGAACAGTTGTCCTTACGCTGAGAGTAGTTGCGTCAGGCCAGCACGGGCTCCAGCAAGTCTCTAGAGGCTCATTGGAGACGGTGGCTCCCTGTGGGCCAGACTGGGAGTCCCTGAGGACCGCAAGTGGCCGCTGAGCCGGGGTTTGGGCACCCCTGCTATAGTATATAGAATTGTCATTGCCTAGAATCTATACATTTCCTTTTAAATGCCTGTTAGAAAGCATTATGGAACTCTGAACAGAAACCCGACAGTTAGGCAGATATTCTTAAATAGAGGCTTCCCCCATATCCACAGATCTCATACCTGTGGATTCACATATCCACTGTTCTCTGCACCCCACGCACCCATTACTTTTCTGTCTTCTTTGTACTGTGGTGCCAAGCACTCATCTCTCTTCCTTTGCAGCCTATTATAAAATGCTAGAGAGGAACATAAGCAGCAGCAAACTGGAATGTTATAGGAAAGGAGACTAAAAGAACACTAAAAGAAAGCAGGAAGCTTTCTGCTTCCTGTTAGCATTCTCTTAGGCTGCAATCCTATTCACACTTACCTGGGAAGCCCCATTTGCTGCAGTAGGACTTTTGAGTAGAATAGCACAGGATTGGGCACTTACAGCCCAATTCTGAGCTACCCAGTGCGTGGGGCTGCAGCGCTACCGAAAATGGCTGCCACTGCCTCAGCAGGCAGTGCCAACAGCTCCTTGGGAGAAGAGAACTTTCGTTCCCTTCCCCAAGTAAGGTGAGTAGCCTCACCATTGGGCTACTTGATTGTATGGCGACCTAAGGGCTGGTATACAATTAAGAGCCTCCGTGTTGGACGGGTGGCCCAACACGGAGGCTCAGGATTTGGTGGAACTCTGCCTCCCTCCCGCCTCCTCCCCACCCTGCTCACTCCCTCCCGGTATGCATCCTGTCTGCCCTCTTCTCCCTCCTGCCACCTCCCACCACCCCGGAACACCTTCTCCCCGCCTTCCCCAATGCCCCCACCTACCTCTCCACTGCCTGAATGTCTATGTGACTACTGAGCGGCAGAGCACCAGTGCTCCACCAGCACTAACCCAGCGTCAGCCAGTGCTGAGCGAGCACCAGTGCTCCACTGGCACTGAGGGCTGCAAACATGCCTACTTCATAGGACTCAGCCTTTGGTCTCCTTCTTCTAGAGTTTTGGTTGACTGTTTCTCGGGTTCCTCTCTAGTTTTCTATTACAGGTTGCAAAGGAAGAGAGGTGAGTGCTTGGCACCACAGTAAGTATATAGGGTCCCCCTTTATCCACGGTTATCCCCCTCAGTATCCACAGGGGGACAGGAACGTATCCCCATCAGGTTCAGGGGTACTCCTGTATGCAAATATTAGTCAGAGAAAAGTCTCCAACATTTTCACAAAATTCAGAGGGAAAAAATCAATTGTCATTGATAATTGCAGAAACGCGCATGGCCTCTGGGACAAAGTGCCTCGGGAACGAAGTGCAAGGTAAGGCACCACAAGTTTAGCCACAGTGCGAAGAGAGAGAGAAGGCAAGTGGACCTCTGAGTTTTTGGAGAATGAGAGGGAGGAAACTGAGTGGTGAACAACAGAGGAGAAGGACGATGAGGAGAAGGTAAGTGTACTCTTTCTAACTCTTTGTCTTTCTAACTCTTGTCTTCTAACCTTAAATCAACATTGAAATTTAGCTTACCTTTAGCTTAGCTTTACCTAAATTAGCACCTAATCTAACCAGAGGGAGGGAGTTTAAGGTCCAGCAAGTTGGGGCACAGGAGCTAGGTGAGGGCAATAAAAATATATACGTGAGTGAGTACATAGGTCTACTCTGAGCAGGAGCAGAGTCCTACTCGTGAGTAAGGGTCCAAGGTACAGGCACTTGGAAAAGTAAATAAAACATAGGAGGATAAAGTAGAAAGCAAGTTTTTCTACTTTGTTTAAATTAACCTTATACTTAACCCAAGTTAAACGTAATCCAAGTTAGAACATAATCTAAAGGTTCAGAAAATTGGGACACAGGATCTAGGTGAGAGCAATCAATCAATCAATAAAATAAAGGTGCACAATAAAAGCAGGAGGTATAATTTAGATAGGAAGCTAGAGCCCAAACTAAACAAAGAAGAGGGTAACGGGGGAGAACGTACACTTGGTGTCTATTTTATAAACAGGGCAAAACAGAATTTAAACCTTTAATGTTTAAGTTCTGCCAAGTCCAAAAAACTCTTAAACCAGTGCAGTTTAAACTCAAATAAAAAGCAGCTTGAGGTTAAAAAACAGTCCAGCCTAAGAGAACTGAATTAGGAGGGTAAGAACCTAGCAAGGGCCCGTTCCCAGCCAGCCAGGACAATTTAGCTTAGTATAGTCATAAACTTAGCAATTTAGCAAATTAGCATAGTCATTGTCCTTTAGGAGGTGATAAGAGCCCCATTAGGCAAATCCAAGCACCGCATTCAGGAGCCTACAGAATAGATTAGGCCCATCAGCAGCCTTTTCTCTTCCTAATCTTTTGTACTCTCACCTGGGAAGACCAGCCCCCTTTCAATCAGCAAGGAGGGAGGGAGGAGGAGCTAGTTAGGGGTATAAAGCTAGCACCTGCCACTGCGTGAGCCTCACTGCAGAAGCGTGCGTGGCCTCTGGGACACCCAGTGCCTCGGGAACGAAGTGCCAGGTAAGGCACTGCGAGTTTAGCCTCAGTGCGAGTTCAGCAGCAGGGCGAGGCCAGGGGCCCAGACACTGTCCTTCTCTTCCCTTGAGAAGAGGGCAGCAAACCAGTGAAGGGTTTTTAAGTACCCCTAAACAAACAAAAAAACTATGCCGTCAGACAGCCAGCAGCAGGGTGGGGGCTATCCAGTGTTTTGCATCAAGTGCAACATGTATGACTATATGCCTCTGGGGCATAAGTCATGTGTGTGTCCTCAGTGCAAGGAGCTCCAGGGACTCAGGGAACGCGTCTGCTCCCTTGAAGCCTTGGTGGCCGACCTGGAGAAGCAGAGGCAGGCAGAGAAGGACCATGGGGAGACTTCTGGGGACAATCAGGCTTCGTCCCAACCTCAAGTGTGCAGTTCCTCAGTTGCCCGGGTGGGAAGTCTCGGGGCTGGAGGACGTCATCCTGGAGAGGAAGGAAAATTCCCTAGGGGGGACCCCTTCTCCAGGGGACGGCTCCATATCTGAACGTACTCAGGATACTCCTCGGCGGGAGGCCGGGTCAGGGGCTTCTTGTAGTGGGGGATTTGATTATTAGAAACATAGAGAGGGGAGTTTGCGACGGATGTGAGGGCCACATGGCGACTTGCCTGCCTGGTGCAAAGGTTGCGGACATCACTTCTCGTCTAGACAGGCTGACAGTGCTGGGGAGGAGGCAGTGGTTGTGGTGCATGTCAGCACCATCAACGTGGGCAAGTGTAGCCAGGAGGTCCTGGAGGCCAAATTTAGGCTATTAAGTAGGAAGCTGAAAACCAGGACCTCAAAGGTAGCATTCTCTGAAGTGCTAACTGTTCCACGTGCAGGGCCAGCTAGGCAGGCGGAGATCAGGGGTCTCAATGTTTGGACGAGACGGTGGTGTAGGGAGGGGTTTAGATTCATTAGGCACTGGGGAACGTTTTAGGACAAGCAGGGTCTGTACAAGAGGGACGGGCTTCACTTGAACCAGAATGGAACCAGACTGCCGGCGCATAACATTAAAAAGGTGGCAGAGCAGCTTTTAAACTGATCCCTGGGGGAAAGCCGACAGGAGCCAAGGGGCATCCAGTTCGGGACTCCTTATCCCTATGGGACGAGGATGGGGAGGTTAGAGAACAACAAGGTAAAGGCAGAGTAGGAGAAGAAATTGGGAATGGTAGCATGATGGGATGTGATAGATGGTTTGGCACAGTGAGAGGATGCGGGGACAAAGGAGCGAATAAGCAGCCCATCCTGGGGCATTCCGTGTACAAATGCTTTTATGCAAATGCCCGAAGTCTCCGAGCAAAGATGGGAGAACTGGAATGTCTGGTGACAAGGGAAAACATTGACATAGTGGGCATAACGGAAACCTGGTGGAATGCGGAAAATCAGTGGGATACCACAATCCCAGGCTATAAACTCTACAGGAGGGACAGGCAGGGGTGTGTTGGAGGTGGGGTGGCCGTTTACGTTAAGGAAGGGATAGAATCCAGCAAAGTAGAGATTGAAGGTGGTCCGACTCCACCATAGAATCTTTGTGGGTTAAATTACCAGGCCTGAGGAGCGATGTAATACTTGGGGCGTACTATCGTCCTCCAGACCAGAAACCGGAAGGGGACCTTGAAATGAGGAAACAGATCAGGGAGGTGCCAATAGACGAACAGGCCTTGCTGAGGGAGAATCAGTATGGCTTCTGTAAGGGTAAGTCTCACCTCACAAACCTTTTAGAATTCATTGAAAAGGTCAACAGGCATGTGGATGCGGGAGAACCCGTGGACATTATATAGCTGGACTTTCAGAAGGCGTTCGACACGGTCCCTCACCAAAGGCTACTGAAAAAACGCCACAGTCAGGGATTTAGGGGGCAGGTGCTCTCCTGGATTGAGATCGGTTGAAGACAAGGAAACAGAGAGTGGGTGTCAATGGGCAATTTTCACAATGGAGAGAGGTGAAAAGCGGTGTGCCTCAAGGATCTGTCCTGGAACAGATCAACCTCTTCTTAAATGACCTTTTCAACCTCTTCTTAAATGACCTGGAGTCAGGGGTGAGCAGTGAGGCGGCAAAGTTTGCAGACGACACCAAACTTTTCCGAGTAGTGAAGACCAGATGTGATTGTGAAGAGCTCCAGAAGGATATCTCCAAACTGGCAGAATGGGCAGCAAAATGGCAGATGTGTTTCAATGTCAGTAAGTGCAAAGTCATGCACATTGGGGCAAAAAATCAAAACTTCACATATAGGCTAATGGGTTCTGAGCTGTCTGTGACAGATCAGGAGAGAGATCTTGGGGTGGTGGTGGACAGGTTGATGAAAGTGTCGACCCAATGTGCGGAATCAGTGAAGAAGGTCAATTCTATGCTTGGGATCATTAGAAAAGATATTGAGAACAAAACAGCTAATATTATAATGCCGTTGTACAAATCGATGGTAAGGCCACACCGGGAGTATTGTGTCCAGTTCTGGTTGCCACATCTCAAAAAGGACATAGTGGAAATGGAAAGGTGCAAAAGAGAGCAACTAAGATGATTACTGGGCTGGGGCACCTTCCTTGTGAGGAAAGGCTATGGCGTTTTGGCCTCTTCAGCCTAGAAAAGAGATGCCTGAGGTGGGACATGATTGAGACATACAAAATTATGCATGGGAAGGATAAAGTGGATCGAGAGATGCTCTTTACACTCTCATATAACACCAGAACCAGTGGGCATCCACTAAAATTGAGTGTTGGGAGGGATAAGACAGACAAAAGAAAATACTTCTTTACTCATCATGTGGTTAGTCTGTGGAACTCCTTGCCGCAGGAAGTAGTGATGGCATCTGGCCTGGATACCTTTAAAAGGGGATTGGACAAGTTTCTGGAGGAAAAATCCATTATGGGTTACAAGCCATGATGTGTATGTGCAACCTCCTGATTTTAGAAATGGGCTATGTCCGAATGCCAATGCAAGGGAAGACACCAGGATGCAAGTCTCTTGTTATCTGGTGTGCTCCCTGGGGCATTTGGTGGGCCACTGTGAGATACGGGAAGCTGGACTAGATGAGCCTATGGCCTGATCCAGCGGGGCTGTTCTTATGTTCTTATGATACCCAGTCTGTCTCTAATTGCTAGCTCTGGCTGAGTCCTCAATTCATTTATTCTTTGACTGAGATGTATGTTTTCCAAAGTTCAAGAATTTCTTTCACTCGATGCAGTGAAAGAAAGAGGAAGAATGAGGAATCTGAGGCCCATAAGAAACTGAAATCTCCTGGGTACCTGGCATTCACATTCAAAGCACCCAGAAAGGAGGACACCTCAATCTCTGCCATCAGATTAGACAAATGAAGAAGACAGAGAAGGTGGGGAGGAAGTGGGGTGGGGGACTGTGGGAATGTATTTGGAAATTCAGCTCTAGTCCTCGTGCCATAAACAGAAAGAAATTCATTACAGGTGGGGCCTCGGTATCCTCAGGATATCCCATTCTCGGACCCCCTGCCCATGGATGCCAAATTTCACAGATAATCAAATCCACGATTTTCAGTCCCTTTCCGCTTCCAAAGGAGACCAGAACCATACTCCGGTCCCCTCTGGAGGGCTTTCTGAAGTCCACAGAGGCAGTGGGTGGACACGCGCTGCCTCTACAGGCTTCAGAAAGCTCTCTGGTGGTGTTTCAGTCTTCTTTGGATGGCTCAGGTGGAGCAGAGTCTGTTCAATGCCAGTCTGGGGGACCCGCATTGAGCCAGATCTGCGGATTAAAAATCCAGATACACAGGCTCCACCTCTATGTCCTTCTGGAGCTCAGAAGATTTTTGAAATTCAAGTTAGAATTGAAAAAAACAGAGCTATTTTTCCAGTATTTCAGAAAAATAGTTCTACTGGCTGATCAAATCAAGCATAGGCTCACACATAATAAATACTGTATGTATGATAGTTCTTTCTACAAGTTAAGACCTTTGATCTGTCTTGAACCAGCATTGACACCAACTGACACCAGTTTCCAGAATTTTAGAAGGACATTCCCAGCCTTATTTGGAGATGCCAGGGATTGAACTTGGCACTTTTGCTTGAGAATTCCTGCATGAAAAGCAAGTTGTATCTACAGCTGCTCCACAGTCCCTTTATTCTATATAATCTTCTGTTTAACTACTGCACAACACTGTATGGGGAGATGTCCACAAACACAACTCACAGCGGCGCTGGGTTGCACTACTGACAGAACTAGCATTCTACCAGCACTGATTGTGATAAAGCAGCCATAATGTGTGCTGCCAGAGCACCAGCGGGAAAGCCAGGACCTTCCCGATAATAATGTGTGCACATCACCTGACCACTTGCAACACACCATGGGAAGTAAGTCAGTGGGGGCGGTGAAAGGAGTGGGTGCAAAAGATAGAGAGGAAGCAAAAACTCAGTGGGGAGGGAGAGAGAGAAAGGGGGACTTGTGCCAGCAGGAGAGGGATTTTCCTCGGAATTGTGCCAGCTAAAGAGCTGGCACAGGTCCAAGGAGACCCGCTGCAGGGGAAGAGGCATATGGAGGGAAATGGGGATTGAAATTCCCTTTACGTGTCTCCAGCTCCATCCCTCCTCACCCCACCACTAGACACAGAATATACCTTTCTGGTGCAGTTGCACCATTTGCTGAAATGACACCTGTGAAACGTTCAACATCTCTCTTGAACTTAACAAATATAATCACAAGGAAAAACCATGGGGTAAAACAAGTCAGTGAAGTTACTACTTGGACTGGGCATACATGTGCTTGTTTAAAGGAAAAGCAGTTTACATCTTTTATTAAGTCACATTCCAGTGCTAGAAGAAGGACAATGACTTCCTTTACCTTTACAGTTACAACGTGGCTAGAGGAACATCCCAGAGCTTAGGGGGGAAAAAGCCACTGTGTATGCCTTTGTTGTAGCATCACACAGCTCCTCAAAACAGCCAGTCAGATCTCTATCTCTATGCATTATCAGGGGTGCTCACACTTTTTTGGCTCGAGAGCTACTTTGAAACCCAGCAAGGCCCGGAGATCTACCAGAGTTTTTTTTACAATGTTCGCGCCATCATAACATATAACATTTATGTGTACAATGTATGTTGGTGTACCTTGAGCCCCACTGAGTATAACAGGACTTACTCCTGAGTAGACATGCCTAGGATTAGGCTGTGAGGCTGCAGTCCTAGCCACACTTACCTGGGAGTAAGCCCCATTGAGTACAATGGGCCTTACTCCCGGCGTTTCCTCCCAGAGGCACCTGAAGGGGGGGGGTCGACACTCCGCGATCTACTCATTTTGCCTCGCGATCTACCGGTAGATCACGATCCACCTATTGAGCACCCCTGCATTACATCATTACACCTTCACTTCAAAGCAGGACAGTACAGTACAAAGCGAATTAATGAAAACACCTGTAGCTCAATCCTTTAATGATAGTCTAGGAACTGTTACTCAAGCAGTGCCTAACCTACCATCCCATCTACCCAAGCACACACATATACATGCAGGCGGATGGGATAGTAATATTTGGATATTGGACCCGTAAACATTTGTAGCTTGCTACCAGGATGCTTTACTGAAGATACCTGCAATGTTCCATCTCAGCTGACCATGGTACCCTTTTAAATATGTTAAATGTGAAGTACATCTCAATGCTTCGCTTGTGACACAAAATGCATTTTATTTTTTAAACCTATTTGCCTGCGTATGAGCATTTACAGCTATTATATCTTGTGATTTCTATTTTATCTTCCTATAGAATTTCAAATCATTTCGGTTGTGCATAGCAACCAATCTAATTCTTCAGTACAAAAACATCTGATGCAATTCTGACAATGTTTAAACTCCTAACTTCCTGGCAGCAGGAAACATCACATACAATGGAAGCACAGACAAAGTGAGGCATCACTGAAAGAACAATTCCTTAGAACGAACAAACAAAGAAAGGTTGGGATATTTCTCAACTCTCCAGAGGACACTCAGAACACACTGGCCCTCACCCTGACTAGTGGATTACACCCATTTGTGCCATAGCTTGCAAAAGAAACACAGACTACCATTCTAATAAAGGAATAAAGTAGAAGTGCTGTGTGGTGTTTTGTGTGTGTGTGTGTGTGTGTGTGTGTGTGTGTGTTACTGTTAAAACATACAACATACCACATTTTGGCGTTTAAGATATTTTCCAGAAATTAAAATACTATATTACTTTTCCAGTTAAAAATATTATTGTGGCTGCATCTACTAACACTGTACGCCTATCTAGTACACTTTTAAAGTATTTAAAATAAAAATGAGAACTTGAAATGAGAATTTGGGAAAAAAACACATAACACCACTTTCTGCCTTTCAAATCACGAAACCTGCAATATTTTCACACACCTCTATTATGCAAAAACTATATATATTCAATTAAACACACAGACAACCCTTAATTATTTTTTGATCTGAGTATTTCTTATAATTTGCTTTCTAATTTATTTTCCTACAAGAGGACAAGATTTACTCAAATTTAAATACTTTGTGGAACTTCAAAGTTCAACAGGGGACCTGTTCAACAAAGTTTGACAGGGGACCTGTCCTGGGCCCAACATACCCAGCCCACCTGGCCACTTCCACAGTGAGGCCATGGCTACCAGCTGTCTCTCAGCCCTGGACTTCCCTCATGACGGGCATGAGAAGCAGACTTGGTCAGAGGCCACCCGCAGTGGCAACTGTGCCACCAAGCACGGTGGGGGGTGATGAGGATGTGCCCGGCAGGAAACCTAGAAATGCCAGGCAAAGCTCAGTTGCAGCATCAGAGGCGGGAGGTCCTCCCACCTTGATCTCAAGCTGTCAGCCCTGGCTGACATGTAGGAGCACAGGGAGAGAAGCACTGGGATGGGACAAGGGCAGGGGACTGGACGGCCTGGTTATGCTGAGCCATGTGCCTGGCCCAGGGCTCAGGTCCCAGGGCTTCAAACCAGGTTTATGCTCAACATACTGGGTGCTTATTTTTGTGAGAAGATATAATCAATTACATGAGCCACCACCTGTAGCCAAGCAAGTCGGTTCAGCAGTAGTATCATCTGGAAATCATTTTTGTGTTAACAGCCCCTCAGGGTGCTACTTGCCTGCACACTACTTTCCTTGAGAACTGACATGAATTATGGGATATCAACACCTGCTTATGATATTCCTCAAAGGCATTCTTCATTTTTCAGGAAAAGTTTTGCTTTAATTCATTATTTTCTCCCATCATGACACTCAAATAGGATAAAATATTTTGTCAGCAACTTCAATAGGAGTTTAAGATTATACTACTATACAAAAGTTTATACTATCAGATTTATTTATACCACAGCTTCTTAAGAAAACTGAAAATCTAATTCACAGCAGAACAAAAACTAGAGATCATCAAGTTGTGAAACCATCTACTATGGAAGTTTCACAGATAGAAGATTTAAGTTATTTTCATAAAATTTAGTGTTGGGGAGAAAGGAGAATCTTACCTTACCCAGTTCCGCTTTCTTCATCACTCCTGAGTAAATATCATTAAGTTAAAAATAGACATTTCCGTTTCCTCTGATTATTTCCCAAGCTCCAGAAGTGTTTATTTGGTATGTCAGCTTCCTATGTTTGTATTTTAAAAGGACTGGTACCAAGAACACACTCTGATACCAACTGTCACAGAAGTATTTATCCTTGGAAATCAGTATCTTGTTCCTATTTTCCTCTCAATTAAGCTTTGTAACAAGAACAGTCAAGGAAGCAGTTTTAATCCTCATAGTTTAGGCTCTTACAAATTTTCCCTTCAAGTAATTACTGTGGAAAGCTCCATTATTTGAGTTTACGAGAGTCTTTTTTTAGAAATATACCATCTATTTAGTTGTAACTAAAAACTGCAATCACACTCTAATTTTTTAATCTGGTTGAATACTTTCATGCAAGCCATAAAGAAAGATGGTCACCATATGACTGATTATGTACATGCTTAGCCTGAACCATATGAATGTTTGCAAAGGGTGGCTGCTGCACCACCGTTTGAATCACTGCCTGATGTTACCCTGTTCAACATCCTTAATACTCATAAACTTGTCACTGTCCTTCTCCTTTGATGTCAGGAGTTATCAGCAGTAGCCCTGACATATCAAGGTACTTCACAGTGCACACTCATGCCCCATGGAAACAGTATGACTCAAGCATTTTATTTTCACTGATATCATATTTTCACTGATATGGTACATAGGGTACGTAGTCATATTCTGCCATTTCAAAAGGAGTGATGGGGATTTCCCAGACAAGCTGAAGTTGTGAACAGGTTGAGTTTTACATTACCACCCTGTCTGGCAACAGCATTATTTAAGGAGGAAAACTTTTCAGGCTGCATGGGTATTTCTCAGAAGCACTTATATATCAAAACTATAATCATAACGAATGCTCTTAAAATACTGTAAACTACTTTTTGCAATTTAATATTAAATGCATAAAGGGCAAGCTTTAAACTTTGCTGTGATCTCCTTTCCCCTCCAAACCTAAGACGGCATCACCCTGTCCAATGTGAACTATACCCATCCACAACTACCTCACTTGTACAAGAGCACGCTCAGCCATTATGTTCGTCAATACAATATCCTGATTATTGTCTTATACAGTGCATTACAATGCACAACTCTGAACCATGCATGCAAGTTTAGTAGACCATTCAACAAAAGCAGGTGACTTTATTGTATACATAGACATACATAACTAGGCACAGGAGTATAAACAAATATTTCAAAGTGCAACAGGAACAAGCCTTTTATTTATATTTACTTTTCATTGCATTCTAGAATGGCTTGACAGGGTTTTTTAATATTACTGTTGACCTATTTAAGTGTTACACTTGCATCTAGCACTTTCTCCAAGGCTTTGGGAGTGGCACATGCAAGGTGCCCAGGCAAGCTTTAATCCAAATATTAGTCAGTTCCAGACCTGTTCATATTCAGAGATGGATGAGACTATATCAGCTGCTTTCAGACTCCCATGGTCTACCTAAATGTGGTACTACAACAAGTACCTCTGAATTGTATATCAAAATGTTTACTAATCCTCAGAAAATACAGCAAAGGAAGAAATTGTCATTAGATGTTTCTCTTGTGTAAGCGAAATAGTGTCAGCTATGCTTATTTAAGCAGGACCTGCACATGCCCGATCTCGTCTGATCTCAGAAGCTAAGCAGGGTCAGGTCTGGTTAGTACTTGGATGGAAGACCGCCTGGGAATACCAGGTGCTGTAGGCTTATACCATAGTCTTTCGAGACTGAAGGTTGCCAACCTGTATTAAATATATACAAAATTTCCACAAGACATTTGTGCTTAATTTCATCATCTCTTGATATTTAAATTTTAGCTCTGGTCTCTCAGAGCAAGTCAGAATAAATATCGATTAATCTTTAGTAAACGAATCACTTGCACTTAGCAAGACACAAAATTCATACAAACTGCTTTCACTTAAGGCTGCATAAAGCACTTCACAGTTTAAAAAACTACTATCCCATATTACCAACAGTATTACTATTTAATCAGTCTGGAAATTTAGCAAACAAGAATACGAGAGATGTGCTAAGATGACTTTTATGTTCTGTCCCTAAGTAATTATATAATCTTTAAAGCAGGATGTACTGGGGAAAATGTAGTTCTGGGAGAAAAAAAAAACACCAATGTCCATTAATGCCCGGTTGTGGACACATTACCATCCATAGATATACTACATACAGGAGTTAAGAGTTCCACAGAAACAAGCACACAACTGAACAACGTACAGGATCGAGAACAGGACGGGGCTCTGTATAATTTTGGTGAGAATAGGGCAGATATACAAGGAAGTTAAACAGACATGGAGATAGTGGGCAAGTAAAGTCGGTAAGACTGGAAAAGAAATATAACTTCATACATTGACCTGAAATAACCAGCCTAATCTCTGAATACAGATCTGTAGCTTCCCAGAAGTCTTGAAGAGACAGCTAGCTTCTGTAACAACGCATAGCAGATGCACATATGTTCCGTGCAGGATGCCACTAAACAGAACATCTCTGTAACAAATTTTATATCCATACACAAACATGTTCTCACCTGAGGGAAGCCACTGAGTTGCCAATAGCAGATGCTCAAAAATTTCAGCTCTTATTAAAATAAATTGAAGAGTTAAGGCTTTAAAAAAACACTGAGGCAAAATGGCAAGCCAGGAAATTGAGGAGATCTCACATGAGATGAAGAATCACAAGAACAGGGGCACTTGCAAATCTGAGTACAGATAATGGCTTGAGAAACTAAACAAAAAAGTATAGGTTTGCAGCACTTAACGATAGGGATACGTTCTGTTATCCCTGTTGTTATGCGATTATGTTGTTAAGCGAGTATTTGGCTCAATCTAGTGCCTTTGTTGCAGACAGTCCCAGCCAGACACTAGCTGGCTGCACAGGCTACTAGAGATAGATTGCCTCTTCTTTGCATTAAGAGCCTCTTTGTTGTTGTGTAAATACACACTTTGCTGAAGGCTATAGGAGACCTGACTGCTTCATTAAAAGCCTTTGTTATGCTTTGACCACTGTTATCTAAGCTGCTAAACCTTGCTTTGAAGCCATACTCCCAAGGAAGAATATGCATCACGTATAAGTCAGAATACATGTACTCCAATGATACATTGAGGAAAAGCTCCAAGGCAACACAAAGGAGGTTTTCAAGAACAGCAGTGGAAACTCTCAGCCCAATCCTGTGCAAATCCATCCATTAATAATTTTCTACTGTATCCACTGGGTCTTACACTAAGTGTGCATGTTATTATCTATGGGATATCATAAGAGTCTTTTCCACAAGTAGATATGCAGTACAAATAGGGAATAGATAAAATAGCTTTTAGAAACACGTGGAATAGAACTGTGACTGTGTAGAAGACAATAAGCTATGGGCAGCTCTGCATGATCTTGGTGACCCATCCAACCTGATCAGAGCACTATAAACTGACCAGGAAGAACAGTGAGAACAACCTGTGATGACACAGATTGGTTCAGGATCAGCAAGGGGTTAGACAGGGATGTATTTTTTCCTTTTCAAGTTCTATGCTGAAGTGATCATGCAAAAATTAGAGCTAGAGTTGTCCAATACTGGAGCAAAGATTGGGAGGGAAACCATAAACAATTTGAGATGCACAGAAGATACAATGTTACTGGATGAAGATGAGAAAGACCTGGGAAAAAACGTTTTTTAAAATCAAGGATGAAAGTGAAAAAAAAAAGGGATTAAACCTTATCAGAAAAATGAAGATAACGACAACAGCAGCTGATGGACAAGGAATGTTTAAAATCAACAGTGAGGAAATTGAATCAGTCCAGGATTTTATCTTCCTTGGATCAAAAATTGTTCATGATGGCACTTCTACATCTGAAATCAAACACAGGGTAAGAACTGGAAAAAGAAAGGTATTGCCCTAAATACAAAAGGCAGACTATTTAGAGCAAAAGTTTTTCCTATATTGATGTATGGTTGTGAGAGCTGAACAGTAAGAATGGCTGATCAAAGGAGAACTGATGCTTTTGAACAGTGGTGCAGACGAAAATTGTTGCATATACCATGAACACCCAGAGAAGTGCTGAATCATACAAAACCTGATACATCTTTGGAAATTAAAATTATAAAACTACGGCTGCCTTGCTTTGGGGCCATGTCATGATACAAATTCACTAGAGAAAGCAAAAATATTAGGAAGCATTACTGGAACAAGAAGAAGGGGCAGGCAAAGAATACGCTGGCTCAACACCATCAGAACAGATACAAAGATGTACATCCAACAGCTGAAAGAAGCTGTGCTTGTCAGGGCAGCATGGAAAGTTCTTACCTATAAAGTCACCAAGAGTTGGGCTCAGCTGAATGGATAGAGAAGAAGGACTCAATATTTCTCAACCAGTGGTATGAGTACCACCAGTGGTGTCTGGTGGTATTATAGGAACCCTAGATATCTGCTGCCTGGCAGTGAGACGAGTGACGTGACATGACAAATATCAGTAGAAGGCTTGGCTCAGTGGGCAGAATTCCAAAGCATGCTTTTTACATACTATAAAAAGTTCTCCTGTCCACCCTGAGCCTCTTTGTTTGTCACGCTGCATCTGGCTCTTCAACCCATTTATTACAATTATTACTTTCATTAATTTTCCTATGTCTAGTCAAATAGATACCACACAGCTTTTTTTTCAAGTCCAAAAACATATTTTAAAATACAGTATGCATCTGAGCACACATCTCCAGAATCCATAACCTATAAATTCACAGTTTTGAAAGATTTTATTTCTGGAAATTCAAAGGAAATGTAAATGCAAAGTCCATTGGTAGAACATGCATTTTCCATAGAACTAGAGCTGTATATGCCTTGCAATTTATTTTCAAATCTTCTTTATGCTTCATGTTTCATCTCAACTACAAGAACCACATGTTCTTAACATAAACTTTGTTTTTCAGGGGATTTATAAAAATAAAAACTGATTTCAGAGTTAAACTCATAAAACATGAAACAACCTAAGCAAGCACTTTGTTCTCACCTAGGAACTCATCAGTTGCAAATGACAGGAGAGAAAATATGCAGATATTGATCATATTTTCAAGATATGGGACATCCCAATTTTCACATGGGCTAGCCTTTCAGCAGTGCTGCTTCTGCCAGGGCATCACTTGGCAGCTCCCAGCACCTTGGCAGAAGTGCTGCCACTGAAAGAGTGGCCAGCATGATCACTGTGCTCTCCCAGCACCAACCTTTCAGCATCGCCACTTCTGGCAACGTGTCACATTGCAGCTGATGGTGATGCTGGGAGAGCCCAATTATCCCATGGGCCAAAAAAAGAACTTTATGTTTGACATCCCTGCTCAGGCACATATAGACCTTGAACTCGGCTCTATTTGCATATTTGACTCGGTAAGTACATTTCACTTTCATCATTCATCACAAAAAGGAAACAACTTGCACAGAAATTGGCGTATTAGGCTCCAGTTCACACAGTGGTGGGACAAAGTGTTAGCCCAAATACAGTATGGGCGCAATTCTAACCCCTTATGTCAATGCTTTCCAGCACTGACATAAGGGCAATGCAGCTCTGAGTTAAGGGAACAAACATTCCCTTACTTTGAGGAGGCCTCTGTGAGTGACACCCAACTGCAGGATGCAGCACACATCCCATTGGCACTGCTATGCCAGTGCTGGAAAGCACTGACATTAAGGGGTTAGGATTGCTCCCTATGTCTCTTAATCAAGTTTCCAGTGAAAGAGAAGCAACCCATACAGGAAGAGAATTTGCAAAAGACAATGGTCTTTCAAAAACAACAAGGAATAGTTATTCTTTTCTTAATTTTTCTATATTTCAGTATAATTGTCAAGCTGGCTAGTAGCAAATGTCTTACCTGCATAAAACTATAGAAAGCTGTAATTCTGTGTCAGTGCACTGTCTCAACATTCTGCCTAAAACAGGAAAAAGCAAGATGCCACATTCATAGGAAGGGCAGCCTCAGATAATCAAATTTTTGCCATCTCTGAACAGTGTCATCATATTGCTATAAAACCACATGAATAAGAAAAGAATCTTGTTCCAGAACCATTCCCTATAAAAAAGAGCTTCTCAAATGCTACCATAGTCTTGCAAGCCTCTTCAGGTAAGAACTACAGCTGTTCAACTTTTCAAAAACAGGCATATTTGTATCCACAGGGGATCCATTCCAGGGACACCCCCACAGATTTGGAAACCACAGATATAGGGGACCTGTATTAATACCCCACATGCCCATTACATAGTTTAAAAGCTTACCGGGGTGAAGTGTTTCTTGTTTTAACAAGTCGCTATAAGCACACAAACTTATCTGCAGGTTCGGTGTCCATAGTTTTAATTGTTCACGCATCTGAGGGCACCCTATGCCCCTCTGCATGCCTTTTAGCATCATTTAAAAGCTTACTGGTATGAAGCGTTTCCGGTTTTAACAGGTCACTATAACGCAACCTTAAATTTGTAGCATGATGACAGCAGGTTGCCCGCAGCCTGAATACTTGACGAAACTAGATCTAACACTAAAAAGGTAACAGTTAAATTTTTATTGCATTTGTCTTTCAAACAGTGGCATTTTTAAAAGATCTTATATCTTTTTCAATAGCCATAGGAAGTTATCTGTATTAAGGAACTTAGGGCACAAGCTCAGGTCTACTCAGAGGTAAGTCCTTTTTTTGTTCAATGGGGTCTCAGGAAAGTGTGGTTAGGATTGCAGCCTTACTTGCATCCAAGTTCTACTTCACATACACCAATGATAGAGACATTTTTAAGTTATTCTGTAAGAAGTTTTTTCTATTTCAAATTTATTTTGATATAATAAAAGTAAATCAATGGGACTTAGTTATGACTAGCTAAACTTAGAAGGCAATCTACTAAAAAAACTACTATATTGCTATAAATATATCACTGCTTTAATTGATCGTGTACCTCAACTTTAACGGATTTTCACCTAAGCTGAAGCTACCAGACAAGATCCTTACAGTCAGTCTGAACACAAGGAGAGGGAGACCGAAAGCACAGCAGGTAGCTCTGCACTCTCCCAATGTTTACCACCTGGCTCTGCAGTCAAATGCTAAACATGAACACATTAAGCAGCATAACCCAGGAGAACACTGGCTTGACTAAGCCTGTTCCATCTTCTTCCCCATGCACTCTGGCAAAACTTGTCCACATATAGCTGGAAAAAGAAAATTCACATTCACAATACCAGAATTTCTCATTTTGAGGAAGGGCTACACACTGGGAAATAATTGCTCTTGACCATATTTGCATCAGCTACTTCACTGATGGTCCTTTTAAATCCATAAATGCATAGGAATTTTTTGTATTATTTTGTAAAACATTTCCCTGAAGTCCAGTAAGCGCAAACATATTGGGACCAATTTAGATTGTTCAATTCCATTTTACACACCTATTGGAATTTGCTGTTCAATATTATCATGAGATATTACCCTCTTCTTAGTGAGGGCTGCCGATATGGAAGTACCGCACACTACTCTTTACAAAGCCAACAACTCCTTCATCTTTCTTCCTGTTTGGAGAATAGCTCTGTTTCCCCTCAGAACAGAGGAAGACAGTTCCTTTTCTTCCTGCTTAGGCTGCGGGTTTTTTGCGACCCACTACTTTCCCCCATTTGGAGAAAGGGAAAAATAGCTCTGTTACTATGCTGCCTCTGCCAATATTAGCATAGGGGTAGTGGAGCTCTTTGTAGCAGCTGCCTACTGATGGGCAGGATTGTTTTTTGTTTTTTTTCAATGCCTCAAAAAGCTTTATTATTTAATTGCTTTAATCTGGGCATTGTGGAAGGGAAAATGATAGCCCCACAAGACATGATCACCCAATTGGAATCAGTCATCCCTTTCCCCTCTTCAAAAATCCACTGAATCAAAGAAACATGCAGGGTATTTTGGGGGTGGGATATGGAAGTTGCTGGGAGATAGTCACCATGAAGAATTCTGATGCTCCTGTTCTACTTTATAAACTATTAAAGAAGAAAAAAAGACCCACCGCTTTGCTGTGCTTCAAGGTCAGTTCTCCCCCCCCCCAACTATTATAAAAACCAATAGGGGTAACGAACATACTGAGTGATTCATATGCTGTTTAATTTGACTCTCATCAACATCTTCATTTAGAAATAAATAAAAATTGGCGCCAATTCAGTTTTTCATTAGTGTTTGTACCAAAATGAATGTGTACTTGAATTAGAACAATAAGAATGAAGTGCTTCTTTCTAGTCATCACCAGTTTAATGACATCACTTTCTGCTTAAAATGTCACTACTTCCAGTTATATGTGTTAGGTGGGTCCTAATAGACTGTTTTAAAAAAAATGGGTCATGGCACAAAAAGGTTTGGGAACCACTGCCCAAGACCCAAAGATCCACCACCTAAACAGTCCACGTTCCAGAAACTTGGAACTTTAAGTCTTGACAGCAGCTCAATAAACCTCTCTGGAACATGATACACCATGGATAGCTGCTACTGAGAAGACCAAAAATCCACCAGGCCCACCTTCACTACCTCTTTGGGAACCAAACAATGTACTCAGAAAAATTTTGAATTTGATTACAATAAATAAACTGCATATTTTTTATACACACCGCAGCTAACATGACAACTACTGCCAAAATAAAGCATGAATTGAAAAATATTTTCTGAATTCAGACAACTGTTTCCCAACCTGTGGTCCACAAGATCCTGAGAAGTGGTTCACAAAGTCTCAGGATAAAATAGATTGCTTTTGTTCCTGCATGTACCACCACTAAGGGCCTCGGAGAGGAGGGTAAAGGGGGTAATTTGTACCCAGGACCAGGGTTAAAAGGGGGCCCAGGAGCCAAAGGAGGGGGCCCAGAAATTTCCTGGGATCTGACATTTTCCTATCTACTCAGACTTGTTGCCCGTATGGGATGCTGGGGACATTACCATGATTGGGGATGCTGGGGACACTACTGTTGCCACATGGGTGGGTAGACCTGGGCTCCAAATACTTTTCCAGCTGTCTTCCCCTCCCCTCACTTTGCTTCACCCCTCCCTGCCCCTATTCTGCTCACCCATCACCACCCTCCCCCTGCTCTGTTTCACGCCCCCTTGCTTGGGGCTCAAAATAAATTTTGTACCCCCTGATAAAATTCCTCTTGGAGGCCCTGCTGCCACTCCCCCCACCAACAAGGCGGAAAACAGACCGTCTGCAATTTCAGCCAATGACAAAAGCTGTAACCGACAAAGCTTCTCTACAAATAGTAAACCTAATAAATCTCTAATAAATCTTCTCTAAATATTACAAATTTAATTGTATTCTTTGTGTGAAGGGGTGGGGGTTGAATGCAGGGCCCATGATAAGGGGTACAGGGAGTAATTTGTACCTAGCCCCAGGGTCAAAAAAGGAGCCAAAGGAGGGCCCCCAGAAATTTCCTGGGATCTTACATTTTCCTATCTCACCCTGAGTCGCTGCCCACATGGGATACTGGGTGCATGGCAGCGGCAGCTGCCACAAGCCATATATGCTGAACTAAGGAATGCACGTGTGACAACACAGTGTCAAACAGGGAAGGAAGCTGGCCTGCTACAGCAGCTCTTTGGCTTGTGGATTCCCTTACCATGAAGGAGTGTATAGGAGCTCAGGGACACAGCTGTGGGACTACAGCTGCTGCAGAAATCAGTTCTGGTATTCACATGACACTTTTCATTCTAGTGTGAGCCTACATAGGATGATGCTAATTTTCTGCAATGATTTTCTATATTTAAAATATTTTAGAGACACTTAGGTGTGTTTTTCTGTATTACTGTAACTGCTGACACTGTGTAGGCAAGAAGACTTGGGCTTCACATTGGGAAGTCTGGTAGACCTGGACTCCAAAGCCTCATCCTGCTGTGGCCACCTTTCCCCTGCCCTGTTTTACCCTTTGTACCCCCTGATAAAATTTCTCTTGGAGGCCCTTCTAGCATGTGGTCCTTGCCAATTCCATTTTTTGCCTCAGTGATCCACAGGCCCATAAAGGTTGGAAACCACTGATGTAGGCAAATGCTTGATAGTAGTCCTAAAAACATTTCCCTACAGATAAAATTTCCCATGAATCAGTGGCCATCTACCTGTTTTAACATTCTTAAATATAGATTATACTAACACCCAAACTAGTTAACACAAAGAAGCATATCCCAGCTGCCTCAAAGTGACCACTTTAACAGACTAGATTTTTTTCTTCTTTCTCAAGGCTTCATTGGCTGACATGATCTGACAATCAGACATGATCTGAAGAAATGATATTTGTTAAACCATTGCAAATTCACACCATGGTTTCACTTTCCACACAATACACAAACTATGGTTCATAGTCTGCTCAGGACTCAGCTGTACTTGAAACATCACTTTTTAAGTTCATGAATTCACTTCTTTCTCCATGGTACAAGAGCCTCTTGAGGTTGAGTAGCAAACCTAACTTTAGTTAATCAATGGTCTGTGTATTCAGGCATAACAGACCAGTTCAGATGACACGGCCAGGATTGAATTTTGGTTTTTCACAATGTCCTCTAGCTTTGGACATATCCATGAAGGAGAAAAGATATTACTTCACGTTTTTGTTTATAAAAAGCCAATATCAGCCATGATATTCAAATCAGTCAATACTGGTTTATTCTAGTCAAATATTTTTCCCAAAAAAGGAAAAGGGTCAGAACCTGGTATTGCATTATCAATTTCCAGTAAGACAAGGTGTGAGCCTTCAGTGCCCATATTACTTTTTTGTTCTGTCTTTCTAACCAAGCATACATGTTTTCTCCCTTTCTATGATCACAACTATCATTGAAGAAGGTTGCAGTCAGTGATAAAGACTTGCACAGAGTCATGACTGATCTTTATCATTGACCAGGGACAAACTCAGTCTCCTACATCTAAATTCAAACAGTCTAACCACTACAGTAGCTCTGCTGCACATTGACATAAGAGTCTTTCACCCTGCATGGAGCATTTCTGTTTGTAGAGGCAGAATGAAACATGCAAAAAATATGTATATATTTGAAAATTCAGCTTTTCTTAGTGAAGTACATGTTACCTTCATACTATCTTTCAGTATATAGATTGTGTATACTCCTGCCAACCTAGCAGTTTGAAAGCATGTAAAAATGCAAGTAGATAAATAGGTACCACCTTGGTAGGAAGGTAAGGGCATTCCATGCACTTAGGCATCTAGTCATGCCAGCCACATGACCAGGGAAACTATCTACAGACAAATGCTTCAGCTTCAGCTTATAAACTGAAATGAGCACTGCCCCTGAAACTCATTTCAGAAACTGAAATGAGACACAACTAGGCTTAATGCCAGGGGGAACCCTTACCTTTTTATGCAGACTATGTTCTGGGATTGTAAGGTGTCTAGATGTTGTTATGGTAGTATACTTAAAATATTTTACAAGCAGTATAAAACAAATCTGGCAAGATGCAAGGAACCAAACAACTTGTTCCTTGACCTCAAGAAAAGTTAGGACCTGCGTTTCTCAAACAGAACCATTCATTTCATATAGCAGACAGCTTTTGAAACTATGGGCTTCAAAAGTTGTTTGTGACATGGCATGAGGTGAAGTATTGGTGATCAAAGAAAAAATCCCACTGGAAATGCCCTGGGCATGCCTAATATAGCTCTTTGGATTCCGAACACAGAACTGCACAACATGGAAGACAGAATCACAAAATAAAGACTACAGTACAGTAAAGACTACTGAAATATTAAGATACCATAGTTAGAAGTATGGCCAGTGTTCTCCCTACATCACTGTTTGTTTGTTTTTTTAAAAAAAGAACAGAATTGTCCAAATTTCTACTATTGCCTTTAACAAAGGGACAAACATTTCTGGGACCTACTTAACATTCCATAAATGTTTCTGGTAAGGTAGTTTTGGCTGATAGCCAAAACTTCCACTTATGAAAGCACCGTTCAGTACAGAAAAATACACAGATATTTCTTGTTTCATAGGAATGTAGTTTCTACATTCAAGAATCTTGGTCATTTCCACTTAAATCTAGTCAAAAAGTTTATGATAAAACATGCACCTACAACAGTATTCATTTTCACAAAAATCAAGCAACAAAGACAGTTGTAATCTTACTAACAGTTACATTTTATATATTTTCACCTCCATATTGCAGAATATTTAGCTAGGTGTATTTGAAGCAAGTTGATGCCATTTTCTCAGCTACTGAGAAGCTTGTGTCCTTTTTGGACGCTGGTTATCTTGTTTTATCAGAGTCTGGTGCTCAGTAGCACATTTCCAAATTCAGGGGACAATACTTCTCTGATCTTGGCAATAACAGGGTTGGGGAGACAATTTTTTTACAAGTGTTCCCCTAGCACCTAAACAGTCAACAAGAGCTCCAAGACTAGATGCCATTGTTACAATCTACTCAAAGTGACCCACAAAATTCCCAGAATGTTCTGCTCAAGGAAGAGTACAGTGCCGTAAAAATTTAAGATTAATGCGTTTAGAATGCTTTAACTGTTAACCACTTTGATTTTGTTTTGTTTTAAGGTAATATACAATTATCCTCAATAAATAAAATTTATCTTGAGTTACATGGAAGAAGTCATAGACCAGTGGTTCTCAACTGGTGGGGTGCAACCCATCAGTTTGTGTAAAGTTTCCCCCATGCTTTTAAGGGGCAGGGGAAGGGGGGAGATGGCAACACCCCAGGATGGCATTGCTAAGGTGGGCAAGCAAGGTACTTTTACTTACTGTAGACTTGGGCAAGCAGCAGGTGGTGCAGGGAGCCCTGTGGAGCCCTTCACAGGGCTCCCCAAAGCTTGGAATGTTGAGAAAAGCTCATATAAACCACTTCCAGTTTTGCATAACAACCAGGAGATCATTTGCGCACAGTGTTTCTCAACACTCCAAGCCTTGGGGAACCCTGCGGAGGGCTGCGCGGGACTCCCCACACCGCCTGCTCCTTGTCCAAGCCCATAGTAAGTAGAAGCACCCCCTTTGGCCCCTTTGGCAACATAATCCTGAGGATTGTGTTGCTGTCCTCACCCATCCCCGTAAAGACTTACTTAGGGAGTAAATCTCCCTAAAAGTTTGAGAACTGTCACAGACAATACACAGATCTCCCAGAAATACTTCAATCTATTCTAGGCTCTAACGAAACCTGCTTCACTTCAGTAAAGTTGCTCAGTCATGTGCTTTCAGATGCTGGCCTTGGATCCTGTGCTGGGGAAAGCAAAGGAATTCTACAACCATGTCCCAAACCCAGTATTTTTCGAAAAGGAGTATGGGAAAGCTCAGCACTACCTAGAACAGAACACAAAATTTAAATCACCATTACTGCTGCAGAGAGTAGAGAACTGTTGCATGACATAGGTGTATGAAAATGTGGATCTAAGGAAACGCTCACTTAGGTGTCATTCTAGATTCTAGAAGCATACCAGCAACCACAAATTCAGCAAAATTGGTGCAACTGTACATGCCTGAGAATTGGGTAGCAATCTTTTATAATAAAAGGCAGACCACAACTTTGCAAGACAGAAATGCTCAATTTGTCAAGGACTTCCTGCTGCTAAAAGACACAAGCACAAGTCACTCTGCAGTACACCCAATAAAAGCATCAGAATGTACAAGTAATTTGTCAGTGCAAACTTTTTTAAAAAAACCACTTATCCTTGTTCTATCTATACAACCCTGGTTAAATTTACTTCATTAGGGACTGTGAAAATATATGAAAAATAGAAACTCTGTCTGCACACTCCACAGAAGCCATGGCCTCACTCCTAGCCCACACTCCCTCAAGGGACCTCCTACTGACAGTAGTTAGGCTGTTACACACAGAGGACGCTGCTTGTTCTCAAAAACTGTAAAAAATAAACATTGCATTATTTCATATGTTACAGTATTCTTTTAACAGGCTTTAAAAAAACAACTAATCATTTCTACAGCACTTTACACAAGCAAAATTTTAATACAATTGTTATTTCATTGTTTCACTCATCCTTGCAACAGTCAACCATGTTTTTCTTTACCCATTTTTAGACATGGGAAACTGAGGCAATTACAATTTGACCCAAGTCTTCAGCTGAAATACAGTTTGAGATCCAGGATTCTAGGTCAAAGACTAATGTTTATCAACCACACTAGTTCTTCTTGATAGGGCAAGACTTTCAGTTTTCTGACAACCATATTCAATACAAAAACTAATTGAGAATGCAGAAAACACATAAGGGGCCCTACTGTCATCAGTGTAAACAGTGTCCCAGTTTAACAAAATGCTTAAGTTTCAGTCTTAAACACACTAGAGCTGTTAAAGACTAGAGCTAAAACAGAGCACCCAATCCTATCCAATTTTCCAGTACTGATGCAGCCATACCAATAGGACTTGCACTGCACCCTGTGGTGAGAGGGCAGTCACAGGAGGATTCTACAAGGCAAGGGAACATTTTTTTTCCAATATTTGATCCCTCACCTGGGGGGGGGGCTGCATTGCAACTGCACCAGCACTGGAAAGTTGAATATGATTCGGTCCTGAGTAGCATATATTGTTAATGTTAGAATGCAGGATTATGTAGCTGCAATCCTACACACACTTCCTTGAGAGTCAGCCCATTTAGCAAAGTGGAAGTTATTCGCAAGTAAACATGCAAAAGATTGCACTGTCACTTCAAAGGGATTGCAACAAAAAAAGTTTTCTGCCACTGTCAGCACTTTACAAATTTATCTGATAAAGTGGGCTCTATTCCACAAAAACTTAAGGACACCATTTATTTTCACAGAACTGCCTCAAGACTCTGCTGTGTATGTGCACATGTATTCCTGAGTCATATAAAGAGAGCCAGAACAGCATAACCAACACCATTGTTTTAGATTTCATGTAAGTGCAAAGATATAGGACACTTTCTATTATCATTTCTATTCTATCTTATCTATTATCATGAACATTTGCTGTTATCTATGTAAGAATTAACAGGACATACTGACTAACACAAAAAAGTTTGAGACACAGATAACAAAGGTATGCCTGCCTATTACTTATCTCACAGAAAACCAAATTCTTTTCCTCTATCCCTCAAGATTAGCAGTAACAAAAAAAAAAGTTATGGTTGGAACTAATGGCTATACCAGATCCACCTAACATTCAGGACCCACTTGCCACTATTATTTAAGACTATGCTGCTTTTTGTCTCTCTTTTTAAGTTCAGCTGAATCAGGCTGCAGTAGAGAATATGCCCCCCTCATGTTTGTGTGAGAGAGAACAATAAGCCATACAATACTATCAAAGTTTCCATCACAAAAAAAAAATCAGGCACATACTTTGTCTGCATGAAAGGAACTGGGAAGATTTAGAGTTCTATTCATGTCTACGAAGTTGTAAGTCCCATTATAGTCAATGGGGTTTACTCCAGAAAAAGGGTAGATAGGATTGTGGTATCAGAGCCCAATCCTATGCATGTCTAATCAGGGTAAATCCCATTATAGTCAATGGGGCTGACTCCCAGGAAAGTGTGGACAGGATTGTAGCCTCAGAGCCCAATCCTATGTCAACTCAGGATATATCCCATTATAGTCAATAGGGTTTACTCCTAGGAAAGTGTGGATAGGATTGTGGCCTCAGAGCCCAATCCTATGCATGTCTACTCAGGGTAAATCCCATTATAGTCAATGGGGCTGACTCCCAGGAAAGTGTGGACAGGACTGAAGCCTCAGACCCCAATCCTTTGCATAGTTTCCTGGGAGTAAGCCCCACTGGACCCAATGAGACTTGCTTCTGGGTAGACATGCCCGGGATCGGGCCCGCAATCCGTGCTGCAAGGCTTGTGGCAGAGGTAAAGGCCACTCTCGGAGAGACCTCACCAGGCGTGCCACAAAGCCGGCCGAAGCCTCTCTGCTCCCCCCGAGCGGGACAGGCCCGCAAAGGGTCCCTGCAGAGGGAGGCCCGGGACGCTGCTCCCCGCAGGGCCCGCTGCCCTCCCGGGGGAAGGGGCGGGTGTGGTGGCGGCTGGGCCCTGACCTGTCCCGAGGGTCGATCCACGAAGTCTGGCGGGTGTTGTGGTCGATGTAGAAGACGCGCCCGTCGAAGTCCCTCGCCTCCTCCCAGCCCGCGGGCAGAGGCAGCTCCGAGCTCTCCCGGCTCCGCGGCCCGCCGCCGCCTCCCGTAGACGCGGCCGGCGGCTGTCCCGTGGCTGGTCCCAGCGTGGCGGCCGCCGCCTGCTGCTGCTGCTGCTGCCGCCGCCGCCGCCCCCCGCTCAGCCACGGCATGGCCCCGCCGCCGCTCCCGGGCCGCAGCCTCGGCGGCAACCGCTCCTCGGCCGCGCGGCCCGCACCGCCCTGCGCCGCCGCCGCCTCCAGCACTGACTAGCGAGCGGCCCGGCCGCGGGAAGCGGGACTCGCCGGGCGGCTCCGGCTGCAGCAGCGCCGCCGCCGCGGCGGGCCCCTCATGCTCGCGCCTTCCCGCCTCCACCTCCGGCCGGGCCCGGGACCAGCCCCGCCGCTCCGGCCCTTCTCCGCCGCCTCCCGTCCCGAGCAAGAGGGCGCCGCTCCGCAGGCCGCCCGCGCTGCCTTCGTCTCCCCGACGGCGGCCTCCCTCAGCGGCCCGCACCCCGCAGCCGCGACGGCTCCCTCAGCTCCATCCCGTCGGCGCCCGCCCCGCCATCTTCGCCGAGCCCGACTCCCTCCGCCCCACCCCTTCCTTCCCCGCTGCTCCGTCAGGCCTGCCTGGAATCGGCCCTCTTGGGCTGCAGTCCCGCGACACTTCCCTGGGAGTGAGCCTGAGTAGACAAGCCTGGGTCCAGTGGGGCTTACTCCCGGGAAAGTAGGCATACTGTGCTCAGGCCAGCCACACTTCCCTGGGAGCGAGCCTCAGTGACTGCAGTGGGACCTACTCTGAGCAGACAAGCTTGGGTCCAGTGGGGCTTACTCCCAGGAAAGTAGGCATACTATGCTCAGGCCAGCCACACTTACCTGGGAGCGAACCTCATTGAATATAATGGGACTTACTCCTGAGTAGACAAGTTTGGGTCCAGTGGGGCTCACTCCCAGGAAAGTACAGTATGCTGTACTTTCTATCTATACCAGGGCTGTCAAACTCTTCATACAGAGAGCTGAACAGCATTCATGATGCCTGCTGAGATCAAGATTTGTGTATTTTCTCTTCTGTCATTTGCAGCTAATGAGTTCCTAAGTTAGAAAAAGTGCTTGTTTTTGGTTTTGACCTGTTTAATGACATCACTTCCTGCCTAATGACATCACTTCCTGCCCTTAACAGGCATCATGAATGCTATGTGGCCCTCAGTATGAAACAATTTGACTCCCCTGATTTAGTATTATCCTGTACTCCTTGGACTATCGTCACTTACCTGGGAGTAAGCCTCATTTCTGTAATGGGACTTACTTCTGAGTAGACATGCACAGGATTAGGTCCAGTGGGGCTTTCTTTCTTACTCCCAGGATCGGTTGCATGCCTGCCATAGACCTCCCTGCGGCAAATGCCCTGGGTGCCGGCCAGAAGCAGTTTATAGCTCTGGAACCTCAGTTTCCCCGGTGTGGGAGGAGGTCATGTGAGGTTCCATGAGCCTCTGGTGAGTAGGGGGGTGGATTTCTGCATGGGGGCAGCGATAGCCCGCGGGGGGGGGGGCACCATCGCAGAGCTCCGCAACTGCCCAGGATACTATGTATACTATACACCTCAGGCTATCCGCACTTACTTGGGAATAAGTCTCATTGACTATAATGGGACTTACTTCTGAGTAGACATGCCCCAGTCCAGCAACAGGCTGCTGCTTCTTCCTCAGGAGGGGATGAAGCTGCACTGAGAGGAATACGAAGGCTCTGTCCCACCTCAGGACTCTTTAAGTTAAGTGGGTTCATTGAGTTCACTGAATTCAATGAACCTTACTTCCAGGTAAGTGTGTATAGGATTGCAGCCTAAAAGCCCAAACCTATGCCTGTCTACTCAGAAGTCCCATTATAGTCAGTGGATCTTACTCCCAGATAAATGTGGATAGGATTACGGCCTCGGTCTCATTTGATTTACTACAGCCATTTTCAACCACTGTGCCATGGCACATTGGTGTGCTGCGAGTGGTCCACAGGTATGCCACAGGAATTTGGGGGAAGGTCATTTATTAGTAAGGCCAATGGGCGATGTGAGCCCCCCACCAGCAGCATGGTGTGCCTTGCCAATTGTCAAAAACCTGATAGTGTGACTTGACAATTTGAGTGTCCTTGTCAGTGTTCTGCGAGATGAACAAGGTTGAAAATAGCTGATCAACTGGGCCAGTGGCCGTGACTCCCCATTAGGGCTACAATCCTATACATTTTATAGGGTGGTGGGTTTTCTCAAGGATTCTGTGGCTCCCCTGGCTGGTTTCCATGGCTTCCTGAGGAGCCATAGCTCACAGTTTGAGAAACACTGTATTAGGGTCATATCTTCGCCTGATATAAACTATTCCACACATATTTCTTTTCCAGTTATATCTGACTTTGTAAACCTAAAAGCCCAATTCCCAAAATATTTACGAGTTTTGTACAAATTACCAACAACTAAGAACTTGCGGCTTTTGAAGTCAGATTCCCAGTTTCTTAGCCCTGTTCTTTAACCACAATACCCCCCTGTGAAAGAAAGGGTGGTTGAGTCATACTTGAACCGAGAGTACAGAAGCCACAAAACCTAACCACTGCATAACCCAAGCATCTGTGAAGAGACTGTGTTTGTCAGTCAGAGAAAGCAAGCAATCTTATTGCTTATCTTGTGCATTTTTATTGTTTACAGTACTTGTTTAATCCATTTCACCCCAGTTTCTTATAGTATTGCAATTCAAAGCAATTAACAAATGTAGCAATGATAAGAAAAACAGAAATAGGCAGAAGACTGCACATGCACCAGTAGGGCTCCCTGAGACTCCATTTAGTGTAAGAGTCTGTAAACTCAAATGTTTGAGAATCGCTTGTCTAGTACCTTGTCTTCCAAGAACATGTGAAGACCCCAGGGCTTTTTTTCTAATGGAATGCGGGGGGAGGAGTTCCGGCACCTTTTTGCAGGGGCCCCTCCCCTTCGGAGGCATTCCAGGAGGGGGGGAGCAAAACAGAGGCAGAGTAGACAGGCACAGGCAGACTCTAAGGCTAGGCACTTTCCTGGGAGTAAGCTCCATTGACTAGAACGAGACTTACTTCAGAGTAGACATACCTAGGATTGGGCTCTTAATCCTGGCAGAGATATATATCTGCACCCGTTTTCACATGCTAAGGGCAGGTGAAAAGGGATTCTACGTGTGTACAACATGCTGTCCAGCCTTGCCAGAGATCCTCCTTGTCCTTCCCCCACAAGCATGCCCTCCGCCAGCCAGCGTTTGCAGCTCCTCTCCAGCAATGCAAAGCGGCTGCTCAGGGCAGCAGAGAACATACAATTGCATGCCAAGCACCTTCCCAAAGATAGAGTATTCTGATACCTGAATTAAACCATATTTAATCGCTTGTTTGCAAAAATAGCTGTTTCTATGTGCACCTAAGGATCCCTCTCATGTAAGAATTTACTCCCACAGTTACTTAGAGTAATTTTACTACATGGAACTCATGTAAGCCATTTTTTGGAATCCATTCACTGCTTCCTCTCTTCGAAGTAGTGCCACACTACATACTACACGCTACAAGTGCACCTGTACAGTATTTTTCCCCATTTTTCCCCAGTATTTTTCTATTTTGTAGAAAAAATAGCTAGGGGGAAGGGAATGTGGAGATTGACAGCCCAATCCTATGCATGTCTACTCAGAAGTAAGTTCATCTTTAGGGGGGAAGCACATAAAAAATATTTTATTTCTCCAATAAAAAATGGTTTATAAATAAATAAATAAATGATTAACAAGTTGTGAGTTCCTGCACCTTTTTTTCCACAAAAAAAGCACTGGAAGACCCTATGGAGTAACTCACCCTGCTGCTCCAATGGATGAATGCTTTATCTAGGGCAGTAGTTCCCAAACCTTTTAGCATCGGGACATACTTTTTAAAATGACACTTAACCAGTTCCCACCTAACTTTGCAAGACTTAATATCTAGCTATAGATATAGGAGGGACAACTGTCTCCTGGAGCACATGTTGAACTCCACATATATTGGATTGGGACTGTTCTGGTGGTCTTGCATTCCCCTTCACCTGGCCTTCAATAAGAGCTAGGTCATGTTTGCCTACTTTCAAGTAAATGCACGTGTGTGGCTCAGTTTTACTTTCCATATGGCTCAATACATTTTCTTTGTCAGCTATCAGCTTGTGAGTTTCATGACCCACCAAAAATCAGTTTGTGACCCATTGAGTCCTGACCCACAGTTTGGGAACCACTGGTTCTAGGGAGATCTCACCCTGCTGCAGGGTTATTAGGGCCAGGCACTTGAGACAGGGCTGCGGGGCCAGAGGGAGCCAATACATGTTCCACAAAGGCCCATCTCAGAGGAAGTGAGCTAGGAAGCTAAAGGGAGAGAATTTAATGGGCTAAGAGAGCATAGGGGATAGCCAGGTGGAGAGGCTGTGACAGGTGCCCATTCCACACTGATCCCTTGGGGGGCAACCTCTCAGTCAGGACCATGTTCCTGGCTTCCCCAATCTGGTAACTGACTGGGATTCAACCCTGGTGTTCATGGTGACACTGCTCTGGCATCCTCCTGGGCAAGTAATCTGTGCCTTGACCCTACTGGGCCTTCAAGGGTGGAAACTCCATTTCCCAGGTGAAGGGGGGTGAGCAAAGGTGGTCCATCATGAGGGTGCTCTGTGGAAGAGAGGCTTCGTGGGGGGATTTGCAAAAAATGCTCCATGTGAGGTGACCAGAATAAGGACAAGGACTGCTGCAAGATATCAGTGGCAGCTATTGTGGGCAAGTTGCAAGAGAGATTCACTGGCTGACTGTGAGGCCAGCTGAACCTAAGTGGCAAACCGGGGGAAATAGCTATGGAACTGTGCTGCTGCGGCTGCCGGACCCTGCCAGGGCCAATAAATTGGCAGGCAGGCAGGCATTTCATGGGCTGGGAGGGAGTGGATCTCAGTGACAAATGTGCACTCCAGAGCCTATCTTCCATTTTTCAGTGTGCTGTGCCCCCTTCTCTCCTTGAACATAACTCCAGCTATATAACTGGTATAGGACCAAGGAGACCCAGAGGCTTATGCAGAAGTAAGTTAAAAAGTTTGCCTTCAGTCAAACTTTGTCTTCAGGTTGCTTGCTTGCTTGCTTGCTTGCTGCAATCTGTGAAGTGCATCATACTGCATACCCAGACGAAGAAGGGACTGATTCCTTAATTAAAAAAAAAAAAATCCTCTTATGTCAGGAAATGGCACAACTTGTAAATATTCTGAGAAAATATTGACTCAGGCATATTTATGACTAGTCTTCTCCTCTGCCTGTTGGCACACTTATCCAGCCAGCTGAAGTGTTCAAGGATGCATTCTAGCAGGCACCATTTCCCTCAGGTATGTAGGAGAGGATGTGTAGGAATGCTGCAATGTGCCTTGAAGAATAGTTGAAAAAAATACATACAGAAAGATTGATCAAGTACTGTATGTGAAATAGTGGAAACTTATTAGACTCCCTTCTAATGTGGACAGACAAAATAAAATGTATCCCTGTAACATATCAAAACTCTGCCTTCCAATGCAGAATTTTTAAGATTCCTGGCAATTGTTTTTGAGGGTCCAATTAGATATGCTTAGGAGTTCCATGATTGGTGCTCCTGATATATTTTTGCAATGCAAAAAAGCACTGTAATGGCCCAATTTGAATCTGGACTACAGCGTAGGGATTTGTATTGGCAACCTTCAGTCTCGAAAGACTATGGTATCGCGCTCTGAAAGGTGGTTCTGGCACAGCGTCTAGTGTGGCTGAAAAGGCCAATCCGGGAGTGACAATCCCTTCCACACCGGGAGCAAGTGCAGTCTGTCCCTGGTCTGTCTCCCTGGCTTTGGGCCTTCCTTCTTTGCCTCTTTGCCTCAGACTGTTGGCAAAGTGTCTCTTCAAACTGGGAAAGGCCATGCTGCACAGCCTGCCTCCAAGCGGGCCGCTCAGAGGCCAGGGTTTCCCACTTGTTGAGGTCCATCCCTAAGGCCTTCAGATCCCTCTTGCAGATGTCCTTGTATCGCAGTTGTGGTCTACCTGTAGGGCGCTTTCCTTGCACGAGTTCTCCATAGAGGAGATCCTTTGGGATCCGGCCATCATCCATTCTCACAACATGACCAAGCCAATGCAGGCGTCTCTGATTCAGCAGTGCATACATGCTAGGGATTCCAGCACGTTCCAGGACTGTGTTGTTTGGAACTTTGTCCTGCCAGGTGATGCCGAGGAAGCGTCGGAGGCAGCGCATGTGGAAAGCGCTCAGTTTCCTCTCCTGTTGTGAGCGAAGAGTCCATGACTCGCTGCAGTACAGAAGTGTACTCAGGACGCAAGCTCTGTAGACCTGGATCTTGGTATGTTCCGTCAGCTTCTTGTTGGACCAGACTCTCTTTGTGAGTCTGGAAAACATGGTAGCTGCTTTACCGATGCGCTTGTTTAGCTCGGTATCGAGAGAAAGAGTGTCGGAGATCGTTGAGCCAAGGTACACAAAGTCATGGACAACCTCCAGTTCATGCTCAGAGATTGTAATGCAGGGAGGTGAGTCCACATCCTGAACCATGACCTGTGTTTTCTTCAGGCTGATTGTCAGTCCAAAATCTTGGCAGGCCTTGCTAAAACGATCCATGAGCTGCTGGAGATCTTTGGCAGAGTGGGTAGTGACAGCTGCATCGTCGGCAAAGAGGAAGTCACGCAGACATTTCAGCTGGACTTTGGATTTTGCTCTCAGTCTGGAGAGGTTGAAGAGCTTTCCGTCTGATCTGGTCCGGAGATAGAAAGGGGTTAAGAGCTGGTGAAGACACTGAGCTATGGGTCAGGATATTTGATTTCCCTTGTTCAAATCTCACCCTTGTAATGAACTCACAACTTAGCCATAGCAAGCCACTCCCATTCAGGCTTAGCTCACTCTGCATTATCTATTCCTTACTGCAACATTGATAGTACCAGCCATGAAAGCCTTAGATCAGTGTTTTTTGAACTGGAGTTTTTGGGTTGGAACCCATTAGGTCAGTGGTTCTCACACATTTAGCACCGGGACCCACGTTTTAGGATGAGAATCTGTCAGGACCCACCGGAAGTGATGACATGACCGGAAGTGACATCATCAAGAAGGAACATTTTAACAATCCTAGGCTGCGATCCTACCCACACTTACCCAGGAGTAAGTCTCATTGACTAACATTGTTAAAAGATTATACATAGTAGCTTGTTAAAAGTACAGGTCTGTAACATTTTCCCAAGTGCAGTCACATACCATGGTAGCCTCAAGTCGAATATATTAAAAATTAAATATTGAAATGAATGGGGACCCACCTGAAATTGGCTCACGACCAACCTAGTAGGTCCCGACCCACAGTTTGAGAAACACTGCATTAGCTGGTTCACAAGCCATTGTGAGCCATGGTGGGTCCCCATTCATTTCAATGTGTACTTTATTTTTAATATATTAAACTTGATGCTACCATATAATGTGATTGTATTTGGGGAAAGGTTACAGATCTGTACTTTTAACAGTCTGCTATGTGCCTACTTTTAACAATGATAGTCAATAGAGCTTACTTGGGGGTAAGTGTCCCCGCAGCAGTGTCTTTTCTAGTGGCTGTCTGCTGGTGTTCTTTTGCATCTTTTTAGATTGTGAGCCCTTTGGGGACAGGGAGCCATGAGTTATTGCAGGAGAGTCAAGCTCGTTTTATACCAAGGGCCGAATGGCATTCATGATGCCTGCTGAGGGCCAGAAGTGATGTTTTTAGGCAGGAAGAAATGTCATTGAACTGCTCATAACCAAAAGTAAGCACTTTTTCTCACTTAGAAATTCATTAGCTGCAAATGACAGAAGAGAAAACATGCAAACCTTTATCATATTTCAAGATATGGGGGAGCCCAAGAATCATGTAGGCTGCCCTTTCAGCAGTAACACCTCAGCACTGCTCAGCAGCTGAGAGCCTGAGGGCCAGCTAAAAAGCTTCCACAGGCTGCATCTGGCCCCTGGGCCTTATGTTTGACACCCCTGAGTTATTGGATTTTTCTCTGTAAACCACTTTGTGAACTTTTAGTTGAAAAGCAGTATATAAATACTGTGAAGAAGAAGAAGAAGAAGAAGAAGAAGAAGAAGAAGAGGAGGAGGAGGAGGAGGAGGAGGAGGAGGAAGAGGAGCCGCTCAGGCACTGCCAGCGGCACCTTGGGAGAAGGGGACGTTTGACCCCTTCCTCCAGGTAAGACGAGTAGCCCTGCAATGGGGTTACTTGATTACATGCTGACCCTTGGGTCAGCATAGAATTTTGAGCCTCCATGTTGGGCTGGCGGCCTGAAACAGAAGCTCAGGATCTGGTGGAACAAAGCTCCACCGGTTGCACCTCATCCCGGCCCCTCTCCCTCCCCCTGGGCACCCCTCCTCCCTGCCCTGTCCCTACCCTCTATCCATCTCCCCCTGCCCTGGAACGCCTCCTCCCTGCCTCCCCCCACACCTTCACCAACCTCACCACTGCTCGGCAGTCCATGTGATCACCAAGCAGTGGAGCTCTTGCTCTTGCCCAGCACTGGTGGAGCACTGGCGCTAGGGCCTGCAAACGTGCCTTATGGCATGCTTGTGACAGTGCATGCCAGTGGTGAGCCAGTATGCTGATCTCAGGATTGGGCTCTGTATCTCCCTTGCAGCTCAGGTGAAAGAGGAATGCTGCAAGTTCATCAAAGAGTAGAGGAAGAAAAAAGAGGCCTTGCAGAATATATAAAGAATAGCCAAGAGGATGCACTTAAAATGGTTAACAATGAGAAATTATTAAATACCAATGAAAAAAGCAGGCTTAAGAGGGAAAAGCCACCTAAGCAAACAGAAAGGTGGGAAAATAAGCCACTGCATGGACAATATTTGCGAGTCATTACTGGAAAAACTAACATCACCAAGACCTGGCAGTGGTTCAAAAAAGGCAATGAAGAAAGGAGCAGAGAGTCTAATAATGGCTGCACAAGAATAGGCATTAAGAACAAAAGCAATAAAAGTAAAGGTAGAAAAAATAACAACCAACAGCAAGTGCCGTCTGTTCAAAGAAGCCAATGAAACAGTGGATCACTGAATTAGTTGCTGTAAAAAAACCGCACAGACTACGAACAGAGGCGTGACAGGGTATTAACAATGATACACTGGAATATCTGTAAAAAATTTAAGCTACCTGCCTCTAGAAACCTGTGGGACCACAAAACTGAAAAGTTGTTGAAAATGAATATGCGAAAATATTATGGGATTTCTAACTATCCACAAACATCTATCTCACAATACACCAGATATGACTAGTCGAGAAGAAGAAGAAAAAGTCAAAATCATGGATATAGCAATACCAGGGGATAGCAGAGTGGAAGAAAAAGAACTGGAAAAAATAACAAAATACAAAGATTTACAAATCGAAATTGAAAGGCTGTGGCGGAAGAAGACCAGAGTGATCCCAGTGGTGACTGGTGTCCTCAATGCTATTCCAAAACACCTTGAAGAGGACCTAAACAGCATGGGGCCACAGAAATTACCATCAATCAACTGCAGAAAACAGCGACACTGGGAACAGCTTACATTTTGCGATGGTATTTATAGGATTAAAACCAGGCATCTCAGTTTCTTGGGAAGGATTTGATGTCTGGATAAAACAAAACTAGTTAATAACACCTACCTGACTGTGCAATTAATAATAATAATAATAATAATAATAATAATAATAATAATAATAATAATAATATAGTATTATCATTATCATCACCTTCAATAAATATTTGTTCATTGCATCTTTCACTCTAATCTCCCTCATCATTCCTTGCTGAACCATTGAGATGTGCCAGAGTTAAGGCTTTCCTACTGCAAAAAGTGAAAATACGAGACAGTGATAAGTATTCAAGCTATCAGTTCTTTTTAATCTGTTATAAACTACCTCATTAATCTCTTTAAACATTAATCCTGGTAAGAGGGGTATTACTGTTGCACAAAAAGTGCATGTCTGTTCTATACTCTGTTGACTTTTTAATATAAAAACCTGTGTTTCTATAAACTTCTGAGATCGCCTTTATTTGAGGCTTTCACACCCTGGTTTACTTTCATAGCATAAAGAACGTATATTTTACATCAGGCATTGTTCAAGGCTAAAGCTTGTCATAGCATGTCGAGTAACAGCACTGCAATATCTATTTATTCAGATTTCTGAAACATAACAATATAAATCCAGCATGTCGATGAACCAGTCTAGTCAGTGAGCCTCTGTCACAGCTTCTGCCAAAACTGCTTGAATAGCTTGCCATGTGAAGCACCTTCACACGATTATGTTTTCAAGCAGCAATCATAACATATGCATGAAGTGGGCCCAGTTTGGACACTTATTTTTGAAGGGGTCATGTCTGCATGTGATCGTTTTGCTACCCCATTTTTTCACCATGAGGTCTTTGTTTGAAATAGCTTCCCCATGTGAACAAAGTTACCACTGCGCTTGCTAGTTCTGAAGGGTTTTTCACTGTTGTGGTACTTCTGGCAAAAACAGACTGTTTTCCCTGGCAAAATTCTCCAGAGTTATCCCCATGTGAAAACGAGGTTGCAAAGTCGCCACGTGCAGTGTTTACCACTTCAAAAATAAACAGATGAATGGTTCCTCAGCTGTTTGCCTTACACCACATACTGAGAAATGACTGTAGGCTGAGGAAGTCTGATACTACATTGTTGCGTTCTATTTGTAACTACTTATAAGATAACTAAACAGTCTGATTAACTGTCTCAAGAACACGGGAACACATTTGACTTAAGATCAGTAATAATCTAAAAGGCCTGCTGCAAGAATTAAAAACATCTGAAAATTGTATTCGTGCAATTCAGTATATACTACTTAAGCTAGCTCTGTCTATGTAGTTTCTGTTTTGACAAGGAACCTGGTACAAATTATCTTCTCAAAATGGATATCCTTATTATCACTGCGAAATTCCTCACACACACATTGCTAGTGACTAAGAACCCAATCCTGAGCTCTTACCACTGGTCCTCCACCGGTGCTGAGAGTTGCAAACATGCCGTAAGGCTGCAAACGTGCATCTGCAGCCCTCAACACTGGTCCAGTGCCCATTTTAGCTCAGCACCATCAGGCGCTGGGCTAGCACCGGTGGACTGCCACTGCTCCACCGCTCCATGGCTGCCAGAACCGCCAGATGGTGGAGAGGTAGGTGAGGGAGGGGGCGGGGAGGAGGCATGCTGGGGGAAGGAGCAGGGCAGGAGGGAGGTGGGACTGGCATAGGTCCTTTCCTTTGCATCCAGAGTCTCCGTGTTGGGCAAACACACTCTTAATTCTACAGCAGCCCAAGGCTTGCCGCAGAATCAAGTAGCCCCATTCCGAGTCCCATTCCGTAGAATCACGTAGCCCCATACAAAAGTCCCCCCCAGGAGCCACTACTGGGTGCCCTGTTGCACTCAGGATGCTGCAGCAGCTGTTTCAATGCTGCAGCAGTCCCAGCACAGCAGGCAGCTCAGGCTTCATGAGTAACCTCTTGGGACTAAGTGCCAAGGTAAGACACAGCATGTTAAACATCCGTGTGGGGAAGGGGTGAAGGTTAGCGTACACTCTCATTTGTCCAATCTTAATCAGCCGAATCAAAATATATTCCCCTACATTTTGAGTACAAAGTGAATACATGCCAGCCGATAAATATCTTTATTAAATGTAGTGAGTGTACACAGGGAAGGTTAATTGCAGAGCTAAACAGCAGACAATTTAATGGAAACACTGAACAGTTTTACAGTAAATTATAAAAACAGTTCTGATTTGAAAGCACTCGCCGTGTCACTTGATTCGTTCTCATTTTATTTACAACCTTTATTGGTGAGAAGATGGTTAACCGCTTCTTCAGATACACTTTTGAACTGAAACATCTTATTACAGTAGTTTGGTAGATTGATTGTCTTCTAGGTGAACACAGTTCAGACTGATTAAATGCAGTCTGGTGTAATGATACCTCTTCCAACGATGTAAGTCCCACTTAAGATCAAATACATAGCTGACCCGATTCCTATAGTAATTGCAGGTCCCTTTATTTGTGCAGCTGATGTTGGTAGATGGAAAGAAGATGGGAAAGGGATGATCTTATTTTGTGCCGCTGAGTGGGCATTCCAGCTAACAGGGACAAAAATGCAGATGCTGGAGATTACATAAAAGATTCCTCCTGCTATGAAAATCCATCTAGCTGATTTGGGGGTACGCCTTCTCCATTCATGGGCTAAGGAAACAAAACTGAGCCCCAGGACTGCCAGGCAGAAAGCAATGGGCATCAAGATCCGGCCAACATTCATTTCCACAGGGAAGAATTTTTCCAACAATCGAAATCTGTGACAACAGTGGATGCTGTAGTTGTCAGGTCCTTTTATGGTAAGAGGAAAACATATCTTCCATAGTCCCACCCGAGTGTAACCATTCATATACTTGGTGCTGTCTTTTATGTACAACAGCCTCCAGTCTGGTTCTAACAAGGTGATCAATAATAGAAGGCAGCCCATTGGTCCCATGGAAATGAAAATCCCACCAAAAAATTCCTCACAAAAACCTGCCATCTGTGGGGATTGCTGGACAAACTTTCACAAAAATCCAAGGAACCCTGAAAAACAGGTATCAGTTGTTGTTTATACGTTTATTTTATATTATGGTTTTATAACAGTATTATTACTGTTATGGCTAACTATCCCTTGCAAGGGAGGGCACCAGAATGAGGTCTCTTGTTATCTGGTGTGCTCCCTGGGGCATTTGGTGGGCCGCTGTGAGATACAGGAAGCTGGACTAGATGGGCCTATGGCCTGATCCAGTGGGGCTGTTCTTATGTTCTTCCTAATCAATTTCATTGCTAGGACCCTCTTCAATATTCTTCTTAGAATTATTTAAATTTCTATCCTACCTTTCTTTCAAAAAGCTCAAGGTGGGATACAATATATCCCCCCTCCCATTCCCTATATCCTAACAGCTTTTAGCACAATCCTATCTTGCGATGGAACAGGCAAGCCAGGAGGTGTGTGCTGTATCCAGCGCAAGATAGGGTTGCAAAGTGGCTCAGCTTAACTCTTCCCTGGTCCCCAAGTAAGCCACTGCAGTCCTATGGGTCTCCTCGAACTTGCACCCACTTCCCACCTGCCCACCCCCAGGACTGCTCTCCGCCCACCCCGGAACACCTCCCTCACTCCTCCTACCTGCCCACCCCAAGCTTTGCATCAGTCAAGCTCAGCCAACGCAAGGCTCCTCAGAAGAGTCAGCATGGAGTCTGGATACAGCCTCTGAGAGATACGCTGGCCCAGCCAAGTCTCAAGCCAAAGGGCAAGCTAGGATTGCACCTTTAGTAGGTTAGGCTGAGATGTAAACTTCATGACTGGGTGAGGATTTGACAAGCCAGACCCTAGTCTTCAGCACACTCTTCAACACACCACAAAAGGCTGATAGTACTTTAGACTTCTTACAATCATAAAAAACTTAACACTCATGAACCTCACATTCTTTGTCTCCTTCACATAGGCCAGAAATAGATATTATGTGAGGCACATCATTCATTGTTGTTGATAACATGTAGTATTTCTACTTATGTTTCTAGCGTCTTATACCCTCTATGAAGTCTGCCAGAAAGTATCTACATCCAGACATCACATTGTGCATTTCCCCTCCACTTTTTCTCAGTCAGCCAATGATGTAGAGTGTGGGTTAGGGAAACATTGTGACATCAGGACTCAGGTAAGTTGGACTAGACATTACAGAAGGGGAGAGACCAGAGTGAGGTGTTGCAGTGTATGACAACGACATGGAAATCACATGCCTGCTCTCTTCCTAAGAATGTAAATAATTCAGAGATGGGTCTGCATTCAAAAAACAATAAAAATAGCATTAAAGCAACACCAAAACAGCCCAAAAATATAACAGGTAAAATACAGCATTAAAACAATCTCAGCAAGAAGGAAAATAACAGAAGACAATTAAAAAGGGTCTTTGAACTGAAATGATATCAGCCTGGCAATCAGCCTCTCTGCAGAGAGCATTCCACAAGAAGGGCACCAGTTTATCTCAAGGAGTCACACAACGTGGTCTCTAAACACTGGGGTGTCTTCTCAAGGGATTCATAGGCTGAATTCATATCCACATGTTGGAGACAGATAATGCACTTGAACTTATTCCAGACATTTCCATGAACTACAATACTACTATTGTTCCCAGGACTATTCTGGTTCCTTCAGAGGCTCCAAATGATAAACTGGGAGAAGGCACATTGCTTACAGTACCATGTCAGAGTCAGACTTGTATCAACAGAGCACCCACCAAGTGATACATTTCTACCATTTCTACCAATTCTAAAATTGACCATCCAAGTACTGTTGCACTGCTGCCTACCATGCAGTAACAGCAGCTGCTAGGTGGCTCAGATACAAGGAATTTCCCTTTTTAAAATTCCCATGGGGTGGTGTTTATCCACCTTCCTTGTTAGTGATGTCATAGATCCCAAACTGCTTGTTGCTATGTGTTCAGACATGAAAAAGTGGAGCAAAGAACAGCTTCAGAGCAGAGATTTTCAGTGGGGAAAATGGTGCTGGTAGAAAGGGTTAAACTCACTTTGCCCTTCTCCAGACAAGAGATGTGAATAGAGGACACCCCATAAGAACATCCCTTCTAGATCAGGACATAGGCCCATCTAGTCCAGCTTCCTGTATCTCACAGGCTTGTAAACTGTATCCTGTAACATGGCTTGTATCCCATGATGGACTTTTCCTCCAGAAATTTGTCCAATCCCCTTTTAAAGGCATCTAGACAAGATTCCATCACCATATCCTGTGGCAAGGAGTTCCACAGAGGAGGACTAGGGCTGCCAGGATTGAAGATTTACTATGCATCATGTTGTATTCTGTGAATGAAAGAATGGTTGTTATTGTGAAATATTGCTTACTTTTTTAATTTTTTATGTATCTTTAATGTTGCTTTTTTCTTATTTTCTCTCTCACTGTGTTTTTTCATTCCCTTTTCTTTATTATTATAAATACATGAAATTAATTTCAAAAAAATCTTCCAACTGGAACCATATGTGTGTGAATCTTGTTTCTCCAAGGAAAAAATGATGAATCATGAATGATGAATCATTCATGAATGAATGATGGTGGGATTTAATCACATTCCCCTTTTCCTCTAGTTTAGATTAATATGATGAAGAGGAATTAAAAATCACCTAAAAGCATGAGGAGATACACAGTTGGATACCTTGATGGAGTTCCAAAGATATGCTTGGGCATGGCCAGTGAATTCCTTGACCTCTTCCTACTGACTGACAGCCCAATCCTGAGCTGCCCAGGGCTGCAGCAGTGCCGAAAATGACTGCAACCGCATTCTGCGTGCCTCAGGCAGCCGGCGGCGGCTCCTCATCACCTTCCCCCGGGAAACGGAGTAGCCCCACAATGGGGCTACTTGATTCACTAACAACCAAAAGGTCAGCGGTGAATCAAGTGCCTCCATGTCGGGTGGTGAGCCTGATGCGGAGGCTTTGAATTCAGTGGCGCAAAGCTCCACCAGTTCCGCCTCCCTCCCCACTCCCTCCCCCAGCACGCCTCCTCCCCACCCTCTTCCCACCCTCTGCCTGCCTCTCCCCCCCGGAACGCCTCCCCCCTACGCCTCCACTTACCTTTCCACTGCTTGGCAGTCCATGTGACCACTGAGCAGCAGAGCTCAGGCGCCCACCCGGCGCAAGGCCAGTGCTGGACTACCACAGGCACTCGCCCAGCTCTAGGACCCGAAAACATGCCTTATGGCACATTTGTGACAGTGTGCGCCGGTGTGCCAAGCTCAGGATTGGGCTTTGAGGCTGCAATCCTATCCACACTTACCTGGGAGTAAGTCCCATTGACTATAATAGGATTTGTTTCAGAGTAGTCATGCACAGGATTGGGCTGTGAGAGATCTGTATCTGCTTGTGACATCATATCAAAAGCTGCTTTTCAAATGTTATGGAAAGTTTGAAAAGCTATTTGGGACTTAGCATGGGGATCTGTTAAAAGGAAGAATTCAGTTTTTTATCTGGGTGTGCCTAAGCCCATCTTTGGATCCATGCCACTGTCTGCTTAAAATCCACGTTCTAGTCTGGGCCATTGAACTCTGCCACCTGCATTCACAATATATGCATTGCACTCACACAGATTTCAGATCCAGTTCTCCTTTCAAAGTGCAGTCTTGCAACATTCTAATGGTGAAAGTAAAAAATGCCTTGCGGTACTTGATAAATTAGGATAATTAATTAGGATAATTAATAAGTCATTTTCTCTGAAAAAGCATGGTATAGGATTTGCCCTGTGCAATCAGGGGCAGCCCATCCATGAGGCAAGGTGATGCAGTCACAGCAGTGGCAGATGATAATTAATCAAGCAAACAGTGCAAACATCCCCAAAAAATGAAAAGGGGGTTTGTTTTTTTGCCTTAAGAACACTATCTGATGCATGTCTAATCAAAGAAAGTTCCATTGCGTTCAATAGGACTAACTCCCAGGAATGTGTAAACAGAACTGAAGCCTTAATTTTCATGTACTATGCCTCAGAGCCCAGTCCTATCTTCCTCCCTGCTGATGCAGCTGAGCCAGGAATGAGCGTGGGGGGAGGGCGAGGCTTCAGAGGGGAAAGGGAAATAACTCTCCAGAAACCTCCTGTTCCACCTGGGTCTCCTTGGACCTGTACCGGCTGTGTAGATGGCACAAGTTCAAGGAAACAACGGGGACAGGGAGTCTTGAAAAACAGGATAGAATTCAGTCTGGTGTGCACCACTGCCACCAAATCCACCTGCTCCCGTAGCCTCCCTGCCCCTGTTCCTCCCACTCCCTGCCCAGTGTTGTCCCTTCCCCACTCACCTCCACCACTGCTTTATCTTCTTTGCTGAGCACAGTGGGGTCCAGCAGCAATGTTGGAGGGCTCTGTCGGCAGCCATTTTATGACAACCGAAGTCTCTTCTGCTATCCTGAGAGGTTCCACACAACATTAGTTGCAGACACTTGAACCATAAGTATTAACAACAACAACAACAACAACAACAACAACAACAGGTATTTATATACCGCCTTTCTTGGTCTTTATTCAAGACTTTATTCAAGGTGGTTTACATAGGCAGGCTTTATTTAAATCCCTTATTAAATAGGGGTTTTTACAATTTGAAAGAAGGTTCTTTCTTTCAAGAACCACTACAATCAGGTGTTTCATTCCGATCTGGCTTCACATTCTGGCCTCCATCCTCCCACGCTCAGAGCAGATGGAAATATCTCGGCTTCAGCTTGTCAGCTGCTTCAAGGTCGCACGGTGCCGGTGGCCTCGAACTGGCGAACTTGTGGATGTTATCTTCAGGCAGATGGAGGCTCTACCCTCTAGACCAGACCTCCTGCCCAATTCCAAGTTGAATTTTACATTTACCGTCACTAATGATCCAAACTGGTTCTCTGCAAACCAATCTATATAGAGTACCTGAACATATTCCTCTTTTTCCATATGACAAAATTAACTTATTCGTTTTTTAATAGTTAAAGTCACAAATCAGCACAGCCGTTGGGGTTTTAGGTGAGTTAATACCTATACGAATTAATCCAGCTCCCAGCTGTTCTCAGACTATGGATCTGGCCCCACCAATGGGTCATGACCTAATTTTAGTGGTTAATGAAATGGTTAGGGCAGATGAGACAGATGAGTGCATCAAGGTTTAAACAAACTACTACTTGGGGTGGGGAGCACTACTGCCCAATCATCATTATATCCATATCCCTTGGCATTTATGAATCAGTCAGCAGCCTGTAGGGCAGTGATTTTCAACCCTTTTCAGCTCAAGGCACACTGACAAAGTACTAAAATTGTCAAACCACACCACTAGTTTTTCTAATTACATTGAAATATTACATTACAATTAATGAGTTAAATTAAATTAATTGATAATTAACACAATTTATAGTGCATCCAGCACAAGATTTGGGTCAGAATCGGCGCAACCAGAGGCAAGAGGAAAACTCTCCCCTTACCCCATGTCATACTGCATGGGCCCCAATGGGTCTTCTGGAGGTGGTGCAGATTCAAGTAGACCAGAGCAGCCAGAGGCTGCTCCATGCCGCTTGGAAATGGGGGTCAGAATCCGGCATAACCACCAGATCCTGGCCCCACCTCCTGCTCCCCACCTGCCCACAGAAAAGCCCTCCACCTGCCCTCACCTGCTCTGAAACACCCCCCTCTCTCCCACCTCCACCCCACCTCCTCCCTGCCCTCCCCAGACCCCTGAGTCAATTGAGCTTGGGGGCCCACAACGGTGCGGGGAGGCCAGCACATGTCCCTTGTGCTGGTCGAACTACCTCCAGAGTGGCACAAAAGTGCCTCACAGCACTTTTGCAACACTCCTGGGCTGGCACAAGGGACTTGCGTCAGTCCAACTGCATTCTAGGATTGTGCCCTAAATCATTTCATGACAAAAAAATTCACAAGTTGAAATCAAAGTTCTCTGGATTTGAATAGCTCTTTCTCATAAAGCTACCTTGAGTAAGTCTATAATTTGAGAGGGAAATTTATGTGGTTTCCAGAAAGCAGGAAAAATGTTTAGAAGTAGGGTATTAGAAGTAGGGTTTTTATCAGAAGTGTCAGAAAGACACTTCTGGCAAAGAGAGGTCAGACTGAGTACATGACCTACTGAAGGAACGTGGGGTGAGGGGCAATGAGAAGACATGATTGAAACAAGGTGTGGGATTCAACTGGGGTGCAGGCATTGGCTTGGGGGGTGCAGGCCGCACCGGGTGATGTGTGCAGGGGGGTGACGCGCCCGGGGGCGTGAAGCGCTAAAATTGTGGCATTAGGAGTTACCCCGCCATGCCATACACCATTGGATGCGGAATGTCCAGCAAAATGCAATGCAAAAAACCAGAGTGAAATAGCTCCTTCAAAGGTTATAGTTCCTCAAAAAACCAGAAAGAAAAAATGCATGGAGCCCTATGGAAAATGAAAGTGAGCTGTATCTCGTGTTTACTTGTGAGTAGGCGTACTTGCCATAGTCCATTGGAATGGGCAGGCTGAGAGGACTCCAACAACGTCAGAATGGTCCTGATCCAATGAATGCAGCCCTCCAAAACACCCGAGAAGGAGGTCCCCCCTCCCAGCTGCAAGTCTATTGAGCCCTATGGAAAGCAAAGCAGTCTCACAGTTGTGTTTACTCGCGAGCAGGCAGACGTGCCTTGGCTGGTGGTTAGGCCAGGCAAAGGGGAATGTGAGACCACCAGAAGGGTCCCAATCTGATGGAGCTGGAGTGCAACAAATGCTCCAGAAGGCAGCCCCCCCCCCCACTAAAAAGGACAAAAAAAGACTTGAACTGGTAAGGGGAATGTTTTATATTTTCCACTTGTAAAGCCAGGTGGGTCTTTATTTTGATATGCTTGAAACAGAAGAACTTTAAACTGGGCACTGGGGAGGGCTGGAAATCTCACTGATTTTTTGGAGGGGGGTGTTATTGCAGGCAAACTACAGAGTAAGCTCTACTGACCATTATGGGACTTACTTCAGAGTAGACATGCATAGGCTTGAGCTCACAGGCTGCAAACCTACCCACACTTTCCTGAGAGTAAGCCCCATTGACCACAATAGGACTTACTTCAGAGTAGATTCACTTGGCAGAACAGGACTGGCTCCCCCTTATTTAATTATTTCTTTTATTTTAATTTAATTATTTATAATTATTTATTTTAATTTGCTTGATGATGTCACTTCTGGCCATGACAACACTTCCAATGGGTCCTGGACAGATTGTCATTCTAAAAAGTGGGTCCCAGTGCTAAAAGTTTGAGAACTGCTGCAATAATGTGTTAGTAAGTTGACACGGGGTGTGTGTGTGCGTGTGTGTGACTCTACAAGTTTTCAAAATCACTAAAATCAGTTTTTGAGGAATAATACCATCATGTTATATATCAATCAATGCGTAATTTCATGCAGAATGCAATGAAACAAACCACATTGAAATATCTGTGTTCTAACAAAAGGTACAGTCCAAAAACCAATGGGGCAGGGCGATGGTACAGCACCACGCCCACCACCTGGGGCGTTGCCCCGCCCACTGCATTGGGGTGACGCGCAGGCCTCCCGCACTAGTGATGCCTAGTGAATCCTAGTGATGCCATTGCATGCAGGGGAGAGAGAAAATGTGAGGCAAAGGATTCAGGACCTTTGGAAAGTGGGAATGAAGGATGGGAAGGGAGGTATTAACAGGGATTATGAGATTCCAGGAAGGGGGAAGGAAGAGGGTGTGTATGGGAGGGAGTGGGGTGGGGGAGAAGAGGAGAGAGATGTACCAATTGCCTGCTCGTGTTTTCGAGAAAGAGTGTGAATAACACCCTTACAGTAAGGGCCAAAAAGCGTTTTGTCTGTGGAGACAACACAATATAGTCCTTTCAGTATAGACCTTATTCTAAAATCTGACTTAGTTAAACAGCTTTCTTCATTCCACAGCCTCTAAATGAGGAGTTTCATTCTGTGAGGAGTGCAGAACTGCCATCTGCTGACAGTTTTGAAATATTGTTCAATATTGCAACTACCAACATTGCTCTTGATTGGCTGTTTCAATTCTGAAAATGTAGTCACAACGAATTGTCAGACATTGTTCTTTGCAGATGATTTGAGAATGATGTTCTTATATTTAAGGTTAATCTACTGGTTGTTTTTTTTAAATAAAAAAAATTCTGGCAAAGGCTTTTGTTTTGTTTTCAATATCAGTGATTCTGCATTGGAAGAATTCCGAGAATGACAGCCTGATAAAACTAGGACTATGCAGCCTTTTACAACATAGCCTTTTACAACAATGAGTGGCTGCCACTGAGCCAATACCCTCAAGAAATGAGGAACATAGGAGCAGTCACGATTGTAAACCATGAGCATATGCCCCCGTGATACTACATGATCCTATTACACATGAGGCAAGGATAGCATGGTTCCTCCCACTCCAGGAGCTGCTGTGACACAAGCAACCAGGAGGCAAGAGCAGAAATCTGCTAGGGATCTGAGCCCCACAAGTTGCCTCTTGAGGACTTGCCTTGCTGGTACTGCACCCTTGATTCCCTTGGCTTCCCTTCCTCACTGAAAGCATCTAGGGAGGCTACCGGTGAGTTTGTATATCAAATACAGTACTCCATTGTCCTTGCACTTCTGTAAACCATTTATCTAATCAGGAGATGGCTGTGCCTTGGCTTACTAGCTCTGTAAATTAATCAAATTAAGCCTCCTCAAAAACATCTCAGCAGAAATCAGTTGGCAACCTTTGTTGCTGATCCTGATGAACTATTTTCTGAGTCTTGTGTGCAATCAAATTGGCAATATACTTCAACTCTTGATCCTCAACATTTTTTGGTATGAACGTGTTGCAAATGTGTCATGGCTGCAACACCTGGCTTTTTCTAGTTTCTTTCCACTTCTTGCTTGAGCTTCCTCTCCCTCATCTCCTTCCTCCTAGCAGGGATGGGCACTAACTCATGCAACTCATCCATAAGTCGCACTTGAGTTGCATCCTTCAAAGACTCACATTCAACTCGCAACTCGCAGTCAGTGACTTAGGAATTGACTTGGGACTTGAAGCCATTTTGGCTTCTTCAATCTCAGTTTTTATATAGTATGTGTGTTCTCCCTTGCTTTTATTTTTCCTTTGCTGTTTCTGCACCACAAGATGTCATGGGTAATCCAGAAGCAGGCATATAGTCCCGGGACAGCAGATGTGGTGGGAGGGTATTTTTCAGGAGGGGGAGGGGCTGGGAGAGTAGTGCAATGAGGGGAGGAAAAAGGCTTCAGGGTTTTTTCTGTACAAGGCTGTGGGAGGAAGGTGGAAACAGTCAGGTCATGGGAGAGGGGGCTCTTTGAAATATAGGCAGGAATATCTTAAAATTTTTCTGCACGGGTGGGGGGAGAGATGGAGGAGGGGGAAGGATGAGGGAGGAGGTTTTTTGCAATCTAGGAACAAAGGACTGGCTTCAGGCTTTTTTCTGCACAAGGGAGGGGTAAAAGGAAGTGGTAAACAAGGGAGGAGGTGGTTCTTTGTGTTAGATGAGAACAGGGTTTAGCATGGTTTTCAATTGGTACAGCAGGAGCAACACACCTTCCTCCTCATTTTTCTCTCCTGTTTTTCTTTGCTTCCAGGCCAAGAGGGCAAGGAAGCACAAACTTAGATGCATCAGTTGTGGTGGTGTGCCTTCAACAGTGGTGGGGGGGTAGGGGCACCCTGCCATCATTTGCCCCTTTGGTAGACACTAACTTCTCCCCTACTCAGATCCCTCTCTTCTCTTTCCCTCTTCTCAATTGTAAGCTGACACTTTTCTCTTGTCCAAAGATTTCCCCTTAATACAGCCCAACAATCAAAACCACTTAGGACTTAACTCTCTCTCTCTCTCTCTCTCTCTCTCTCTCTCTCTCTATGTGTGCTCGTGTGTGTATTTGTGTGTCAGAGACACATTGCATGATTTCTGATCCCTGCTCTTATTGTGTATTTTTATTTATTGTATATTTATATTTTGAGTACAAAGTGAATAAATGCTATAAATATCTTTATTAAATGCAGGTCTCTTGTTATCTGGTGTGCTCCCTGGGGCATTTGGTGGGCCGCTGTGAGATACAGGAAGCTGGACTAGATGGGCCTATGGCCTGATCCAGTGGGACTGTTCTTATGTTCTTATGTTACAAAGAAAAAGTTAATTGCAGAGCAAAACAGCAGGCATTATTGGAAACACTGAACAGTTTTACAGTAAATTATAAGAACAGTTCTGTTTTCAAAGTGCTTGCCATGTCACTTGATTTGTTCTCATCTTATTCACAAACTATTTTTATTGGTGGGAAAGTGTTGATTGCTTTTGAGTTGGAACATCAGAGACACTTTTGAATTACACCTTATTACAGTAGTTTGGTAGATTGTCTTCTAAGTGGATATAGTTCAGACTGGTATCATGGGCAAAATTCTGTCTGGTGTAATGAAACTCCTAGCAAAAATGTAAGCCCCACTTATGATCAAATAGGTAGCTGACCCAATTCCTATAGTAATTGCAGGTTCCTTTATTTGTGCAACTGGTGTTGGAAGATGGAAAGAAGATGGTGCCACTGAGTAGACATTCCAGCTAATAGCGACAAGAATGCAGATGCTGGAAATTACATAAAAGGCTCCTCCTGCTAGGAAAATCCATCTGATTTGTTTAGGGGTAAGTCTTCTGCATTGGATGACTAAGCATGAAAAAAAAATCGCCCTACCAATGCAAAGAAGAAGGCAATGGGCATCAAGATCTGGCCTACTTTCATTTCCACTGGAAAGAATTTTTCAAACAATCCAAATCTGTGACAATACAGCCTGCTACTATTTTCCACCATCCCCACTAATGTGAAGGAGGCAGAATTTTTCAATAGCACAAGCCTCAAGAATGGGGTGCATCCCTGACTCTTGAATGCCCTGGCGGAAAAAAATAACACACTTTATTTCAAGTTGAGCTAGCTACTAAAACAGCAGCTGAGGTGTTTTTCAGACTTACAACAAAGTCAGCTAGCTACCCCCCCCCCCAAAAAAAAACCCACTTCTCAGGACCTGGTTAACACACACACACAGAACTGGGTCTGCCACTTCTCAATCACTATGTTCCAACAGACCTAGCTAATTATCCTCCATCACCCCCTCAGTAGCTGCAGAAAGAAGCAACCCCCACATCACCCGAAAAGAATCCTTATTTGAGGGCCCTGTAAAAAGCCATAATGGACATATAAAAACATAAAGAACAGCCCCCCCCCCAATCAGGCCAAAGGCCCATCTAGTCCAGCTTCCTGCATCTCACAGTGGCCCACCAAATGCCCCAGGGAGCACACAAGACAGCAAGAGACCTGCATCCTGGTGCCCTCCCCTGCATCTGGCAATCTGCCTCCAGTAAAAGTTCAATTCTGTTCAAGGTGCTGATGTGGAGGGCAGCTTGAATTTTTGAGGGTCCTGAAATGTTTATAAACATGACTAAAGTAAGTCTGTGTTTTTGTGCCCCTTAGATACAGTGCCTGACTCATATTTACAGTCTAGGGAAAGAATGGCAGGGTTGCTTTTTATCTCAGCTTTCACCAGGTAATAAAGAGGTGTGAAGCACCTAATGACAGGCAATAAACACATTTACAGAGCTGGAAAAATAAGTCTTGGGGAGAAAAAAAAAAGAAAAGAAAAGAAAGAATTTACCTAGTTCTGCTGCTGAAGTCAAGCAGTGAAGGAACATGCAGTTTTTGAACAGACTTCTGGTTATAAGCAACAACAACAACAACAAAAACATAAGAAAATAAGAATTTCCTAATGACTGAGGTTTGATTTCTGCAGTGAGCTAAAAATCAAATCTGGCTGATCAGCATCTTTCCTAACAGACACATTCAGCATCACTAGGAACAAGGAGTTAAAAAAAAAAAAAAGACTGTTGGCTCCCAATGACTCTCAATGGCTCACAGCCCAATCCTGAGCTGCCTGGAGCTCAGGGCTGCTATGGTGGCATCCAGCACTCTCCAGGCAGCCACTGCCACCTCCACAGGAGAAGGGGACTTTCATCTCTTTCCCCCAGGTAAGGGAACAGCCCTGCAATAGAGTACTCAATTCTTCGGCAGCTCTGGATTCAGAGTCCTGTGTTGGGCCGTGAGACCTGACATGAGGCTCAAGATTCAGTGGAGCAAAGCTCTGCCCTTCCGCCCCTCCCTCACCTACCTCCCCTCTTCCCAGCCCTCCACCTACCCTCTCCTGCTCCTCCTCCCCATCTCCGCCTATGCCCCCACTCAGCTCTCCATCACCAGCTGGTTCGGGCTGCCTCCCACCAGCCTCCCACTGAAGCTGTCCCAGTGCTCTGGGCCAGCTCCAGCACTTGGCTGGTGCTAACCCTAGCAAAAGTGCTTTACAGCATGTTTGTGACAGTACGTTTGTGACAGCGGTAAGCAATTCAGAACGCCAACTTCTGTACAATGCGGCTCATCCTCTCCAGTCATCGGAGAATGCCCTTCTACAGGTTCCGTAACCTATGGAGGTTGGAGGGCTGGCAGCAAGGAATAGGGCCTTCTCAGCAGAGGCACCAACGTTATGGAACTCCATCCCTCTCAGCTTACAGGTCTCATCCCTCTCCATCCCTCTCATCCCTCGCAGTCCTTCCAGCAGGGGCTAAAGACATGGTTCTTTAGCTCAGTCTTCTGAGTCTAGGTCTTTTAATATTGGGTATTGTGGGTTTTTACACAGGCTAGGTTTTTTCTCTTGGGTCTGACCCCTTTTTCGATTGCTGCTAGTTTTACGAGTATTCTCGTTGTCTTTTAATGTGATATTCTGACACTGCCTTGTTTTTAAGTAGATTTTTAATGTTTGTGTATTGTAATTTTTTTAAATTGTAATGTTTATTGTGTGTTTTCATTGTGATTTTATATTTTAAGTCGCTTTGAATGCTCTTCAGAGAAATAAAGCAGGTTAGAAATATAATAAATAAATAAATAGATAAATAAATAAATAATCAGACAATTTAAAATATTGCCAATGCTTTTGCTTTGTGATTTGTTGTGTACTGAGTGCTACTGATGCATGCTTTAGTAACTTCGAGACTGGACAACTGCAATGCATTCTACCTGGGGCTACCCTCCAAAACAGTTTGGAAACTGCAGTTAGTGCAGAATGCGGCTGCTTGAGTGGTTACGGAAGCCAGATGATATGCAGGACCATTGCTTCAGCAGCTACACTGGTTGCCCATTTGCTTCTGGTTCCAATTCAAGGTGCTAGTTCTAACCTTTAAGGCCCTCCATGATCTGGGTCCAGATTATCTGAAAGACCACCTCCTTCCATACATTCCAGCCCACCCTCCTAGGTCATCTGAGGGGCTCTTCTACGTCCCAAGTGAGAGGGGTGGCAGCTCGGGGGGCAAGTGTTCTCCGTAGTGGCACGACAATTATGGAACTCCCTTCCAGGGAACTGAGAACTACTCCCTCCCTCATGGCTTACGGCGAGGGCTCAAAACATACCGGTTTCGTCTGGCATTCGGTTTCTGAGTGGGGTATTTGCCTTCAGTGCCTCTGAAATACAGCTGCGATTTGACCGCTTCCCTCGATTAATTTCTTCCCCATTGTCCAATTATATTTGTTGATTTTGCTCTGTATTGATTTATGTTTCAATATACAATGTTAAAATTAATGTTTTAATGCCTTGTTTCATGTTTTTACCTGTTGTGATAATTTGTACTTTTTAATAAAGCTTTGTAAGCCGCCTAGAGCATTTGCCCCTGTATAGGAAAGGCGGATATAAATTTCTTGAATAAAATAAATACTGCAGTAAGTATACAGCTGGATAAAATTCCACTACATTTTGAGTACCAAGTGAATACATGCCAGTTTATAAATATCTTTATTAAATGCCATGAACATAAACAGGGAAGGTTAATTACAGAGCAAAACAGCAGAGAAACTATTGGAAACCCTGAATAGTTTTACAGTAAACTGTAAAAACATTTCTGTGTTCAAAGTACTTGCCACATCACCGGATTTCTTCTCATCTTATTCACAGAGTATCTTTCTTGGTGAGAAGATGGTTGACGGCTTCTTCAGAGACTCTTTTGAATTGAAACATCTTAATACAGTAGTTTGGTAGATAGTCTTCTAGGTGGACATAGTTCAGATTGGTAAAATAGGGAAAATGCTGTCTGGTGTAATGAAACCTCTTCCAATTATGTAAGTCCCACTTATGAACAAAAAGATACCTGAGATCAATCCTTTAGCAATTGCACGTCCAGGTCTTTGTTCAACTATTGGGGGTAGTTCAAAAGAAGATGGAAAAGGAATGATCATATTTTTTGTCACTGCATGGACATTCCAGCTAACAGGGACAAGAATGCAGATGCTGGAGATTATATAACATGTTCCTCCTACTATGAAAATCCATCTAGCCTGTTTGGGGTTACGATTTCTCCATTCATAGGCTAAGCCAAAAAAAACTAGCCCCAGAAAGGCCAAACACAAAGCAAAGGGTATCAAGATCTGGCCAACCTTCATTTCCACTGGGAAGAATTTCTCAAACCATAAAAATTTGTGACAACAGTGAATGCTATAGTCATCAGGTCCTTCTATAGTAGGAGGAAAGCATATCTCCCATAGTCCCACCCAAGTGGAACCAGCCATATACTTGGTGTTGTTTTCTGTTTCCAACACTCTCCAGTCTGTTTCGAAAATCATGGCAACCACTAGAGAACACATTGCAAATGCCTGTAAAAATAGAATCGCAATAAAAACATTCTCTTTCCAAGATGCCATCTGTGGGGATTTCTGAAGATACTTTAGCAAAAATCCAAGGATCCCTGAAAAAAGGTATCAATTCTTGTTTTACATGTTTGTTTTATATTAGTGTTTTATAATAGCATTAGTACTGATTTTGTTAACTTTCACCTTCCTAACCAATGTCATTGCCACACTCTCATTGCCAGACATCACATTGTTCATTTCCCATCCACCTTTTCAGACGCAGCCAATGATGCGGAGTGTGGGTTAGGGAAACATTGTGACATCAGGACACAGGTAAGTTGGACTAGACATTACAGAAGGGGAGAGACCAGAGTGAGGTGTTGCATCATTTGGCAGCTACATGAAAATCACATGTCTGGTCTCCAATTCCTAAGTATGTAAATAATTCAAAGATGGGTCATCGCATTTAAAGAACAAGAAAAATAGCATTAAAGCAACACCAAAACAGCCCAAAAATATAACAGCAGTTAAAATACAGCATTAAAACAAACCCAGTGTGAAGGAAAACCACAGTGGACAATTAAAAAGGGTATTTAACTGACCTGAAATGGTATCAGCCAGGCAATCAGCCTCTGTGCAGAGAGCATTCCACAAGCAGGGTACCACTTTATCTCAAGGAGTCACACAATGTGGTCTCTAGTCCCAGGGATGTCTTCTCAAGGGATTCATATCTACATGTTGGAGACGGATAATGTACTTGATCTTATTCCAGATGTTTCCATGAATTACCATAGTAGTATTGTTCTAGGGCTAATCTGGATCCTTCAAAGGTTCAAAATGATAAAGTGGGCTTAGGCACATTGCTTACAGAACTATTTCAGAATCAGTCTTGTATCAACAGAACACCCACCATGTGATACTTTTCTACCAATGACTGTCTATGCAAGGTTGTATTGCTGCCTGCAATGGAGCAGCAGCCAGTTGGCTCAGATAGGAAGGTACTTCCCCTTTTAAAATTGCCATGGGATGGCATTTATTCACCTTCCTCATTGTGACTTGAAGGATCCCAACTGCTCATTGCTACCATGTTTCCCTGAAAATAAGACACTGTCTTATATTTTTTTTGGCTCAAAAAAACACACTAGGTCTTATTTTCAGGGTAGGTCTTTTTTACATGTACAACAATCCAGTCTATGTACAAATCTATGGTAAGGCCACACCTGGAGTATTGTGTCCAGTTCTGGTCGCCGCATCTCAAAAAAGACATAGTGGAAATGGAAAAGGTGCAAAAGAGAGCGACTAAGATGATTACGGGGCTGGGGCACTTTCCTTATGAGGAAAGGCTATGGCGTTTGGGCCTCTTCAGCCTAGAAAAGAGACGCCTGAGGGGGGACATGATTGAGACATACAAAATTATGCAGGGGATGGCCAGAGTGGATAGGGAGATGCTCTTTACACTCTCACATAACACCAGAACCAGGGGACATCCACTAAAATTGTGTGTTGGGAGAGTTAGAACAGACAAAAGAAAATATTTCTTTACTCAGCGTGTGGTTGGTCTGTGGAACTCCTTGCCACAGGATGTGGTGACGGCGACTGGCCTGGATGCCTTTAAAAGGGGATTGGACAAGTTTCTGGAGGAAAAATCCATTACGGGTTACAAGCCATGATGTGTATGCGCAGCCTCCTGATTTTAGAAATGGGCTATGTCAGAATGCAAGTGAGGGCACCAGGATGAGGTCTCTTGTTATCTGGTGTGCTCCCTGGGGCATTTGCTGGGTTACTGTGAGATACAGGAAGCTGGACTAGATGGGCCTATGGCCTGATCCAGTGGGGCTGTTCTTATGTTCTTTTGTTCAGTCATTCATGTACAAAAATATACCTTACAAAAATATCCTCTCAGCACCCAGCACCCATGAGGATGCCTGCCTGCCTGCCTGCCTGCCTACTCAGAAGCCCTTTATAGTTAATGGGACTTACTCCCTGGAAAGTGTGGAGAGCCTCAGAGCCCATTAGGCAGGGTTGCCTCGCTTGCTGCTTCCTACCTCAGCTCCTCCTCAGTGTCCTCTGCCCAAGGCAGCACAACAGGCGCTTTCTAGGTGGCACGCGGGAGTGCAGCGTTCCGGTCACGTTGTCCACCCGCCCCGCCCAAGGACCCCTCCGGCCTCCCCCCCCCCTCCTGGCCCTGATCACTACTATGTCTTATTTTTGGAGTAGGTCTCATTTTCAGGGAAACATGGTATATGCCCAGACAATTTCTGTGTTCATGTACATTTTTGCAACTGGAGCAGAGAATAGATTCAGACATGTGATTTTCAGTGGGGAAATGGTGCTGGTAGAAAGGGTTGAACTTACTCTGCCCTTCCCTCAGACAAGAGATCTGCTCTCAACTGAGGAGACACCATTTTTGTTCCTTGTCAAAGAAAGAGAAATGTCATCATACACCACTAGAGCCCCTTACAAAGGCTTAAGGGCCCAGCCTATCCAACTTTCCAACATTTATGCAGCCATGGGTGTACCATTTGTTCTCTTATCTTGTGCCTGTATTTCTGCTGGAACGCTGAACAGAATTGGGCTTGGGCTGCAAAATCCTAAGCTGCTGGTGCTGCCAAAATGGATACCACTGCATCCAGGGAGGCTGCTGGAAGTCTCCTTGGGAGAAGGAGACTTTCATCTCCCTCACCTGAGGAAAGCCCCAGGTCCTGCTATTTTGCTGGTACAGACAAGAGAAGCCCCATTTTGGGTTTCAGTCGAACACAGGGGATATGATCTGTGGCCTCCAGTAGTCCTGTCCCCTCATGGGCTTGTCCCTCCCTTGTCCCACCTTCCCCCTACCCTCCCCCTATCCTGAAACACCTCACCCTGCACAAAAAACCACACTGCCACTTGACCTTGCTACTTACAGCTGAAAGCTTGGTGTTATTCTCCTCCCAGCGCTGAGGCCCTGTGCCATTGCTCCCTCCTCCCCAAGTGCCATAAACAAGCTTTATGGTATGTTTGCAACACCTGGTGCTGAAGTTAGGTGCATACTGCCAATGCTTGGAGAAACAGGATTGGGCTCTAAATCTTCCAAGCTGAACCATACGTGTGTTAAATTATTCCTCTAAAGAAAAGCTTTCAAATGATGAATTGTTGTGGGATTGATTTGCATTCCATATTGTCTCCAGTTAAGATTAACATGGTAAAGAGGAGTTATAAAAAAAACCACCTAAAATCATGAGGAGGTACACAGCTGGATCCAGACCTTGATGCGGCTCCAGTGATGTGCTTCGGCATGGCCAGTGGATTCTTTGACTTCTTCCTTTTCAGTGACAGGTCTGTAAACTTTTTTGTTCCATCTTGCGTTTCTGTGGTTTGTCATTTGTCTGCACCCTTTGTCTCTGCAGCAGTCCTTTGGTTATAAAGAGTTGCCGGTTTCAATTGTTTGCGTTCCCATATTATGATTCTATTTATTGTTTTTATATATTGCATGTTTTAATCAGATTTGTAAGCCCTCTTCAGCATTTGCTTTGGCATAGGAAAGACGGGATAAAAATCTTTTAAATATATAATAAACATCTGTTTGCGATACCAAATCAAAAGATGCTTTTGTAGAAAGCTTGGAAAGCAATTTGGGGGCTTAGCATGGGGCTGAGCAACTGTCACTTAAAAGGAAAAAATTCAAATATTTAATTGGGTGTACCCAAGCACAATTTTGGATCCACAGCAATGTCTGCTTAAAATCCATGCTCTGGGCCATTGGACTCTGCCACCTGCATTCACAGTATGCATTGCACTCACACAGATTTCAGATTCAGTTCTGTTTTCTAGGTGCCTTCTTGAAATGTTTTACCTGTGAAAGAAAAGAATGTCTTGCTGTACTTGGTCAATTAGGATAACTCATCTCTAGTCATTTTCTCTGAATAACAGCTGTAGAGGATTTCTCTGTGCAATCAGGGCAGCCCATCCATGAGGCAAGGCAATGCAGTCACATCAGTGGCAGATTACAATTAAACAAGCAAGCACTGCAAACATAATCAAAGAATGAAACAAAATCTATTTAATTTTTTTTGGGCTTAAAAGCACAATCCTATGTGTGTCTAATCAAAGTAAGATCCATCATATTCAATAGGACTCACTCCCTGGAATGCACCACAAAAAATGGAAATATTTCTACCTGCACAGGCTTTATTCTGTAACGTGAGAGAGTTCAACAGCAAACTGCATTCCCCAGCCTCCAAATTAGGACCATTCCTTCTGTATGGAGTGCAGAACAGAGTGCTGGCAGTTAGTTTTCAAACAAAAGCAAACATTCTCAAACTACATCCCTGCATCTGCCAATATTGTTCCTGATTGGCTGTTTCAGTTCTGAGAATGTGGTCACAATGGATTGTCAGACATTCCTCTTTGCAGATTATTTGGGATTGGGGAAGATGTTCCTATATTGAAAGATAATCTAATTTTATTTTTTAAAAGACATTTCTGGCAATGGCTTTTGTTTTAGTTTTCAATATAAGTGATTAAGCAGTGGTAGAGTTCAGGGAATTTCAGCCTGATCAACACTAGGACTATACAGCCCTTTAAAACACAGTGGAACACAGTGACACTATTTTAAATGCTCATAGGCTGGCACAGAGAGTGTGCTGCTGGTGGCCAGGGTGTGAAACAAGCTGGGGCAGTGCACAGGTCCAATGAGTGGACACCACTGAGCCAACAACCTCAAGAAATGAGGAACACGGGGCAGCCACCATTGTAAACCATGGACAGATGCTCCCATGATACTACATGATCCTACAACACATGAGTCAAGGATGTCTTTGCTCCTCCCGCTGAATGAGCTGCTGTGACACAGACAACCAGGAGGCAAGAGCAGAATTCTGCTTCAGATCTGAGCTCCACAAGTTGCCCCTTAAGGAGTTTCCTTCTATTGGTACAGCACCCTTGATTGTCTTGCCTTCCCTCTCTCCCTGAAAGCCTCTAGGCTACTACCCAGCCACTGGTGAGTTTGTTTCTCAAATACTCCACTGTCCATGCACTTCTGGTAACTGTTTTTCTAACCAGGGGATTTCTGTGCCTTGGATAACTAGCTCTGTGACTCTTTAGCCTCCCCAAAAACATCCCAGGAGAAATACATTAGCAACTTTGGTTGCTGGTTTCTTTCCCTATTAACCAATTTGCTGTGATGTGTGCAACCAAACAGGCAATGTGCTTTGTGTCTTGATCCTTGTCATTGCTTAGTGCGAATGTGTTGTGAATGTGCCATGGCTGCAACATCTGGTTCTTTCTGCTTCACCCTTAAGCTTCCCCTCCCTCATCTACCCCTGCTAATTGGGTAAGAGGCACTTTTTCCAAGTGGGTGCTCCTTTTTTTAGCAGGGGGAGAGTAACTGGCCCACCTCACCCCAGCAGTGTCTGTTTTAGTGGCTGTCTACTGGTATTCTTTTTGCATCTTTTTAGATTGTGAGCCCTTTTGGGACAGGGAGCCATTTAGTTATTTGATTTTTCTCTGTAAACCGCTTTGTGAACATTTAGTTGAAAAGCGGTATATAAATACTGTTGTTATTATTATTATTATTATTATCTCCCTCCACCAAGAACCATGCAGATTCCTATTCCCAGTCACTGACCTCCTTTGGTAGACACTCACTTCTCCCCATCACATCACCATTCCCCCCTCTACTCCCTCCCTCTTCTCATTTGCATGCTGACACGTCTCGCATCCTTCCAAGGATACTGCCCAACAACCAGTACCACTTAGTTCTTAGCTCTGTGTGTATGCATGCGTGTGCAAGCGTGTGCCTTTTCCATTGCATGTTTTCTGGTTCCCCTTCTTATTGTATACTTATTCCCAAAGAAATTATATTGTCACTCTGTCTCTTTCTAATTCTATCTTGGTCACTCTCATTCCTATTAAATGTCAATCCACTGAAGTGTGTCATGGGACACTGGACCAAGTTTCCAATTTCCCTGCTCACACGTTCCAATTTCCCATGTGTGCAGAGCATGACCAGTAACACGCTTTGGTTGTAGGTGTAGGGAAAAAGGCATAAAAATAGATGCCCATTACCAAAAAGTAAATTATTTAAAATTCCAAGGTTCTGTTATTTTTCCTCTGCATTATGCTGCAAAATCATTGCTGTGCATGTCAAACTTTGCCAGCCCCAATTTGTAGCATCTTCAGCTAGGACTGGGAAAGATCCTACTTTGAAACCCTGGAGAAACTCTGCCAACCACTGTACAGCATATCAGGCTAGATGAGCCAATGGTATGACTTGGTATAAGATAGCTTCATATGTAAACACATAAAGGACCTGTGCGGGACCTGTGAGCAGCTTTCAGCACCATCAATCATAATAAAGAAGTAGGCGGTTTGACTCAGGTTGCTGCTCTGGTGGCTGCACTGGCTATCCATTTGCTTCCGGGCATAATTCAAGGTGCTGGTTTTGAACTTTAAAGCCCTATACAGCTTGGTACCAGGGTATCCGAGAGACCACCTACTTCTGTACAATGTGGCTCATCCACTCCAGTCATCGGAGAAATACCCTTCTACAGGTTCCGTAGCCTATGGAGGTTGGAGGGGTGGCAGCAAGGAATAGGGCCTTCTCAGTAGTGGCACCAACTTTATGGAACTGCCTCCCTCTTAGCTTACAGACTGCTCCCTCCTTGCAGTCCTTCCAGTGAGGCCTAAAGACACGGTTCTTTAGCTCAGCCTTCTGAGTCTAGGGGCACAATCCTAACCAGGTCTACTCAGAAGTAAGTCCTATTTTGTTCAATGGGGCTTACTCTCAGGAAAGTGTGGTGAGGATTGCAGCCTAGGTTTTTTAATATTGGATATTGTGGGTTTTTATGCAGGCTAGACTTTGGTCTTTTGGGTCTGATCCCTTTTTTGTTTGCTGCTAGTTTTATGAGTTTTCTCATTGTCTTTTAATGTGATAATTTCATGCTGCCTTGTTTTTAAGTAGATTTTTACTGCTGATGGTTATTATTGTGATTTTATTGTAATTTTTTTAATTGTGGTTTTCATTTGTGTTTTTATTGTAATTTTATGTTGTAAGCTGCTTTGAATGCTCTTCAGGGAAATAAGGCAGGGTAGAAATTTAATAAATAAACACATTGGGCAATTAAAATATTGCCAATGCTTTTGCTTTCTGATTTGTGTATTTGTTGGATATATACTCCCAAAAGTTCTACTGCACTTATAGCTGGATAAAAATTTCACTACATTTTGATACAAAGTAATAAATGCTAACCTATAAATATCTTTATTAAATGCAGTACACAGGGAAAGTTAATTGCAGAGCAAAACTGCAGAGAAATTATTGGAAACCCCGAACAGTTTCACAGTAAACTGAAATAACATTTCTCTGTTCAAAGTAGTTGCCATGTCACTTGATTTCTTCTCGTCTTATTCACAGACCATCTTTATTGGTGAGATGAGAAGATGGTTGACTGCTTCTTCAGAGACACTTTAGAATTGAAACATCTTACTACACTAGTTTGGTAGATTGATTGTCTTCTATCTGGACACAGTTGAGACTGGAAAAGGGAGGAAAGTTCTATCTGGTTTAAAGAAACCACTTCCAATTATGTAAGTCCCACATATGAACAATAAGATACCTGTGATGTACCCCTTCATAACTGCATGTCCAGATCTTTGTTCAACTATTGGTGGTAGATCAAAAGAAGATGGGAAAGGAATGATCTTGTTTTGTACCACTGAATAGAGATTCCAGCTAACAGGGACAAGAATGCAGATGCTGGAAATTACGTAAAAGGTTCCTCCTGCTATGAAAAACCATCTGGCCTGTTTGGGGGTATGATTTATCCATTCATAGGCTAAGAAAACAAAAATTAGCCCCAGAACTGCCAAGCAGAGAGCAGTGGGCATCGAGACCTGGCCAATCTTCATTTCCACTGGGAAGAATTTCTCAAACCATGAAAATTTGTGACAACAGTGGATGCTATAGTTGTCGGGTCCTTCTATGGTAGGAGGAAGGCACACCTCCCAGATTCCCACAAAAACTAAACCATACATGTACTTAGGGCTGCTTTTTGTTTCCAACACCCTCCACTCGTAATCAAAAATCATGTCAACCACTAGAGATGTCACTGCAAATCCCTGAAGAAACTGAATCGCGATAAAAACATTCTCTTTCCAAGATGCCATCTGCGGGGATTTCTGAAGAAACTTCAACAAAAATTCAAGGCGCCCTGGAAAAAAGGTATCAATTCTTGTTTTACAGGTTTGTTTTATATTAGGGTTTTATAATAGTATTAGTACTGATATCGCTAACTATCACATTTGTAATGAACATCATTGCCAGCACTCTCATTGACAGACATCACATTGTTCATTTCCCCTGCCCACTTTCAGACATAGCCAATGATGTGGAGTGTGGTTATGGAAGCACACAACTTTGTGACATCAGGGCACAGATATTGCCCTGTACAATCTATTGTAATAGATATTTCAGAAGGAGAGAGACCAGAGTGAGGTGTTGCAGTATATGAAGACTACATGGAAATCACATGTCTGGTCTCCTCCTCCTAAGAGTGTAAATAATTCAGAGATAATAATAATTCAGCGATCGGTCATCACATTTAAAGAACAAAAATAGCATTAAAGCAACACCAAAACAGCCCAAAAATATAACAGCAGGTAAAATACAGCATTAAAACAATCTCAGCAAGAAGGAAAATAACAGAGGACAATTAAAAAGGGTCTTTGACTGACCTGAAATGGTATCAGTCAGGCAATCAGCCTCTCTGCAAAGAGCATCCCACAAGCAGGGCACTAGTTTATCCTTAGGAGTCACACAATGTGGACTCTAGACACTGGGGTGTCTTCTCAAGGGACTCCTACGCTGAATTCATACCCAGATATTGGAAACGGATAATGCACTTCATTTTATTCCAGACATTCCATGAGCTACAATAGTACCATTGTTCCCAGGACTATTCTGGTTCCTTTAGAGGCTCCAAATGATAAATTGCGAGAAGGCACATTGCTTACAGTACTGTGTCAGAGTCAGGCTTGTATCAACAGAGCACCCACCAGGTGACACATTTCTACCATTGACCGTGTACGTGAGGTTGTATTGCTGCCTACCATGCAGCAACAGCAGCTGCTAGGTAGCTCAAATACAAGGAATTTCCCCTTGTAAAATTCCTGCGGGGTGGTGTTTATTCACCTTCCCTCTTTGTCTAATTAAGTACCCTAAACTGCTTGTTGCTATGTGCCCTGACCTGAAAAGTGTACAATCACAGTTTGGTGCCCCTTTTTTCAACTGGAGCAAAGAAAGACTTCAAACCTAAGATTTTCAGTGAGAAAATGTGGGGGTAGAAAGGGTTAAACTCACTCTGCCTTTCCCCCAGACAAGAGATCTGCTCTGAACTGAGGAGACACCATCTTTGCTGAGAGTAAAAGAAAAAGATGTTGGGAGCTGCAAATGCAAAGCTTCCACATAATGCCTGCTTTGCCTCTCCAGTTCCAGTGGTGGGGGGGACGGGGACAGGAAAGAATGTGAAATTTATTACATCGGTGGTGGTGGTGGTGCGCCTACAAAAGTGTGGGGTTCCTAGCCATCATTTGTGTCACCTGAAAGTTTGCTGCTGTTTTAAATGTCTGTGCAGTTTATACTATATTTTTTCCCCCTGCTACAGGCCATGAGTGTCTCAGGTGCTTTTAGCTCATATCTCTGCACATGTTGGGGGGGGGGGGAGAGCAAGCATTTCTCAGGCCACACTGCAAGACAATGAGAGTGGGGTCATTGATTTGTTAAGCCCAAGAAAGCCTGGTTTTTTGGTTTGTTTGTTTTTTCACTGCTGCACACAATGAGTCTCTTAGGTATAGATGCTTCTTGGTCTCACAACTCAAACTGCACTTGAATTAGCAGTCATTTCTCAGGGCATATACTGTAGGGGCATTGAGAGTGGGGTCATTGGTTTATTGAGCCCTGGAAGGCTGTGTGTTTGGTTGTTGTTTTTTCTGCTGCAGACCATGACAGTGTATGTTCTGCTGTGGCTTAGATCTGCACTGGGGGGGGGGGTAGGAAGCATTTATCAGGGCAGATGCTGGGCAGTAATAGTGAAATCATCAGGTTTTTCACCAATGAAGGCTGTTTTTCTTTTCTTTTTTTGCTAAGGCATCACTGACTGAAATGCAGGTGGGAATTTTTTTTTGGGGGGGGGGGGGTTTACAACTCATCCCCACCACTTCCCTTTTTGTCCTGAGAAATTTGACTGCCGTTTCCCCAGTCAAGAGATGTGCTCTGAACTAAGAAGACCCCATCTTTGCTCCTTATGAAAGAAAAATACATTGGGAGCTCCTAACACAAAACTCCCACACCATGTCTAGTTTGGTCCTCAGGCTGAAGGCCATGCATGAAACAGAGGGTGGAAGAAATGAAATGCTAGCACCAGCTTGCTAAAGATCCTAGGACAAAGCCCTGAACTGGGCACCCTCCATCCATGCCCTCATGATGCACTTAGTGTAAGCCTAGGTACATAAGTTTGCCCAGCCAGGTTAGCCCTATTACCAGGGAGAGGCCCAGCTCTGGTTGATTCCTGGCCCTTTTCTAAGGCCAGATGCCTGGACAACATGCCTGCTTCCACCCCTGAACTCCCCCCAGATGGGGTGGGGGAAGTTGGGGAAATGTCATCATGGTCACCATCACAGAGGCCCTTAAAATTGTTTTCCAGCACTGATACAGCCATGGGTGTGTGCTGTATCCCTGATGCAGTCACAGAGGCCTCCTCAAGGAAAGGGAACATTTGTTCTCTTATTTTGTGCCTGCGCTGCCACTAAATCAGTGCTGGAAATCTGGATAAGATTGGGCTTGGACTGAACAATTCTAAGGTCCCAGGACCTCTAAAACGACTACCACTGCATCCAGAGGAGCCAAGGAGGCTGCCAGAAGTCTCCTTGGGAGAAGGAGGTTTTCATCTTCTTCCCCAGAGAAAAGCCCCAGGCCCCACAATGGGGTTACTTGAGTTTGCATCAGCTATTTTGCGGGTGCAGAGTAGAGATGCCCTGTCTCAGGCTTGCAGCCCAACACAGAGATAGGATCCAGCAGCCTCCACCAGTCCCACCCACTGGCGTACCTAGGGGAGGCAGACGGGACAAATGCCCCGAGCACTGACCCTCCAGGGGTGCTGCCTCAAGCCTCCCCCCCACCGCCCGCTTTTTCCTTTAAAGGGAGAGAAGCCGGCAGCTCAGCCAGCGTCTGTCCCTTTAAGAAAGCCTCCTCCCAACGCAGGAGGGGCGCCCAGGAGTGCTCCTGGAGAGGCAGCAAAAATGTCTTGCTGTACTTGGTATACATTTACCAAGGCATTTTCTCTGAATAACAACTGTCAGCGCAACCCTAAATTAAGCTGAAACAGGGAAGCTGGCAGGCCTGTCCCATAGCCAGTGCACGTTTGGCGCTGAAAGTGGGTCAGCCCAGGGCAAGGGAATCACAGCCCCAATGGGTCTACTCAGATCTGCACCACCTACAGAGGTGGCATAGATCAAAGCAGCCCAGAGCAGCACCAGGCTGCCTAGGGACAGAGCCACGATTCCGAATAAGTTCCGGGTCCTGGACCCACCCCCTTCTCTCCCACCACCCGCCTGAGCTCAGCCAGCATGAACTTACCTCTGTCCATTGTCACAGGGGCTGGAAGCAGCCTCCGTGGGCCAGCGCACGTCCTTGTGCCAACCCAACTGACACTCTTAGGATTGTGCTCTTTATAGGATTTGCCCTGTGCAATCAGGGCAGCCCATCCACGAGAAGAGGTGATGCAGTCGCATCAGTGGCAGTGGCAGTGGCATTAAAGCCTTGAAGTGTACCCTACAGTAACTCTGTTCTAGGATTCTGCTGCTTTATTGTTCTTTAGTTTCCATTGATGAGAAAGAGAGAAGCCACATCAAGAGCAAGCAGTGACCAGTGGCATCACCGGCCATCCCCCCCATCACCTTCTGTGGGCAGGAGCTCTTCTTCCACCTCCTTGCTAGCTGGCAAGATTGCTGATCCTGCTTCTCCCTTGCTGGGCAGTGCTTTGTGAGGGCTATGCCCCCCAGCTGATTGGTGCCACCCTCTTCCTGGGCACTGGACCTCTGGTCACTTCTGTTGTGCCCCTGAGCATTGTCATGATCCCCACATGCTTTTCCCACAGCTGAATAGTGTGATGGGGCCTGTGAAGCATAAAGCAGTGGTTCTCAAATTCTCCTGGTGCACACTTCCAGTTGGAGCTCTGATCGAAAACCGGAAGTGTGTTCTGACTGCAAAACAGAGCCCACTGCAGCAGAGGGGAGGTTCACAGAGGGGGCTTCGAGCCTGCAGGACCCTCCTGGGGGCTTCCAGACCCTCCGGGCATGTCTGCATACCCCTGAGTCCCCATGGCACCACGATTGCTGCACCAGCTTCTTAGCCACAACCCTTAAGAAGAAATGACCCTTTTCCCTTCCTAGGGTTGGTCGCAACCCACGACTTTGAGAACCACTGGCATATAGGCCATAAGCAGTCACTGATGAAATACTATTGACTGCACACCCCTTCAACCATGGGCAAAAATCAGGCTGCACTGATGGCAGAAGGGGACAAGGTGTACTCTAATGGCTGTGCAGGGATCTGCTCCATTCAGTACTAAGGTTTTGATTTACAGTTCACACAATCAGGCCCTTAGATTCATACCACCTGATCTAAACACTGAGGCCCAAATCAAAAGTTAAGCTATTCCGTGGGGAAACTGTATCTATGAATCACATCCATGAGTTTCAACTCACATGCTATTTGCAATCACAAATTCACTGCAATTCAGAGCTCTCTTTGAGGCAAAAGCAGTGCCAGTCCCTCCTCTGATGCTGCCAGTCATCCATCAGCAGACTTCCTGTGTCTGCTTGTGTCCCAGCAACACTTGCCAGCTGCAAGGAATGGGGGCTTCCCTCTGAGGGTTTGTCCTGCTCAGGGCAGTAAACATCTTGGCTCTTGCCAGTGATATTAGGATTCATAACCATTTGTTTTCTGGGCCAGCGAGCACAAGGCTCCCCTGCTTGTGTGGAAGCAAGCAGCTGGCTACTTTGGGGGGCTTCCAAGCAGGTGGATAAGGGTCATGGCCCTAAGCAGGTACTCTCCAATCTGCCCATACCCATTCACACCCATACACAGACAGACATAGATATTTCAGTTTCATCATCCTTCCCAACTTCACTCTCTTTTACATCCCACCACTATGCAACTTGGGCTGCTATCCTTTGCACACTATCCATGGAGCAGAATGGAGATTACTTCCGAGTAGATATACACTGGATGATCATGCTAAGATTATGTCGTCCTCCACCCATTGGAATGGGAGGGAAGAGAAGAGAGAGGGTGGCTGAGAGTGAAGGAAGAAGAGGGTGATGGACAAATGTCCTTGCTGCCTCCTGGCTCCTCCTCCGTGGGCTGCTTTCCTATACATACTTTCCAGGTAGTAAGTCCCATGGAACTAACTGCAAAATAGGCATGGGTAGGATTAATGTCAGAGGCATCTTTCCTGCCTTTGTGTCCACCCCCGTCTCTCTCATCCTGCCCCCTTCTTTTTATGTAGGAGAAAGACAGTGGAAGGTGCTTTTTGCTCTTTTTCTCCAGATTAACCCATTTTGTCCAATAAAGCTTTCACTCTTTGTGCACACATAGCAAAGGGCTCCAGCACCCCTGACAGTGTCCCACACCCAACCACAGGCTGCTGTACACACACACCTTTGTCTACAGCCCTGTTTTAGAGGACAGGTTATCTGTGAAGGGAACTCAGCAGGGGCAGGGAAGAAAGAAGACTTGTTTGATCGAAGGAACTCACATGTTTTAACACACATTCAGCAAGAAGATGGTTTGCAAGACAAATTAAGGTTCTCCTTCCTTGTGACTTGGGCTGTAAATCCTTTCTTGGGAGTAAGCTTCATTAAACACAATAGGACTTCTGTGTAACATAAACAGATGGCATCCCCCCAACCCTGCAGCTGGAAGCAGATCAAGGTGTTGTGGGTCTCCCCTCCTGCTCCTCTACCACAGACCCTAAGTTTTGACAACAAAAGATCAAGCAATTGCCTTGTTCACCTCTATCTCTCCTAATCACCACAAGGAATGAGGAGAGCTGGCTGCCTTTTAAGACCAAAAACATTGAGAGGAGGAGTTGGGGCAAAGGAGGGCTCTGCTGGCAGCCAGTCTAAGACATCATCTCACCTATCAAACTCATGGATAACGAGAACCACGTGGGTTTTGCAACAACACATTCACAAACCAACATAGAAGAATCTGAACTTACAGATTAGGAGGGCAGTGAATGGCTTGTTGGATGGAAAACGGATTTCTGCACGTGCGCTTTAGGCCCAAGACGTTTCTGGCTTCTAGTTCGGCTATTCGCCATGCAAAAAAAATTGCCGTGTATTAAAACAGTAGGAAAATTACTCATGAAAGAAAATAGTATACAGTACCACAAAAAATGGAAATATTTCTACCTGCCCAAGCTTTCAAAATAGTCCTTTTTCTGAAACACGAGAGAGATCAACAGCATACTACATTCCCCACCACCTCAAAATGAGGAGCCTCATTCTGTGAGGAGGTTGGAATCACTGTCTGTGCACAGTTTTGAAATGAAAGGAAACATTCTCAACCTATAGCTCTGTGGCTACCAATATTGTTTCTGATCAGTGGCATCACAAGGGTTTGTGTAATCCGATTTGGGAAGTCAGCGCATCACCCCTATGATGTATCTCCTCCCATGCAGTGGGTGGGGCAACGCCCCTGGCAGTGGACATGGTAATGGTTTTTTGGCTATAACATTTGATAGAATATAGATGTTTCAATGCAGTTTGTTTCACTGCATTCCGCATGAAATCACTCATCGGATGATATATAACATGATGGTATTAGCAGACAATAACAAGATTTTAAAAAATTTGGTGAGTAGGGTGTCACCCCCCCCCAGTGGCACCACTGTTCCTGATTGGCTGTTTCAATTCTGAGAATGTGGTCACAATGGATTGTCAGACATTGTTTTTTGTAGACTTTGTGGATTGTCAGACATTGTTCATTGTTCTTGTATGGCACTTTCACATGCCACTGGCACTGGATACCATAGGATTGGTGTGTCTCAGTTCCTGTTTTATGGCACCAGCTCAATACACTAACACCTCAGTGAATGAACCAGGCAACTTCTAATTAAATTTTTTCAAGTAACCACTGCTCTTACATATATTGTAAACACTAAAAGCGAGATAGGTACTCATCACAAATGAATATTTGTCTACCATTCCCAGATGAATCTAAGGCAACGTAATATTTTTGTTTGGTTGGGTACAGTTCTTGTAGAATTTAACCTAAGTATAATTTTCCAATGCGGGCTCACTGATTAGCCTAAACACAGGGCAACAGCAGGTCCTATGTTTTACACAAGGGAGTATAGTTTGAATCTCACTAGTTTGAATCTTTTTGCCACTACAGTGGAACAGGCAGGATTCCCTACTCACAGAGTAATCAGGGGCCTATGGGCATGTACAGCTCTTACCCCTGCCTTGGGTCCTTGCAACCAGCAAGAGTCCAAGTTGCAAGCAGTTGACCTGAAACAACAACTTGGACTTAGATACATGCAGAATCCCTCCGGTGCTTAAACACAGTTGTAAATATAATAGATTTTGTAGGCTATTAAATATGGTTACATGTAAAAGGACAGGCACTGAGGCAGCCATAGAATATAGACAGAACACATCTGCTTAAAAATAATAAAAACTAACTCCTAAGATTTACTTATCTCTTATGCAATTGAACATAGCTCACAGAAACTAGATAGGACTTCATCTTACAGCACCTTGTCTGGTTAGGTAGGTACCCATTTTGAGAGAGAGGTGGTGAAGAACACACCTTCCTAGAAGGAATACTTCTTTATACCTGTCTCCCAATCAGCAGCCAGTCAGAGCTCAGAACTTGCTAAAGACTCTCAAAAGCTACACGACTGTTAGCCATTCACTCAAGATGTCCTTGCCAATTAGAAGCTGTGCAGGAGAAAAAAGTCTGCTGCCCAGAGAATGGTATGGTGCTCTCTTCTCCAGATAACAAAGTCTTTCTCAACATGCTAATGAGCTGCTTTCCCACAGCCTAGAAAAAAATGCCCACAGCTAGAAGCGTCACTAGGGCTTGTGTCACCCGGTGCAAGAGCTCATTGCATCATTCTCACGATGGATCGCCTCTCATACCAGACAGTGCAGAATAAATTACAATATCATACGCACAACGTAAATGCAGTGGCAGCACTAGGGTTGGTGAAACCTCCCTTAACTTTATTTGTTTATTTATTTTAATATACAACAGTGCAGGTCACTAACCAACCAAAAACAAGTGGTCAACTTGATGGCACTCACACAACTGAATAAGAATTCTAGTATTAGCTCTGATACATGGAAATGAGATCTGACTTATACCAACATTTTATTGGTTCCCAACTGTGTCATAATAACACCTCATTGGCTTTTAGAACAATCAGTCTCATTGGTCAGTTTTGAGTTAAGAAAATCCACTTTTTGTTACATACACTAACCTACCATGTGAGGTAAGTTATGCTGAGAGACGTGAACTTCATGGGTCAGTGGGGATTTGAGAAGCCAGACCCTAGTCTTCAGCACACTCTTTAGCACACCACAAAAAGCTGATAGTACTTTAGACATCTTACAATCATAAAAGACACTCACAAACCTCACGTTCTTCTCCTTCACTTTGGCCAGAAATAGATATTATGTGAGGCACATCATTCATTGTTGATAACACACAGTAGTTCTAACCATGTTCCTAGCGCCTTGTGCCCCCTATGAAGTCTACTACAAAGTAACTATGTCCAGACATCCCATTTTGCACTTTGTCTCCACCCTGTAAGATGCAGCCAATGAAGTGGAGTGTGGTTAGGGAAACACACAACATTGTGACATCAGGGCACAGGTAAGTTGTACTAGTCATTACAGAAGGGGAGAGACCAGAGTGAGGTGTTTCAGCATATGACAGCTACATGGAAATCACATGTCTGGTCTCCTCTTCCTCAGAATGTAAATAATTCAAAGATGGGTCATCACATTCAAAGAACAATAATAATAGCATTAAAGCAACAGGAAAACAGCCCAAAAATATAACAGCAGGTAAAATACAGCGTAAACTATCCCAGCGTGAAGGAAAACCACAGTGGACAATTAAACAGGTCTTTGACTGACCTGAAATGGTATCAGCCAGGCAATCCACTTCTCTGCAGAGCACATTCCACAAGCAGAGCATCACTTTCTCAAGGAGTCACACAATGTGGTGACCGCCTGGGAATACTGGGTGCTGTAGACTTATACCATAGTCTTTCGAGACTGAAGGTTGCCAACCAACCAGACACTGGGGTGTCTTCCCAAGGGATTCCTAGGCTGAATCCATATCCACATATTGGAGATGGATAATGCACTTGATTTTATTCCAGACGTTTCCATGAACTACTCTAGTACTTTTGTTCTCGGGCTAATCTGGATCCTTCAAAGGCTCAAAATGATAAAGTGGGCTTAGGCACATTGCTTACAGAACTATTTCGGAGTCAGGCTTGTATCAACAGAGCATCCACCACGTGATACGTTTCCACCAGTGACTGTCCAAGTACTGTTGCATTGCTGCCTACCATGCAGTAACAGCAGCTGCTAGGTGGCTCAGATACAAGGAATTTCCCTTTTTAAAATTCCCATGGGGTGTTGTTTATCCACCTTCCTTGTTAGTGACGTCATGGATCCCAAACTGCTTGTTGCTATGTGTTCAGACATGAAAAAGTGGAGCAAAGAATAGCTTCAGTGCTGAGATTCTCAGTGGGGAAAATGGTGCTGGTAGAAAGGGTTAAACTCACTTTGCCCTTCCCCAGACAAGCGATCTGATTATGTTCGTCTGTACATTTTGAAGGGCACCGTACACACTGTAATATATGTGAAGTGGTTTGTTCTTCTCCACATTTACATAAGAACATAAGAACAGCCCCACTGGATCAGGCCATAGGTCCATCTAGTCCAGCTTCCTGTATCTCACAGTGGCCCACCAAATGCCCCAGGGAGCACACCACATAACAAGAGACCTCATCCTGGTGCCCTCCCTTGCATCTGGCATTCTGACATAGCCCATTTCTAAAATCAGGAGGTTGCGCATACACATCATGGCTTGTACCCCATAATGGATTTTTCCTCCAGAAACTTGTCCAATCCCCTTTTAAAGGCGTCTAGGCTAGACGCCAGCACCACATCCTGTGGCAAGGAGTTCCACAGACCGACCACACGCTAAGTAAAGAAATATTTTCTTTTGTCTGTCCTAACCCGCCCAACACTCAATTTTAGTGGATGTCCCCTGGTTCTGGTGTTATGTGAGAGTGTAAAGAGCATCTCCCTATCCACTCTGTCCATCCCCTGCATAATTTTGTATGTCTCAATCATGTCCCCCCTCAGGCGTCTCTTTTCTAGGCTGAAGAGGCCCAAACGCCGTAGCCTTTCCTCATAAGGAAGGTGCCCCAGCCCCGTAATCATCTTAGTCGCTCTCTTTTGCACCTTTTCCATTTCCACTATGTCTTTTTTGAGATGCGGCGACCAGAACTGGACACAATACTCCTGGTGTGGCCTTACCATAGATTTGTACAACGGCATTATAATACTAGCCATTTTGTTCTCAATACCCTTCCTAATGATCCCAAGCATAGAATTGGCCTTCTTCACTGCCGCCGCACATTGGGTCGACACTTTCATCGACCTGTCCACCACCACCCCAAGATCTCTCTCCTGATCTGTCACAGACAGCTCAGAACCCATCAGCCTATATCTAAAGTTTTGATTTTTTGCCCCAATGTGCATGACTTTACACTTACTGACATTGAAGCGCATCTGCCATTTTGCTGCCCATTCTGGAGAGATCTTTCTGGAGCTCCTCACAATCACTTCTGGTCTTCACCACTCGGAAAAGTTTGGTGTCGTCTGCAAACTTAGCCACTTCACTGCTCAACCCTGTCTCCAGGTCATTTATGAAAAGGTTGCACATTTGCACAGAGTGTCTTCTGTGGGGGAACCCAATTTCCTTAAATTATCCTTTGATCTTCCTACCCCAGTATGTAATCTGTTAAAAAAATTCCAGATAGGCCATATGGCTGAGCGGTGGGCAGGTATATGTTTCTGCCCATTCACTTGACAGTTCCTTACTCGCTTTCCATAATTCCAGAGCACTCTGTGGTGGCTGGTTGTTGGGGGGGGGGGCGCAACACTCCTTAGGCTCACTGCTTACGCTGAGAGGTGATGTTCTTGTGAGATGGGCTGAATGGAAATACTCACGCATATGCTCTTGCCCTCTTCATAGAGATCTTCATAGTAAATATCTTGATTTGTTTCTAGAAAGGATGCAAGCCTGGTCAGATTTGGATAACATGTGATCTATCTTGTCTGTTGAGACACCCGAGGTCCTGGAGACAGTAGCAGTCTATTTAAACCAGATTGTAATGTCCCAAGAAATGAGTTCCTCAGTTTCTGTACCCCAGGGAAGCGAGTTGGCATTCTAAAACAGATCTGCCTTTTCTGCCATTATTCAATTATTTTTCAAGTACCCCCAGGGAGGTTATAGGGAGCAGATCCCATTGGACAGTTTCTGCAGTATTGATCCAGGTTTTTCAGAATAACCTCATAATAGCTTCCAGCAGTTCCAGCCTTGCCCTGAAATAACCTGAAATGGTCACATGGAGCGTCACCTTTAGAAGGGCGGTGAACTAATGAATTTCTAGCCCTGCCTGTCCACTCATCTCTCCAGCCTGCTGCTCTGCTGGAGGGCTCTGATCCTTCCAGCAGCACTGAGCAAAAACAATGCGCCATGGCTCTAGATCACTTCCTCCTACCCATGCGGTGCTTACACCAAAGCAGGCAGGGAGAGGCAACTTGGAATCTGTTTCCTTCTCCTTTCCTTGCTTTCTTTTACTTACCAGGAGTACAGTGTGCAGCCTCCTTCTCTGCACTGCTTCTGTTTGCATTGAATGGAAGCAATGGAGGGAAAGGTCCATCACAGGTTACAAGCCTTGATGATTATATGCAACCTCTGGGTTTTAGAAGTAGCCTATCTCTGAATGCCAGATGCAAGGGAGTGGTAACAGGATATGGCTACCTTGCTGTCTTGTGTACTCCCTGAGACAGCTGGAGGACCGCTTCGAGATGCAGGAAGCTGGACTAGATGGGCCCTTGGTCTGATACAGCAAGGCTTTTCTTATGTTCCAGGCAGGAGCCTAAACTGTCCATTTGAAATAGGAGCAGCGTGGAGGAGGAAGGCTTTGCACCCTTCTTTCCCTGCCCACTTGGTGCTTCTAGGTGTTGCTGGTAGAAAAAGGAAGGGGGGAGGAAGCTGCCATGTCCATCCCTCACTCGCTCACCCAACTCACTCACTCGCCAGCTACTCTCAGCCACTCTCAGTCATGGGGTGTATGCACACAAGCCCATGCAGAAGCAGCATTTGGGGGGATTCAGGTGAGCGCAGGATCATGAACCACCACTGGATTCTCATTATGGGGCAAGTAACAGTTTCTTTCCTCAAATAGCATTGGATGCTAGGGATTTTTATCAGAAGCAGGGCCTATGGAAAAGGATTAAAAACCTCTCTCATCATGCTGCGGGCCCAATCCAGACTGGTTTCCTCCCACTCACTTTTTAAAAAAATCAAAAAGAAAGATCAAGGTTGTTGTTTTTTAGTGTCACTGTGCAGTTTGATGCACAGCTAGACATTAAACAGACTTTCCAAGGCATGCAATCAAATAAATATTCACCTGCAATCTGAAGCAGCCATTGAAGATACAGGAGCTGGGCTGTGAAGGAAAGAAAACTGGAACCTCCATCTGGCGGAAAAGAAAGCAATGTGGGACTGGTAGCGGAGCAATGTTCCCCCACTCCTTGCTCACTGGTACTAATATGGGTCCCATTTAGCAAACTAGTAGTAATTTCTGTTATTTGCATTTACTGTATACTTAACCCTCCCTCTAGTGTCTCTTCTGTAGCACAGCACTAAATAGGATAGCGTCAAAATGATCCGTTTCATCTCTTTGGTGATGTAGGTAATCATTTACATTTAATCATTTCATCATTTACAACTAATTGCCTGCCTGGCTTTATTATCCCTTTTGTCCTAATTGGGTACTTGTTAGACCACTCTAATTGCTTTCATTAGCAAAGCATCCAGAAACATTAGAGAAACATATATGTCTTAAATGGGCCATTGGCTGCAACTCCCCATTAGAGCTACAATCCTATACACCAGCAGTTCTCAAACTGGGGAATCATGATATCACAGCCAGAGAGCCATGGCCTCTGCCCCCTTAAGGGGTGGGGGGGGAGGCAGCAACGCAATTGCCAGAATTGCTTCGCTGTCGAGGGGCACAGGGACTTGCTTAGATTTACAGAGCCTGCAGCAGGTTCTCAGGGATGCAGGGAGCCCTGCACCAATCTCTGCAGGGATCCCCAACATGTAGAGACAGTACAGATAATGACTGCAACCCAGTTTGCAGTTGCAAAACCGGAAGTGGGTCATGATCGTTATTTTGAGTGTCTCTGCATGTTGGGGAGCCCTGCAGAGGCTGGCATGGGGTGCCCCACACCCCTGCAAGCCTGCTGCAGGCTCTGGTAAGTCTAAGCAAGCCCCTGCATCCCTTGACAAAATGCAATTCTGGCAATCGCATTGCTGCCTACCCCACCCCTTACGGCAGGGCTCAAGCTCCCTGAGACTTTTAGAACCCCTGCTATACACTGTATAGGGTGGTGGATTTTTCACAAGGATTCTGTGGCTTCCCTGTCTAGTTTCCACAGCTCCCCGGCTCACAGTTTGGGAACCACTAAATAGGTGCATTCTGCAATAGAGACTGCAACTATAGTACTGAGTATAGTAGCTAGCAGCTAATCCAGATAGTAAGCTATGCATTTGTTCGAAAGCAAAAGGTGAAATTTTGGCTAAAAATGTGTCTCTGTTCAACATATTGTAACTCCTCCTCCTCACTTGGATTTCTTCATCTTCTGCATCAGCTGAAATAAATGTTTGAAATTTCATGCAATAGAACACAATGTAGAACACGCTAATATGGGGAAGAGTTGAGAAGCTTCTTTGGGGTTACGAAATCTTCAAATTTCCTGAAGTATCTGAAGTACAAAGGTTACAACCAGAAGCTATGAATATTTTGGTTGTGATTGGAGAAATCAACTCCGCTACTACATACAAGGTAGAAATTAAACAAAAAACAAAACAATCAAAACAACATTCTTTATCTCCTATACAAGGGGATATTCAGTTGTCATAAAAGGCATTTGACAGTTGAAATGGAATCCCCTCCCTGAACACTGGAATAGTCTCATCTGAATGCTGAAAAGGACATTCCCTTGCAGCACTGAGGAAATAAGGGAATACAGGGTATGACTTTTTTTCAAACCAGATGGATGTACCCCATAGAAGGGAGGTGGCTCAACAGTTCTGTTCCTTAAGCTGACACAGTCCAATCCTATGCATGTCTACTCAGAAGTAAGCCCCATTATAATCAATGGGGCCAGTGGCATAGCTAAGGGGGTGCAGGGGGTAGCAGTTGCACTGGGCATCAAGTTTTAGGGGGGCAACAAGCTGAGCTTGACACTAGTGACCAAAATTGTAAAAATCTTGATATGAATGAATAATACCATCATGTTATATATCATTTAAAAGGTAATTTAATGCAGAGTGCAATGAAACAAACAGCACTGGAATATCTGTTTTCTATCAAAAGTTAGGACCAATTAACCAATTAAATGAAAACGCAACTGACTTGTGGAACAAAAAGTGGATTTGCTTAACCCCAAACTGACCTATGAGACTGTTTGTTCTGAGTGCCAGTGAGATGTTATTATGATACAGCATGGAACCAATAACTTTTTATTTATTTACTTAATTAAATTTTATTTTGTCATGCGGGGGGGGGGGGCTACAAAATCTTCTTGGTTGCAATAGATGCCTTAGCTATGCCAGAGCCTGCAATCCTTTACTCACATTCCTGGGAGTAAGTCCTATTGAACTCAATAAGATTGTGCTGTAAGGTAAATAGCTAGGAGGAAGAGGAGGAAGCAGCAGTTCATTTGTCTAATGGTATTGAGAAATGTACCTTTTGAGAACTTTCGGCAACTTGCCCACCCCAAGGAATGACAGCAAAGGGGGGGTTGTTGGTTGATATGGTACTCCAGGCCTGATTCATGCACAATGGTTGCAATCCTATGCTTGCTTCCTTGGAAGTAAGTCCCATTGAACTGTGTGGGCATTATTTCTAAGTAGACATGCCTAGAATCACTTTGCCAAAATCTCCAAGTTATACATTATCCTAAACCCAAAACATAGCATTGTGGGATGTTTGCTTTTAAAAAGATATGACTGGCATATGTGCGTGCATCCCCTCCAAAGGTGGAACCATGGCAAGGAGGTGAGGGGCTTTAAGTATTTCCCCCCCTGCAGTAACACTTCTAACAACATCCTGTTGAAGTAACATTCCATAGTATGCCAGGGTGGAGTCCTAAAGCTTTTCCGCAACACCCATCGACTTTCATGCACCATGAACTCCCTTCTATGGGGTACATCCCCAGTACATCTACTTAGCATACATACACACCCATACAGAGCTCCCTAAGTCAGTGTTTCCCAAATTGTGGGTTAGGACCCACCAGTGGGTCATAAGCCAATTTTTGAAGGCTCGCGAAAGGTTTTAGAAGCATAAAAAAACACTTTGCAAGCACTCTTGCCTGGTTTGGAGAAGAAAATCTTTAGCTGGAATGCTATCCTGTGGCATGAGGTAATCTTCATACCGCTAAATTAAAATGTTACATTTTCCAATTTTTAAAATAATTGACTGTATGAGTTTTGGGGAACGCTGTTTCTAGGGAGAGTCTAGCAAACGTCTACACACATGGAGTGCTTATTCCTTTCTTGGAGGGAACTTGCTTAATGGAGTGCAGCTCTGGGAACAGCAGTGTTACACTGGATGTCATTTAGGGCACAATCCTGAACCACTTTCCAGCACCGACATAAAGGCAAAGCTGCTCTGAAGTAAGGGAACAAACATTCCCTTACCTTGAGGAGGCCTCCATGACTGCTCCCCAACTGCAGGATGCAGCACATGCCCCATTGGCACAGCTATGCCAGTGCTGGAAAGTTGGTTAGGATTTGGGCCTTAGAGTCTTTTTCTGGCAATGAGATCTTTTCTGGCATTTTCTCATCTCTGTGGACATGCATACATACATCTCCTTAAATTCTTTACTATTTTATTACTAATAATAACTTTTTAAATCCTTCCCTCCTTCAAAGAAGTCCCAGTCAGCATATCAATTCTTCTTCATCAGCCCCCCCCCCCAACTGTTTTATCCTACCAACAATCCTGAGAGCTAAGTTTGGTTGAGACAGAGTGACTAGCCCAGGTCACAAGCAAGGCATGACTTAATAGCCGTTTGAATCAGAGTCTCCCAGAATTTAGCATACCACTCATTCCATATAGAGCCCTTTCACATGAAATGTGCACTGCATTGTGGTTTTTAATTTATAGTCTTGCTACATTTTCTTGTTTCACATTTAAACAGAACAGTTAAGAAAAATGGAATGGGGAGGGAAAGACTTGGGAAATGGGATAAATCATACATTTGTAGGGTTTCCACATAATTTTTGAAAGACTACATTTTCTTTTACCTTCAAAGAGTTTTTAATCTACAAACCAAATAGCTTCCTGGCTACTGGTTTCCCATATGTTCACACTTCGATTAGAAAATAAACAGTTTCTATGGATTGTCTGAATTAACTAACATTTGATGAAAGTCAGTATTGGAAATTGTTCGGCTTCGAACATATCCTGTGGGGATTGTGAATTGTTCTGTATTATCTATAGGTGACTCCTCAGAACAGGTAGATTCAGAAATGAATTTATTTTGGATTCGTATGTCTAGGGAAGAGTTACAGTGTGGGCATGTTATAGCCTGGCTTTCAGGTGCTTTTCCTGGGTGAATTTGACTGCCTGCTGACAAACATTTATCCAAGAAAATAAATGTTCCACTCAGTGTTTGAAAAATTGCAGACGCTACCCCAACATAAAGAGCAACTCCAATAGACTGTTCCTTAGGCGCATCAGGAAGTTGTAACTCTGCAGGGAAGGAAATTTTGTTTTCTGTCAAGACTGAAATCATATTCAAAGAAATGGGCATCAAGATAAGCATTCCTGAGATTAAGTTCCAAACACTTGCAGTGAGAAACAAATGAGCAATAAGTTTTCTGGCAGTTTTATCCTCGTAAATGTTCCAGAAGCCAAGACAGAAAAAAAGCATTGCCATTGCCTCCACAATGATAGCTAATGTCATGAGGTCCTGAGCAAGGAAAATTTCCATGGGGATGTAGCTGTCCTTCTCCCTGAATATGTGACATTGTAGTGTGTCATCATCCTGAGCAGCAATGGTGCGAAGAAAACAGACCTTCCAGATTCCAATCCATATAGTGTCTGAAGTGCTGGTGGTATTTTGAACATGCCACAGTCTCCATTGCACAGATGCTGTTGAAATAATGCACATAATCCAGCCTGCAATGCCAAGCAAAAAGCTATATATTTTAACGTTACTAGTCCGGGTCAAGCACGTCTCAAACTGAATGGCTATATCAGGTGGTAGTACTGCCTTAATGGTGGTGTTACCCATGTAGAAAATTGTAGGTTTACTGGGGGGAAAAAAAGAACACATGTATTTATGTGGTTATACACACACACTGCATAGGCACATGTGAGGATGTCCATTAACGTTTAAACAAGAAATGATCATGTCGGAATCTGCTTCTAGAACAAACACCACATTTGTCAGCTTGAAACTTAATTATGGCACAATAGACTTTTGCTTCTATTGGTGCAAGGGCTTTTAAGGCAATGCACATGCTGACAATGTACATGCTTAGCCGTGCCCCTGTCCTCCCAGTGATCAGTGTTTATTTGTAGCAGCAAACACTGATCACAGGAAAGTTTCTCCCATGACCACTATCCTCACTATCCCCACCCATGAGGCCAGATGAAACACTCACTTAAAGCAGCTGGCTGGGGGAAGTGGTGAATTTGTAGGGGGTACCCCACATCCCGTACCACCTCCCCCTGGCTCATCGTCTCTTTGACTGCTTCACCCAGTCTCATCTTCTTATCACACATTATCCTTGGAAAGGGAGTGTGAGGGAGTTGAGGGGGATACTAGGGTGTGGTTTGTGTGTGTGTCCTGGTCATTTGCATCCCAATATAACTAGGCCACATACCCCATGTTATATATGCTAAGCCTCTTAAACCCATATAGATATAGATATAGGGACAATGCCAATAGTGGTTCTATCACTGTTGAGGGGGTAGCATACCTCAAATGTGTACACCTGTGGGTCTGCAAAAATGGGTTTAAAAAACCAGGAGAAGCAGAGCATGTTGTGATACAGTTTCTTTATGATGGGACCACACTGAGTGAGCACTAGGAAGCAGCAGCATTTTTTTTCTTTCCCTTCCAGTGGCGCTAGAGGAAGAGGAGGCTGTGCCTGTTTCAGTCCTCTTCCCCCTCACAGTCAGTTGAGTGGGGGGAAGATTTGAGAGCCAAATGGAGCTGCTCAGCTGGCAGCAGGCTGGAGGGGGCCAGCAAGCAGGCTTGAGCTATGGGGTACTCTTCAGTTTGCTGCTCTGCCCCCCCCCAACCTGCCAATCTAAAGAGCTGCTTCATTTAGTCTCATGGCTGGGTGGACCCTCAACCACTTCCTCCAGCTCTGCTCCATAAGAACATAGAGCCCTACTGGATCAGGCCAAGTCCAGCTTCTTGAATCTCACAGGTACTGCTCATGAGAGGGGGTTGCAGGGGGTAAATTGTACCTGGGCCTGGGGACCAAAGGAAGGAACCAAAAAATTTCCTGGGATCTTACATTTTCCGATCTCACCAGGACCAATGAGAGGGGGTGCAGGGGGTACATCATACCTGTGCCTGGGCTAAAAGACTGGCATTCATCTTTGGTGTAAGCCTACATAGGAAAGTTTACACCATATGCCGTGATCTGTAGAAAATGTGATCCAGTGGAGAAAGGAAGGAGCTCAAAAGAAACTTTGTAACCCATGTTTAAACTCTGCTCACATGGGTCCACCAGAGGCAGCACATGAGACAACAAGACTTTCTTATCCTGGCAGGTATCCTTGCACCTGGCATTCAGAGCCAGGCAACCTCCACAAGGGAGGCAGGTGAGGTAGAGCCAGCCCTCTTATACCTCTTGCTTTGGTGCCACCTTCCTCTTGCTCCACATGGTCCTCTTTAAAATAACCAAGATGAGCAGAGGAAGAGGCCAGCACTTGACTGAAAGGACTGTTAGGACAGCCCCTCCCCCACCATTCCAGGGACTGCTTGAGACCTGCATGCCCTGTGGGGAGGGAAGAAGACCATGTGCTATGCCCAGGCTAGAGAGAGCATACAACACCAGCTCCTATAGAAGTCAACACTGGCCTGTGACTTTTATTATGTTTTAGTATAATATTGTACTTTATAAAATGTTGAAAGCCACCTTGGGTGCTGCATTTGGATAAATAAAATAAAACCCAGAGGTTTGCATACAGTCTTCCAAGCTTGTAACCCATGATATAGACTTTTCATGCATAAACCTGTCCAATCCCCTATCAGGTCATTTCTGCCCAACGTTGCAAATACACAACATGGACCAAATGTGTACACCTGTGGCCTGGGCAAAAAATGGGCTAAATTCATCCAGGCCAAGTGCCATCACAACTCCCTGTGTCAAGGAGTTCCACAGATTAACTATGCATTGGGTTAATAAAAAATGTTCTCTTTTGTCTGTTCCAATTCTCCAACCAGTCACTTTTAGTGGATGTCCCCGGTCCTGGTGTTGTGTGAGAAGGAAAAGAACTTACTTTTATCACTCTATGCATCCCATGCCTTGTTGTATAATGCCTCAATCACGTCTGTCTCCCCCGGCACCTTCTTTTCTAGACTGTAAAGCCCCAAGATGCCCCAAAGATCATGGCGATGGAACTCGAGGAGGCAGATGCTGGGGCTGTGACCCTGTTCCTAATTTCTCTCCTCCCAGGAAAGCAGTCGGGACAAGGTTTGTGGTCTTCCTCCTCTTTCTTGGTTGCCTGCCACTTCTTTTAAACTGGGCAGGGAAGGAGAGTGCTGAGAACGAAGAAGGGTGTCTCCTCACCTGGCCGGCTTAAAAGAAGTGAAGAAGGTGGCAGTGGCGGCAGTGGCAACGTGTGTGTGGGGTACACACACAGACCAAAAATCAAGGGGTGGAATTTGGTACTGCTTTAGGCATTGACTCAGCTTGGACCAGCTTCCCTGGAATGTTCCTTTTCCCCCTTACAGGTAGTTGTGGGAGCTGATCACCATTCTCAGAGTGGAATTTCTATCCCGCCCCCCCCCCATCGAGCCTCACCCCTTGAAACTCAGGAAGAGTCTCCCAAACAGAGCATATCTCATTCTCTTGCTCTTGCTCCCAACCTCTCTTCTCCAACGGTCTCCCCACCAGCCGTCTCCTCATCGCCATAGCAACCAGCCACTTTTAGCTCGCTACTCGCATTCTATTCCTATCTCCCAGCTTGTCAGTCCCCTTACTCCTTGTCTTGCAACGTCTCCCATATTCCCTGCCCTTTCTGACCCTCATTCCTCCTCCCTCCCTGCCCTATTCCACTCCCTCTTGCCATCAGACTCACCTTTGGTCTGGTGGTGGGCCTCCAGCACTGATGCTTGCAGCAGCACACACAAAATGGATGCTGGGGGCATGCACACCCCCTGAAGCCATTTTACAACCCTGTGCATGCTGGCCTAATCCTGGGCCATTAAATATATACATTTTAATAGCGCAAAGTGTAACTATTATTGGATTCATATTTTTCATATGTATCACAGATTTCCTAAAGAAGCAAAAATTATAGTCACTGTTTTTTTTCCACTGTCTTTGTACCTAACATTAAACAGTCGATAGCATTTCTCAAACTGTGGGCTGCGATCCATTAGGTGGGTCACGAACTAATTTCAGGTGGATCCCTATTCATTTCAATGTATATCTTATTTTTAATATATTAGACTTGATGCTATTATGGTATGCGACTGCATTTGGAGAAAACTACAGATCTAGTTTTAACAGACTACAGGCGCAATCCTAACCCCTTATGTCAGTGCTTTCCAGCACTGGCATAGCAGTGCCAATGGGACGTGTGCTGCATCCTGCAGTTGGGTGTCACTCACGGAAGCCTCCTCAAAGTAAGGGAGTGTTTGTTCCCTTACCTCAGAGCTGCATTGCCCTGTCAGTGCTGGAAAGACCTGACATAAGGGGTTAGGATTGCGCCCTACAATGTATAAGCTTTTAACAATGATAAGTCAATGGGTCTTACTCCTGGGTAAGTGTGGGTAGGATTGCAGCCTTTGAGATGTTTTAAGAATTTTTTTTAAACAGATCAGCAACTACTTGAGAGGGTTAGGAGGATTATTTTAAATAAATTTTTTAATCCATACTTATTGTAAACTTTTAATTTACTTAATTGATTTTATTTTGTTGTATGGGGATGTTAAAAATTTCCCTGCTTGATAATATCACTTCCGGCCACAGCATCACTTCTAAGTTAATGACATCACTTCTGGTGGGTCCCGACAAATTGTCATTATAAAAAGTGGGTCCTGGAGCTAAAAGGTTTGAGAACCATCGATCTACATAAATTGATGTTTTCAGAAATAGCATCCTCATTGTTTCCAATAACAATAAAGTAAATGACCTTGGGTTTGGTGGTACCAAAAATGGCCACCAGCAAATAAGAGGACCGTTGTTGCAGGCCCAGAGGCACTCCAAGTTATGAAGAAGTACATTTCTTCCAAAAGTTGATTCCTGAAGGGTAAAGTATTCTAAGAAAGTGAGCAGAAGAAGGCAGGAAAGCGCATGAATGCAGAACATATATTTGGCAGTCTGCTCTGGAACTATTCCATTCACTCTGAAATGCTCTCGTGTACAGGGAGTATGCATGCACATACTTAAGAAAAAAGGGTGGAGAAGGGAGAGAAACACAGGCAAGGGTATGAGGGAAGGGAAGGTGGCTGCTGAGGCAAGTGAATTCCTCACACTCTCTTCCCCCCAAGAAGCGAAGTGTCACAGATTACTCTGTCTGCTTGCTTGCTCAGTGCTGCTGTATTCTTAGTCTGTCACTGTGGTTCCAACCCTTAACTTGAGTACAAAAACATCCATCAAACCAGTGTACTATTTCCCTCTCAGCCTTTATTTAACACAAAATTATACACTACAAACACCAGTGTCGTACTCCAGCAGGAAGGAGACATGATCCAGCCTTTCACTGCATTGTTTTTTGGTTCCGAGGAGCAAAATGTACTATATAGTATGCATTGCACAAGCAAACTGTTAATGAAAAGTTTCCAGTACAAAATCCATATACAGTGGTACCTCGCATAACAAATGCCTCGCGCACCGAAAAACTCGCAGAACGAAAGCGTTTGGCGAAGTTTGGTAACTCGCACAACAAATTTTTATGACCCATGCTTCGCAAGACAAATTTGGGGGGGGGGTTTGTTTTGGTTTGTTTTAAGGGGAGGATCTTCATGCCAGTTTATGATCCCGTTCACCCTAGTAAGGGGAGGATCTTCATGTGAGTTTATGATCCCATTCACCCTAGTAAGGGGAGGATCTTCATGTCAGTTTATGTAAGTAAGTCCCATTGTGCTTGCTCCCAGGAAAGTGTACACAGGATTACAGCCTTCAAGCTCCCCACTCAGTATCCCCCCCCCCCGTTTTTGAAATCCTCAGTACAGTATGTATGCCTTTAAAGAGCACTTAATAAACACTTTGTAAACCAAATTTGACTTTGTTCTGACTTTTCTTGCCCATAGGAACGCATTAATTAAATTTCAATGCATTCCTATGGGAAAACGCGCTTCGCAAAACGAAAAACTCGCATAACGAAAGGACTCGCGGAACGAATTAATTTCGTTATGTGAGGCACCACTGTAGTTCCTGTATTTCCCTTCATGAAGCAAATAGGTATCTTTCCAGAACTATTTGCAAATGCAGTACATGTCCCAATGCTCAAGTAAAAGGAGTTTTTGGGAGAGAATTGGCATTGGTTGTTTTTATATGAAGATATTTTAAATTTTTACTTAAGGATTGTGATTTGCTGCTTTAGTAAGTATGTGTGGCAGCCCTGCAAGAATGGAAGGGTGAGGTACAATTTTTTTTAAAAAAAAAAAAATATTCTTTCAACTCTTCCAGTACACTCTGGACCTCTAATGTACATAACGTTATCGCTGTTTCTTTTTTCATAATCTGCAGGTGTTTGCTATCCTTTCAGAACACTGTGGCAAGACTAGAAAGGATGGCTCAGCCCTTCACGAGCATGGCAGAAAGGGTTACTTGGGGCTGCCGTGTACAGTTGTGTACACAATGTCACAATGTCTAAGGGGGAGCCATTCACACAAGAAGGTAGAAGAACGCTGGTGGAATATCACTCTTGACAGGGAGGATGGACACTTTTTTCTACTGTACACAAAAGGTGCCTTTTTATAATATACACAAGGACGTTATATGGGCTAAGGGGTGGCCCTGATGTTACTTTGCCATTGGTTTGGAAACCAGCCCTCAGATTGTCAAGAGTACTGAATGATTGTGACACTTATAATTCACATTGGGGGAAAAAATCTTCCCTCAAGAGCTTGTTTATGCTTGTTTACCTCACATAAAACCTTGTTTATGTGGAAGCAGAGTTTGCAGAAGATCTAAGCTTTAATCTGAAGAGAGAAAACTCTGAAAGAAAATCATGATCCAAAATCAAATTAAGATGCATATATTCCTCTTTCTAAGAAAAGGAATCAGACTGTGCATGAATATTATGTAGATATCAACATAAATGACAAAAATTAACAATTGTTCAGTACTTTGAAACACAATATTCAGTTTATTTCCCTTGGTCAAACAAGACATAGATATGAATTTAAGCAACAAGCAAGAATTCTATGTATGCTTTTACTTAGGACTGCAAACTGAAAAGGGACAACTGGAAAAAAATCTGAAAGATTTTTCACTATACAAAAAGGTCTAAAAATTGCAAATGACACATAAGGCAAAGTAGTAATCAATTACCTATGAATGCCAAAGGCAAGACATTAGCACCAGATCCTCTCTCTTACAAAGCAACGATAGTGTTATTTATAGAATTATATACATCAGTAGGAAGAATCCCTCTTCTGGTCCCTTTCAAAGAGCCTGTCCAAAAAAACCCCACCAAGTTTTAAAAAGAGAAGGAGAGAAGGGGCCAGGTTCAAGCTGGTGATTAAATACCACATTGTGAAAAGGATAATATATAACAATCTCCATATTGCTATCTTCATAAGAATTATATGATTTAATTCAAAGTACACGCATATTGAAATCATATTTGGAGTTCACATACATAACCAGAATGAATACAACAGTCTTTAAAAATAAAAAAGTCACAGATAAAAGCTTACACCTGACTGAAATAAACTGTAATCATTTATTTTTACTTGGCCATATTTAAATTTCAGATTTCAGGATAAAATGAATCAATTTTCCAATTGGTTAGATGTGGCAGCATTCAATGTTGATGAGAATTTGTCAGACATCTTATAAAAGGTTGGAAAAAACCTGGGATCAATTTTCCAAGTAGTCTTTTAAAGGAATGACACTGATATAGGCTACTGGAAGTGCTAACCTGGGTTATTTCAAGTAAGCACACATAAGTAGGGGAGAAAGTCCCATTAAGAGTTCAAGAATGCTTTTGAAACACTTCATTAGGCGGAAATGATTAAGACCTTGTATATCCAACAATTTTCTTTATTGTTTTTATTTAATTTACCTCAGTGATGAGGAACAAAGATACATTTGTCCACACTCACAAGGGAAATACTGAGAATTATCTCACTTTTTTTGTAATGGCTAAATTAGTTTCAGTACCCAAACAGGGCACTATGACAAGGTGGTTCAAGAATAAGTGCAGATTCATTTCAATTCTCAGTAGAACTTCAAATAGCCTATATAGGAAAACGTAAAATTTCCCTTTATCCCTTATTACAAGGGAATACCCCTTATGTGATTAGGTCATAAGCATGCCTTCCTGTTTACCGAACAGTTTAGTGGTATTTTAATGATATGATAGTGTGTTATTAGATGGCAGTGCAAATACATGGCTTCCCCAGAAACATGCTCGCACACACACAAATGTAGGAGGCATGCAACTCTTACTACTCACAAGTACAAAAGTAAAACTAAGGAATGATGTAAGACAAATAGCAATATTAGACATGAGGCATGTAAAAACAAAGCTATGCAGATGAAGGGTAAAAAGTTAATGATATGTCGCATTTTCTACTAATTTAAAGCATGATCCACTGATTTCAGGCAAGTGGCACTAGTTTTGCCTTGCATTACAGATCTGCTCATATCAAAGGGCTAGACCCTTAGCCACCCCATTCATAAAAGACAACAGAGCTTACCTTCAGATGAAAATTAACTCCCTCCCCCACAATATTTAAAAATCACATTGCCACACAAACATACTGTGTCTGGGGGCAGTGTTATCACAGAGTTGCTGAAAGGTCTGCTTGTACAAATAGTTTTGACATAATTTTTTGAAAAGCAAAAAATTCTCTCTCTCACTCTCTCACACACACACATCCAATGTGCAAACACAAAAATGCCACTACATCTTACCAACCTGAATACAATATTAGACAGACAATATGAAGGTGTTCTCTCTGTTTGATATGGCTGTATTTCTTAAAGTCCCTAAAATCAAGAGTCCTGAATGTTGCTAACTTTTGGGATCCACAGCAGTCTGAGTGGATCTCAAGAGAACAAGAAACTACACATGCATTGTTTCCTTAAAAAAAACAGCAAAACTGCATATTGTGCACAACTGCAGTCGATTCCCAAATATATTGAACCTGAAACACAGAATCTAATGTCTGCAGAGGTTTCTAAAGGCTGTGAAAGAAAAGCCAAAGAGACTTAAAAATGTTTCCAAAAATGCAAATACACCAACCATATAGAAACAAAATCTCAGCATTATTGCTAATATGACATTGGTTTTTTTTCTTCTGAATGGCTCCTCCTAGAGGTCAGAGGAGTTGCATACTTGGAAATGCCATCTAAGTTTTCTAGTTTGCAAGTCCGAGGCAAATGTCATTTGGACCTTTCCGGTTGGAGACTATCAGTCAGACACTTGAGCTGCTCCTCCCCAAGTTTGATTTTGTCTTCTAGCTCTCGCTGCTCAATGATGAGAGCTGACTTCATTTTGACAAAGTGCTCATAATCTGCCAGGCTTTCATCACTCAGGTAGTTGGCCAAAATGTCAAATACGATACGTTCCCTTCGATCCAGGTTTTCCTTCAGCTCCTTTGCATCTTCATGCTGCTGAGTCAGCAGCTTCTGCTTCTCCACCAACACCCGCTTTAAAGGAAGAGAGCAAAATCATTCATTTTTACAGAGAAGACAATCACTTTAAAAGACAAATCGATGGTAGAAGTCAAGTCAGTTTTATTATGAATCCATGCTGGAAACACTCAAATACAACCTATTAAAAGTAAGAGTTGTAAACATTTCTCTAACTGAGTGTGATTTCACTGCTACCCAGTTCTGATGAAACTTGTGAAAGGAAACCTACTCACAGCAAAGTCAATCACAAACATAGAAGAGAATCCCTTTTGAAACTTCAGGTACAAATATTTGCACTGTAGAATGTGGCTCTCTTAATTATTGAGCTCAGTAGCATCTATGTTGACTTTTAGTGGCTCTCCAGGGTTTCTGATGATGGTCTTTTTCAACCCAACTCAAAATGCTAAGCCTGAGATTGAACCTGGGCCCTTCTCCATGCAATACATGAAGTCAACCTCTGAGCTAGAGTCCCTCCTTCATAGATATAATTCTCATGCAAGGGTGTATCAGACTTAAATTATATTGATTTCAATTTGCATGTGCTTAACCCCCAACCCCCACACTGAAATAGAGGGGACTCTACAATGCTTAGCTTTGGTGAGCTCAGATCCAATGCAAGTTAAGACTACTAATCCCATTCCAGAGCAGTATGGCTTTTGACATCTGTCTCCAATCTGTAGTCGGTGCGATGTGATCAGCTGGTTTTTCAAAGCACCATTGCACACACTCATTTGCTTGTGCATTTATCAAGGGACTAAGATCACAATCACAGAAAGGACATCCAACAGTGGTGAGTATTTAAAGGTTAATATTTAAATTATATTCAGTGAAGTGCAAAAAACAAACAATGAAAAAGGAAAAAATATTGATGGGGAGCAAAAGCAAAAAAATTGACAAAAGGAAAAAGTTGAAAAAGAAGGTCTAAAATTATGTTCTCTCATTCTGTTGCTTGGATCTTCAATTATTAAGAAACTTGCCTTTTATGTTCAGGGATGTGGTTTACTGTTAAAATTAATGCATTTTTTTTCCTCTCTCAAAGATATGACATGAGATTGTTTTCTATTTATCAATTTTTTCTATGTTACTTTAGCTTTAATTTTTTTGTAGTATGATTCTTTCCATTTTTAAGGAAGTAAAAGACAGTCTGAGTGTATCTCAGCAAATAAGAAAATTTCAGAGCAGAATCCTGAATCTTATGGCATTCATAATGCAAATGACATTTTAAAACATGGCAAGCCTGTTGGTAGTGCTCTGCTTCAAATCAGTGCATCATTTCAAACTCTAGGATTTTTGACATTGCTCTGTACAACATCTTTTCATTTTAGGCTAATTTTCCAATTTTGGAGCTTTTCTCTCAAGTTCCTGAACGCTTAGATTTATTCAAATTGTTGAGAAAATTCATTTGTAATGAAAAGGGCAAAATCATATGGCAGCTTCTTAAATATAACAGTAACACAGTATGTTGCCTTACCCGCTCTTCAGGAGAGACATTTTCATCCAAGTTGTTCAAGGCATTTTCTACCCGGGCTAGCCGACCAGAAAGTGACAGCAGGAGGTTGACCACTTTGTCTAGGTCTCCAATAAACATCCGGAATTTGTCAAACTCATTAGGTTTGCAGACCTCTTTGACAATGGCCTCCACTTCCTCTCCAAGCAGGTTGTTAGCTTGAATGTCTTCTAGAAGGGTTTCTCGAGCTTCTCGTAGTACCTGCAGCTTTCGACTTATGCTATCTATAAGCTCTTGCTAAGTATGAAAAAAGCAAGAAATTTATTAGATAAAATTGATGCCACAACCTCCCAGCTCCATAGAAGAAACAATATTCCATTTAGTTGTGGATGGTGCCACGAGTTGGAGCAGTGAAACTGTCTCTCTGAGCATGATATGGAAACAAGGATGTTTTGAGCAGGACTGTGCATAGTGCACAACCTCCATTGCTGGAGTATTTAACAGTGGGTAGAGGAAAAGGCTGAGAAGCATGGCCATCTGACAACTTTGAAGGGAGCCAGGTAGAGCTCAAGTGATCATTTCTAATACAGGGAAGTAATATTTATTTTGTATTCTGTTTTACATCACTCGCAAATACTAACAGGACAGATTCTAGAATTTACTAGACTGCTGCAACAAAAGAAAACACAAAGTCTTACAGACTGATGCATTGTAAATATGGTTTTCATTAGAGAAATTAATGAAACTAAACTAACTACTTCAACCTACACATCCTTAATTTCTTTCACTATTATACCAGGCCATGCAACATAAGTATACTCACTGGCCACCAAAGGAAGAAACAATTAAATCTGAGATCCAGCAAGCTTGGGCCATTTAAAGCTTCCAAATTATGTTTTAATTCTGCACAGTTTATTAGATAAATCTGGATTGGGAGTAAACTGGGTGTCTAAAAGTTTAGATATCTATCAGTTTTACTATATATCAGTTGTATATAAATATATCAGTTCTACTGATATATACTCTGATTAGACTGACTAATCTGATTTTTTTTTGTTGCTATATGCATATGGAGTTTGATATGGATTACCAGGGACAAAATGAAGCTTTATCTAGGATCCAGTGTGATTTAATGACTGTACTATTTTAACATCTGACACACATCAATATGGATAAACTCTACAGTATTATTTAAAATGTACTTAGAGTATTACGGCTGTTCAGTTGCATTAAGCTGCTGAAAAACGTAAAGTCTAGTGTAGCTTGTGTGTTTTACAGTTCAGTAACTCTTGCATTTTATTTTAATGCTTGGTGAACTCATGGGATTCTACAGATTTTGAGAATTCCATCTAAATGACAAGCAGTTCCTTACTCTTGCAATGAGCTGTTAGTTTGTCAAAAATTAAAATTCAGTTGCACTGAAAGATGTGAAAATGCGGGGGGGGGGGGGGGAGAGGAGAGAAAGGAAGAAAAAGAAATAGTACTAATTTTGTGATATCTTGCTATTTCTCATTTAATGGTTTGCAAAAGCAGAGCAATTATATTTTATGAATTCCAGTGCCCCTGGGTCTTACCAATGAGAATGCTACGTTTCTACATTCAGACCTTCATACACATGCACACATACACCAGCCCACAGAGAGAATTTGAAATATTAAAAACAGAAGCTCAAGACCAGGGGTCTCCAAATTTTTTCGGTATGAGGGCTTCATCGTATACTTTATACAATTGTGGGCTCCCAAAAATAAGTTTTATAAATGAATGAATTTTTAAAATGAATGAGTTTTATTTGGATCTTTTTTGTAATCAGCACAATATGATTTAGAACAAAATGTGACAATTACAAAGACACAATGCCACACTTTAACTGACAAATAATATATAATGGGTTAAAATTTCAAACATTAACATTGCAAAAATTGTCAAACATCTGACAAAAAATGTTGCTGCAGGCCAGATAAAATCTTATGGTGGGCTGGATGTAGCCCCCGGGCCGTATTTTGAAAACCCCTGCGCTAGACCATATACATGACATTGCAGTAAACCAGACCTAGTGCAAAACAAAATATATTTTCTTCCTAGTAAAAACTGTGATCACCATTTTTGGGAGCCCACAAAAATGTATACAATATATGATGGGTCTTACCATCATCACAGGACAACAATTCACAATCTGACTTCAATCTCAGATTTGTTAATAGATGGACAGGGTTTTGTCCTGTCTAGCTCATTCTGTGCCCCAAACTGGCAGTACTATCTCTGCTCTGGCCCCTGTTAACCCATTTAATTGAATTTAAAATGTGTTACTTCTGAGGCAAACATGTCTTTTCATCTCGTGTGTGCAGGGATGCCAGTGTGTTGCCAGTGCTTGCCATCCCACGTTACTTACTCTGACCATGTTTACTTCTGTTGGACTGATTGTAGCAAGAGGTCCCAGGGAACAAAACACAAACGAACGTAAGCTTACCTTCTTCTCTGACAAATCGTGGTCTAGCTCATCCTCAGAATCTTCTTCATTTTGCTGCTGCTGCATATCCTTCATCTTAATCAGCAGCTCTGCCTTGGGTGCCGATGTGCTATAGTAAGTAGAATTGGTTGTCAGGGGGATGGCCGAAGGTAGAATCGGCTCCTCTTTCCTAAGAAAAAGTTAAAAAGAAAACACCACCCACTTTTAATTAAGTTCCTGACATTCTGCATGTTTGACAGGAAGATGGCAATTGTTTTGAAATACTGTTTGCAGGAAGTAAATTGTAGGGTTAGGAAAAGGATTCCTAAGAATGGAGACAGTCAGGTCTAATAACTTGCATAAAATAACTATGCCATTTTGGCACTCTCAGAACCTGGTTAGAGAACCAGGCAATTAAAAGAATCTACAAAAACATTTGCCTCAAGTGCTGCTTTCTGTTTTGCCTTGTAATTGATATTCTGTGTCAGTACTTAGGTGTCCATGCATGATCTTTGATTACATGGGTGTTGCTGGGAAGGCAACATTTAAACCTCTTTGGGGTATTCATTAGCCTTGACTATATAATCCTATAAGAACACCTTCTAGCAAAAAAAAAAAAAAAACACAGTGTGCTTGGGTGTCTTTACCAGTATTACTAATGTCTATGAGGCCCTATTATGTAATGGAACTTTTGAAAAAAACTACTTCACTGAAAATGTGAAAGATAAAAAGGGAAGAATATAATAAAAACAGAAATGGTAGCAATTTTTGTGATAGTAATGCATATTTATTTGGAAGTACAGCAAGTCCCACCAAACCTCCTGGGCATTATTCCCCAATTAATTTATTTTTTACTTTTTTATACTGTCTTTCCTCCAAGGAGTTCAGTACATAGTTCCTTCCTTCCTTCCTTCCTTTTGTCCTCACTATAACTCTGTGAGGTGGGTTAGGCTGAGAGAGTGACTAGCCCAAGGTCACCCAGAAGCTTTGTGACTGAGTGGGAATTTGAACCTCGATCTCCAAGGTCCAAGTCCAACTTCCAAACCACAGGACCATCCTGGTCCACACAGGACTGCATAGGACTACAATAAAAGATGCACAGATTTAAAAGGTATATATATTTACAACATTTTTTTCATACTAAGAAAATGGAAAAAACACAACAAGTAGATGTGTCCATATTGCTTTCATGAATGTAAAAGGCAACAATTCTCATATTTAAATCCCTCTGCCACATATTGGAAAAATGACACTGACACTAGAATGAGATTTCTGTTTGATTACATAGTCTACAAATGTCCACCACTGTTATCAAAAACCATCTATATTCTCTACCTTTTCATTCCATAAGTAGTGCTATACTGTCCGTTCATTGAATAGTACTACCATCCATATTTTCCTTCTCAATTTCACAGGTGATGGTGGTATTTTCCAGCTCTTTGCAAACAGCAACCATGTCATAGTAAGCCAACATTATTGCATGTTATCATCCTATAACCTTCTAATAACTGAAAATGCACAGAATCTGATAACTGCCTAGTCAAGCTTGCCCTCTCCCCTTCTCAATGGTAATGTTTAGAACAGCATTATACAGCTTACAAGAATCACCACTGTTGCCCCCCTCCCCAAAAGGAAGGCAGCAGAGTCTACAATTAAAAGTATCTGTGCCATATAGAATCACTATGTTGTTCAACTACAACCCCTTGAACATGCCAGCAGAGGAAGAAGGTAGTGAGCAGGAAGGAAGATTGAGACCCCTCTTCCTTTTGCAATGAGAAGCAAAAATTAGCAACAACGTGCTTGGAAATGACATCTCAGTATTTCATTCTCAGGCTACCATACACAAAAACTAGTGGGGCACGGTTTTTAGCAGAAAATGTTTGCACACAAAAGCCCATGACTGATTTCCCCATCTTCTTTACTGTAATAAGGGCCTTACAATTTCAAGAGGCTTTCTTTTCTAACTGGACACGGAAGAAATGGTTCCAAACAGAATTCAGTGACATGCCTATATATTAAAACTTTGTGAAACATTTCTATAGACCTCAGGTTCAGCAACCAAACAAACAGCAGCAGTTTATAAAATGATCTATAATAATGATTCCCAAACTGGTGAGTCACAACCCACCAGGGGAATTGGAAGCAGGGTATTCCCCTTTGGGGGGGAAGTGATCCTGCTCCGATGGTAGCAACATCGCTGCAGAGACTGCAGCATTGCCGCTGCCAAGGGACATTTCTTACCTTGGGGGCAGAGCTGGCCTCCTGCAGGGTCCTGGAGGTTTGCAGCCCCCTCCAATTTTGGAGGTAGCTGCTGATCAGAGATAAGGATTGTTTACAGAAGTCTCGGAGGACATCGAAGGGGGCTGCAAGCCTCCAGGACCCTGAAAGGCCAGCTCTGCCCCCAAGGTAAGAAATAAGCTCTTTGGTGGTGGTAGCGCTGCAATCGCTGCAGCGCCATTGCTGCCCCCTCTATCCCCACCCACACAAATACTTCCCAATTCTCCTGTAGGAGTTTGGGAATCAATGACCCATAGAAAGAGCTTCTCAAAAAAAAAAAAAAAAACCTTGTGAAAAAGCCTGTGAGTTGCCATTGAGTTTATAAAGCAGGAAGTAAATTTAATTGACAGACAGTTACTTAGAGTATATTCTTCATGCAACACAGCAGCCAAAGTGAATTGGCTGAGAGAGAGGTTCTCAATAAATTCAAATGACACAACCAACAGCATAATTTTTTCCCATACATCTAAATCATATATTTTGTGTTTGAAATGAACCACTCATAACAAAATTTCCCTTACTGACTCATCCCCATATGGCGAAAGTCTTCAAGTACCCTGTCACAAAGCATTAGCTTTGCCAATCTGCCATGAATCTGACAGACCCGCTTAAGACTGATCACAAAAAAGCTGGTTAAGAACATAAGAACAGCCCCACTGGATCAGGCCATAGGCCCATCTAGTCCAGCTTCCTGTATCTCACAGCGGCCCACCAAATGCCCCAGGAAGCACACCACATAACAAGAGACCTCATCCTGGTGCCCTCCCTTGCATCTGGCCTTCTGACATAGCCCATTTCTAAAATCAGGAGGCTGTGCATACACATCATGGCTTGTATTCCATAATGGATTTTTCCTCCAGAAACTTGTCCAATCCCCTTTTAAAGGCATCCAGGCCAGATGCCGTCACCACATCCTGTGGCAAGGAGTTCCACAGACCGACCACATGCTGAGTAAAGAAATATTTTCTCTTGTCTGTTCTAACTCTCCCAACACTCAATTTTAGTGGATGTCCCCTGGTTCTGGTGTTATGTGAGAGTGTAAAGAGCATCTTCCTATCCACTCTGTCCATCCCCTGCATAATTTTGTATGTCTCAATCATGTCCCCCCTCAGGCGTCTCTTTTCTAGGCTGAAGAGGCCCAAACGCCGTAGCCTTTCCTCATAAGGAAGGTGCCCCAGCCCCGTAATCATCTTAGTCGCTCTCTTTTGCACCTTTTCCATTTCCACTATGTCTTTTTTGAGATGCGGCGACCAGAACTGGACACAATACTCCAGGTGTGGCCTGGTTCATTATGCTGATTCATTTTGTAATTAAAATCCAGCACAAGCAAATCAGGATGTACCAATGAAGAAAAAAAGTTTTTGCAGTTAAAATACAACTTGTCATACAGAATTATTATTATTATTATTATTAACAGTATTTATATACCGCTTTTCAACTAAAAGTTCACAAAGCGGTTTACAGAGAAAAATCAAATAACTAAATGGCTCCCTCTCCCAAAAGGGCTCACAATCTAAAAAGATGCAAAAGAACACTAGGAGACAGCCACTAGAACAGACAGTGCTGGGGTGAGGTGGGCCATACAGAATGCATACAACTGATCATTGCAGACTAACAACTTGATTGTACTGGGGTTGCCCTTATTTTCTACTTAGGTTTGTCACTCCCCTAGTTTAAGGATTAAGTTCTGCCACACTTGAATAAGCTTAAGAATTAACTCCTAATTGCTTAAGTGCTCATGTTTACCCTTCAATGAAGGCTGAGAGTCAGTTACCCAATAATCAGATGCTACTTATACCTGTGGATATGCTTTCAAATAAATGTTGCAAACATGTATACATGAAAAATGTCTACGTTAGAACTGTTGTGGTGTGTTCGTCCCAATGTGGATTTTGGCAGCTTCAGTGATGATACTTTTAAAGACTGTTCTTCACACAGTCAAGTTGCACAAACCTTCCTCACATTGCTAACCACCAGTTTCCACTCACAAAACTGGATTACCAAATCAACTACAACATTCCTCACATATATGCCTCTGTGATTAAAAGATTCAGAGCCCACTTTATGCATGTCTACTGAGAAGACAGACCCATTAAAGTCAATAGAGCTTACTCCCAGATAAATGCGGACAAATAACTCCCAGATAAATGAGGACTGCAACCTCAGCCTGTTATTTAGATGTACCATTGTCCCTCATCTTAGGCACAGTTCACTAGTGCAAATTTGACTATAAACACTTGGCACAAAAAAACCCAACAGTTTAATAGCAAAGGCAATTCCACTCACTAAATACTTGACTGAAAGTAAGCCTGAGATAAGAGAATGAAGTTACTGTTCCCTCAGTTCCTGCCTGCTTTTCGTAATTTTTAAAGAGTCCATATCCATTTCTCTGATTTCAGGGATTTGCAAAGTACTTTGGAGTATATGTGTTCTTAGGTTTATGGGCTAACTCTGGAACATAACCCTCGTACAAGGTGAAGGGCAACTGCAATTCATAATAATCACCAGAAGTTGTTAATCAATAAGGAGAATTGTTTGAAATTACGGTTCTTGGTACACACAGCTTAGTAAGCTTATCATGAAAGATATGACTATGGAGAAGATGGTCTAGAGCCCAGATAGCTACCTCCAGCTCCGGTCACTTCCGGAGGGCTCGGATTGGGCTAAGTCTGGTTCAACGTGAGTCCGCGCATCCCATACTGTGCCAGATCCACAGTTACAGAATCCGTGGATGCGGAGGTCCTACCTGTACTTTCATTATATGAGCCCTCTTAACAAAAAAAGTTTGCAAACAGATATATGAATGCACTGAACAAAGGAAATAAGATCACCAGTTTGTGAAAAGTAAGACTACTCACTTGTCCTCCGCAGCTTTTGGTGAAGGGACTTTTAAGAGAAGTTTCCTGCGCTGTTGAGCTTCTTCCAAGAGATGTTCATCTTTAGGGAAGATTCCCACCATTAGGTCCATTGTTGTTTTTATTTTCACATTAGGATCCAAGATATCTGCTAGTGACTTATCCTTGTCGACAATCTCTCTGGCTAACTCCTCCGATTTCCAGTCTTCAATTGTCTTTTCTTTGGCCCTCACGTAGCTAACTGCATGGGTGGAACCGTCACTGTCCTTTGAATTGGTTCCAAGCGCTTCAACAGGTTGCAAATAAGGCAATCTTGCTTTGTTTTCAGGCTCTAACTCCACACCTTGCCTTGTGTAAGCACAGAAACGCGAGTAGGACTGTTCAGAAGTGCTGAGTGTTTTAATTTGGTCTTTCTCTAAGCCACTAGGTATAGCAGGAGGCTCTACAGTGCTCACAAGGTTCTGCCTACTTTCCTTCTCTGCATGGCTTTCAGAATGTACAATCTTGATAGGAACCATTTTCACAGTTGTGTTGTTATCCATCACTCTTTCAATCCTTGGGGGGGGGGAAGCAACATTAGACGCTAAACATGCATATCATATTCACACAAGCTGCATGCTAAGGAAAATGTGTTTAAGACCCGTTTATGAATGCAAAAGGCACAGCACAATTGTAACAATCAAGCCTATGATTCTATAATTTCTATAAGATCTGGCTTTCAGTCTGGAGGCCCAGGTGAAACAGTGGTTAGGGATACTTTTGCCCAAGTATACGGATGGATCTTTCACTTGAATTATGTCCTGATGTATTTATGGATTAAAAACCTGACTTGCAATCCCCAGATTTCATTTTTGGTCTTCCTTCAAGGCGTATGTTATTTTTAGGATTTTGCTATTCAAACCAAAGTGTGCAGGGAGAAATCAGCACAAAAAAGCTTAACCAAACAACTAGAACTTCCAGTGCAATTAAATTCTTTGTTGTAGCAGAGTAGGCTGGAAGTAATAACCTCACAATCTGTAATTGTTCTCGAAACACACACTGAAAAGCTTATTACACAGACCTGAACAAGTCCCCTCACCTCCATCCAGCAATGTGCTGCCAAAATAATTTCACTCACTCTTCCTAGTCATTTTAACTGCATCACCTTCCCTCCTTATATTCTTTCTTTTGTCTCCTACCTACTCCCAGATTCAACACAAACTCCTTGTTCTCCTTATCTTCAAATCCCAACATGGTCTTGCTCCTCCCAACCTCCAGATCCTGTGTCTCTTGCTCCTCCAGCTTCACTACCCTCAAGCCAGCTGAAAATCTCCTGCTTCTCAAGCATTTCTGCCCCTTCTTCATTGCCATTTCTTATACCTGAGAGGAACTGCCACCTGGAACACCTGCACAATGCCTTGTCTCCAAAAGCCTTCTTAAATTCCACTGTTTCTGGGGAGACATGCAGCTGACTCCTATCTAAACCTTCCTTGCCGATTCAGCTATGCCACTGGAGGGTACTCCAGGGGGAAGTTCTGAGGTCTCCTTCAGGTAGGGGGACATTTGTTCCCTTGCCCAGGGGAAAGCAGCCATGCCACAATAGGTCTACTTAAACCAGTGCCAACTATTGAAGATGCAAGTCTGAGTGCCTCTGGGAAGGTGGATGGAGGCTGGGATACCGCTGGAGCTGCTGCTGCATTCCTCCCCCCTGTCCCAACTTACTGGCATCAAGGTTTTTCTAGAGGCCACCTCTTTCCCTACTTGTGGCAGTGGCACAGCTGCACAGAGTGGCAGGTTGCCAGAATGCGAGTTCTGGCAGCTCAGCAGGTCCATTGAATTGGGCTGACAGTCTTTTTCCCCCTACTATAATTCAACTCTAGGAACCACAAATTTTTCTCCTGCTTAGCCCTGCTTCGAATTCTGTCTATCTCCTCCGTTTTCCCCTTTGTGACTATGTAGGCTCCAAGCTCCTTGGAGTACAAACTTGTCCCCTTACTCTATATACATGCACGCGGATGATGCTGTATAAATAAATTAAAATGCCATACTACCTTGTGGGATTCTCATCCTGGACAGCCACAGGAGGTTTGTCAGTCAACTTCTGTGGGGCAAACTGTGGTGAAGGGGACCTTGAAGTCTCCATTTCAGGTTTCAGAAGGTAGCAATATGTCGAAGTTAATGCAGGTTCAGATTTGAGATGTGATTTTTCTTCTAAGTGCTGACAAACATTTTCTACAGGTGCTGATTGCTGAGGTTCTGGCAGTTCAGTGCTTGCTAATTTGCTAGAGATCTTGACTGAAGTTTGAGAAGGAGACAAGCGACCTTCAGCCGCAGAGGCAGGAGAGGCAGACTGAACGGGCCTGCTGGGCCCTGTCAGTAAAGATTCTGATGAAGCAGCAAGCGATGCTGAAGAATTATCTTGTCGCCTGTATTTATGCTCTCTTTTTGGTGGGGGAGGCCTCTGGGATGCAGCACCGTGTTTCTTATTCAGCAGTGCTGGATCGGTCTGTAGGCTTTCTTCTCCTTTGCCTTGTGGGGGTCCGAAGTGGTTCTCAATGGATATTTGTAGCTCAGAAATAGCAGGTGGCAAGCTGCAATCTTTGCTTTTTTCATTCACGTTTTCCTGGGAATATCTGTAATCACTGGGCAATGTCCCAGATCTACCTCTGCTCTTCTGAGACGCAACTGTAGGCTGCCCTGTGTGGGGGGGCCTAGGAGATGCCTTCCATTTGTTTCCTAAATTGTAATCTGGCTGAGCTGCTGGCTCTCCTGAAGAGCCTTCTGGATAACCTGCATCAGCTGGCCTAGGACAAGAAGAAATATAATCATTGTTTGGGTTTTCCCCTGAGCATTGCTCCATAAATACTAGGAACCTCCGAGGCCTGCAAAGATGTTATTCATTCACAATTGCATATAAGCACCAAACTACTTACAAAATAGTAGCAAGAAAATTGCACAATATTTCTAATGCAGTGGTTCCCAAATTTTGAGGGTGTTTTACTCCCTCAGTAAGTCTTTGCGGGGGAGGGGTTAGGGCAGTGACGATCTCCAGGATCGCATTGCTGAGGGGAGTGAGGGGGGTGCTTTCCACTTACTTGTAAGTAGGTAGGGCTGCAGCAGGAGGTGTGGGGAGCCCTGCATAGCCCTCCACAGGACTCCCTGAGGGTTGGAATCTTCAAATGGAGAGATCGCAAAGCACCTCCTGCAAACACGAAATGCTTTATGATCACTCCATTTGAAGATTCCAACCCTCAGGGAGTCCTGCGGAGGGCTATGCAGGGCTCCCCACACCTCTTGCAGCCTCCAGCAGCCCTACCTACTTACAAGTAAGTGCAAAGTATCCCCCTTGTCCCCCTTAGCGACACGATCCTGGGAATCGCATCACTGCCTCTCCCCTTCCCCCGTCCCTGAAAGGGGGGGAACCTTTACACAATCTGGTGGATTGCAACCCACCAGTTTGAGAACCACTGTTCTAATTAAATGGGATAAAACAAAGCACAGTGTCAGGTCAGATTACTGTTACACAGTGCCATGAAATGCAATGCATCCTTGAATTAACCAGAGGCACTATACACCAGGGGTGCTCACACTTTTTTAGCTCGAGAGCTACTTTGAAACCCAGCAAGGCCTGGAGATCTACCAGAGGTTTTTTACAATGTTCACGCCATCGTAACATATAACATTTGTGTGTACAATGTATGTTGGTGTACCTTGCATAACCGCATGAGCCAATATTGCACAACACAACGTAATTAACTATAAACATTTTTTGTAATTACTTGAGTTTACTTTGATGACTTGCACTGAAGTGAATCAGCCAAGGACGCATAGTCCAGATAGTAGCTGCTGACAGCCAGCCTCAAGCACGCTTCCAAATGTTCATCAGTCATGGTGGAACGGTACTTGGACTTAATGATCTTCCTGTAGGAAAAGGCTGACTCACATAAATAAGTGGAGCCCTTCCTGCCTCAGGTGCTCTTATATCCCTGAGGGCCCTATTGCCTTCAAGTGGCTGCAGCTGTGCAGCACACTCTGCTGGATGCCCAGGCCTTACCCTTAAAGGGGCCACTGCTGACACCACATCTACCTCCTCACCAGATCTTCCTGGATTCCAATACAAGTGGGAGGGGGAGCAGATCTCTATACAGACCAGTGCAAAAACAGGGGAAAGGTGTGGGGGAGGGAAGATCTCTATATAGACATCACAGTAAGACCAGTGCAAAACCCCTTGCACACAGAACCAACAGATGGAAGTGGGGGGGGGCAGATCTCCATACATACCAGTGCAAAAACAGGGGAAAGGTAAGTCATCCCCAGGAGAGTCAACGGGGCTCACTCCCAGGGATGCGTGGACGGGAGAGAAGCCTGCCAGCGGCTCCTCTCCAGGACTACTCACGAGTCAGCCCCAGTAGAGTCCATGGGGCTCACTCCCAGGGATGTGTGGACAGGAGCTCACTCCCAGGGCGGGGCTCACTCGCAGGGATGCATCACTCCCAGGGCGGGGCTCACTCGAAGGAATGCATCACTCCCAGGGCGGGGCTCACTCCCAGGGCAGGGCTCACTCCCAGGAATGTGTGGACGGGAGAGAAGATCTACTCATTTTGCCTGGCTATCCACTGGTAGATCGCGATCGACTTACTGAGCACCCCTGCTATACACAATAACTGACTCTTGTGTGTGCATTAACTTGAGTAGCTTGCTTGAACAGAGTTCTGTTCAAACTAGTTGACTCTCACTAAAAGTAATATACTATTTGATTCTCACACTATCAAGTTATACACAGATCATTCACACAAATCTTACCATTCCACTTTTACAAAACAAAATTAAGATGGCATTGTTTGGTCACGCTTAGACATGCAAAATCAGTTACACTGACACAAAATTTAGACTTGTTGGTACCAGATAACGTGGAAGAAAAACTTTTCTTTTAAGAAAAAGACAAGGTACGGCAACACTGGAAGCAAAAGCCCCTTTTGACTTCAACTAATACTACTGTAATGAACAAGAGACCTTACCCTGATCAGTCCTTGTGGTCACCCTGAGGCTTTAATATACACAGAGGGCTCAATGGGAGCAAGGTCTTGTTTGCTCTGGCACAGGATATTTCCCAGGATTCACAATCCTATGCCTATCTACTCAGACGTAAGCCCCACTGTGATCAATGGGGTTTACTCCCAAGAAAGAGCATATAGGACTGGAACCTGTCAATGTGCCATCATAGATTTTGAGGTTCGGATACTTGTTTTAGTGATGTAGGTATCATTTTGCTTTCTCTTACCCTTGAGATACTCCTAGCTTTTTCTAGAAAACCTCTAAGAAGTGGAAGACACTACTTTCCCTTGCAACTTCCTCTACTGCTAAGAATAAGCAGGGATGTGTGCACTGTGCATTCTAAACCAAGAAATCTGAAGTCGATGACATGTATAAATTGACTACTAAATTGTGTATCTGCCCATTTATTCTGGTTTTGCTACTAGTAAGAAAGGACAAAGAATTATGCGTGTAATTGGTGTCATCTCCAACTACTGGCAATGTTATTCACACACCTGTCTGTTTATCACATTCTAAAAGACACTGCTAACACCCTTTCAAGCATATTTGCAGCCAGAAGTGTTAGAAAGTGAAAAAGGAAAGCAGTGAAAATTCCAAGGAAGTTGAATTGTGTCCAGTGTGTTTTGCATTTCCATAGAACTGCATCATACAGTTCACTACAGTAACTTAGGAATCTGCTTCCAAGTATGCTTGCTAGAACAAGATCAACCAGAATATCCAAAAAATTCTTTTAAAGAAGGTATCTGTCTTTATATAAGAAATACAGAAACAAGTGTACAGCATCCCTGAGGTTATATGTCGATGTGTAGGTTAAATGAACAAAAACATAAGAAATTTTAAAATATAAAGGGAGAACAAGGGTTAGACTCACTAATATCTTAAAATATAAGATAAGCAACATTTAACGGATAAGGTACAACATAAATTAAGAAAAAAAAGAGGAGTGCAAGAACCACCAAGACAGATCTTGTAATTAAGGAAAGGATATAGTGACTTACATAATTAGGTGGTTTAAGTAGATATAATATAAATGCTTTGCATAAGAGCACCGGAACTATCCCCCACCCCACTTTCTTTTTTCAAAGTTTAGTGGTTAGGTTATTAAAGAATGCCAAAAATAAATGTTGTGACTCTTAACACCAAGGGATTGTGTAGACCTATGACAAGCGAAAGCACAACAAAGCATCAAGTGGTATTTTTGCAAGAGTAACCATGCAATCTTGTGGATGCTTACTCAGAAGTAAGTCCTATTGAATTTAGTGGGGCTTACTTTCAGGAAAGTATCTAAGATTCTAGTCTTAAAGGATTAAAAGCAAGATGTACCTCTGAGACCCAGAAAGAAGGCAGGTTTGCTCTCTGATTAGAGAAGGCTGGAGAGAACCTGTGAGCTTAGAAAAGAAGCTGAAACAGAAAAAGTCAAGAGTCTTAGGAAGCCTACTTCTTCCTTCACCGATAACAGGACAAATGGAGCAGACCAGATGTTTTCCAAAATTATTAATATACCACTTTTCAACAGAAACGTTCAAAGCAGTTTACAGACAACAATTAAAAGGCTCCCTGTCCCCAAAATGGCTCACAATCCAAAAGTGATGCAGAAGGAACACCAGCCATCAGCCATTAGAAAAGACACTGATGAATGAAACAGAAACGTTAAAATCCTATCTCTGTGGAGGCAAAATGCCACTTTGCTGTGAAATTCAAGAAAGTCATGCTTTCACTTATATCTGCCACCAGTAACAGGAGGTAAATTCTATTTTTACTTAAATAATTTCAGAACTATTTTTATCATACTGATGATACTGAGAATAGTTCCTGGCAGCAGAACTGAAGAACAACTATACATCAGTAGTTATCACAAAAATAGCTGAATTCTTCATGGATGCTTCCACTTTCTACATGGATAATTCACCTCTACATTTGAAAATGTCCCATCAGGATGTTTAATGCATGCAGTTAGCTAATTCTAGGTGTCACTCTGAACAACATGCATATGGGCTGGTGTAAGTGACATTCTTAAAGCTTTCAGACAAGAGATTTTCAGATACATTTCCAGCATCTTAATGGGAAATGTGCTAAAAGTTGTGCAAAAGGAATATATACCTGCATTTCTCATAAATTTTAAAAAGTGCTAATCATAGGATGTATTAAGTAGCACTGATCTAAACTTTTAAATGCATTTAGACATGGAGAACAGAAATATCACTGGCTATCTACCATGGCAGCCAAACATTCAGCATCTGTTTGCAGAAACAGATGTGGTTAAACTGGCACTGCATTTTACATTATACCCTGCAGGTCATGTTCCTGATGCATCTGTCTGTATACTGCTGGTAAAAAGGATCATGACCTAGCTAAATCATGTTTTTATTTTAATTAAGAAAACTGCTATAGGAACAATTTTTTAAGTTGAAGAGCAATATGTAAATATTCTTAATAATAAACCTGTGATTCATCAATTCTATGAGAAGCAGACCTTTATTATACCTTTTCCAGTAAGGTGACCAAGGTCACGTCAGTTCTATTCATAGAGGGTGGCATCCATAGCTACACTTGCAGATTGGGGTGTTAGACATAGTGGTATCCGGCAATGCTGTCCAAGCGCCAACAGAAGAGTCACTTTTTATCTTGTGCAATGCATTTGGCCAAAATGCACAGCCACAAGCGCGCAATGTTTTCAGCTACCTCAAGGCGTACCCTGGAACACAGGCAACATCCTTCTGCTTGTGCAATAGTACTTCACTAACAGTACTTCCACTACTGGAAGACAACCTTTGGATGCCATCCACGTTTTCTAGAGGTGGTACCTTTGCTTACAGCAAGAATAATTTTCTTTTAAAAAGCCACATAAAGGAAGATACGTATAATGATCTTTCAACATCAGAACATTCAATGTTTTATTTTGATATGTTTTACTTTAAAAACAGAGTTCTTCGTCCACACAATCTTTCTTGAACGATTGCCACTTTGTATGTGTCAAGCCTCTTATTGAGCAAGGTGCAAAACTAAAATTTATTTTGCTCTTCATTCCACAATCTCACTTTCCTCAAAAATTACATTTTATTAAAATTTACTGCAATCAACTTCACATTTCTATTGTATCAGTTTTTCAGAGTGCTGCTAGTAATAAACAGAAGGCGAATCTGAGCAGGAAACAAATCATTCCTCAATTGATCAACAGCTACAGATTTGGTTTTTTACAAAAAAGCATCATTTGACAAATTAAATACAGACACTTGGATCCTTGGTTCATAGGAGATGAGGCTTATCTGCCCATTAACTTCAAGAAAGCCAGGAATTCACTAAAAATCTGCCATCAATTATACAGATTTACTTTATATAGAACCACAAACATTATGGAATGGAACCAAACTGAGATGTCAGCCATAAATTTTGTCACTGATGTAGTCTTAAAAATATCCTAAATTAGAATTGGGGGAGGGGGGAGCACACACTTGTATATAACAGAAGTGCCTGGAGGGGATGTAGTGTGCCTGAGTGTTTCGTTCACTGAGACATACTGGACTTCCTGGCACTTCTGAGGTTAATGGGCACCAGCGTTGGGGCAACATTAGCCTAAAGAAGTACTTCTTCACATAACAATGAATGGGATAAAATCAATTTTATTGTACTTAGGGACACCATTGGGGTTACCCTAACCTTAGTGACTGACCACTATGAAATTTCGTACATTTACTTTATAAAATGTTTTTACACTGTATGAGGGATATACTTTTCCAGAGGTGCTAATGAAGCCTGTACCTATTTGCACAGCTCCACCCCTTAATCTGCATACTTGCAAAGTGGATTCCATTTTGGTAACAGCACAATGGTATAGAGCAGTGTTTCTCAAATTATGGGTCAGGACCCATTAGGTGGGTCACAAGCCAATTTAAGGAGGGTCCCCATTCATTTCAATATTTTATTTTTAATATATTAGACTTGATGCTACCATAGTATATGACTGCATTTGGAGAAATGTTACAGATCTGACAAATCTCATGAACCTTTTAGAATTCTTTGAAAAGATCAACAGGCATGTGGATGCGGGAGAACCTGTGGACATTATATATCTGGACTTTCAGAAGGCATCTGACACACCAAAGGCTGCTGAGAAAACTCCACAGTCAGAGAATTAGAGGGCAGGTCCTCTCATGGATTAGGAACGGGTTGAGGTCCAGGAAGCAGAGAGTGGGTGTCAGTGGGCACTTTTCACAATGGAGAGAGGTGGAAAGTGGAGTGCCCCAAGGATCTGTCCTGGGACCTGTACTTTTCAACCTGTTCATAAATGACCTGGAGGCAGGGCTAAGCAGCAAGGTGGACAAGTTTGCAGAAGTTTGCAGATGTCACCAAACTTTTCCAAGTGGTGAAGACCAGAAGAGACTGTGAAGAGCTCCAGAAGGATTTCTCCAAACTGGGAGACTGGGCAGCAAAATGGCAGATGCTTTTCAATGTAAGTAAGTGTAGTCATGGACATTGGGGCAAAGAATCAAAACTTTACATATAGGCTAATGGGTTCTGAGCTGTTTGAGACAGATCAGGAGAGAGATCTTGGGGTCCTTGTGGACAGCTCAATGAAAAGGTCAACCCAATGTGCGGCAGCAGTGAAGAGGGCTAATTCTATGCTTGGGATCATTAGGAAAGGCATTGAGAATAAGACAGCTAATATTGTAATGCCATTGAACAAATCTATGGTAAGGCCACACCTGGAGTATTGTGTCCAGTTCTGGTTGCCACATCTCAAAAAGAATATAATGGAAATGGAAAAGGTGCAGAAGAGAGCGAACAAAATGATTATTGGGCTGGGGTACCTCCCTTAGGAGGAAAGGCTATCGCATCTGGGGCTCTTCAGTCAAGAAAAGAGGCGCCTGAGGGGGAGATGATTGAGATATACAAAATCATGCAGGGGTTGGACAGAGTAGATAGAGAGATGCTCTTTTCCCTCTCACATAACACCAGAACCAGGGGACATCCACTAAAGTTGAGTGTTGGGAGAGTTAGGAAAGACAGAAGAAAATATTATAAACCAGCGTGTAATTGGCTTGTGGAATTTTTTGCCACAGGAAGTAGTGATAGCATCTTGCCTGGATGCCTTTAAGAGGGGATTGGACAAATTTCTGGAGGAAAAGTTCATTACGGGTTACAAGTCATAACAGGCAAGCTCTTGGTTTTAGAGGCAGGCTGCCTCTGATTGCCAAATGCAGGGGAGGCCACCGGGACGCAGATTGTGTCTGTTGTCTTGTGTGCTTCCTGGGCACTGGTGGGCCACTGTGAGATACAGGAAGCTGGACTACATGGGCCTTTGGCCTGATCCAGCAGGACTCTTCTTATGTTCTCATGTTCTTAGATCTATACTTTGAACAGGCTATTATGTATATACTTTTAACAATGATAGTTAATGAGACTTAAGTGTGGGTAGGATTGCAGACTAGGATTGTTAAAAATCGTCCTGCTTGATTATATCACTTCTGGTCATGACATCACTTCCAGTGGGTTCTTATTCTAAAAAGTGGGCCCTGGTTCTAAAAGTTTGAGAACCACTGGGATAGAGTAATTAGAGATAACTTTCATTGTATCAATAAAATGGGGCATTATCATGCATTAGCTCAAGGAAGGTAAAATTACAAACCAGAACTTGTTGCACATGATCACCAAATTAGTTGTTTCAAAGGCTATAACTTCACGTTTAATACAGCATTTAGCAGGAGCAAGACATTTTTGGAATATGCAGACTCTCAGACTATTCTCAGGCCCATGTGTAATTGCGAACTCCACCCACCTTAACTTAGCCAAGAGTAGTTTCAGAATACTTGTTTACACAGGCACTTATCCCAATTTGTCAGGATAATTGGTCTCAAAGAAGTTTGCACTGCTTTTCATAGTAAAGTTAATATTTTAATTGAAGCACGTACATGGGTCTTGGGAAATTCAACAAAGGGGTTTTCAAATAGGATAAAATGTATCTTTCCTATTGTGGTTGTTTATAAAAAAAAAAAGCAAATTAAGAAGATAATAGTATACATTTCATATTTCTAAAAAAACAAAAATGCTCCAAGACAGATAAAATCTCTGAATTTCTGATGCACGTTTAGATATGGGCTCATGCAAGGAAGATGGAAAAAAGGAATTTGGGACATATTTCAGTACAAACTGTGGAATTCAATTTGTCATGCACATTTGAGAAAAGCTGTAAAAAAAGACAAAAAGACAATGGGGATTACCAATATTGCATGCTTGAACAAGCATTTCATTTCAATCCAACTATCTTTAACATAACCACTATACAAACTTTGACTTCTTTCCCAAGTTTTCATCAAAGCTCAAAACAAATATACAATTCAGATGATCTTAGGGAACCCTCTGCATGGTATCAGTGGGTAACATTCAGGAGAAACCACAGCATGAAAAATAGCGATAGAACCATATGACGTTGACACAAAGATGGTTGGAAGGAAAGGGGTGGCTGCATTCAACGCAATTCAGGGTGGTGATTTCTCATGCAAAACATGCCAGTGATATTACACCTGAAGAGAACTGATCTTACTGTTCAGAAAGGAGAAAAGAAAGCAAGCTTCAAGCACCAGAAGAACCCCAGAGGCAAAACCTGTGAAGTGTTACAGCAGGAGTAATTATTGAGAAGTCCACTCTGAAGTCTAAAGTTTTAACTTTACTGAATTTGTAGAACACAACTGAGCACTATACGTTCAGAACATTTCATGTTTGAGATCACATCAACAAAGAAAACAACGCCCACTGAAAAATATATCAATATATTAAAAAAGACAATCATTTCATAAAGGGCAACATAGCATTTTCTTTCAATGTCATGGAAACTTAAGTTATCATCATATTATATGCTCATCAAACAATTGAACATTTGGGTGTTCACTGATATTTGAGCTACATGCCTGCCTCAAAAGGAAGCAATATAGAATTCTCTATTGTTTTCATCAGAAGGTCTAAAAATAAAGTTACATATTTGTATCTCTCACAATATTTCTTTTCGGGGAGTCTGACTTATAGTAATTCAGAGTCACATCTAAAAGTAAACAAGGTTCCTTCCTGCTAGCATAGCCAGAAGTGCATGTCATGGGCTGACACCAAAGAGCCTATCTCTTGTCTCCCCTAAAATAATCAGTAATGCAGAATATCTGGAGTGATGCAATTGTGTTGAGACCCTTGAGGCTGTTATTTGGGGGTAACCCTTTAAACATGATGTCCGGGTTTTTTCAAGGATTCCTCTAGGAAGTAGAAAACTGTAGTGGGTCCTTCTACAAAAATATGTTCTTCTATCCTTTCACCTCCCCACACATCTGATCTGAAAAGTAGCAGACCATTATGACTCATAGCTAATTAGCTTTCAAACAATCACAGTATATTAATCTTCATGTTTGTATAGATATTTTTAATAGCCAAAGTAGGGTCCTTTATTAGGGTCCTTTATTCATCCTTTATTAGGATGAATCAGAAAGTAACAGAGTCACGCAGCAAGCTTATGAATCCTATAGGATTTTCTGTCAGGCAAAATAGTATGCAAAAGAGGAGGAAATAAGACAGCTGGGATGTATGATAGATTCACCAATAATCTGCAGCTTGAAAAATCACAAACAGAAGTTTAGAAGAGATTTTCATCCAGATTTCAGTCAGCCTCTGAAGGGTGAGATACAGCTTCAACACATACACAAGGCTGCTTAGACAAGGGAAAGATAAAATGGTAGAGCTCAACTGGAAATATAATCTGCAAGTTAGTTCGATCTAATCTCTAAAATTAACTTGAAACGCATCGGTTCCTGTGAAGATTATCAGGAAAAAAGCAGAGCAACCTCCAGCATTCCCTGTAAGAACTGTACACACTGTGTGGAGACTTTTATGGTTGCACAGTGCAGCCTCCAGACCAGGGGTGTGAAACATAAGGCTCGTGGGCTGCATCCGGTACATGGAAGCTCTTTATTCAGCCCTCGGACTCTCCCACCACCAGCTTTTCAGTTCTCAGCTGTTGAGCTGTGCTAAGGTGTCGCTGTGTTTATTTCTGGTCGCTGTGCTTATTTCTGCTTAACGACATCACTGCCAACCCTCAGCAGGCATCATGAATTCTATTTCACCCACTGTACGAAATGAGTTTGACTCCCCTGCCCCAGAAATTCATCAAAGACATCTCCATGTCACTGCCAACTTCTGAGTAGCCAAGCTTTGATCTCTATAGAGCTCAGCTACAGGGGGAGCAGTGGCAACCACCAACCACCTCCAACTTGAACCCAGAAAACAGGACCAGTGACATTAGATGCTTTCAGGGATAGTAACAAATCCTTGTGCTCCATAATGATCTTCACCACATTTGCTTCCCAAAATGAATTTAGGGGAATCCTTGCATTCTACATTATGCATTCTACATAAATATTACTATGAAGAGAAAGAGGAGATGAGTGCTGTTGCTTTTGATGGCAACAGCCATATATCATCCATAACTTCTAAGCCAGGGGTGTCAAACATAAGGCTCGAGGGCTGGATGCTTGAACTACACTGAGATTGACTTAACACTGTTTGCAGAGAAAAATGAATATTAACAAGAAGCCAAACTGAGTAACCAGCAGAACAAGAGAGAAGATTTTTAAAAAGTTGGCATCTGAGTGAAATACAGGATTAAGGGAGTATGTGCGTGAGAGAGATAAGAGAAGGAGAAGGAAGAAACAAGAGGAATGTGAAGCACACTTAGCAGCTCTTGAGATGGGGGAAGGCAAGGCAAAGGCAGTCACAGGGCAACACAGTCAAAGAAATGGAAGACAAAGAGGATTTTCATAAATGAATTAAAATTAAGTAATTCAGGAATCAGAAATATAGGAAGACGGGCAGTTGTACAGAAAGGAGTTCCCGCCCCTTGCATTTTGGCTTTTTCTAATATATATAGAGATATTTAAAATTGGTGTTATTTCTTTGAAAATGTGTTGAATTAAAACACAAAATGTGGTGTTTTGTGTTTTTATTTAGTTATCAACAAAAACAAACCCCTCTACTAATATACTGCATTTCCTTTAATAGCGGTAAACAATTTATCATATAAAAAAATCATCATTCATTCCACAGACATAATGGATTCCATGATTTGCGGTTTTATAAAATCTAGCTTCCGAGATGCTTTCTAGAATTAATTCAAATGCCGTTCAAGTCAGTTCCACACAGTACCGGTCATGGATAGATCTGCATTGTGCATTGTTCTCCCTAACCATTCTCCCATTTCACTGCTGGAAATTTCTAAGACTATTCAGTCTGACATGAGCATGGTCTGAAAGCATATGATATGGCAAATGCTGTTGAAACCAAGTCGGTCTGGGCCTGACTGCAGGAAGGAAGGAAGACTACCAAGGAGGTCCATCACACCACCTTAAGTTCCACCAAGGAAGAAAGGCAACATAGAATTATTACAAATATTTCTATACAGTCATGCCTTGTTATCTGCAAGGGTTCAGTTCCCAGAACTCCTGCAGATACCGAAACACGCAGATAATGAAATCCACAGGTCAGGCACACCAGACCCTCCAAATGTGAAGCAAGTTGTGCTCCTGATGCATTTGGAGGGTGTTTTGAGGGCCGGGAGGGCTGTCTGTGACCTCCCTGGCACTCAGAATGACTTCTAAATGCATTAAAATGTCACAGTTCCCCCCCCCTCTGAAAACTAGAAGTAGCATTGAAATGTCTTTAGAAGGCAATCTGAGGGTCATTCTTTAGAAGGCATTCTGAGCACAGAGTCAGTTGCGTTCACAGGGCAACAGATCTGGCCAATACACAGCCTGGAACCTGCAGTTAGATAAAACCACAGGTTCCAAATCTGCGGATAATCAGTCTGGACTTGTACTACTTTTCAACAAAAGTAGTTTTTGGAAAAGCATGTTGAAAAAAGGTGGAAAAATGTGTTGGGTGATGCTTGGGAGGGACAGAGTCATCCCTATAAAAAGGGTGACATCATGAGAGACATGGCAGTGTGAGGTGTGTTAGCTATTTCAAGAGAAAGAGGACCAGTCACTGTGGACTGTCCCTCCTTCCAGCCCTTCCCTCAGCCTGAAGAAACAGAGGTTTTGACAGTGAGCCCTCTAGCCCAAAGTAGCTGCTTGTGATTGCTAGGTCAGATAAGTGCTCCCACATTTGGAATATGATTTTAGACTAGGGTGCCAAGTTGGCTGGTATTACAGAGACTTACAGCCCAATCCTAACTGGGCTAGCACTGGCACAGCAACTATTGCGCCGGCATTAGCTGGTGCAAACATGCCGTTAAACATGTTTGTGATAACTTATCAGTAAGGAGCACCAGTAGGAAAGGATGCACAGTCAGTTTTGAGTGCCTCTGTGTTGTGCTGGATAAACAAGACAACACTGGGATTCTGTTGTGTACCGACTACCTTGCTGCCCAATAGTCTTCCTGCCTGAGTTGGCCCACGTGGTGGCATTGGAGTCCCCCAGCTTACTGATGCCTGGGGATTTCAGTGTTCATGGTGAGGCCCCAGGGCCTCGGTGATGGCTTCTAGGCTTTGGAATTTCCATCTGGAGGACTTGGGAACTGCCTGTTACGATATTCCAACAGTGGCTCAAGACACATTTATTTCATTTGGCTTCTAGTTAGGTCTCTGGGTTTGATGGCCTTCCCCCAGGTTATGCATTATGATTGGTGAGCCATCTATCTGCTGGTTATTGATTTATTGGTTTGTTTTTATCCTCTCTAAAAGAGAATTTTTAGCCATTTTAAATAAGATATGTATCATGTATATTGGGTATTTTATTGTTATTCTTAAAGTAATATATAATATGTATATTATGTATTTGTACATTGTAATCTTTAATGTTTCATCTTGTAAGTTGCTTTGATTAGGGTCAAGAAAAGAAAGGGCACGAATACTCCAAATAAATAAACAAGATCTTTATTCTCACTTCTTGTTCCAAAAGCGACTATCCCACAGAACAACATATCTTACTGCCTGAGCACTTTTTAACAGAAGCACAGTTAAGTGATCAGGAGGCAGTGCCTTTTATTGGAACAACTTATTTAAGTGTAGATGTGTAAAAACTTCCAAGATACAAAGGTCTTGGAAATATTTCTAGGAAAATATGTCATGGGTAAGGGAGGGGGATAGCTTAATAACTGCCAGTATGGTGTTGTATGCCCAACCTACTTCACAGGGATGTTGTGAGAATAAAATGGATGAAGAAATGGAAAGAGTAGTGCATAATGTCTTGAGCAACTTGGACAATGGGGGCTATTAGCTCAGACATGTCTAGTCCCATAAGCAGAGTCCTTGAAATTGTCTGAATTATCTGGGCTCAATGCCCTACTTATCAAATTCAGTGGTACCTTCATATTTTCATTTACAATTGACAGATCACACCACTGTACGATCTCTGATATGTACTTTTATAGTACATAAGGTGCCTTATATATTTGAAAACAAAGGAAGTAATACAGACTCCATTTGGTGCTGAGGAAACAGTAGTTTACCCATAATAAAGGCCTTCTGTTTGAGGACCCTTGATTGTGCGTTCCCCCATAGGTAAAGGTGTTTGTTTCCGGTGAGTAAGATAGGATTACAGCCTAAGTCTTACTGAACACAACAGGCTTACTTCTGAGTAAGGTAAATAACACCATTTTCAAACACATTACCCATCGGAGAACAAATGCTTTGAATGCACAAGATTCCGGGTTCAATCTTCAGTAATTCCAGTTAAAGGAACTTTTCTAGCCAAGCTGGGAAAGATCCCTGCCTGAGGCCTTGAAAAGCTGCTGCCATTCAGAGTATACAACACTGGGCTAGACAGACCCAAGCAATTCTATGCTTGGGATCATTAGAAAAGGTATTGAGAACAAAACAGCTAATATTATAACGCCATTGTACAAATCTATGGTAAGGCCACACCTGGAGTATTGTGTTCAGTTCTGGTCGCTGCATCTCAAAAAAGACATAGTGGAAATGGGAAAGTGCAAAAGAGAGCGACTAAGATGATTACAGGGCTGGGGCACCTTCCTTATGAGGAAAGGCTATGGCGTTTGGGCCTCTTCAGCCTAGAAAAGAGGCGCCTGAGGGGGGACATGATTGAGACATACAAAATTATGCAGGGGGTGGACAGAGTGGATAGAGAGATGCTCTTTACACTCTCACCTAACACCAGAACCAGGGGACATCCGCTAAAATTGAGTGTTGGGAGAGTTAAAACAGACAAGAGAAAATATTTCTTTACTCAGTGTGTGGTTCGTCTGTGGAACTCCTTGCCATAGGATGTGGTGACGGCATCTGGCCTGGACGCCTTTAAAAGGGGATTGGACAAGTTTCTGAAGGAAAAATCCATTACGGGGTACAAGCCATGATATGTATGCACAGCCTCCTGATTTTAGAAATGGGCTATGTCAGAAGGCCAGATGCATGGGAGGGCACCAGGATGAGGTCTCTTGTTATCTGGTGTGCTCCCTGGGGCATTTGGTGGGCCGCTGTGAGATACAGGAAGCTGGACTAGATGGGCTTATGGCCTGATCCAGTGGGGCTGTTCTTATGTTCTTATGACTCAGTATAAACCAGGTGCGAACAACAATTTTGGTCTTGGGACAATGATCAACAACTTAGACATGTGCATACTCGCTTACTCTCTCACAGACAGCAAGGGAACAGAGTAAATGAGATCTTTCTGTCCATTTCTGCTCAACAAACATTGAATCAGGTCTGTCTGCTATTGAATGAGTCCCTGCCCATGTCCTTTGGAAACCCACATGATTAATAGGTGTCATATTGCTCACTCCATGTGTCAAGATCCTCTTCCTGGACCTGGTATAATAATACAATTCTAAATTGCCTTGTGTGAGCTCTGTAATAAATACGCTTAGGCTACACTATAATTAGTGGGAGTTAAAAGGAAGAGTGGACTGATAAAAGATAAGTCAAATAATTGTTATTACAACCAAGTAATCCTTATTAAAAATAGGAGAAAACAACCTTTCTCCAGACTCAGAGTCAGTCTCAGGTCCAGTGAATCACTGCATCTAATGCATCACTGCTCCAGGTATTTCAAACAATTTACCTGTACAGCAAAAATAAGAGAGCAACTGCAGAATGATAAATCTAACTGTTGTTTGTGCTCAGTTTTAAGCACTGACTTGCATACAACCTGAAGCACTGAAGAGGAGGCACAGCTTAAATATGTAGGGAGGCACCTGGTATCGATTTCTCATAGGCCTGAATTATTTCACATGCGTGTGTGGGGGTGGCAAGTGACATCTGGGTAGTGACATCTGAGAACAACAAGATATGTTTGAGTCAAGTTGCCTGCATAGACCATTATGGGCCCACCAATATTGGTGATTAAATGACCTTCAGATGAGATAGTGCAAAGTTTATTAATCTTATTAGTCAAAAATGACTTTTCAGTCTATGCATCCTTTCTCCTACAAACGACACCAAGATTAGCTTTAGATCCTATCTTGCCATATAGGAACATAATGTACAAGATCCCTTTGCTTCAGTCTTTCAAGCTCTGATGCCTGAGATGCATGAAACTTCAAGAGCTTCAATATCTAGGGCAGAGGGATGCAAAAGCTTCACTTTTGACACACTGCTGGAAAAAAATTGAAAGCCGAATAACAGCAAAATACTCTCTAAACCTTACACAGATGCCAATCACCCTACCATGGGTGCCAATTATTAAGCATTTATACCACCATATGCTATGGAATTTTACAGTTCAAATCTAGCATAGGTGGTGACAAAGCTTTTCTCCCCATGCAATCAAGCAGCTCTGTTCATTGCAAAGATCAGGAAGTGATCTGACTATCATCAGGCCACAGGGTTCTTTTCTGCCACACAACCCCAAGCTATCCTCGGAAAAAGGAGGGATGCTTGTGACAAGTTGAAATGAAGAATATCCTTATGGACCAATACTAACCTATAATTAGATTATAGGTCAGTATTAATACCATATATGTAATATCATACAAAAACAGACATGAACTGAAAGTTTGCTTGCAAACAATGTAAAATTAAACATGCATCTATATTTCTATCGACAATTTGAGATACAGAATGACGCATGAGCAACAAAGAAATCATACAAATGCATTTCTGGGTCCTGCTGATGACAACTGCATGAAGATCATTTGAAAAGGAAAGACTTACTGAATGGTATGTGCACATCAACACAAATAGCTTTCCCCTAGAAACATTGCCTGAAGTAACTGGTTGCAAACAAAGCCCAAAAAGGAAAGAATGAAACAAGGTATCACAAACCAAACGAACAATAGCAAGTACTTGTTTGGCAAATACAATTCTCACCTGCATTCCTCCTGACCTTAGAGCTGCTGTTGCAGTTGCACAGCACTTTGGAGATTCTTTGAACACCTTGGAAATACTGCTCTTATGCTCAAGCCAAGTGTGTATATGCTTCAATCCCATACAATACATAGCCTGTTATAGGCAGTCAAGTCATACAGCCATTTGAAAGCCATTTGAAATTCCTCTGATTTCCCTGTGGCTTGCTCCCAGGTTTCTATTGATCAGGCTGTATGGCAGTCAAGCCTGTTTCACCAGAATCTCTCATGAGTGCTTCATTTCATTACTTGCATGCCAGCATGTGTGGCTATCAGTCAACAACGAAACACGGAACACAATTGAGAGGAGATCTCTTGCAATGATGCAGGAATTGAATCTTTGGTGCTTTAACGAAAACCCAGTCACAACCAAAAAGCTTTAAAGCACATAATCCTTTTAGAATTTGCTGTGTGTTACTCAGTGAAAAGTGCTTTAAAGACATTGCTGTTCAACATCACATTTGTGTTTAAGCAATATTACAGCGCAATATCACATTTGTTCTACACGGATGATCTCCAAAGGATTTCATCCCAGCAGAGAAAGCCATGACAATACATGGTATACTCTTGCAGCAGATTTCAAAACCAGTAGTGAAAAGACAAACCACTTAAAAAACGAAAGCAAGAGACTAAGCATATTCTATAAATGGCAAACCACCATAGGGACAAAAGAGAAGCACATGTAGCCATGCAGGCAATGGAATGTCATTCATAGAATGAGGCTTGTTAGAAAAATCATTTGCATTTCTCCCACCCTTTTCATTAAAAAAAGATTATCTCCTGTGGATGTGCGTGTATTTCCAATTAAACACCCCCCCCCCGTAAGAGTCTAATCCCAGAGTATTCCTAATGTGTGCATTAGATATTAAAACATACACAAGTAAATAAAACAGCAGACAAAGACAAAAAATAGATTTTATAGACAAGTAGTTTTCTCCTGGGACTATCAAACTAGAAGCAAAAATAAATCCATTTCACTCCCCACCCCCACCCCCTGACCCATTTTCATCAGTTAACAAAAACAGCCATAGCTTTCAACATCCGTTTTTCATTGAGACCAGGCTTTTTACTCACCGTTTACTTTCAGCAATCCCAGCCAATACTTTTATATATACTAAGCCTCATGCCTTCTGATGCTTCAGGAAAAGCAAACACACACCAATCACCATTTGAACTTGCACCACAGTGACAGTGCTAGCTCACACAGCTGTAAGCATGAACATCTCGCCTCAACCCACCGCTAAGGACGGGCTTGTAGCCGCAGAAATGAAGGATAAACAGACTTCAACCCAGAACAGAAATGCTTTGGAAAAACACTGTCTTCTAATTCCTCTGCGCATTGTGATAACTGTGAAAGCAAAAGCACCTTGAAAAACAGCACACACAATGAATACAACTGGCTGGAATAAAAGGTCTCCCATCAATGCATTTCTTAAAAAAAAAAATCTCCAGAAACCAGAGCATACATTGAAAAAGTACTCTCTTATTCAATGTCTCACCCAGTGCAATATTTTAGAGCAGCTTCTGCAGTCAGGGAAGGACACACAGGTCTGGCACATAAAAATAAGTCCTGCCCATGGCTGCATGATGATAAGTCCCATTGATTTCAGTGGGATTTACCCGCACATAGCTGTGGGCAGCATTGCAGACAATGAGAACAAAAGAAATATTGTATAAAATGACTACTGCAAGACAAAGCAAACACATCCACAAAATCAACTTTGCACTTAATGACAGTAAATGTGAGTCAGTGTGCTACCATAATGCGAAATTGTGTTCACTTACCAGCATGAATAAACATTTGCCGCTATTCATTTGGATTCAGGAAGGCTGCATCCTTGCAAATGCATGACAGGGAGCCAGAAGGAACGGAATCTGCTCTAGCCTCTGCCTCAAGTGCTGTCATACAGATGGTTTTCAAAGCCATGCCTCACAACAGCTGGCTTGTTTTTGCCTTCTCATGAGACTGACAAGTTCATACACGCACTGTCAACTTTAACCTCAGTGACAGAAGGCTCGGCTTGTACCACATGTTACATCATCAGAAATTCTTGATGGAGGGGAGGTTACAGACTTCAAAAGTTCCGTCTTCTTTTTTTAACCCCCCTCAAAAAAAAAGAATTTTGTAAATACACTGTTCTGTGCTTCAGAAGCCACATCTTGTGTCCGCAATGTCAGCATCAATTAGATTTCATCATTTTTTTTTTTAATTCAAGTAATATACTATTACCTTACCTGCACAGCCTCAAACTTTAGGGAAAGCAGAAAGTATATTTTGTTATTTACCTTCACAATCTAAAAAATTGCTATGTCAATTCCACACTCACACACATTTCAGAGTGACTTCTGAGAGAACAATGCACGCCATCTCGCATGCGAGCATAACCTACACAACCTGTTTGACTGGACACCATTGTGTGATGGAAAAACAAACATAGGTAGTGAGAGAAATGGGGACTCTACTATACACATCTCTGGGGAAAAAAATTGTCTGTATACACCGTCTTAGCAGATATTCAGTGTTAGGGGCTCCAGCTATCAGGACTTGCAGACACTGACACATTCGTAGGAACGAAAAGATTTGCTCCCATTTGTTTCAGACAAACATAATGTTCGCTTTTTAAAAAAGTTGCTTCCATGCAGCACTGACCTGTTGTTTTCAGGGTTGTGCTTGAGGCTTTCAAACCACTCTTAGCAATTTACTGGACAAAATATCAAGGATGTTTGCTATGCACGCAAGGGGTTCAAACAACCCCAAGCAGTGATTCCTGAAAGAAGCGTAATATGCAAACAAGGGCAGAAGTTATACAGAATCCAGTTTCCCTGGAAGTGTGCTGGAGCTGTGTGGAACCAGCTTTACTGAGGACTGGTTTGTGTATTCCAGCTTAGCCACAAACTGCATATGGTCTTTAAAATTACGTATATAGTAGAAATGATTCTCACACAAAATTGGCAAGCTTTTGAAAGGCAGTGTTTTGGAAAATGTGTTTGGCCAAAACCCTTAACAGTACAGGGAAACTCAGGGCGCAATCCAAACTCGCAAAGGTCCCCTGCACTGGCCCAGGAGGGTCACAAACCTGCTGTAAAACACGTTTGCACCTCCTTGAGAGTCAGCTGGGCCGGTGCAGGGGTGTGCGCCAGTCCGTGGAGGCTAAATCCAGCCTCTGAGCCGACTCAGGCAGGGAGGCTTGCATCTGCTCAGCCCGGCTGATGCAAGGGTATGGAGTGGGCAAGGAGGAGGAGGGAGGGAGGTGTTCCGGAGGGGAGGGTGGTCCTGGGGGTGGGGTGGGGGGAGCGGGAGGTGGGGCTGGAACCCAGCAGATACGCCAGATCCTAGCTCCTATTCCTGAGCAGCATGGAGCGGTTGCAAGCTGCTCCGCTCTCCTTGAACTTATGCCACCTTTGGAAGTGGCGCAGGTCTGAGGAGACCCCTTGGGGCTGCGGAGGCTTACCCGGGGTAAGAGGAAGAGTTTGCCCTTACCTCTGCTTCAGCCACTTTGGGCCCTATCTTGTGCTGGAGCACAGGTCTTCTGGCCTGCCTGTTCCAGTACAAGATAGGATTGCATTGCACGGCACACATTAGGATTTTTAAGCTGTGAGATTCTGTGCCATCAACACCACTTGTTCTGGTTGTATGACACAGCATAGTGAATTCCTTCCTACTAACACATCAGACACATTATTATTTTTTTCCCTGGTAAGGTATGTGAGTCACCTTACATATTTATTTTGCAATAGTTTAAAGAAAAAAGTAGTAAGATTTTTTGAATATTCAAGATGTATATTTTTCACCTCACTCAAAAACAAGAAAAAGACTTTGAGAGGAGTAGTTGGCTATCCTAACAGATTTTGTGGTGTTTACAAATAAACAGCAAAAAAATTGTACTTGACCGTAAAAATTAGTACACGTCACAATATCTATCATACACCTCCATTTTCTAGAAACAGAAACATACATGAACAGTGTGCTATTGTGGTGTATGTACTCCATGTACACATTCACAGTTAAATTCAGTGCATACTTATTCAAAAATACATCCTATCAATTTCAGTGGAACAAATAAGTAACTGTTGAATTCAGTAAGATCTAACAATCAGACCTACTCCACCTTTTTACATACATCACTTTGGGCCAACCATTGACATTGTTAGTGTTTAAAAGAAGAACAGTCAGGAGTTCTTTTGAAGACCATGCAGTAATGGTGTAGCTGAGCTGAACAATTACCGGGATTGCACAAATAAATATTAACATGAGTACACCAAAGAAATTTAGCTGGGATAAAGAGTTACTCTCATGGGAAATCCAATTCATTTCTAGTGTAATTTGGCTTTTGATCATAGAAAGGAAATGGCTAATAGTAGCTCATTTTTCTTTGGGGATATCATACCTCAGGCAGCCAGTGACAATGTCTTGGGGTAGGAAATTACTCCTAAGAAAAGGTAAAGGTTAAGCAGTGAGATTCGGATGTCAAGGGCTATCCTATTAAGCAGTAGAAGTTGAACAGGACAACCTCATTAGTTCTAAGAATGTATTACACTTTAATTTATGAACTTGTCACATTGCAACAGATGACGGGAAAATGCAGTCTGTCTTTACTCTTCCTATAAGTGGCTTGAACAGATAGTTCAGAGAAATAGACAAACAAAGTCCTAGATCATCAATTTAATTATGGGCGAGTTCACACAGCAAAAATTCCTTCCATATGGTATGCCCTAACTGTTCCTGGTAACTGAGAGCCCAATCCTGAGTGCATCGGTCCACTGCCAGCGCTGAATGTCGCAATCCTGCCACAAGGCACGTCTGTAGCCCTTGGAGCTGCTGCTAGCCAGTGCACTGCCACTGCTCTTCCATTCTATAGTTGCCTGAATTGTTGGGTAGTGAGAGGTAGGTGGGGGGAGGCGGGGAGGAGGTGTTCCAGGGCGGGGACAGCAGGGGGAAGGCGTGGAGGAGACATGCTGGAGGGAGGGAGCGGGGTGGGAGACAGGCAGGACCAGAGGAGCTCTGCTCCTCCACATCCAGAGACTCCATGTCAAGCTGCTGGCCTGACACGGAGGCTCCTGATTCTACAGCAGCCCGAGGGCTGCTACAGAATCAAGTAGCTCCATTGCGGGACTGCTTGCCTTACCCAGGGGAAGGGAACAAAAGTCCCCTTCCCCCGAGGAGCTGCCAGCAGCTGCCCTGTTGCATGTAGGATGCTGCGGCAGCCATTTTGGCTCTGCAGTAGTCCCAGCACAATGTGCAGAGGGTCGCACTACAAAGATCGGAGGGGCTTCTTGTGAACAGTGCGGTTGCTCACGGTAGTGAGGGATTCAGCATCAAGCTGGATCTAGCCTGTGGGCCATGGTTTTTGGTAAATGCTTCTCTAGGACAGCAGACGTCCAGAGGTAGATCTCTCCTTACATATAGCAGTTGAACATATTAAAGCAATTATTATTTGCAAGTTTCTAATTTTCTTATTTTTAAAAAAACTGGGAAAACA